>NC_059181.1:123969849-124660474 GCF_019923935.1 Bubalus bubalis | reverse complement strand
AAAGAAACATATTTTCAGGTGGCAAATTCTACTTCCCTTCAGGCCCCAATTCCTATGTTCACTTCAGTCGCAAGCCAGTCTTAATAGTTAATGGTATGGATATTGATGTGCTAATGGCAAAGTATTTGCAAACTATCTATCCTTAAAGTTACCACCCACCCATGTACACATATACACACAAAATGATGGTTCATCTAAAACACAGCTAAACTGTCATCAGTTCCTATTTGCAAAAAAACAATTTCTAAAGTGACATTAGTATGCATTCAAGTTTTCAGATGGATTAAAAATAACAGATTCATTTTTCTCTGTAATTTTAGGTCTTTACTGGCACTCATGTACTGCAAATCACTGATTTAAGTGGGCACAAAGATGATAATAAAGGGGAAAAAACTCGAGAAATCTTTCCTAATCTGTCACTGATTAAAACAGAAAGCAGCATTTTTGAAAAGTAGATAAAGTATCTAGGTAAAATTACATTTACTTACCCTCATCTTGACCCTATAGTTCTTTCAATAATTATTATTTTGTTTTAAAAAAAGTTCTGTGGTGTTATGGATCAACAGCCATGAGTAGGAGTCCATTTTTTTTTTCAAATTAATAGACTGTAACTTATAATGAGCAATGATAGACCAACAAGAAATTCAATTCCAGTATAATTATTGCTTATGGAATTTAAAAAATGCTTCACTGAGTAAGAATATAAAATTTCACTTTTCAAGCCCCAAATGAATCATTATAGGATTTACATGGTGGCCAGGAAAGAAAGTAGCCCAACAGGAATTTCAAGAACCTCAACCTCTTCTTATTAAATGTGATTAACTGTCAATTTTCTGCTCTGGATGAGGCCCATAATAAAATACATACAATAAAAGCCACATGGAACATCTGATGTATAGACAAAATTTTTCCTTCCTCCATGTCTACTTAGTAAGGAGATGAGGTGTGATGTCAAATGACTCACTAAATTCCAAATTTTCCACCAATTTGAAACTTGCTACCTCCAACTTTTGTCATTTGCAGCAAGATGCAGGACAACTGGCTATCTGGTAAAATGGTGAATGCTTGTGTATTAAGGACTTCAGAATATTTGGCTAATATTAACATGGGCTTGATATAATGGAAAAGGTCTGGAACGTTAAAGCTTAAATTGAAAGTGTGTTAAATTAATTAAACAAGGAGGCTGTTAAACTGAGGTGGCTCTAATGCCTTGGCGGCCTCTACAAGCAAACCAAAATATAAGCCTGTAAAGGTCCCAAGTTCACGAAATCAAAATACTAAGAACAACCAACCACAGCCAGCCAGCTAAGCTGCAAGCTACAGCCAATAAACAATTTCCTTTCTTTGCTTTTTCAATCTCTCCAGATAAGTCTTTCCCCTGGTTCCTGTCAGTCTGCACTCCTAACCACTTCCTGTTTGGCACCTCCCATTTGAATAAACTTTTGCTCAAATAAACTCTTAATCTTTTTAATATGTCTCATTTTATCTTTTAATAAGTGTGTCTATTTGGTGATGAGACAGATGGTGTCTAATCATTTTGATTAGACAGAAGGAAAGGGTATAGTTTTATAAACATTTAAAGTCTACATCTTGATGTTTCATCCAAAATGTTCTTACGTGTAAAAAGTTACACTGTCCATTGAAGTTCTTAAGTAGATTGTTGGGATCCTGTTCTCAGGAATGGTAGCAATCCAAGACATATTTATGTTCTAATGCCTAAAAGAAGAGTTGATGGTAGAACAAAGAGCTGATTTTTATTGTTTCTCTGAGTTAAATACAGTCAGTCTTTTCTCTTTTTCTTGAGCATGGATGCAGAAATAGTGGCTAGCAATGACTGCACATACATAAACTTACTTTAGAAATACATGATTTGAAAGATTTAAAATAAAATCTGTTCTAACCTTTTTCAGTCTTCAGCTTTGTCCTTTTGTGATGTGTTATTTATGGCCAAAGCTTCAGGGAAAAAAATTTCGAGTCAACTCACAGTGTAGATTAAGCCACTGAAAAATGGTGATTGTGAGACGTATTCAACAGTGTTCTGTAAAAGAACTCATTTCACCACGATAACGATGAGACACTGATATTTAGCAAAGTGATTCCATAGATTTATAGCTTCATCATCTGCTTTGCTGATTACTAGTCTCTCAAGGACAAATGGGCTCTCAGACACAATTGTAAATATCCAGGATAAAGCAACATTATGTCTACTCTGAATGGTTATGCCATAATTAGGAAAAAGTTGCTAAATAAACTTAATTGAGCATTTAGAGAGCTATATAAAACATTCCTTTTTATTTCTTCCCTAGAGGACCATGCTGGGTTTTTATTTCAAAATATTATCCACTCTTTCTTTGGCCATCTCTCTTTCTTTTTATATGTTAATTGTCTCAGTAATGTTTGGTAAAGGGTGGGGGGTGGTCACCATTTTCACAGAGATATGTAACTGCAAAACACCTAGGGTTTGTTGGTTGGTTCATTCGTTTCTTCCTTATGTTTTTTTTCTAATACTGGAGAAGTCTGACAATGACTAAGCCCTTCAGGTATGAGATGAAGGACAGTCAGAGTTTGAGAGAAACACAAGAAACTTTAGAGAGAAAAATCTATTTGGAAGAGAAGACATAATTCTACTAAACCCTCAGGGTAGGGAAAATAGCCTAGAAATGAGAGTGAGCAATGATTAAACACTAAAAAGTGTTTCTTTCAATCACCTCTTGACATTTATATGGTATCATAACACCTCTGGTAACTTCTCAGGTTTATGAAAACAACAATAGAAGCACTGAAATTACTCAGCGATTTATTAAAAAAGCAATAGACAAGCCCACTGAATAGAAAGCATTTTTTAAGTTACTAAACCAGAGAAATTTAGCTGTAGGGATGCCTATTAGAAAAGCACGGAGCATATTCACAACAGTATCTAAGGCTAGATGGACATTTTAAGATGTTTCTAGATTTTTGCAAATACAAACAATGCTGCAAACAGCCTTGAATGTGCATGTTTGCTCAGTTGAGTAAGCTTGCTGTAAGAGGCATTTTTAGAAATGGAATAGCTGGGTTAAAGGGGATGTGAATTAAAAATATTGATATATCCTGTTAAACTGCTCACCAAAGAGGTTGTACAGTGTATGGATGTGCTCACAACAGGGAGCTGTCAGGGTTTTAAGCAGCTTCAATGATAGGGGGAAATGGTGACTGGTTGTTGCTTTATTTTGCATTTCTTAACTAAGGAGTGACATTGATCCTTTTCATGTATATAGATTGGTCTTGAAAACTATATATTTTAAAAGATTTTTTTAAAGCATCTTAATGAAGAAAGTTTTAAATAAAATTAAATATAACATAAGAGCTTAATCGTCATCAATTTATTCTAAGTCTAACATAATGTGGAGCCACTGATTAGACTGATGAGAGCATTTCTGTGACTCACCTTGGCATGCCCTAGTTTGGTGTTGAAGTCCTTCCTCCCAATTTTCAGACAGGCTTGAATTTAAAGGGCCTCTGGCTACTTTTCTCTGAGATGTAAGTTTTGGTTCACATCTAAATTCTCCTTTCAGCTGTCAGTGATGTAATGGACAGCAAGGGCAAAGGCAAAAAGAGTGATAACACCAACGAAAACACCACCACCACTAATATTATTATAATAATAGCAGCTAGCATGCCCTGAGTGCTTACTTTGTGTCTAGCATTATTCTAAGCCCTCTACCTGCAGTATCTTATTTAATATTCACAACAATATATTTTGATGTTAAGGAAACTAACTCAAATAAGCTAAGTGAGTTACCTAAAGATTCATAACTATTAAGTAGCAGAACTTGAACTGAAATCCAGAAGAAGAAGAAAGTATTAAAAATATATACTCTAGAAGCTGATTACCTAAGATTGCCTGGCTGTGTGACCTTACTCAAATTGCCTACCCTTCCTGTGCTTCCGGTTCCTAATACAAATGTTGGGATAATGGTAGCAAATGTGAGCAGGACTCCTGTGGGGCTCCTGAATGTGAAAGCTTAAATATAAGATATAACATCATAGGCAAAACAGTCTCTGACATAAATTGTACCAATGTTTTCTTAGGTCAGTCTTCCAGGACAATAGAAATAAAAACAAAATTAAACAAATGGGACCTAATCAAATTTATAAGCTTCTGCACAGCAAAGAAAACCACAAGCAAAATGAAAAGACAACTTACAGACTAGGAGGAAATATGTGTAAATGATGGGACTAATAAGGGCTTAATTTCTAAAATATGAAAACAGCTTATATGACTCAACAATAAGAAAAAAAAAAAAAAAAAAACCCAATCAAAAAATGGGCAGAATTTCCTGCTCCTGGTTCAGAAGAATCAATATTGTGAAAATGACTATACGACCAAATGCAATCTATAGATTCAATGCAATCCTTATCAAATTAACAATGGCATTTTCACAGAACTAGAACAAAAAAAAAAATTTCACAATTTGTGTGGAAACACAAAAGACCTCAAATAGCCAGAGCAATCTTGAGAAAGAAGAATGGAGTGGTAGCAATCAACTTACCTGAATTCAGACTCTACTACAAAGCTTCAGTCATCAAGACAGTATGGTATTGGCACAAAAACAGATATATAGATCAATGGAACAAGATAGAAAGCCCAGAGATAAACCTACACACCTATGGGTGCCTTATCTTTGACAAAGGAGGCAAGAATATACAATGGGGAAAAGATAGTCTCTTCAATAAGTGGTGCTGGGAGAACTGGACAGCTACATGTAAAAGAATGAAATTAGAACACTTCCTAACACCATACACAAAGATAAACTTAAAGTGGATTAAAGACCTAAATGTTAGACCAGAAACTATAAAAGCTCTTAGAAGGAAACATAGGCAGAACACTGTATGACATAAATCATAGCAAGAGCCGCTATGAGCCACTTCCCAGAATAATGGAAATAAAAACAAAAATAAACAACTGGAACCTAATTAAATTTAAAAGTTTTGTACAGCAAAGGAAACTATAAACAAGATGAAAAGGCAACTCTCAGAATGGGAGGAAATAATAGCAAATGAAACAACTGACAAAGAATTAATTTCTAAAATATACAAACAGCTCATACAACTCAATACCAAAAAAACAAACAACCCAATAGAAAAGTGGGGGAAAGGCTAAACAGATATTTCTCCAAAGGCATACAGATGGTGAAAAAATGCATGAAAAGATGCTCAACATCGCTCATTATTCAGTTCAGTTCAGTTCAGTCGCTCAGTCGTGTCAACTCTTTGTGACCCTATGAATCGCAGCACACCAGGCCTCCCTGTCCATCACCAACTCCCGGAGTTTACTAAAACTCACGTCCGTCGAGTCGGTGATGCTATCCAGCCATCTCATGCTCTGTCATCCCCTTCTCCTCCTGCCCTCAATCTTTCCCAGCATCAGAGTTTTTTCCCATGAGTCAGCTCTTCACATCAGGTGGCCAAAGTATTGGAGTTTCAGCTTTAACATCAGTCCTTCCAATAAACACCCAGGACTGATCTCCTTTATAATGGACTGGTTGGATCTCCTTACAGTCCAAGGGACTCTCAAGAGACTTCCCCAACACCACAGTTCAAAAGCATCAATTCTTCAGCACTCAGCTTTCTTCACAGTCCCACTCTCACATCCATACATGACCACTGGAAAAACCATAGCCTTGACTAGACGGACATTTGTTGGCAAACTAATGTCTCTGCTTTTCAACATATCTCTGTTTTTATCGCTCATTATTAGAGAAATGCAAATCAAAACTACAATGAGATATCATTCACCCTGGGCTTAAGAATAGCCATCATCAAAAAATCCACAAACAACAAGTGCTGGAGAGGGTGTGCAGAAAAGAGAGCCCTCTTGCACTGCTGGTGGAAACATAAATTGATACAGCCACTATGGAAGACAGTGTGACAATTCCTTTAAATACTAGGAATAAAACCACCATACAACCCAGCAATACCACTTTTAGCCATATACCCTCTGAGGGAAAAAAAAGACACGTGTACCACTGCTGGGGTCCAGCCCCGGTGGATCCAGGGAATTCGAAGCAGGGACGGCATCGGCGAGGATCAGGAAACAACTGCTTAATTAAATGTTAATTAAGGATATAAAGAGTAATAGAATAAGGATAGCTCAGTGAGGAAATTCAGTGGAGAAAAGAGGCTGAAATAAGGATAGCTCAGTAGGAAAATTTAGTGAAGGAAAGAGGCTGAATAATTCAGCCAGAAGGTAAGAGAAAGAACGACATGGGGAGACCAAGTTTCTGTGAACAAGGCCCGCACTTTATTTTCCAAAGTAGTTTTTATACCTTAAGTTATGCATAGAGGATAATGGGGGAAGGGGTAGAGTCATGCAGTAAGCCGGGCTTTCTTCCTGCAAACTTATCATATGCAAAAGTTTAGGTGATTTGCATCATCTTCTGGCCCAGAGGCCTGTTAACATTTTAAGACCCTTTCTTCAGAAAACTTATTTTTCTCTAACGGTGATTAGTCAAGCTCCACCCTCCAAAAGCATTAGATAAAGTTGCATTCCTACAGAGCAAAGGTGTGGTGGGCTATAACAAGAAAAAGAATTAACTCAAGGGTCCCAGGTTACAAACATTAAAGCTACTACTTACACCAATTATATTAATCAATACACTGCCAGGGACACAGCAGGTAAGGGATATGGAGACTTAGCAGCAAACATTGGCCCAACAAGTGAAAATCCCTTCACCAATACAATTTCTAATCAATCTTTTAACTGCTCAAAGGAATCTGTGTTTAGACAGTTTAGAACATCTCCTGCCTCTCACAGTTGGGAGGCTCTGAGCAATCACATGTGGCCGGAAAATCCTATTCAGGCAGGCTAGAGGACTTCCAAAGGAGTTTGTAGGTTGAAATACTATCACACCCAGGAACTTTATTAACTGGAGCTGTAAGTTAACTCTTTTTTTCAGAGAGAGGTAGTGGGGGACAGCCCCCAGTAAAGTCAGAGGTGTAGGTGAGAGCACAAAGCAGAAAGTAGGCAGACTCTGGTTTTGGGGGTAGATGCTCGAGAATTTCCAGGGGGACTCCTGAGGCTCGATCCCGCCTTTGTGTATGCCGAGCCTCCTTCCTCATGACCTTTGTCATGGGTGGAGCTCCTCACGCTGGCTCCCGGCAGTGATAGAATTCCAGTTGAGCTACTCCAGATCCTGAAAGATGATGCTGTGGAAAGTGCTGCACTCAATATGCAATATGCCGGCTCCCGGCATACCACAATGCTCATTGCAGTACTATTTACAATAGCTAAGACAAAGCTATGGATTTGCCAGTAGTCATGTACAGATGTGAGAGCTGAATCAAAAAGAAGGCTGAGAGCCAAAGAATTGATGCTTTCAAACTGTGGTGTTAAAGAAGACTCTTGAGAGTCCCTTGGACAACAAGGAGATCAAACTTAGGAGAGTCGATCTTAAAGGAAATCAACCTTGAATATTCACTGGAAGGACTGAGGCTGAAGCTGAAGCTCCATTACTTTGGCCACCTGATACAAAGAGCTGACTCATTGGAAAAGTCCCTGATGTTGGGAAAGATTGAGGGCAGGAAGAGAAGGGGGCAACAGAGGATGAGATGTTTGGATGGCACAATCGACTCAATGGAAATGAGTTTGAGCAAATCCAGGAGATAGTGATCAACAGGGAAGCCTGGTGTACTGCAGTCCCTGGGGTCACAAAGAGTGGGACATGACTTAGTGACTGAACCATAACAAAGGACATGGAAGCAACCTAGATGTCCATTGACAGATGAACGGATAAAGAAGCTGTGGTACATATAAACAATGCAATACTACTCAGCTATGACAAGGAATGGGTCTGAGTAAGTTCTAATAAGGTGGATGAACCTAGAGACTATTATACAGAGGGAAGTAAGTCAGGAAGAAAAAAACAAACATTATATATTAATGTGTATATATGAAATCCAGAAATATGGTACTGATGAACCTATTTGCAGGGCAGCAATGCAGACACAGACATAGAGAACAGACATGGATAAGGGCTGGGAGGAGGAAGGAGAGGGTGAGATGAATGCAGAGAGTAGCATGGAAGTATATATACTGTGGCTGCTGCTGCTGAGTCTCTTCGGTGGTATCTGACTCTTTGTGACCCTATACACTGTGGCCTGCCAGGCTCCTCTGTCCATGGGGATTCTCCAGGCAAGAATACTGAAGTGAGTTAAAATGTCCTACTCCAGGGGATCTTCCCAATCCTGGAACTGAACCCACGTCCCTTACATCTTCTGCATTGGCAGGCAGGTTCTTTACCACTAGAGCACCTGGGAAGCCCCAGCATCAGTTCAGTTCAGTTCAGTCACTCAGTCGTGTCCGACTCTTTGTGACCCCATGAATCACAGTATGCCAGGCCTCCCTGTCCATCACCAACTCCCAGAGTTCACTCAAACTCACGTCCATCCAGTCGGTGATGCCATCTAGCCATCTCATCCCTTCTGCTCCTGCCCCCAATCTCTCCTAGCATCAGAGTCTTTTCCAATGAGTCAAGTCTTTGCATGAGTTGGCCAAAATACTGGAGTTTCAGCTTTAGCATCATTCCTTCCAAGGAACACCCAGGGCTGATCTTCTTCAGAATGTACTGGTTGGATCTCCTTGCAGTCCAAGGGACTCTAAGGAGTCTTTTCCAACACCACAGTTCAAAAGCATCAATTCTTCAGCACTCAGCTTTCTTCACAGTCCAACTCTCACATCCATACATGACCACTAAAAGAACCATAGCCTTGACTAGACGGACCTTTGTTGGCAAAGTAATGTCTCTGCTTTTCAATATGCTATCTAGGTTGGTCATAACTTTCCTTCCAAGGAGTAAGCATCTTTTAATTTCATGGCTGCAGTCACCATCTGCAGTGATTTTGGAGCCCAAAAAAATAAAGTCTGATACTGTTTCCACTGTTTCCCCATATATACAACCAAATGTAAATTGGATAGACAATGGAAATTTACTGTATGACTCATGGAACTCAAACTGGGGCTGTGTAACAACTTAGAGTGGTGGGAAAGGGTGAGTGAGGGCGGGGATATATTTACACCTATGACTAATTCATGTTGATGTATGGGAGAAATCAAACCAATATTGTAGAGCAACTATCCTTCAATTAAAAATAAATTAAAAAACAAAAGAAAACAAAAAAATGGGCAGAAGGCCTAAATAGATATTTCTCCAAAAAAGACATATAGATGGCCAATAGGCACAGGAAAAGATGTTCAATATTGCTAAGTATTAGAGAAATGTAAATTAAAACTACCATTAGGTACCTCCTGATACCAATCAGAATGGGCATCATTACAAATAACAAATGCTACACTGTTGATAGGAATATAAATAGTTGCAGCCACCATGGAATACAGTATGGTGGTTTCTTATAAAAACTAAAAACAGAGTTGCCATATATATGATCCAGCAACTCCACTCTTGGGCATATATCTTGAGAAAACTCTAATTAAAAAAGATACATATGCCCAGTGTTCAGAGCAACACGATTTACAATACCTAAGACATGGAAGCAACATAAATGTCCATCGACACATGAATGGATAAAGAAGATGTGGTATATATACAAAATGAAAAATTACTCAGCCATAAAAAAGAAAATTGTGCCATTTTCAGCAATGTTGATGGACCTAGATATTATCAAACTTATTCAGAGAAAGATAAATACCATATGTTATCACTTATATGTGGAATCTAAAATATGACACAAATGAACTTATTTATAAAAGAGAAAAACAGACTCACAGACATAGAAAACAAACTTTTGGTTACTAAAGGGGAACAGGGGTGAGGGGATAAATTAAGACTTTATGATTAGCAGATAAACTACTGTTTACAAAACAGATGAACAACAAGGCTTTACTGCATTGCACAGGGAGCTATATTCAGTATCCTGTAGTAGATCATAATGGAAAAGAATATGAAAAAGATTATGTACGTGTGTGTGTGTGTGTGTGTGTGTATAAAAAACAGAATCACCTTGCTGTCCACCAGAAAAAAAACAAACACAAATCAACTATGAAAAATGTAAAGTGGAAGTGTTAGTCACTCAGTAGTGTCTGACTCTTTGTGACTCTATGGACTGTAGCCCACTGGGCTCCTCTGTCCATGGGATTCTCCAGCAAGAATACTGGAGTGGATAGCCATTCCCTTCTCCAGGGATTTCCTTGACCCAGGGATTGAACCCAGATTTCTTGCATTGAGTGGTCAACTAGAACCAGACATCTTGGAGTGAGAAGTCAAGTGGGCCTTAGGGAGCATTACTACAAAAAAAAGCTAGTGGAGGTGATGGAATTCCAGCTGAGGTATTTCAAATCCTAAAAGATGATGCTGTGAAAGTGCTGCACTCAATATGCCAGCAAGTTTGGAAAACTCAGCAGTGGCCACATACCTGGAAAAGACCGGTTTTCATTCCAATCCCAAAGAAAGGCAGTGCCAAAGAATGTTCAAACTACTGCACAGTTGCACACATTTAACATGCTAGCAAGGTAATGCTCAAAATCCTTCAAGCTAGGCTTCAACAGTGTGCAAACTGAGAACTTCCAGATGTTCAAGCTGCATTAGAAAAGGCAGAGGAACCAGAGATCAAATTGCAAACATCTGCTGGATCACAGAAAAAGCAAAAGAATTCCAGAAATACATGTACTTCTGCTTCATTGACTATGTTAAAGCCTTTGACTGTGTGGATCACAACAAACTATGGAAAATTCTTAAAGACATGGGAATACCAGACCACCTTACCTGCCTCCTTATAAACCTGTATGCAGGGCAAGAAGCAACAGTTAGAACCAAACATGGAACAATGAACTGGTTCAAAATTGGAAAAGGAGTACGTCAAGGCTGTACATTTTCACCCTGCTTCTATGCAGAGTACATCATGTGAAATGCCAGGCTGGATGAAGCACAAGCTGTAATCAAGATTGCCAGGAGAAATTTCAATAACCTCAGATATGCAGATGACACTACCCTTATGGCAGAAAGCAAAGAGGAACTAGACAGCCTCTTGATGAAAGTGAAAAAGAATGAAAAAGCTGACTTAAAACTCAACATTCAAAAAACGAAGATTATGGCATCCTGTCCCATCACTTCATGGCAAATAGATGGGGGAAACAATGGAAACAGTGACAGACTTTATTTTATTGGGCTCCAAAAATCACTGTGGACAGTGACTGCAGCCATGAAATTAAAAGAGGCTTGCTCCTTAGAAGAAAAGCTATGACAAACCCAGACAGTGTATTAAAAAGCCAAGACATTACTTTGCTGACAAAGGTCTGTATGGTCAAAGCTGTGGTTTTCCCAGTAGTCATGTACAGATGTGAGAATCGGACCATAAAGAAAGCTGAGAGCCAAAGAATTGATGTTTTTGAGCTGTAGTGTTGGAGAAGACTCTTTAGAGTCCCTTGGATAGCAAGGAGATCTAACCAGTCAACCATAAAGGAAATCAACCCTAAATATGCATTGGAAGGACTGATGTTGAAGCTGAAGCTCCAATACTTTGGCCACCTGATGTGAAGAGCTGACTCATTTGAAAAGACCCTGATGCTGGGCAAGATTGAAGGCAGGAGGAGAAGGGGACAACAGAGGATGAGATGGTTGGATGGCATCTTTGACTCAATGGACATGAGCTTGAGTAAACTTCAGGAGTTGATGATGGACAAGGAAGCCTGGCGTGCTACAGTCCATGGGGTCACAAAGAGTTGGACATGACTGAGTGACTGAACTGAACTGAGGACCCAGGATGGATGATGGAACAGCCACTTTCTGAAGCCTTGCTTGCTGTAATGGCAGAGAGAAAGACAGCTCTAGTTGATAAGTGCTCAGCCAGAAGTTATACATGTCACTGCTGTTTGCAATTCACTGACCAGAACTGGTCACACAACTCTACCCAACTATAAGGGTCTAGAAAGTACAACCCTACCATGAATCTAGGAGAAGCATTCATGCTCAGTCACTTCAGTTCTGTCTGACACCAGGCTTCTCTCTCTATGGGATTTTCCCAGCAAGAATACTGGATTGGGTTGCTGCGCCCTCCTCCAAGGGATCTTCTCAACCCCGGGGTTTGAACCCATGTCTCTGGAAGCTCCTGCATTGTAGGTGGATTCTTTACTGCTGAGCCACTAGGAAAGCCCCTAGAAAGAGAAGAGAATTGGAATTGGAATTGGAAAACATCATTAATAATTACCACCTGGGATTTTTTTGCAGGTTCCAGAGCCTTAGTTTCCTAAAGGGTTAAAGGTCCTTCTGCTTTCACTCTTTTAACCTTAACAATTAAATAATCATAACAAAATAAAAAAAATATTTATAAAGCAATGATAAATAGTTTGGGAGAGTGTTGTTAGTTGTTCCAAAGAACAGGGCTAGGTGCTGAAGGTTGGTAGTAATGCTTCCTTCCACCTGACTTGAAAATGCTCTGAGCTAGAGTGGATTTCTGTCCACAAAGCTATTTCTAGTGTGAGTGGTAAGACTTTCTATTGGCTTAATAATGATGAGTCAGTTTCATCCAAAGCTAAGGAAACTGGAGGCAAAGATTTGAAATAAAGACAGGGAGATTCTCTGAGTGAAAGGGAAAGAAGTTGTTACCAAACTACCTGTATATCTATAGACAACAGAGGACCTTGACTCTGCCTAAGGGGGATTGTAAATTTGGGATTCTAAAACTAGATGTATGCTCCCCCCGGTATTCTTGCCTGGAGAATCCCAGGGACAGAGGAGCCTGGTAGGCTGCTTGTCTATGGGGTCGCACAGAGTCGGACACGATTGAAGTGACTTAGCAGCAGCAGCAGCTCCTCCCAGAGGAAGCAGGAAATGAAGAAAAAGGGCAGATAATTCCCATTAATTGGGTGCTGGTAAAGCTACAGGTATTCTCCTAGGTGTTTGAAACATCCCTATGAAGGCATGATTTCAAAATTCAGTATTACAGAAAGTATCACCATAATTCCTTGAGGAAAAGCCACAAGATAAAACTAGGTGATACACAAACCTATGCAGAATTAGAAACAAAGCCATCTCTTTTTCTCTTCATCACATGCTCCTCATTTCACTTCCATTTCTTACTATTTCATTTAAAGTGCCATTTAATATTGGAAAGTGGAAAGTGAAAGTCGCTCAGTTATGTCTGACTCTTTGCTACCCCATGGACTATACAGTCCATGGAATTCTCCAGGCCAGAATACTGAAGGGTGTAGCCTTTCCCTTCTCCAGGGGATCTTCCCAACCCAGGGATTGAACTCAGGTCTCTACATTGCAGGTGGCTTATTTACCTGCTGAGCCACTGGTAGGAAGATCCCCTAGAGAAGGAAAAGGCTACCCACTCTAGTATTCTGGCCTGGAGAATTCCAAGGACTGTATAGTCCATGGGGTTGCAAAGAGTCAGACACGACTGAGCAATTTTCACTTTCAGTGATTAATAGTTGTCATTTTAATACAGTCATAAGTAAAAACTTTTATAAATCCCTTTGCTATAAGAGTTATGCTACCATTATTAGATGAGAAAGCAAACGATTGGAATTTTCCAGAAAGACAATTATATGTGATGTTCCACAAATCCGATTGGTATGGATGAGTCAGGCAAAGCACCAACTTTTCTATGTTAGAATACACTGTTTACCCATAAGTGCAATTCTAGAAGGTTAGGTGGATTCCATGTCCTTTGGATAGAGTTGATAAATTAAAGGGGTTTCTTGCTGGAGTACCCTGGTCAAAGTGTGGTCCGAGGGCCATGCTAATCAACAGATGGTGCCACATTGTGCCTGTCTACAAACTCTTTACTGGTCCACCTAGAAATTTGTAGTGTTGCGCTGAAATGCGTATCAATGCACCACTTCCAACATCAAGAAAGTCTTGCTGCAATTGCATGTGTGTGTAAATGTGGATATGTGTGTGTATATTATTTTATACAGATCATATATATTCATATGGGCTTCCCAGGTGGCACTAGTGGTAAAGAATCCTCATGCCAATGCAGGAGACATAAGAGACACAGGTTCGATCCTGAGTCAGGAAGATCCCCTGGAGAAGGGCACGGCAACCCACTCCAGTATTCTTGCCTGGAGAATTGCATGGACAGAGGAGCTTGGCATGCTACAGTCCATGGGGTTGCAAAGAGTCAGACACGACTGAAGTGACTTAGCACACATATATTCATATGTGTGTGTGTGTTTAGTGACATTGTTGATTCATACATTGGTGTAAGCTCTGAATCTCACTACAGACCAGTAACAGGTCTCTCAGTCTCAAGTGATATTGGCATATCCACAAGTGTGGATAGCTCTGTGTCAATAAAAATGTTTTATTTCATAATGTATGAGAAGTATTAACCATGCATAATTAGTTTGAGAACTGTGTAGAAACAGTAATGCTCCCTTTTTGATAGCACATATGTCTTGAGAGATCAGACATACCCATGAAGATTTTAGACTTTACATAATGGAGTTCTGCCAATCCACTGGTGCTTTTCTTAGCTGTTCTGTTTACATTTCCATTGACTGCTTCTTTCTCAGGTCTTCTCAAATATCACATATTGTTCTTAAATATCTTGTCAAAAAAGGCTATTAGACGAATTACCTTATTAATAGTATAATAAAAAAAAACTACTTTCAAACACTCTTGACAGCTTACTATGTACCAGACCCCTCCCTAAACACTCTACATTATTTGAGGTATTTAATCTTAACAAGAATCCTATAAAATAAGCACTATTATTATCCCCATTTTACAATGAGAAAACTGAGGAGCAGTCTAGTGATTTGTCCTAAATCACACATCAGCAAGTGGACAGAATAAGAGCCCAACTGATGTACTGTAGCCCTCGAGTCTATATTCATAACAACCATGGTGTATTTCTTTGTAAGGGGAAGAGAATCAACATTAATTTAATGAAAAGACTCCAGGACTAAGAATCAAAGACCCAGGTTTTTAATTCCACTCCTTCCACTGACTAGCCATGTAACCATGGGCAAACCCCTCCTGCATTTGGACTTCAGATTCTCAATCTAGAAAACTGAGCAGGGTGGAATTGATCTTTTCTCAAGGCTTTTTTCAGCTTTAAGGTTCTCTGAGCCTGAAGTGTAGATTTCTTGGTAAGAGCAGAGGCTTATGAATATATCTTTTATAGAGAATTTCTTGTCCAAATAGAATTCGTTGTTTCTATAGCAAAGAGTAGTGCTCCAGGCTATCTGCCTGGATGTAGAAATAGCCTTACACTATAAAACTGGATATGAGCAGGAGGGTCATTGAAATAGGATCCAATCCCTTTGCTTTCTGCTAAAGACAGGATGGAAAAATTACACACAAGTAATAAGTATGACATTTAATATTTTGATTTTTCTTACTGCTCTCCTCTAGGAATAAGGCTAACCTACCTTGTAGCTTGACTCGGCTTCATAAGGAATGAGTTTTTCTCCCTGTCTAGAGTTTTGTCAGTCTGGAAGTGTTTAAATATTTAGGTATTTTGTTTCTTACATAGAGCAGATTTTGCCAAGTTTCATAGCTCAACAGTCCACCATTTCTGGTACTAAGCCATAATGAACAAAGAATACAGTGTTAGTATAGTCTTCTTCCACTCAGGGAAATGGTGTGATTTGTAATGAACAGTGGGTATTAATGCCTACAGATTTAGATCCATTTGTACCATAAATAATCAGTCTGGAAGGAAAAACATTTCTGCTCTCCAATTCAAAGGAAAAACAAACTAAAAATAAGTAAGTAGTTATGTTCTCTCAAATATGCATATAAAGGCACAGTGATGGCTCGGTGCTTCTGTCTACTGAGAAGAAAATGGCAGGAGAGCAGTTTTCAAAAATATCAGAGGGTTTTTAAATGTCAGATTTACCACCTTTCATTGTCATTTCACTTTGTCTGTTGAGCCATGTTAGATTTAGGTTCGCCATGGTAACCTTCAGCATCCTCTCCTTGGGTGACAAGTACATTTGTCCTTTTGAGGCTTTCTTCTCTTTTTTGGTTTTGTTTTTTCAGCTGATAATTAGTTTACTTGAGCCAAATGAGGCTTTTTTTCTGAGGTTTTTACGTACATGATGAAAGGTCACGAGGCTAAAGTCAGCTATGCCAGCAGGGAATCTGGGCCAGGATCCCAGTGGAAAAATAAAAGGCATAATTCTCACAGTATGACTTTTTAGTAATTATGAATGTTCTGTGTGTTAAGGGAAATTATGGGTCAACACTCAGGCTATTCTGATCCCAAGACTATTAAAATATGGATGCGCACCATTAATAGGAGTTCACTGGATATTTGCCACCATAGATCCCCCTGATCCAGAGGGGTGGTAGACCCTTCCTCAAAAATAAGTGCTCATTTAGAGTGACATTTTCAAACTTGTTCTAGGATAACCAGTGCAATATTGTAGAGTTAAAAAATAAAATAAAATAAAATAAAAATAATAAAATGCAAACAAACAAACAAACAAAAACTAAACTCTTCTAGTAGCTGATTTATGGTCCCTTGCTTATCTGGAGAGTGCAATGGAAAGATCTGAATGATAATTCCCATCTGCTAGAATCTGTATAATTTTAAGGAAATCTCTTAAATTACCTTGGCCTCAATTTCTGCTTCTGTAAAAGGAGGTATTAGACCAGATGATTCAACTGTTTCTAGTTGGAAAAAGGTTATGATTATAAGGCATTAGGATATAAAGATTAAGTCCTTGTGAGAACAGCACATCCCAGTTTTCCCTCAAACTCTTGTACTATGGTTTTCTCTAGACTCAAATTGACCTGAATTAACAGAATGAGACAGGGACTTCCCTGGTGGCTCAGATGGTAAAGAATCTGCCTGCAATTCATGAGACCCGGCTTCAATCCCTGGGTTGAGAAGATCCCCTGGAGGAGGAAATGGCAACCCACTCCAGTATTCTTGCCTGGAGAATTCCATGGACAGAAGAGCCTGGTGGGTTACAGTCTGTGGGGTCACAAAGAGTCGGACACAACTGAGTAACTAACATAAGGACAAGGACAATAGAATGATACATTCTATTAAAATAAGGCTTGATCCAAGGAAATGTTGCAACATTGACATTAAGCTCCATGAACGAACTCTGCACACCTAAAGTTACCTATATGACTAAGAGGTAGCATTGATTAGCCACCTACAACATGCAGGACACCTTACTAACATTTTACTTACATTGACCAATCTAATTCTCGGTGACAGCCTGTTAGGGAAAAAGAAGACATCCAGTAAGCAGCGTTTCTTTTCCATGCCTTCATTCTGATCTAATTGAGATTATAGACATCAGCATAGGAGAATAAAATTTTGCCTTTATGAATAAAACAATTAGAAATAAATGACAGAGTGTGGCTTATAGATGTGGACAAGTAGGTTTCATAATATTGAACAAGAATATTGGACAAACTTAACATCCAAAACTGGGCATTATGAGAAATGCAAACAGTCCCAGGCATCATTAGATCACCACAGGCTTTTTCTGCTACTTGAACACCCTACAGCACGGAGAAGCAGAGCAACATATGTTCTTCTTGGAGCCATCTTGTCTCTCAAGAGAAAGGAAGAGAGGCTCAGTTGAGTTATAAATACCCTGCTTCTCTTCCACACAAACCAACTAGGAAACTCATTGCAGCTCCATGAAAAGTAATAGAGATAGGGCTTGAAGTCAGGAAGGTAATAGACCTTCCTCCGAGCATACAGAAACTAGAGGTGCGGGAAAACCAAATAACTCTTAAGAAACAGGTTCAGAGAAACTAAGTTTTTTGTTGGACATCACAGAACTAGTAACAGGAGAAATTAGGATTCAATCCTAGTTCTCCCTGACCACAGGACCCATACTCATGCCTGCATTTCTTTCCCCACTTTGTTACTCTACAGTTTTTACCTTAGCTATATTGATATTTTACTACTAGCTTAAGACACACTCAACAATTATTTCTTCAACTGAAAAAATCTCCTGCTCTACAAGGCTCTTGGATTATGGCTCCATCTCTAATACTATCAGCATACACAACCCATCAGAATGGGTTATCACCCAAGACAGACTAGCCTGATCCTCAAAATGACTGGTAAGAAATGACTTTTCCTATGTTAAAAAAAAAAAAAAAAAAAAGGAAGTTTCTGGCTTTTGTTTTCCTCTTGTTTTGTAGATTTAAAAAAATTAAAGGGATATGAAATGCTCTGTAATCTGCCAATTTAATCCTGCAGCTCCTAATACTAGACCACATAAATAATGAAACACAATGTTTTTAATGGACAAATTTCTAAGGAAAGATAATGTCTGGTAATGTTTTCCAAGTTTAAACATTCTAGCCATATACCAGGATACTTGAATTAACAAATCTTCAGAGGCCAAATTTCACCATAAAAAAATTCACATGGGATTAAAGTTCAGTTCAGTTCAGTCACTCAGTCTTGTCCAACTCTTTGCGACCCCATGGACAGCAGCATGCCAGGCTTCCTTGTCCATCATCAACTCCCAGGAGCTTGCTCAAACTCATGTCCATCTAGTCAGTGATGCCATCCAACCATCTCATCCTCCAACATCCCCCTCTCCTCCTGCCTTCAATCTTTCCCAGCATCAAGATTTTTTCCAACGAGTCAATTCTTTGCAACAGGGGGCCAAAATATTGGAGTTTCAGCTTCAGCATCAGTCCTTCCAGCGAATATTCAGGACTGATTTCCTTTAGGATGGGCTGGTTTGATCTCCTTGCAGTCCAAGGGACTCTCAAGAGTCTTCTCTAACACCACAGTTCAAAAGTATCAATTCTTTGGCACTCAGCTTTCTTTATAGTCCAACTCTCACATCCACACATGACTATTGGAAAAATCATAGCCTTGACTAGAAGGACCTTTGTTGGCAAACTAATGTTTCTGCTTTTTCATATACTGTCTATGTTGGTCATAGCTTTTCTTCCAAGGAGCAAGCATCTTTTAATTTCATGGCTGCCCCATCTGCAGTGATTTTGCAGCCCGAGAAAATAAAGTCTGTCACTGTTTCCATTGTTTCCCCATCTATTTGCCATGCAGTGATGGGACTGGATGCCATGATCTTAGTTTTCTGAATGTTGAGTTTTAAGTCAGCTTTTCACTCTCCACTTTCACTTTCATCAAGAGGCTGTTTAGTTCTTCTTCACTTTCTGCCATAAGAGTGGTGTCATCTGCATATCTGAGGTTATTGATACTTCTCCCAGCAATCTTGAGTCCAGCTTGTGCTTCATGCAGCCTGGCATTTCACATGATGTACTTTGCATATAAGTTAAATAAGCAGGGTAACAATATACAGCGTTGATGTACTCCTTTCCCAATTTGGAACCAGTCTGTTGTTCCATGTCCGGTTCTAACTGTTGCTTCTTGACCTTCATACTGATTTCTCAGAAGGCAGGTCAGATGGTCTGGTATTCCCATCTCTTGAAGAATTTTCCATGATTTGTTGTGCTCTACACAGTCAAAAGCACTGGCATAGTGAATAAAGCAGAAAGAGATGTTTTTCTGGAACTCTCTTGCTTTTTTGATGATCCAATGGATGTTGGCAATTTGATCTCTGCTTCCTCTGACTTTTCTAAATCCAGCTTGAACATCTGGAACTTCTCAGTTTACACACTGTTGAAGCCTGGCTTGGAGAATTTTGAGCATTACTTTGCTAGTGTATGAGATGAGTGCAATTGTGCAGTAGTTTGAGCATTCTTTGGTATTGCCTTTCTTTGGGATTGAAATTAAAACTGACCTTTTCCAGTCCTGTTGCCACTGCTGAGTTTTCCAAATTTGCTGGCATATTGAGTGCAGCACTTCACAGCATCATCTTTTAGGATTTGAAAAGGCTCAACTGGAATTCCATCACCTCCGCTAGCTTTGTTTGTAGTGATGCTTTCTAAAGCCCATTTGACTTTGCATTCCAGGATTTCTGGCTCTAGTTGAGTGATCACACCATCATGGTTATCTAGGTTATGAAGATCTTTTTCATATAATTCTTCTGTGTATTCTTGCCACCTCTTCTTAATATCTTCTGCTTCTGTTAATTCCATATCATTTCTGTCCTTTATTGAGCTCATTTTTGCGTGGTATGTTCTCTTAGTATCTTGAATTTTCTTAAAGAGATCTCTAGTCTTTCTCATTTTATTGTTTTCCTCTATTTCTTTGCATTGATCACTGAGGAAAGCTTTCTTATCTCTCCTTGCTATTCTTTGAAACTCTGTATTCAAATGGGTATATCAAAAGGACTTGGATAAATTTCAATCTCTCCAGCAAAGTGCTAAAAAGGTGATGATGAAGGAGTGCACACTCTCTGAAGTCTAAGACCTGAACCCAGCAGGATGAAGGACCACATTCCTGGGCCCAGAATGAAAAAAAAAAGCAACTGTGTAATCATAAAGATTAACAATATTATTCCAAGAGAAACAAAAGTCCCGAGGGTGGGTCACTGAGCTCCAAGAAATAGGAAGAAGCACTACCATGGTAACATGGGGCTAAGAGGCATATCCCTGGCCTCTTAAATATTGTTACTTATGTTCATGAAGCTTCTGACAACAAAATATATCATTCAAATGCATCCTTTTCATGAATAGAGGTCAAGCTACTTAGAGTAGACATTTGGCCTTTGGGTGCTCATTATCTGCCATATTTACAAGGAAGAGACAAAAAGGATACCAAATCACCAAGGGAAATGATGGTGCAAACATTCCATCTCTCCTGATAAATGGTATGAAAATATTTGAGTACACAGAAATTGAAATCGTCCAAAAGTAGGTTTGTTTTTAAATCTTAAAAACATACACAAGGAGTTCTGGAAGATACCACAGTGAAAATGTTCATTAAATGCATCACTACATCATGTAAAAAGCAGTAGGTAGTCACAAATTCACAGGTTGTATTTTATTCTCTGCTACAGAAAGCATCTCCTCATTAGAAACAGAGCTGGGAAGACATTGAAGAAATCATTACTCTTAATAAGGTGATTTATTTATTTTCTTCTTGATGGTGACAAGAGCTGATATGAGAAGGAGAATGGAGGAAGGGCAGCATTACCAAGTACCCACACACTATTTCCAGAAAAGACATTATACCATTTGTGTAAATTAGGAGTAAGAGATGAGAAGATATCAAATAATAAGAAGCTGACATTCCAGCCAAACTATGTAAATTTAAGTCTAAAATCCTCGTTTGTTAAAGATATCTATAAGAGAATATCATTCACCCATATTAAAAGCCTTTTCAAAATTAAAATTGACACTGGCAATTTCAGAATATATTATTTCCACAGTATTTAACCACCAGGAACCTATGTGATCCTCATGTAAAAGAATAATGGATATGTCTTTTTGTTTGTCTCCTTTGTTTGGGTTTTGTCAGAAAAGAAGCCTAGCAAAAGGACATGATTAAGAACTGATACTCTGGTGTTCTTCTCTCCTTATCACAGGTTTCCATTTTGCTCTTAATGTATATTTGATAAATGTGCAAATGGATAAATTGTCCTTTGTTAGGTATACTTGGCACATAACCAATGAACAAGAGAGGCCTGTTCTCTAATGACTCCATAATGACTCTACAGCTTTTTTTTTTAACCATTTATCATTTATTTATTTATTATTATTATTTACTTTACAATATTGTACTGGTTTTGCCATACATCAACATGAATCCACCATGGGTGTACACGTGTTCCCTATCCTGATCCCCCCTCCCAACTCCTTCCCCGTACCATCCCTCTGGGTCATCCCAGTGCACCAGCCCCAAGCATCCTGTATCCTGCATCGAACCTGGACTGGCGATTCGTTTCTTATATAATATTATACATGTTTCAATGCCATTCTCCCAAATCATCCCACCCTCTCCCTCTCCCACAGAGTCCAAAAGACTGTTCTATACATCTGTGTCTCTTTTGCTGTCTCGCATACAGGATTATCATTACCGTCTTTCTAAATTCCATATATATGTGTTAGTATACTGTATTGGTGTTTTTCTTTCTGGCTTACTTCACTCTGTATAATAGGTTCCAGTTTCATCCACCTCATTAGAACTGATTCAAATGTATTCTTTTTAATGGCTGAGTAATACTCCATTGTGTATATGTACCACAGCTTTCTTATCCATTCATCTGCTGATGGACATCTAAATTGCTTCCATGTCCTGGCTATTACAAACAGTGCTGCGATGAACATTGGGGTACATGTGTCTCTTTCCCTTCTGGTTTCCTCAGTGTGTATGCCCAGCAGTGGGATTGCTGGGTCATAAGGCAGTTCTGTTTCCAGTTTTTTTTTTAAGGAATCTCCACACTGTTCTCCATAGTAGCTGTACTTGTTTTCATTCCCACCAACAGTGTAAGAGGATTCCTTTTTCTCCACACCCTCTCCAGCAGCTTTTGAAGGAAAAGGGGGAGGATTAACATCTCATTTTTTGAATAAATATGTACTGAAAACCTACTATGTGCCAAGTGCTCTGATAGGCCCTTGAGGGATACAGAATAAAGCAGACACTGTCCCTGGCTCATAATGACCTAAAGCAATCAGAAAAAGCAGAGATTAAATAATTAAACAATCAGAATACTGTCATTTTGTATTAGTCAGGTTGGGCTGACATAGTAAGATACAGGCACACCTGCTTTACTGTGCTTCACAGATATTGCAGTTTTTACAAACTGAAGACTTGTGGCAACCCTGTGTTGTCAGATGATGGTTGCCATTTCTTTTTTGGAAAAAAGTATTTTTTGGCAATGAAGTATTTTTCAATTAAAGTACATACATTTGTTAGACATAATGCTATTGCACACTTAACAGTCTACAGTATAGTGTAAACATAAATTTTATATGCACTGACACCAAAAAGATTTGTGTGACTTACTTTATTATAATCTTTGTTATATTTCAGTGGTCTGGAACCAAACCAAGATATCTCTGAGGTCTGCCTGTAAGGGTAATGAAAAGCATTATACAGTTTCAAATAGAGATCAGGTTCACTTTCACTTTTTTTCACTTACTATTTAGAAAGAAGAGCCTGATTTGTAGTGTGTAAGTAAGAGTGCCTGTGTGCCAGGGCCTGCAAACTCTTATTTTATACTTAGGGCTGTGGTGCCTGGCCACACACTGTCAAAATGTCTACTTTTCACATTCCATGATGTTTCTGCTATGCTGCTATGTGAGATGGGTACTTTGTTCCTCTTCTTTATGGGAGAAAATATGGAAATGAAAGGGCAGGGAGATGGTGTCCTTGGCTTAATACTCTCTTCTTCTCTTTCTTCATCAATTATAATATTAATAGTTATAATATATAACATTTATAATTGTACCTATAAACATTTGTAACAATAATTAACATTTATTGTTCACATATATATCAGACATTATGGTATTTTTACTTGGGCTATATATTTTTTAAATTAATTTATGTATTGGCTGTCCTGGCCTTTATTTATTTGTTTACTGGTTGTACTGGCCTTTATTGGTCTTTGTTGCTGCACAGGCTTTCCTCTAGTTGTGGCACGCAAGGACTACTCTCTAGTTGGGTGCATGGGTTTCTCACTGCGCTGGCTTCTCTAGTTGCAGAGCACAGGCTCTAGGTGCATGGGCTTCAGTAGTTGGGGCTCCCACACTCTAGAGCACAGGCTCAATAGTTGTGGTGCACAGGCTCAGTTTCCCCCCACTGCATGTGGGATCTTCCTGGATCAGGGATCTAATCCATGTGTCCTGCATTGGCAGGCGGACTCTTCACCACTGAGCCACCATCACCAAGGAAGCCCCTACATGGATTATTTTATTTAATCCTCAAAACAATCCTATGGGGACTTCCCTGTGGGTCCAGTGGGTAAGACTTTGCCTTCCAATGTAGTGGATACGGGTTCAATCCCTGGCTGGAGAGCTAAGATCTCACATGACTCACAACCAAAAATCCAAAACATAAAACAGAAGCAATGTTGTAACATATACAACAAAGACTTTAAAAATGGTCCACATCAAAAAAAAAAAAACAAAAAAAAACAAAGTATCCTATGATACAGATACTATTATTTTTCTATTTTACAGATTATAAAACTATGACTGTGAAAGGGGTTCCATAACTTGCCCCAGCTAGAGTGAAAAAACAGTGATTTGATTAGTTACCTCTAAAGCCTGTATTCTTCACAAATAGGCTGTTTTACTCTCAGTGATGTGTGCCCAGGTTCAGTCTTAGTAGCAATGCCTCGTGAAGGGATACAAAGAGAATCATCCCCTTCTCTGCTTAACCACTGCATTCACTTTCACTGCCTCTGCTTTGAAAAGTTTCAAAAGATAATAGAAATGCCTGACTTTTACCAACTTGAGAAAGGATGGTCTCTTTACTTCTTCATCCTGTGGAAATAATGCACAAACCCAAGACTTTAAGATCCCTGAACTTCACTGAAGGGAAGAGGAGAGTGTAATGGATTTTTCCCATCAAGTATCTATTATTTAACCTAGTCCTTCACCTCACTAAGGAGAACACCATCTGATTCCATACTTCAACTGCAGAATGGTTAAAAGAAAATAACAGGAAATTGGAGAATGGCTTTGTGATGTTTATTTCCCAGCTGAAAGTACAGATTAAATCTTCTAATTTCCTTAATGGGCATACTGCTAGTCTGGCAAATTATTAACAGTTTGGATTTGATTCAAAAGCTTGGTCATATATTTCGTTAAGCTCATATTTACTGGAGCACAAGGCAACCTACAGTAACAAGCATCAAAAGTCTGTTTTACTGCCCACATTATCAGCAGATGGAGCATAGACATTTAAAAATGCCAAGCTTTTTGATTAAGAGCCTGATTACAGTCAGATCAGGATGAAGAATCATGGCCCTATGTAAAGGTTCTCTGAATTTTAAACTACTACTGGACCTTTATTTGACTTCTTTGAAATCAGATACTAGTCTTATAAAATTGGGAGTTTAAACAACAAAAACAAACTCTGACCTCACTAAAATGAACATAGAAAGGAAAGAGCTGGTTTTCAGCAGATCAAGAACAAACCTTCCCCCAGTGTTGCCAGATCAATGAGTTATTACTGTTATCACACAAAATAGACATGAACATAGGATTAGGATAGGGTTTGGGTTATTGAGATAGTAAAGAAAATCAGGATAATTTGAGGGACATGACCTACTCCGGTACTATAAAAAACCAGATGCTGAAAGTATAAGGACTCCTGTTCCTGGGAACAAAATCCTTCTCATTATCCTTGGAATGACAATGGTTAGACCTGGAGCCTCCTTATCCAAATCTCTAGAGAGTTAACATGCCTGTAGGGTTTCCCCCCAACTTCTCAAGAATGTATTCCATAAGAGACTACTGAGAGGTAGTAAACCTGGTCAAACACTAGTGAGGGCCTTTCAAATATAAAAGCACTAAATAGGGAGGCCTGAAATGTTTTGACCTAAAAAAAACAATATAATATAACAGTACATAGGTTTTGAAATCTAAAAAATATTAAGCTGAAAACCCAGTTATGCACCTTACTTCACTGTATAGTCTTGGGTAAATTCTTTATGGCCTCAGTTTTGGCATCTGTGAAACAGGTCAAAATAGTACCAGCTTCCTAAGGCAGCTGTGAGGATTAAACTATGTAGAAAGCCAGGCCTATATTATCAGCACTTGCTGTTTGAAGGCATAAGAAGCAGTCCAGCAAATGTTGGAACAATGAACAATTATTAATCATCTCTTTGGCTTTGATGCAATTAAAAATCTTACTGGATTGCTACAGTCAAATTCCTATATGCTGTCCTGTGTTGCTTCTTCAACTGTAGTTCCTAATATTGCTTTGCAGATGTTTCCGATACTACCTGGGGTTCCTGAACTCTCATATGCTGCCTTCTTCCAAAATGGATTTGAAGTAGCTTAGATGAAACTAGAACACAGCTTTGTCTTGTCCCTATCACCTGGCATCTGACTACTCATGCTGTTGAGAGGCAGTATTGTACAGCAATGAAGAGGGGGGCCAGATTGTCAGTTCCAATCTCAAATTTTCTCACTTACTAGCTATGTGACAATTACTTTATTTCCTTGTGCCTCAGCTCCCCTATCCGGAAAAAAGTAAAGATACTAATGAGAACTTACCTCACAGTGTTGCTGGGAGGGTCACATGATTTAATGCATGTAAAATATCTGGCACATAACAAGCACTGAATCAATGTTAGCTATTATTATTTTTCCTTCTGCTTAACAATTCATGACCCAGACTACCAAATGGTTGTACAGTCTTCTGATGACAACACTCAGAAGCATACCCAGATAGAATAGATGAAACATACATGAACTCTAATATAGCAATGGTTCCAAACTCTAAGCAGGCAATCCCTTGGGGGTCACAGAGTTACTGCAGGCTCTCTATAAAACATATGCACACCCATATTTTCTCAAAGAGCTGCAATTTTTAAAAAAATAGATACTAGAAGGGTAGACTTCAAATTGTTTGACTGTTGAAAAGAGGTCCTGATACATATATAATTCTTATGTGTCATCAAGTTTTGAAAGCAGATAATATTGAAAGAGATTACAGCTGTAAATGACATCTTGATGTCATCATCCTATGTTCCTCAAAATACAGTGCATTAAATAACTGAAAATATATTCATAGTTTGCTACATCAAAAAATAATAGTGGTGTAGCTCTTTTAGAAAAAGAATATTGCTTATATTAAATGATTACTTCTACAATTAATCATATCCAGAACCTGGTAGTTACAAATATCCTAAGTCATGAAAAATATGAGTCTTATCAAACTAAGGATAAAGTTAACAACACTGAAAAATCAGCAAAATAAACCTGCATTCTAATTAAAAGAATTTCCATAAAACCTTTAAAATATATTTAAAGGATTTGGGGATGTCTTAGAAATTTAGATTTAGTATGACTTCAGCATCTGTAAAACATAAAACATCTATCAAGAAGTTTAAAATTTACTCAGTTGCATGAATGTGTGTGGAGAATTTGAAGCCTTTTTTGTTGTTTTTTGGCTGTCAGTCAGGTATCTTTCTTTTTAGGTTAAGTCATTAATTGTTATGACTTTCACACCTATTGAAGAAAGGAAAGTGACAATATTCATCACTGTCAATTTAATTGAAAAACAATGTATCATTCTTTTATTTCTGAGTGGGAATGCAAAGAGCAAAAGAATGTATTTAATAATTCCATTTGCTGTATGTGTGATCCTGGGCACATTTTGTGATTTGGGGGAAGAATCCTAACTTCTCTGAGAGTCCACTCTCTGTCCAATATATTTCAAGTCAGTAATGGCTTTCTTGGAACTACAGAGAGTCCATACTGAGGGCAACAGTGCCTATTTCACAAGGTCATGAAAAAATTTAACTGTGAACACATATGTAAAAGAGCCACACGTGTAGTAGGCATTCAATAAATGTTAGCTGAATATGAATCTACATCAAAAATGAGGAATGAGCTATGAAAGAATAGGAGGTACAAAAGTTCTAGACCTCTGGACATAAATGAACCAATATAAGAGACAAATATTGCAAATACTATATTCAGTTAAGTTATATGAAATAGACATAGCACTAACAAACAGAAATATAAAAAACAACTAGAGATTTCCATTTACAGCAATATGACAGACTTGATATTTTAAAAAACTTGTGTATACAAAAGACTGTGAAAGTGAAATTGTTAGTCGCTCAGTCTTATCCAACTCTTTGAGACCCCATGGACTGTAGCTCACCAGGCTCCTCTGTCCATGGAATTCTCCAGGCAAAAATACTGGGGTAGGTCGCCATTCCCTTCTCCAGGGAAGTGCTTGATAAATACAACAAACATTCTTTTTAGATATATGGCTTATCTCACAAGAGAGTATAAAGAATCAACAGGGTCAAAAAGAGAGAGCTAAAAATATTAAAGATAAGCTGACAAACTAGCCCTATGGATGCCTTGGAAATATCTGAAGACGTCTGCAACCAAAAAGCTTGAGTTTTAACCTCTGTGAAAGAACAGGAGACAAGGCATTAAAATAAAAGTTGGAAATGAAACCACAGAATTAAGCTGAGACCCTTTATGTAAAAAGGAGTTTAGTAAAAGAGTAGTTTAGAAAATAATTCACCTGCTGGCAAAGGGACACCATAAGAAGAAAATGTCCATCTTAGCTTTGGCTCTGACTGAGGAAAAACAAACAAAAAATTCTTCCCTGAGAATTCTTAGCCCTGAGAATTATGTGACTAAATCACAAACCAGGAAACTGACAGCAAATGGTCTTAGGATTGTAGCACTAGAGAATGATGGGGAAAAGTAAACACAAATCATGAATACCCATACATCTTCCACCCGCCCTCAACGGTATGCCCATTATAAAAGCACACCAAGCAATAACACACAAACAAAATTTAAACACACAAAGAAAGCAGTATATCATTAAAATAATAAGAAATGAAACAAACAGCAAAAGAAGAATTAGGCCTTCAAGTGCATCAGACTTTGAAATTATAAAATATAGAATGTAAACCAAGTGTCTAATTTTAAAGAATAAAAAATATGAGGAAGAGTAAGTGACTCAAAAAAGGCTAAGAAATTTAAATGAGAATAGAATTGTAAGAAATAAGAGATATAATCTTTAAAAATAAAATGTCATGATAAAACTGCACACTGGAGTCAACTAAAGAGAGGAGAAGAGAGGGCAGGAAAGAAACATAAATATGGAAAATTGAAAGAGAGGTCAAGAGACATGAATGATAGACTGTGAAGGCCCAATAGACATATAACTGAAATGAAGAAGAAAAGTAGAGACATTTGTGTATTGCAGAGGAGGAGCATAAAGAGAGAATGGCTGAGAATATTCCACAATGGATAAAAGACATGAATCTTTCTTTAGATTCAGGATGAAAAACATTTTCAAAGAATATAAATATAAGAGATCTATACACAAACCATTCTAGTGAAACCGTATAACATCAGAGATATGGATTTTTAAAGTATGCAAAGAGAAAAAGATTATCTTTAATGGAACAAGAGTAGAATTCTCAGTTGTACTAGCAGAAGGCAGATGACAGCCAGAAAATAACTCCACAGGGATGGGGAAAATAGCAATCAGTCTGGAAATTACTATTTAAGAGTGAAGATAAGGCACATTTTAGGAAAATCAAAATGATGAGAGTTTGTCACCAACAGATACTAACTAAATGAAATTTTAAAAGATGTATTACAGAAAGAAGGAAACAGAATCTAGAGGCAGACACAAAGATATAAAAGAGAATGGAAAAAAATAAGTAAATATGTAGATACAGCAAAATAAATAGTGACTAAATATTTAAACTAATA
This sequence comes from Bubalus bubalis, assembly GCF_019923935.1. Taxonomy (NCBI): domain Eukaryota; kingdom Metazoa; phylum Chordata; class Mammalia; order Artiodactyla; family Bovidae; genus Bubalus; species Bubalus bubalis. Next base: position 124,631,231 of record NC_059181.1, on the reverse strand, counting down.
ATGATTAATTGGAGATGAATGCTAAGTAAAAAGTGAAATAAAATTCTGGACACATATAAAATGTAACAAGGGCAGAGTGATCCAATTTAAAGAGGTCTGAAGTCCTTATAATTTTCAGGAAGACTTAAAAATACTGATTAACTTTTTTTTTTTTCTTTTACATTCTTTTTTAATTTTTTATTTTATTTTATTTTTTTTACTTTACAATATTGTATTGGTTTTGCCATACATCAACATGCATCCGCCATGGGTGTACACGTGTTCCCCATCCTGAACCCCACTCCCACCTCCCTCCCCGTACCATCCCTCTGGGTCATCCCAGCGCACCAGCCCCAAGTTTCCTGTATCCTGCATCGAACCTGGACTGGAGATTCATTTCTTACATGATATTATACATGTTTTAATGCCATTCTCCCAAATCATCCCACCCTCTCCCTCTCCCACAGAGTCCAAAAGACTATTCTATACATCTGTGTCTCTTTTGCTGTCTCGCGTGCAGGGTTGTCGTTACCATCTTTCTAAATTCCATATATATGTGTTAGTATACTGTATTGGTGTTTTTCTTTCTGGCTTACTTCACTCTGTATAATAGGCTCCAGTTTCATCCACCTCATTAGAACTGTTAGAACTTATAAAGTTAAGAATGTGTGTTAAGATTTAATAACCAATAAATGATTAGAAAATAATACATAATTTCAAAATTAGAACAAAATCAGGGTAGAACTAAAACATTAACCTCAGTGAACCCAAAAGTGAGAAAGAAGAGTGAAATAGTATACAAAAGTCAGGATAAATAGAAAGTACAAGAAATAGAAATACATACAAATAGAACAGTAATCACATAGAATGTAAACTGGATAAACTTTTCATTTAAAAGATAATTTGACTGGATGACAATATGCAAACCAACTACATGCTGTTGACAAGAGACATAAAATGTAGCATGCAGAAAGGTTAAAAGTAAAAAGACAGAAAATTTTATATCAAGAAAATAACTTTAAAAAATAATCAGAAAATCACTAAATAAAACCACTATTATGAACAAAGAGAGTTGAGATTAAAGATACATTGTATCAGGAAGATAGAACAATTCTAAACTTGTGTGTATCTAGTGGCATCAGCTCAAAATTTGAAAATATTTTGGAAAAAATAAAGTTCCAAAATTAAAAACTTTTTGGAAAAAATAGCAAAGAAAAACATTTTAAATGCATCATCATAGTGAGAGGTTTTTTTTGCACCTCTCTTAGTATTTAGAAGATTAAGAAAACCAAAAATAAACAGATTTAAACAGCTCAATGGGGGGTTTTCCCTGTGGCTCAGTGGTAAAGAATTCGCCTGCAATGTAGGAGATGCAGGAGACTTGGGTTTAATCCCTGAGTTGGGAAGATCCCCTGGAGGAGGAAATGGCAACCCATTCCAGTATTCTTGCCTGGACAATCCCATGGACAGAGGCATCTAGTGGGCTACTCTCCATGGGGTTGTAAAGAGTCAGACATGACTGAGTACACAGACACAAACAGCTCAATATACAATTTTGATTTAATAGATGGAGATTTCATAGCTATCCATGTATCTACACAGACACACAAACACTCCAAGTACATGCCATTTTTCATTCATGTTCAAAATGTGCTTGTCAAAATTGTGCATTGTCTATTTTTGAGATACAAGGCATACACACAAACACATATATTTCTAAATGTTCAGTGTGTACTTATACAAAATATACATCCTTTGCTGGGTAGGGCTTCCCTGATAGCTCAGTTGGTAAAGAATCCACCTGCAATGCAGGAGACCATGGTTTAATTCCTGGGTTCAGGAAGATCCACTGAAGAAGGGATAGGCTACCCACTCCAGTATTCCTAGGCTTCCCTTGTGGCTCAGCTGGTAAAGAATCTGTCCACAATGCGGGAGACCTGGGTTTGATCCCTGGGTTGGGAAGATCCCTGGACAAGGGAAAGGCTATGCACTCCAGTGTTCTGGCCTAGAGAATTCCATGGACTATACCCATGGGGTCACAAAGAGTCAGACACAACTGAGCAACTTTCACTTCACTTTCACTTTGTTGGGTACACATTTTTTTTACAGGCACACATCATTTATGAAAAATTGACCATATATAATTGACCCTTGAACAACATGGGTTTGAACTGCTCTGGTCCACTTATATGAAGACTTTTTCAATGAATAGATTTTTTTCAAATGAAACTTGTGTTTTCATTTTACAGATCTTTAACTCAGTATGGGGAAAACTGCATTTGATTAGATTACAATATGTGAAATTAAAAGAACTAGAGTTTGTGTCCTCAGTTCAGTTCAGTCGCTCAGTCATGTCTGACTCTTTGAGACCCCATGAATCACAGCACGCCAGGCCTCCCTGTCCATCACCAACTCCCGGAGTTCACCCAGACTCACGTCCATTGAGTCAGTGATGCCATCCAGCCATCTCATCCTCTGTTGTCCCCTTCTCCTCCTGCCCCCAATCCCTCCCAGCATCAGAGTCTTTTCCAATGAGTCAACTCTTTTGTGTCCTACTTCTATCCAAATTGTTTCAGCTTCCTGCCCTTGGTGCAGTCATTTATCAGTTCCTTTGTTTCTGAGATACAGATAGCACTATGCAGACTGTGCTACAGGGTTGGTTCCTCTAACCTTGTTCAAGAGCTAACTGTACTTAGTCAAAAATTATGGCTCAACTGAGAATCCATGTTAAACAGAAAACGTTGTCACATGCAACTAATCTAGAAAGCAATACAAAAACTTAAAAAAATCTTTTCCATTTCAAAATCTAAAATGATTTGTTAGTAATTCAGAGTTCAAAAAAGGAATCAGGGGCTTCCCTGATTGTCCAGTGGTTGAGAGTCCACCTGCCAACTCAGGGGACACAAGCTGGATCCCTGCTCCAGGAAGATTCCACCTGCCACAGAGCAACTAAGCCCCAGTGCCACAACTACCGAGCCTAAGCACCACAAATACTGAGGCCTGTGTGCCTAGAGCCCATGCTCCACAACAAGAGAAGCCACCACAATGAGAAGCTTGCACACTGCAATGAAGAGTAACCCTGCTCACCACAACTAGAGAAAGCCAATGCATAGCAAGAAAAACCCACCACAGCCAAAAAATAAAATAAATAAATAAATAAACCTTAAAAATAAACAAAACAAAAAAGGAATTAAAGTAGAAATTAGAAAATAACTATAATGAAATAAAAATTAAAACATTATATTACATGTCCAAACTTATGGGATACAGGTGAAGTGATATTAGATAGAAACTTAGCTCAAGTTAGGTATGAAGAAATATTGAATATTTGTAAACAAAGCATCCAGCTTTAAAAAAAATCAGAAAAATAAAAATTGGTTAAAACCCAAAACAATTCAAAGGGGAAAAAAATAAGGATAAGCACAGAAAATAATAAAATAAAAAAGATACAATAGAAAGGATCAATAAAGTCAAAAATTGGTTCTATGAAGACTAAAAGAAATTGACCAAAAAAAACTTCCATCAAGACTGAACAAAAGAGAATGCACAAATAAATAATATTAGGAATTAAAAGGAGCATAACTATATATCAATGATAAATTTTTAAATCTCCCAAGATAATTCTATAGAAAACTTTGGCAATAAATTTAAATACTTAAATAAGTCAAATTTAAATATGTAAATAAACTAAACAATTTCCTATATTAAAAATGACTCAAGAAGAAACAGAAAGCTCAAATAAATCCAAAGTCACTTAAGACATCAAATCATTGATTAAAAATCATTTTGCACAAAAGGCACCAAGACTCAAACACTTATAAAGATGATTCCCACCAAGTTGGGTATTTTTGCATGACTCATGTGTGCACATGAATGTGTATATATCACATGGAAAAGATTGCTGATGGTAATCTCCAAGGGCTGGGATTGTGAGGGTTTCTTATGTTAGTTGCGATGCCATGGACTATACAGTCCCTGGAATTCTCCAGGTCAGAATACTGGAGTGGGTAGCTGTTCCATTCTCCAGGTAATCTTTCCAACCCAGAGATCGAACTCAGGTCTCCCACAAATTGCAGGTGGATCCTTTACCAGCTGAGCTACCAGGAAAGCCCCTCTGTTCTCAATAGAGAAAACAATTATTCTTAAAAGAAGTATATAACCCCCCAAATTTGATTCTCTTTGCAGAACTAGAAACTGACCCTCACAGATTTCACAGGTTCCTTTCACAGTCCCATCTATTCAATGATATTTTCTTCTGTTCCTTCCTGGATCAAAGATTCTAGGCATCATCTCACTTCTGATAAAATGATTGGCAAGGGGAGGTTAAAAGCCATTTCCAGCATAGGGTGTAGTTCATTTTCATATATCATTAAATATTCTTCTACATTACTTACAGAAAAGTGTCAAAGATAGTAAAGAGAATCCTTTTACACTCTCTACCTAGCTTCTATCTTGCATAACCATGGCATTTTAATCAAAACTAAGAAACTAATTTAGATACAGTACTATTAACTAAACTTCAGACTTTATTCAAATGCCACCATTTCCCACTAATATCTTTTTCTGTACTAGGATCCCACAGTGCAATTAGTTATGACATCTCCTTAGTCTCCTACAATCTGTTGACAGTTACTTGCTCATTTCTTTTATGACCCTAACATTTTGAAGAATATTGGTCAGGTATTTTGTAAAGTGCTATTCAGGCAAGCCCTCAATTTAGGTTTATCTGATGTTTTCTAATGATTAAACTGAGTTATGAGTTTTTGAAAAGAACATCATGGAGTTATCCTGTCCTTCTCAGTGCATTGTATCAAAAGGTATATAATGTTAACCTTGATCACTTGGTTAAGGTGGTGTCTGTCAGTATGAATTTAATGTTTTGTTCTTTGTAATGAATATATATTTGGGGGAAATAGTTTGAGACTATGCAAATGTTTTATTTCTTCTTAAAATTTGCCTACTAATTTGGATATTCACCAGTAGATTTTGCTTGTAGCATTATTACTATAGCACTTTAATGATTTCTATCTTACTTCCACATTATTACTGGAAACTCTTCCTTAAGGGAGATTTGTTCCTTCTCCCTTATTTATTCAATTTTTATTCAATTATTTTTAATAGAAATTTCAATTTGAAATTATTTTAGACTCATAGGAAGTTATAAAAATAGTACAGTGAGTTTCCATGTAACCTTTCTTCAGATATAGTTATAGTATCCAAACCAGAAAATTGACATTGGTAAAAAAATATACTGTTAACTATGAAATTTATTGGATTGCACTAGTTTTTTATATTCTATCTTGTGGGTGTGCAGTTCTATGAAATTTTATCACATACAGATTTGTGTAACTGCAACAGTCAGGTTACAGACCAATCATTTATTTATATCATTACAGATGCCTTGATATTTATTTTATTCTTCTGGATATTATACTATCATCATTTATTTTCTGTTTAAGAGAAGGGGATGACAGAGGATGAGATGGTTGGATGGCATCACCAACTCTATGAACATGAATTTGAGCAAGCTCTGGATATTGGTGAAGGACAGGGAAGCCTGGCGTTCTGCAGTCCATGGGGTTGCGAACAGTCGGACATGACTGAATGACTGAACTGAACTGAAGATTGTTCAACTTTGGCTACTGGACACTCTTTTGGGTTGACTGGTGTGTCCTTTTAACATACAACTGTTCTTTTTTTTTTTTTTTTTTTTAAAGAACACCTTTTAAACTCTTGGCACCATTTTTTATTTTTCCTAACCTACCTCTAAAATTAACCATTTCACCAAGGATCCCTGATTCCTTTTCTCAGAGAGTTGTATTTAGAAACCATGATCTGTCTGCTTGGTATATTTATTGCTGCCGTGATATCTCTCTTTTAAGGCCCTCTCAGTCAATATGGCTAGAAAATTTTACATACACATATATTTTAGGAAATTTTATACACGTGTCTATCTACCTACCTATCTAATTTCCAATACAGCACCATAAAGTTCATTCTTTGCCTATTTATAATTTCTTTTACTGATAATGAGAAGTCTGGATTTTGTTATCTACAATATATTTCCTAATTTGTTTATCCCAAGCATACACATAAAGTAGCTTCAGAATTATAGACCCATAATAAGAAATAAGATTTTGAACAACTTTTAAGACACAAATACTTCCAGGAGGTATAAAAGCACTAACCTAATTTATACTCAAGTGTAAGTAACAAATTAGAGGCCATCTTAGGAGGGATAACAAATAGCAGTAGAAACTGAAATGGTGGAGTTTGGGTTGAAGAAAACAGGACTGGGAAGGTATGAAGGAAAGGAAACTGAAAGGCAGAGGACAAATGCTGCCTCCTTCCTGGTTTGACTCAGGTATAAATTTGATCATGTGGCTCTCATAGCCTGATAATTTCTGAACTCTCCATCTTTGTGATACTAGCCCAGATAAAAGAGAGCTGGAAACAAATACCTGACTTTTGGAAAAAACATACGGCATGGTACTGAGTAGTAAACATTAAGCTGTATATCTGCCTGTGGTATTTTGGCTGCCTTTGGCAACTTTAATTTGCATCCATCAGTAATGCTTTGGCGTTTGTTAAAGTATTGCTGTCTATCCATCTAGTGGCAGTGCACTAAAAGAGAGGAAGAATGAAAAGCAATAAAAAAAAAAAATACTGTCAAACAACTGTTGGAAGGAAGATAGCAAGTATAACAAAGCATCCAGAGACACATCCTCTAATTGTTATTCCAGATGGTAACCAGTTTTCTGGGTGGGTTAAGGCAACAATAAATATTAAGGACAGACTTCCATGAATCTAATTTCCTTGCACCTTTACCAATTTAGTCTTTTCTTTACACAATTCAAGAGGGTTAGTAACAGAAACTTCAACAAATCCCAAATCAATAATTACTGCCTCTCCTCCTCATCATATGCCATAGATACTTTCAGGAAGAGCTTGAACACTATAAGCATATTTTTCAGTTGTTGGTTGATAAGGCAGTGTTGGAAAATATGTATTTATGGGAATTCCCTGGTGGTCTAGTGGTTAAGAATCCACCTGTCAATGCAGGGGACACAGGTTTGATTCCTGGTCTGGGAAGATTTCACATGCCATGGGGCAACTAAGCCCACGAGCTACAATTACGAGCCAATGCACCCTATAGCCTATGCTCCATAATAAGAGAAGCCATTGCAATGAGAAACCCATGCCCCACAGGTGGAGAGTAACCCCAACTTGCTGCAACTAGAGAAAGTCCATGCACAGTAATGAAGACCCAGTGCAACCAAAAACAAATAATTTTTTTAAAAAGGGATGAGGTACTGATACATACTACTACAACAACAACGAAAATGGCCTTTTAAAAATCAAATACAGTTGATTTCAAATTTTGGATCCAACACCTACTCCTAGCTCCCTGAAGTCCATGAAGCCTCAATTTCCTCAAATGTAAAATATACTGCAGCAGAGACTACCCAGAGGTTAACCAACCTCATTTCCTTTACCTGAGTATACATAAAGAATATTTCCCAGCCTCCCTTTAAATGAGGTAGTAGCATTTGTCTGGGTTATGGCCAGTGCAATAACGTGGACAAAAATGATGTATACCACATCCAGGCCCAGCCAGGAAGCAGCCCACAAGTTCATCTATGTTCTTTCTCTTGGCTTGATGGCTAATGCAGAGCATATAGAACAGAATTCTGAGGAAGGCTCATATCATGGTGAATGATGAAATATACAGAGCCTGTGTCTCTAGGTCACTGCTCAGAGGAGAACTTTCTAGAAAGACATCTACCAGTATCTGAATAGGCTGAAACGTGAGTGGAAAAAAAAATATGTCATGCCAAAAAATTATGGCATTGTTTATATTACTTTTATATATTATTTATATATAAAATTCTGAAACAGATGGGAATACCAGACCACCTGATCTGTCTCTTGAGAAACCTGTATGCAGGTCAGGAAGCAACAGTTAGAACTGGACATGGAACAACAGACTGGTTCTAAATAAGAAAAGGAGTACGTCAAGGCTGTATATTGTCACCCTGCTTATTTAACTTCTATGCAGAGTACGTCATGAGAAACGCTGGGCTGGATGAAGCACAAGCTGGAATCAAGATTGCCAAGAGAAATATCAATAACCTCAGATATGCAGCTGACACCACCCTTATGGCAGAAAGTGAAGAAGAACTGAAGAGGCTCTTGATGAAAGTGAAAGAGGAGAGTGAAAAAGTTGGCTTAAAGCTCAACATTCCAAAAACTAAGATCATGGCATCTGGTCCCATCACTTCATGGCAAATAGATGGGGAAACAATGGAAACAGTGAGAGACTTTATTTGGGGGGGCTCCAAAATCACTGCAGATGGTGATTGCAGCCATGAAATTAAAAGACACTTACTCCCTGGAAGGAAAGTTATGACCAACCTGGACAGAATATTAAAAAGCAGAGACATTACTTTGTCAATAAAGGTCCATCTAGTCAAGGCTATGGTTTTTCCAGTAGTCATGTATGAATATGAGAGTTGGACTATAAAGAAAGCTGAGTGCAGAAGAATTGATGCTTTTGAACTGTGGTATTGGAGAAGACTCTTGAGAGTCCCTTGAACTGCAAAGAGATCCAACCAGTCCATCCTTAGGAAATCAGTCCTGGGTGTTCATTAGAAGGACTGATGTTGAAGCTGAAACTCCAATATTTTGGCCACCTGATGCCAAGAGCTAACTCATTTGAAAAGACCCTGATGTTGAGAAAGATTGAGGGCAGGAGCAGAAGGGGACGACAGAAGATGAGATGGTTAGATAGTACCACCGACCCAATGGACATGAATTTGGGTAAACTCTGGGAGATGGTGATGGACAGGGAGGCCTGGTGTGCTGTGGTTCATGGTGTTGCAAAGAGTCGGACAGGACTGAGTGACTGAACTGACTGGTATATTTATTTACTTATTGTTATATTGCTCATATTATGTACCTTGATTGATATATACTTGTTTCTATCATTCAATAAGATATTATTGGTAAAACATGTAGCATAGTATCTGGCACATGGCAGGACTTAACATTTATTGACACAAAATCTGACATAAAATATAGACTTACAGGGAAACAAAAGCTAGTTCAATGTGTCAGTTTTTTGGCAATGATAATGAAACTACATTCCCTAGTTCTTCCTTCAGTTATTTATATCTGACTATTTTACATGAAAATATCCAGAGATTTTTATTTCTAAATCATTTTGTCTTAACTTCATAAATTTTGATTTCCAGTTTCAGGGCTTACATTGCCATTTTTCCTATATTTATTTTATTCCCTAAAATCTGGGGAATACTTTAGAAGAGAGAGACTTGTGTTTTTTTTTTGCCTGAACTCCAGATGAATTTCAACTCACTCTATGTCATATCAGGTACTTTTCCCTCTACCTCTTAAGCATTATCAATCAAAGCTTTATCTCACCCTGTTTTTGTCTTAAACCTTTGGGTAGAAATTTGTAATTGCCCAAGATCATTATCATAGAGTGAAGCATGGACTGAGGCGATTATATCATTCTAACAGTCCAGATTAGTTTGACCACAAAAGGCCTTGAAGTTTCTCTCATCCACCAGACATAGGTACTTCAGCTTCAGAAATGATTTATGTACCTGTCCTTGTTTATAGAGTGTTTCTAATGCCATCCCCCACACATTTCATCCCCTTTCTTCTTTCAGAGACATTTTCTTTCTTTATAGAAGACAGAAGGAATACAAAGGGCACCATAGAATCTGTGTTACATGCTTCATAACTGAAAAGTTTCTTCAGCCATTTTTCCCCCCATAGAACCTTCAAAGCTTCTGTTATTTATGTTTTTTACCTGCGATGAATGACTGTGCCCACTTAAAATTTTCCTCTACAGATAATTATCTTATCAGTGCCAAAGCACTGGCTCAGAAGCCTTAATATTGAACAAATTGTCCCAATGCAAGTATTTTGAAAGTCTACATTGGCTCAAGTTTTCATCTATGAGAAAGAGAAGACCTTTCAGCACCAAATAAATATTAAAGCAACAGTGGGAGGCAAAATAAAGATGCTTTCAGATTATATGTCTTGAGTTCTGTTGGTTCAATGCACCACTTACATTGATTATCCCATTTATAAAAGAAGTATAACCTTCCCTGAATACCTTAGAACAATAGTTCTCGAGTGTGGTTCCTGGACTAGCAGCACCAGCTGCACCTGGGAACTTGCAGAAATGTTGATTCTTAGGCCTCATCACATACCTTTTAAGTCAGAAACTCTGGCAGTGATAAATCCTAAGAGTTCTCATCACAAGGAAAAAAAATTGTTTTTCTGTTTCTTTAATCTATATGCAATGACGTATGTTCACTAAACTTATTGTGGTAATCATTCCATGATGTTTGTAAGTCATCATTTATGCTATATACCTTAAAATTATATACTAGTGTATGTCAATTACATATCAATAAAATTGGGGGAAAAAAAAGAAACCCTGAGAGTGAAGCCTAGCAAGTTGTGGTTTAGCAAAGCCTCCAGGTGATTCTGAGGCTGGCTAAAGGTAGAATTATTACCTTAGAAAGTACTATGAAGATGAAGTGGTGGTGGTGTAGTTGCTAAGTTGTGTCTAACCCTTGTGATCCCATGGACTGTAGCCCATCAGGCTCCTCTGTCCATGGGATTTCCCAGGCAAGAATACTGGAGCCAGTTGCCATTTCCTTCTTCAGGGGATCTTCCTGACCCAGGGATTGAACCTGTGTCTCCTCCATTGCAGGCAGATTCTTTACTACTGAAACAGCGGGGAAGCCCCATATGAAGATGTGGCAATAGATTTAAAAGTGATAACGATGATGATAATGAAAATAGTATCTGATAATCCTCATGAAATAGTTACTATGTTCTGGCATCATGGTATTTTAAATGGATTAGATCATTTAATCATTACAGCAGCCAGAAGTATTGTTAGTATTATATTATTATTACTGTTCCACATTACAGAGGGGGAAACTTAGATGTGAAATAATTTGTCCAAGTTTAGATACCTAGTAAGTGGAAATCTGGGTTCCAAAATCAAGTATACTTTTCAAATCTATTCTTCTTCCCAAATATATACCATGAAATTAGTCTGTTCAATTCCTCAAGATGTTTAATCTTTATTCCACGTTGGCATCTGCCAATAGGATTCAGCAGTGGGAAAGCATTTAATCTGAATATGGGTTCTCTATAACACAGGAGTTGAGTTTTTCTAAAGTTGTATATAAATCAGTGTTTTTAAATTGAGTAGAATCTTCTGTTGACTTCCTTATAACTCCTTTATGTGTTATATTTTCTATTCATCAGTTAATAGTGATTTCTAACACTTGCAATTTCATTTTTTCTGTCCATCAACCTTTCTGTCAAAAATTTAATAATGTGTAAATAAATGCATAGATACACTATGGAGTTTAAACAACTTTCTGTGATTCCTAGTCAAGTGAAGATGACTTTTTGATATGCAAATAATTACTTATTACTTGTCAAATATCTGTTGTTCTTAAAGCTGGGCATAACTTTTTAATATTTTTTACTAATTATAAAAGGTTAGAAAATAACATTCTGGAACAGATTAATTTTGCTCATCCTGGCATCACAGAATTATATGAAAGCCTTCTGGAAATGAAGTTTCCACTCAGCTTTCAGTTCAGTTCAGTTCAGTCACTCAGTCGTGTCCGACTCTTTGCGACTGCATGAATCTCAACACGCCAGGCCTCCCTGTCCATCACCAACTCCCAGAGTTCACTCAGACTCATGTCCATCGAGTCATTGATGCCATCCAGCCATCTCATCCTCTGTCGTCCCCTTCTGCTCCTGCCCCCAATCCCTCCCAGCATCAGAGTCTTTTCCAATGAGTCAACTCTTCGCATGACGTGGCCAAAGTACTGGAGTTTCAGCTTTAGCATCATTCCTTCCAAAGAAATCCCAGGGCTGATCTCCTTCAGAATGGACTGGTTGGCTCTCCTTGCAGTCCAAGGGACTCTCAAGAGTCTTCTCCAACACCACAGTTCAAAAGAATCAATTCTTCAGCGCTCAGCCTTCTTCACAGTCCAACTCTCACATCCATACATGACCACAGGAAAAACCATAGGATTACAATTACTTAACCATTCTGGAAGTGAGAAGTCAAAGGAAAACAATTTCTCTCTATTGCGGCTGAGTGCAGGCTTGCCTTTCAGAGAGCTAGGAGCCAAATAAATACCCTAAATACTTCAGGGAAAAAAAGGTACTTCTTTTTTTTTTCTCAGCTTAATCCTCTCAGTACCCTAAATGCCTATTCTGATGTGAGACATCAACTTACAACACTGGGTCTATCATCTTAATTACACTGCAAAGGAGTCCTTCTCTCAGGGAAAGTCATACAGGCTACAGAGCAAATGAATAAGGGCTGCACAGCTCCTAAGAGACACCATTCATAAAGCAGGAATAAGCATCAATGAAGCATTATTCTTTGGGGGGAAAATACTGAAAAGGTTGACCTCAGTGGAATGAGTGCAAATTTGCATAATGCTTCATTTCCTTAGAGAAACTCAAGGGTTGGTAACCATTATATGAGGCCAGTCAACATCACTGAGAAGATTAATGGGCCTCGAGTATCATTACTTCCAAACAGAGACGAGTCATACCAAGGTCACGGCAAGGTTGATCAAGGAAAAGATGTTTGCACATTGGAATGGGTGATTTGTCTCTCAGGCTGACAGGGTAAAAGGAAACCAGTTGTGCATCATTAAATATTACACTGTCCAGTAAGGCCACTTCATGTTAAGAAAAGCATAACTGGATGAGGCATGGTATGGATGAGATTTGTAAAAACTTTCCGGTTTACGTCATTTCGCAAGGACCATGGTATGAAAACCCTTTAGTCCACAAAGACTATTTGTCTCCCTTGTTATCATAGAAAGGAAAAAGGAAGAAGAAACAAAAGAAGAAAAGTCTAGCTCTTGCTGCAGAGTCTTGGCTCCAATGTTCTGTGCAACATGTAGATAAATTGGTAGATTTAATTCCTTAATGCAGCATCAAAATAGCCCCAGGGGCTTAGGTGGAAGTGAGATGGAAGACCTCACCCAGAGTGTCAATGAAATACCAATGAGTAGTTCGTCTCTTAACAGGGATCAACCTGCACAAAGACCTAACTGGCTTTCCACAGAGAGCACTTTCTGACCACTGAATCTGCCTGCTGTGTACCCTTGTCCTGCTTACAATCAAAATGACAGCTAATGATGGCAGTTCCCAACCAACTTTATGGGCAATGAAGTTCAAGATTGGCCAAGAAAAAGAAGAAAAAAAAAGACGTGGGTAAAAACACAAAAACTTGGTATTTTATGGAATGTGCTAACTAATCATATTAACTCTGTCACATGAAGGAGCAGAAAAGGACCCTCCTTTCCTGTTGACTAGGGCTTTCCTGATAGCTCAGTTGGTAAAGAATCTGCCTGCAATGCAGGATACCCCAGTTCCAATCCTGGGTTGGGAAGATCCGCTGGAGAAGGGATAGGCTACCCACTCCAGTATTCTTGGACTTCCCTTGTGGCTCAGCTGGTAAAGAATCCACCTGCAATGCAGGAGACTGGGTTCAATCCCTGGGTTGGGAAGATCCGCTGGAGAAGGGAAAGCCTTCCTACTCCAGTAGTCTGGCCTGGAGAATTCCATGGACTATATAGTCCATGGGGTCGCAAAGAGTCGCACACGACTGAGCAACTTTCACTCATTCACTTCCTGTTGTCTACCAGCCATCCTAAAACTGTTCACAGGACTTCACATTTCTTTGGCCAGATGACCAAGTCTGGGTTTACAATGGAAAGTTGCTGATATATGTAAGTGACCTGTACACAAATCATTGCAATACTCACAGTTACCAGTCACAAACACTGAGTTCACCTGAATACAATTTCTAGTAAAAGGACTCCAGACTCTGAATGGTGACTGAGGCAATATTTTATAAATTTGAATTAACCTTAGGACAAGCTCTGGGTACCACTGTAGTTCAGATTGTAGTTAGGGTACATTTTCATAAATAAAGCTGCTTGTAAATATTTTTTGGTTCTTCATCCCTAATTGTGGAACAGTAGAACTGCCTTGACAACTGGGTTGGACAGGGGCACAGTATGAGATATAGTGAAGGATTTTTATGATGTAACCTCACTATTATTTTTAAATAGAAGGGGATCAGCCAGAACCCAAAATGAATCTTTGATCATTGATATTGTTTACTATCAGGTTTTGTAGTTCATTTGGTATCTATCACTTGCAATTTCAAGGTGAACTCTAATTAAACACAATATTGTAAATCAACTATACTTCAATAACATTTAAAAAAAATGCCGAACTCCAATGGCCTCACATTTCAAAAAGTAAATTCAACTGTGATAGAGGAATATGAAAGATTGAGATTGTTTTTATGGAGCTTACATAGATTCTTAGAAGCAAAATTATACTGAATAGATGGTTAGCACTTTGAGAGCAGGATTTATATAGCATTGATCTCTCAATACCTAGAGAAAGCCTGGAAACTAGAAGAATTCAAGAAATAATTCTGTATGAATGAAAGAATGGATGAACTGATGGGTGCATACTATAAGCATGTAGGGCTAATTCTCACCTGAAGGCCAGAATGTTTTTAGCCAAATCCATTTATACATCTCTAAAGTAATTGTCATGTTTATTCAATATTTGGGAAAGACAATCAAAAACAACAGCAACAACAAGAATACCCCTAATCATAGTGACAATTGCAACCCATGAACATTTCGAGGTCATTGGATTTGTGTGACTAAATATATAAAAGAAAATGACAAATTGTCCCCGTAAGAGGAAACATAGGTAAAACAATAGGAGAGATGGAGGTTAAGAGGACACAGCATTTTCAAATGAAATCACATAATTATGTTTATTCTCCCTCTGATTTTTGTAAATAGATTCCCTATAAGGAGTTTAAGAGGGAAACAAATTTCTTTCACTGTGGTTTCTCTTCTCTTACTACTCAATGTATTGTGTTGCTTCTGTGGATTTTCCTTAGTGTCTGCCCTCATTCCTTTGAATGGACAATTCTATTTTCTCCAGCCAAGGCCCTGCAAAAGACGAT
This sequence comes from Bubalus bubalis, assembly GCF_019923935.1. Classification (NCBI taxonomy): domain Eukaryota; kingdom Metazoa; phylum Chordata; class Mammalia; order Artiodactyla; family Bovidae; genus Bubalus; species Bubalus bubalis. The sequence goes on along the minus strand of NC_059181.1, from coordinate 124,616,161 downwards.
AAAACTCCTGGCCTGATTTTTCTCAGAATATTGGCAAAGACAAGATATTTACTTAGTCCTCTGTTCTGTGCTCTACTAGAGCTCATATGAGGCTCAGGCTATCCTCTCTCTGAAAATTAAATCACGTATAAAGCATCACCTTGCCTTGAATTGTTTTTGTTCATGTTCTATAAATTGGGAATAACACTGACTGCCTGGGATTCATTGACTTCATGCTTTTGACACACTCCAAGGGGTAACAATAAGTCCAGTAGAAAAGTCAGAACTTCCAAATCATGTCTAAATCTATAGACATTCCCTTATCAACTTCTGTGAGAATGGGAAGAAGCAAGAACTCTAAGTAAATGCTCCAAGGTAATAACCCTAGACAACAAAATGAAACACTTTAAGGGAAACAAGTAATTGTGATAATATACTTCCAGCTGTCTAAGGTCTGTCCATGATGAAAGACACGATAAAAATATTCTGTCATTAACTTAATGCTGAATACTAATTAAAGCAAAGAGTGGGCATCCTCTCCAGGCTCTCCAGATTGTCTGGTTTGATTGTTTGATCCTCACTGTCTAATGGACTTCAGAGATGATGAACTTCCACACAGAATGACATAAACAGAACTTGAATGCAGCCTGGTGATACATAGGATTGAAAGTAAAGAGAGAAAGGGCTTATTGATTTTTGTCCTCCTGTACTCTCACTTCTCATTCTATTATCCAGAAGGAAACACTAAAGGTTTGCTTGTAATTAACAGTGATAGTATAGTCCTCTCCTTCTCCAAACCATCTCATCAATGTACTTCATTACTAGTGTTACTTGATTTTCTAAGGGTTGGTCTGTCCATTTTATTTTTTTCAGTCCCCAAGTACCATTCATGTCAGCTGCTACAGTGATATCTGAGATTAAGCAGTGCTTTTAAGTGCCAAAATAAAGTGAAATTGTTAGTCGCTAAGTCATGCCCAGCTCTTTTGGAACTCCATGGAGGTGACAGCTCACCAGGCTCCTCTGTCCATGGAATTTTCCAGGCAAAAACACTGGAATGGGGAGCCATTTCCTTCTCTGGGGGATCTTTCTGACCCAGGGATTGAACCCAGGCCTCCTGCATTGCAGGCAGATCCTTTACTGTCTGAGCCACCAGGGAAGCTCTTAAGTGGCAAAGACTACTAAAAAGGTGCAGGCAGCTAAATAGAGACTGCATGAAATGAGGAAGACCTTGCAGAACTTTCTTGAAACCCAATCCATATTCCTGTGATACATTTCATAATTGTGTACCCCAGCTTCCAACCTAAGCTTTCTTTCTACATTATGGCTTTGGAAGGTCCTTACTAGATTTTCAGCACCTTCCCTTGAAGTTCTTCTCCCTCCCATTTCTTGACATTCATTCGCAGTATATGCCTTGTATCTGTCTTCCATAAATGGCTCCTGATGTGCAGCTAAACCTCACACAGAAAAAAAGAATGAAAGAAAGTTAATTTATTATTAAACAAACACTCTTAAGCATGTATGTATCACCAGCCAATTTCTCCATTCTGAGCTCTCTAGTCCCAAAAGTCCAATAGGACGTCTCCACTTTGAGGGTCTCATAAGCACTAACAAACTTACCATATCCAGAACTGAACACTTCTCCTCAGCTCACTCTCTCCTTCAGTCTTTCAGGTCAGGGCCAGGCCATCCCCCTGTATTCTATATTATGTATATTCTAATATGTGTATCTGGTCTTTTCACTCCTCTGATGATATCCTTTCATTGTTTCCCCATTGACCCTAAACACTAACCCCTCCCCCCAACCACCCACATATATACAACCAGTCCTAGGCAAGGTGGCATGATAGTAGATATATAGACGCACAAATATATGTTTGAATTGCTGCTGCTGCTAAGTTGCTTCAGTCGTGTCCAACTCTGTGCGACCTCATAGACAGCAGCCCACCAGGCTCCCCCATCCCTGGGATTCTCCAGGCAAGAACACTGGAGTGGGTTGCCATTTCCTTCTCCAATTCATGAAAGTGAAAAGTGAAAGTGAAGTCACTCAGTCCTGTCCCACTCTTCGAGACCCCATGGACTGGAGCCTAGAGGCTCCTCCACCCATGGACTCTCCAGGCAAAAATACTGGAGTGGGGTGCCATTGCCTTCTCCATATGTTTGAATTAACAGACTAAAAACAAAATTCTGCCTTTTACTTTGGTGATTTTTCAAATCCATTTATTCCATAGGACATATTGAGTGAATACAACATGAAAGGATCTAAGTGCTAAAATGAATCGAGTCCTAGCAATCACAAAATAGACCATGTGGAAATTACCTTAAAGATTAGTTAAGCCTAAACCTTCATCTTACATATGGGTAAGCTGAACCTCAGAATGGAAAGTTAATTGCTCAAAGTCATATGGTAAATTACTGGATGGTTTCACACCCATTTGGCTAAGTATGTTTCAGTTCAGTTCAGCTCAGTCGCACAGTCATGTCCAGACTCTTTGTGACCACATGGACTGCAGCACACCAGGCCTCCCTGTCCATCACCAACTCCCAGAGCTTACTCAAATTCATGTCCATTGAGTTGGTGATGCCATCCAACCATCTCATTCTCTGTCGTCTCCTTCTCCTCCCACTTTCAATCTTTCTCAGCATCAGGGTCATTTCAAATGAGTCAGTTCTTCACTTCAGGGGGCCAAAGTATTGGAGCTTCAGCATCAGTCCCTCCAATCAATATTCAGGACTGATCTCCTTTAGGATGGACTGGTTGGATCTCCTTGCAGTCCAAGGGACTCTCAAGAGTCTTCTTCAACACCACAGTTCAAAAGCATCAATTCTTCTGCACTCAGGTTTCTTTATAGTCCAACTCTCACATCCATACATGACCACTGGAAAAACCATAGCTTTGACTAGACAGACCTTTGTTGGCAAAGTATGTTTCTGCTTTTTAATATGTTGTCTAGGTTGGTCACAGCTTTTCTTCCAAGGAGCAAGCCTCTTTTAATTTCATGGCTGCAGTCACAATCTGCAGTGATTTTTGAACCCCCAAAATAAAGTCTCTCACTGTTTCTATTGTTTTCCCATCTATTTGCCATGAAGTGATGGGACCGGATGCCATGATCTTAGTTTTCTGAATGTTGAGCTGTAAGCCAAGTTTTTCACTCTCCTCTTTCACTTTCACAAGAGGTTTTTTAGTTCCTCTTCACTTTCTGCCATAAGGGTGGTATCATATGCATATCTGAGCTTATTGAACTTTTTCCCAGCAATCTTGACTCCAGCTTGTGCTTCATCCAGCCCAGCATTTCTCATGATGTACTCTGCATAGAAGTTAAATAAGCAGGGTGACAATATACAGCCTTGACGTACTCCTTTCCCTACTTGGAATCAGTCTGTTGTTTCATGTCTGGTTCTAACTGTTCCTCTTGACCTACATACAGATTTCTCAGGAGGCAGGTCAGGTGGTCTGGTATTCCTATCTCCTGAAGAATTTTCCAGTTTGTTGTGATCCACACAAAGTCTCTGGCATAGTCAATAAAGCAGAAGTAGGTATTTTTCTGGAACTCTCTTCCTTTGTTAATGATCCAGTGGATGTTGGCAATTTGATCTCTGGTTCCTCTGCCTTTTCTAAATCCAGTTTGAACATCTGGAAGTTCACGGTTCATATACTGTTGAAGCCTGGCTTGGAGAATTTTGAGCATTACTTTGCTAGCATGTGATACAGTAAATTACTGGATGGTTTCACACCCATACGGCTAAGTATGTATAGTTGCTAATTTTTAGCAACCTTACAAGATAGCACTTAAATCTACACCAGCTAGTGCAAAATTCACATTTCTCTTTGGCATTCATACATTTATGCTTTGTCACTCCTTAATTAGCAACTTCCAACTTAGTGGAACTAAAATAACATATTAATCAATACACTGCTCTATTCTTGCACAACTGAAAGTTAAGACTCTATCACAGGTGTGCCTTGTGCTTATATCATTGAAATAAATTGGAAAATGCCAGAAACTTACTTTAGAATTCTGTCATTCTGGGTTTGAATCATCCTTCTGGCATTGACTTGTTCTGGACACTCAAGATAAATTAATTCTCTGAACCTCAATTTCCTCATCTATGAAATGATGGTAATATTCAGTACCTCATAGTATAGTTGTAAAAACAATTGCGATAATGCATTATTAAAGTATATGCAATTGCTATTTATGTAGATCAACAATGGTCAAAGATGGAAGTTCTATACTTCAATCTAATATAGTAGCATGCTTGGCATTTAGCATAAGCTCAATAAACAGTGATCATTATATTTTTAAAGAAGGGGACAAACAATGGTTTATTACATATATGCATGGAACACATCTGAATTTTCTTAAAGTTCTTTACCACCTTAGCCCAGGTGGCACTAGTGGTAAAGAACCCGCCTGCCAATGCAGGAGATGTAAGAGATGTGGGTTCATGCCCTCGGTTGGGAAGATCCCCTGGAGGAGGGCATGGAAACCCACTCCAATATTCTTGCCTAGAGAATCCCCATGGACAGAGGAGCTTGGTGGGCTATGGTCCATAGGGTCACAAAGAGTTGGACAGGACTGAAGGGACTGGGAACATACAAGAAATGTTCCTATCTCATATGAGAATCATTTTTGAAATTTTACATGGGCAATACAATTATATGGAATTTTTTGAACTCCTAGGTTTTGTGGGAATAGACAGATAATGCCTATATTTTAGCATTTTCTTTCATATCCACCTCCCCACCCCAATAACCTTACTTATCAATTGGGATTGTATCAGTTCCTCATAGTTAGTTCTTAACAGCTATAATAAAATTCATTAACATGCCTTTAACATTCTGATTTGCATTAACAAAGAACAAGATCAGCATCATTATCAACAGCATAAATGTAACAGCCTCACCAGTGGACTTGAGGACTCTCTTCTGTTCACCATCAACAGATAATGGAACTTTTCCACAATGATGAGTTTTGTTTGTTTCTTTGTTACAAGTTCCTCTTTCCATGGAAAACACATGGCCATAATTTTACTTTTCCCCTTGCTCTTTCTATAACTACATTATTATCATTCATCTTATATGTAAGTTATTGTGTTTTTGTTTTAAGAATGAGTTCTGCTCCTAAATCCAATTCCATCAAATGTATTGATCAAATAAATATGTTTATCCATGTAGTAAATTCAAACCTCATTAATCTGGGGGATAGCTAAAAATGTTTCTATCACATCAAATATTCCTATAAAATCATTTGGGACTTTGGAAGTATTAGATAGTCTCTCATTTTGTAAGATATATTTAACAAAAAAAATCAGCATTATGGAGAAATTATTGATAGAAAGAGCATGTACTGTGAAGCTGCAATAAAAGCTAAGACTGTGGGATAAAAACAGTATTTTTAGCTGCTCCTCTCCCTCTGCTGAAAAGGCAAACAAAAACTCCTTCATTGCTGTGATATGATAAAAAATTTTTAAAAAACACATTAATTCAGTACCCACTTATTCAAAATAGTACAGAACAAAAACAATCTTCTTGAACAAACTACCTAGTCAAATGAAAGTCAAATTATTAAGATTGCCTGCTTGTGAATATGGTTCCCTTTTAGATTTCTTTTATTAAAGACAGTTCAATGGCTTTCTGAGTAACATGCTTATAGACACACAGTGCTGAATTAGCCATTGGACTAGAGAAATAATGGTGAATTAGAGAGCCATGGTTTATTACCTGACAATCTATTCTATGACTTCATTTTGAATGTCTTTAAGCTGTAAAATTTGGTTTTAAAGCATTCTTAGGTCGCAGATAAACTATTAGGCACCTTTAAAACCTTATTAAACCTTTAGCCCAGTGGTTCTCAATCTTGTCTGCACATCAGAACCAACTGGAGAAAAAATAAACAAACCTATGCCCGGTCACACTCCATACAAATTAAACAAGAATCTCTTAGAGGTGGGCCTGGACACCATATTTTAAACATTTTGTAGGTGCTCCCAATGTGAAACAAGGTTGACAACCACAGATCTAGTCCCATTGGCCAGTGGAATAGCATATACAGCTCCTGAACTAGCTCTGAAGCAAAATTTTAAACTATTTTTTAGAAATGACAACTGGGACAATCATGCTCACCCCCAAGTTATCTACTTTGAAGGTCAGTGTTCATTAGGATATACATTGTTGATGAAGTTGGTATCGTTACTTCTCAATCCTTCCTTATACATAAAATTAGGGTTTTCATACACTTCAACATGAAAGTATTTTCATACACTTCAACATGAAAGTAAAAGAGGGAGGAAGAATTTGTGAAAGGATAAGGACATTTGGAATCCACAGGTTTGATGAAAACAGATGGAAAGTATAACTAGAATTCCTGGAACTGACATTCAAAAATATTTTGTTCCTTTCACTACATTTCTATCCAAGTTGTTGAGTTAGAATATCCATGGTATAAAAAGGTGATTTCCAAAATATGCTACTAATTAATGTAGTGAATGTCAGAGAGAGAAAAGCACTGTGTAAACAAGTGAGTCAAATTTTTTTTATCTGCTCCAACAATGATCTTCTCTTTCTCATTTGGAAAGTGATACCATCTCTCATCATAAAAAAAAAAAATAATGCATTGTCAACAACTGCAGGAGCCAAACATTAAAATCTAGATAGAAACAGGTCAGGGGAAAAAAAAGCATTATGTCATATACTTTTACTGCATGAATCCATTTGCTCTATTTTTTACAATTTTGAGAAAAATACCTGTGGTCACAGTAAGCTAAAGTTATGTAAAGAGACAGTATATTTAAATTCTCAAATTAATTGCTTAAAAAGTTGATTAAAAATTGCTCCTTCCTCACACATTAAAAATGTGAGCACTAACTCAGAAGCAAAAGGAAAACTGATCAACACAGAGGGGATTCAAGCATCAGAAATGCTGTTGGATAAGATGAACTTTAATATTCCTGCCAACCCAGAAGAAGTACAATTCCAAAAGAAAATACTCTGACCTTAATGTTAGCAACATAAATAAAACTGCTATATTATTTTCCACTTACAGTTTTGGTATTAAATTTTTACCTCATGCCAGTTTCAATGCAAGTTGAGTCTCTGGACAATGTCAAACCAGGGAATGAATTATACAAATTTGCTTAGAGTGGAAATTACCTTTTCCCAAAAAAATCTTTTGGAATATACCTCTTTCCTATAATCTTTGTGTCTAGCTTCAGACTACCAAAAAGTGCCTGTGACACTTTAAAGCCATGATTCTTAACCTGGAGCTCGTAGATGAGTGTCTAGGGGTCTGTAAGTAAACTAGGATGGTTATGAAAAAATTTTCTGAGGCAATCATCCGTAACTTTCACAAGATTTATAAGGAGTTTGTGAACTCAATAAGATAACAAATACTAGTCTACAGGATCCCACCTGTCATAATAAATAATCAGAGCAAAATCTCTTCAAGTTCAAGTACCAGGAACTCTAAGATTCTCGCTTTGGAATCAAAGAGACAGGATTCAACAATCAGTTTAGGTAGGGAAGACTTGAATTCTAGGATGTAGAAGGCTTGTCTTGTCAAACGCCAGAGCTGAAAACAAGAAATCTCTGAGACTGGTATGACTGCTCATAAATCCTTCAAAAGAGACTGGATGGGGAAACTAGTAAGACTTCACCTGCTGCAGTTCTAAGGGTAGGGAGTTCAGGAAAGTATTTACATTAAAAAAAAAAAAAAAAAAAAAGGCCTACCCACTGTCAGCATAATAAGACAGTAGTATAGAATTGGCCTGTGATGCAGGAGACCTGGGTTCAATCCCTGGGTTGGGAAGATCCTCTGGAGAAAGGCATGGCAACCCACTCCAGTGTTCTTGCCTGGGAAATCCCACAGAGGAGCCTGGCAGGCTACAATCCACAGGATCACAAAGAGTCTGACATGACTTAGCAACTAAACAACAACAACAACGACAACTAGTTAGATACACATTTTGTTCATATTTCACTTCAAAGAAAAAAATGTATCATCCATATTTACAGTTCACTGCTGTTCTCTTAGGTGAATTACAGGTCTGTTTCAAGTGAAAACATCTCAATAAGTTGATCCAAAGTTATAATCCAATCCTTTTTAATGCACAGACTTATCTGTCTTGTTATTAGTCATTACTTATTAAAAGCCCACATTGTTGTAAGTACTCTAGAGAACTAATGTAGACATGGCCCTGGAAGTGGTCTGGTTGCTGGTAGAAAGGTTAGGATGGTATATTGATTTCATTGTTAATTGATTCATTAAATGCATAGGTACTACAGTTACAAGCACTAGAGAAATTCATGAAAAATCAATAAATAACTGCATATTACAGTGATGATAATTGAGCTAAAAAAAAAAAAAAAACATTTGATTTCCTTGGAGTTTGATAAGGGCTTCCCTCATAGCTCAGTTGGTAAAGAATCTGCCTACAATGCAGAAGACCCTGGTTTGATTCCTGGGTCGGGAAGATCCAATGGAGAAGGGATAGGCTACCCACACCAGTATTCTTGGGCTTCCCTTGTGGCTCTGCTGGTAAAGAATCTGCCTGCAATGCGGGAGACCTGGGTTCAATCCCTGGGTAGGGAAGATCCCCTGGAGAAGAATACCCACTCCAGTATTCTGGTCTGGAAAATTCCATGGACTGTATAGTCCATGGGGTCACAACTGAGTGACTTTCACATGTTTTTACATGTTGTTTGGTAAGTGGCATCACTGTACATGAGGAAGGTGCTATGGATTCCACTTCACTATGCAATTCTCAGATCATAAATATTAAAGAGATTTTGGATCTGGGTATTTAATATGTATCCTGCCATACACATATATTCCATTCTGAGATTACAAATTAAACTCCTTTATTCCTTCTAGTCATATTTTCAGCAGTTATCTGCCTTATTTTTTTCCAAAAGCTACTCAAAGAATATATAGCCCAGACCTCTAACTCTAAGATTTAAAGATTGTTCTCAAGAATGACTTTAATTGCCATTTCAGAGTCAATACAAATGCAGCATTTCAGATGAGAATATTAAAAAAGAAGTTTTAAAGTTTTTATATACAAAAATGTAAGTCACATCACCATGTTGATACGTTCACAACATGTGAAATGGATCTCTCTAAAGCAATGGACAGAAAGCAAAATAAATCTGGAAGCAGAAATATGTGCCTGTGTCTTGACCCTTGCATTTCAAAAGTTAGCGCATTTGATCATGATTGGTTACTAAGCAAGCATTTGAACAAATGAATCAAGCCCCTCAGCTAACTGTGAAATTGACCATCATTCATGGGTCATTTATCCTAGAGGTTTGACCACAGCACATATTACCTTCATTATGTCTTTTCATCTACATTCATCCATTTCTTCTTGCTACTCTCCCTAAAGAAATCAAGGACAATTAGGCTGTATCTCTCTTACAGTATTCTTTTATAAAATTGGAGATGATTAGAAATGTACTCCTCAGACTTCATCTAGCCTGACAAAGCAAATTCCATTTGCATTTTTCCTTTCCTCCAATACACTATTTAAATATTTATTCTTCTGAAATGTTTCCACATTCTTCTGGCCATATGAGTATGGCCAGAAAGCAATGGACATTATTTAACCTCATATATAATATAATAATTTAATATAGAAATTATTTAACCTCATTGGGCCTCAGTATTTTCATCTATAAAATGGGGCTAATAATACCATACCATGAAGCATATTAAGTATGAAATGAGGTAAGTCATGCAAAGATGTTTCTCCAAGTGCCTAACATATAATAAGCATTCAAGAAAATGAAACCTATTGCTCATATTATTACTATTAATAGAAAAAGAGAGCCAAATAATGAAAATAGCACTCTAAAATCATGATGATCCATGCTTAACACAGAAGACAGTATAGATACTCAATTGTCAAATAAATTTTCAGGAGTAAGAGGATGCAGGAATTGTGCAAAGTAAAAAATGAAACTTTGTAGTTTCTTCTCTGATAGAACCAGAGAAGGCTATCAAATTGTTGCCTAGAATTTTCTCCCTTTTATAGACTCCTCACCAATTTTCATTTAAGACACTCAGGAGCTTGTTTCCTCTCCAAGGGACACACCCAAGTGGAGCTTCCCAGTTTCCTCTGTTCATGTATCCACTCATTTTTCAAATAACTATCTTTATAAAGACAGGCAGGCATTGCAGTGTTCTGCATGTACTGTCTTGGTTAACTAACCCACATAAAGAACCTAGAGAGGTAAACAGAAAGATAGCCTTACTTTATGCATCTTATAGATTGGAAAACTGAGCTATATTTCATGACAACTATTTCTATGTTCAAAAAAACTCTCTATTTTGACTAGGTATTGCTTCTTATGATGCTACTCTCAGTCACATGAAGGGGCTCATCAAGTTTCCTTATTGCGTACCAAATGCAAATAGGCAAGTTACCAGGGGGCCATCCAAACTTCCAGCTCCTTTCATCTTCCATAGAATCCTGGAGCAGTGATACTTTAGTGTAGGTCCACCCCCTCCCCGCCAGAACTGTCACAACTTTCCCAGGTTCAGGCTGGTGGGTGGGGTGGGGGTGGGGGGTGGAGACCAGCCCTCAGGATGATTATCCTAACTACCTGAGATGCCACTTCTTTGAAAAATGTAATCAGAATTCTCTCAATGTTTTGTTTATTTATTTATTTAAATAACACCTGTCTGGCAGTCGTCACAACCCTTTCAGAGCTTTTGATTTAGAATAATGATAAACAGCCGCAATTCAGGCAGAACATTTCCACAGAGAAACTATACATCACTATTGCTGATAAATGTGGTGCACTTAGTAATTATAAAAGGTAGCCATGACCCAGGGCCCATCTTTATCAGAGGCTGTTTCATGCACCCAGAGAGACAGTTTTCCAGACAAATAACCCAAAACGATTTCGCCACTTTCCCTTCAAAAGACAAAAGAGAAATTTCTTTGGTGTTTCAAACCAAGCTGAAAGCTGTCACAAGTCCAATTGAGAGGCAAACTTAGTACAAATTGTGTTCACCTTAGCCATCAGTTTCAAAAATCCACTCCCCCTTCTTTTGTTCCATTACTCTCAGGTGAATGCATTTGCATTAATAGCAATATTTTCAGTAAAGTTGCACAGATACATTTCTGAAAGCTTTTAGTTTGTGGCTGTGCATCCCTATTGAAGGGCTTCCCCGGTGGCTCAGCAGTAAAGAATCTGCCTGCAATATCGGAGACCTGGGTTCGATTTCTAGGTCAGGAAGATCCCCTGGAGGAGGGCATGGCAACCCACTCCAGTAATTCTTGCCTGGAGAATCCCCATGGACAGAGGAGCCTGGCAGGCTATAGTCCATCGAGTCACAAAGAGCCAGACATAACTGAAGCAACTTAGCATGCATATCCCACTTGGAAGAAAAGACCTCAGCTGAAGAGGCTAACAAAGTTTACTTTGGGGAGCAGTGGCAGTCTGATGAGACACAGATGGCTCAGAGGGTCCAAGCGGGAAGAGCTCAGACTCAATGCTCAGACTCCTGACACCTCCCAGCTAAGAATCCGTTTTCCCAATAGGCCAATCAAGTAGGAATATGCTTATTCAAGAAACAGGGCTAGAGACTGTCGTAAGTGAAGTGAAAGTTGTTAAGCTGTGTCCGACTCTTTGCAACCCCATGGACTATACAGTCCATGGAGTTCTCCAGGCCTACTGGAATGGATAGCCTTTCCCTTCTCCAGAGGAGCTTCCCAACCCAGGGATGGAACCCAGGTCTCTCGCATTGCAGGCAGATTCTTTACAAGCTCACCCACAGGGAAGCTCAGAGAGTGTCAGAGAGCCAGGCAAATGTGTCAGAGTCAAGACATTCATCTGATTCATCACTGCTGCAGATAAAAGGACAGACACTCACCCTGTTTCAGTCTGCCCAGGAGACTCCTGTATACAGCACACAAGGAAGAAGAAGTGGGGGAGGATGATCACATCACTGAATATTACAAGGCCCTTCATACTTTTTTTTTTGGCTATATTTTAAAACTATTTTTTTATTGGAGTATAGTTAATTTATAATGTTGTTAGTTTCTGCTGTGCACTAAAGTGAATCAGCCATATATATACATGTATGTATGTATATACATATATATATACAAACACACACACTCTTTTTCAGATTCTATTCCTATATAGGTCATTACAGAGTACTGAGTAGAGTTCTCTGTGTGATATAGTAGATTCTTATAAGTTTTCTATTTCATATATAGTAGTGTGTAGGAGAAGGCAATGGCACCCCACTCCAGTACTCTTGCCTGGAAAATCCCATGGACAGAGGAGCCTGGAAGGCTGCAGTCCATGGTATCGCTGAGGGTCGGACACGACTGAGCGACTTCACTTTCACTTTTCACTTTCATGCTTTGGAGAAGGAAATGGCAACCCACTCCAGTGTTCTTGCCTGAAGAATCCCAGGGACGGGGGAGCCTGGTGGGCTGTCGTCTATGGGGTCTCACAGAGTCGGACACGACTGAAGCGACTTAGCAGCAGTAGCAGCAGGGTGTATATGTCAGTTCCAGTCTCTCAATCATCGCTCCCCACCTTCTCCTTTGGTAACTGTAAGTTTGTCTTCTGCAGCTATGACTATTTCTGTTTTGAAAATAGGTTCATTTGTACCATTTTTTTTTAAGATCCCACATATGAGATACCATATGATATTAGTCTTTCTCTTTCTGACTTACTTTGCTCAGTATGACAATCTCTAGGTTCATCCATGTCACTGCAAATGGCATTATTTTGTTCCTTTTCATGGCTAATATTCCATTGCATACATGTACCATGTTCTCTTTATCTATTCCTCTGTTGATGAATATTTAGCATGCTTCCTTTTTATACTTTTTAACTGTTCTTTCATATACAATAATTTCAGTCTTACCATAGCCCCATGTAGAAAAGCCATTCCAAACTCCATTTTCAGAGATGAGTAAAGTGAGGCTTCAAAAGGTTAGTGTAAGCAGCTCTTTGCAGGAAACCACCCTCAGTAGGAAGCCCTTTTCTTTGTCACTTAAGCAAAGCTATACTGTAATTAATTTTGAACCAGACTCCCCCATGTTCTACTCATCTCAAGCCCGAGCACAGCTTTCAAATCTTTTAATCACATAATACCTTGCCTAACTTGTCAGTTCTTCCCATAGATCAAAGAAGTAGAAATAAAGAATAAGTAATTAACAGATGACCATATCTCTTCTCTAGCTTCCACTTCAGTAATCTGGTGAACAAACTGTATGAACAAGATAACGTCTAGAGGAATATTGAGAGGAGTCCATGAGCCTGCACACACAGTGGTGGATGGCAATGACTCAGACTCTCTATCTCAGTGATGCACTGAGATTACTTCCCTGTTTCCCTTTAAAACTTTCATGGTTGAACAGAATCTTGCAGGTATTTTGTAGGGGATGCTGAGTACACCATCTCCCCAGATTGCCAGCATTCTGATTAAAGACAACTTTCCCCTCTACCAACACTTAGGAGTTTGCTTTTGTAAGCAATGAGCGGCAGAGTCTGCTTCCATCAGTAACATTAAATGACTTGTACTCTGTATGTAATACCATCATAATCCTCCCTCCCCCAAAGACTCGGAGCACATTGAGGGCAGAGACTCTTTTTTTTTTTTTTCCTTTTATTTTTATTTATTTATTTTTTAAATTTAATTTTATTTTTGTTTCACTGCTCTGCCCCCAAAGTGCCTTTCACAGTGTAGACATTTCCTTTGTTATGTAAATGAGTACTGTTCACAGTCACCCAGAAAACAGATATTCACCAGAGATGCAGTAACAATGCCTTTACATCAGAATTCTTCAGTGCACTCTTCAAATTCATGGATTTGCTCTATTCTATTCAGTTGAGAAGTTGTGTCTTGACCAGTGGGGAAGGATAGAGAAGTGCCATCTCTGCCATCAAAGCTAGAGATGTGCTTAAGTCAAATACTCCTTTCTTCCATGGTAACCTCAGTCAGAGTAGAACCAATTTCATAGAGCTGAGACCTAAATGAATGAATGAATGATCAAATTTATGTTGATTTCCCAACAGTCCACACTTTGCCAGTGTTAGGCTGTTTGTTCATCCTGCCCCTCAGTCTCTTTTTATTATTGAACTTTTACTCATCTTTCTAGCTCCATTTGAATACTTCCATACCACCCCACCTCCATCACCCACAAGTCTGTGCAAACTTTCTGTTTATATAGCATAGTCTTGTGCTTCTATCTAAGACTTCCTATGTTTGGCCTTGCACCAGTTATGAGTATTTATACCTAAATAATAGACTGAAAATTATGTGATGCCAAGAACTGGGTTATTGCTCATCTTTGTATCCTCACAAAATCTATTGAGCACATAATAGGTGCCAAAATGATAATTGTTGAATTTCATGACTGGTTGCAATATTAAACTAAGCCATTAACCACTATTTAATCTAACCCTAAGTTCCCTTACTCTAGATTTGCCAGATCTTTATTGTTTTCCAGCCTTTCCCTGTCACTGTATCATCCCTTCTTGCCAGCCAAGAAGAGAGAAAAAAAAAAATTATAAACATGATCCAACATTTGCAGTTTCTGTCACTGTTTTTTGCCTCATCAAGAGATTTTCTTTTCTACATAATTAATTTCTCCTCTCTGACCCTTTGAAGCCCAGAGGTATCCTAAAAGTTGCCTTGCATCTGTTTGCTTAAGAGAATACGTGAACCACCTTAGCAACATTGTTTATAATTATCTAAAGTCACATGTGCGTGTGTGTTTCTGTGCATAAATACATATTCCTCTTATCAATTCCTGCCTTCTATGGACAGTGATCAGATTCACTTTCACAAATACCCATGGGGAAATTTGATTTCTGGAACACTACTGAGCTCAAGGAAAAAATATTTCTCAGGTGCACCTTGGTACTCACTGACTCTGCTTTTTCACTCCAGTGACACTTGCCTCATGATGCTGAGTTCAACTGAAGAAGCAGGAGAACTTGATATTTATCAATATCCCCTTAAACAGAAGTGTAAAGGTTATTTAATTCTTCCTCAACAGTGATATAAGCCACACATAGAGAAAGGATACAATGTAGCACAAAATCAGATTTCTTGCACCCAGAAAGACCCTGCCTTAATTAAGCAGTATTACCTGCTACTGTGTGCCTCACATTAGGGACAGGAATTAATGTTACAGGAATAATGCTGTTTGGCTCCTGCTCTGATAGACACCTCACCTCTGATAAATTCGTTTATCCTTCTCCAGGAGATCTTCCTGACCTAGGAATCAAACCCAAGTCTTTTCTGTCTCCTCCATTGGCAGGTGGGTTCTTTACCACTAGTGCTACCTAGGAAGCCCCTATTACATTGTAAGTTCCTAAAAATCAAGGTCCTTACATTTCATCTTTGTAGCCCTCATATGATCTGGACAATGGTTTGTACTAGTTACTGTACCATAAGTTACTGAACAGATAAAGTGAAGTCTCACCATACAGCCCCTATATTTGTTTCCTAATGTTGCTGTAAAAAGTTACCACTAATTTAGTGGTGTAAAAACAACACAAATTTATTATCTTACAGTTTAGGAAGTCAGACGTCTGACACAGGTCTCCTTGGATTAAAATTAAGGTGTTAGCAGGGCAGCATTCTTTTCTGGGGGTCCCAGGGAAGAATTCATTTCCTTGCCTGTTTCAATTTCTAGAGGCAGTATGCATTCCTTGGTACCTGGTCCCTTCCTCCATCTTCAAAGCCAGAAATTGCTGGTCAAAACTGTCACATTTAATCACTCTGATACTCTTCTTCCTTCCTCCTCCACTTAAAAGTACCCTTGTGATGACATTGGGCCCACCTGGGTAATTCAGGATACTCTCATTTCAAGGTCAGCTGATTAGCAATCTTAATAACATCCACAACCTTAAATCACCTTTTCTAAAGGTTGGGCTTGCCAAAAAGTTCATGTGGGTTTTCCCTATGATGTAACAAACTCAAATGAATGTTTTGGCCAACTCAATATTATAACATATTGCAGCCTTGGGGCAAGGACCTGGTTCCTCCTCAATGTATATTCATAACAGTATCTTTGAGTTCTTATGCAGAAGTAAAATGCCTAACAAGTGGAAGATGTTAACAATTTGATGAAGCAGTCTTCATTTCAGAGAGAAGGTTACAGTTTGATAACCTTGAGAATGACAAGAACTCATCAAGATACCATCTGAGGCCAGATTAGATGAATATTAGCCCTGCACACACCCTGATCCTTATCAGCAGGTCTACCTTTGAACCATTGCTATGAAACTCCTCATCAAATCCCCCCAGGTTGGGGCACACAATTTTCGAGGGCACAAGCCCACTGTGGCTCCCTCTGCCTGGAAAAGCAATAAAGCTACTCTTTTCTATGTGCGTGTGCTTTGTCACTCAGTCATGTCTGACTCTTTGCGACTCTAGGGATTATAGCTCACGTCCTCTGTCCATAGAATTCTCCAGGCCAGAATACTGGAGTGGGTAGCTATTCCCGTCTCCAGAGGAACTTCCCGACTCAGGGATCAAACCTGAGTCTCCTGCATTGTAGGTGGATTCTTTACTGTGCTTCACCTAAAACTCTGTCTCCAAGATTTGATTTGGCACTGGTGCAAAGAGGCCAAGTTTCTGGCATCACTTTCATAATGCATCACTGCTATATAGCCAAGAATTTCCAAGCAAGTCTCCAACTTGAGCAAAACCCTTAAGACAAGACAGATTATAAGAACTCAAAACTTTACTTTTCATGTATCTTTTCTCAGGTTGCATATGTGTTATCAAAGTGAGGGAGTAAACTGAGAAAAATAATAGGATCTAGGAAGTAGGAGATCCAACACAGAATGATCAAAGCAGGTTATAAGAGAACTGTGCCCCAGGCCTAGAAAGCAGAAGCAGCCATTCTAGATTGAAATAGAAGGATACAGGATGGTGAAAAAGAGGCTTAGAAGGAAAAATGGAAATGGTAGAGTTTCTGCAATTTTTTCTAAGCATTTGAGAGCTTAAAAAATATTGATAGGTATTTAACAATTCTGGAGGGACATTTGAGGGAAAAGTTAATGTTAGATAAGCAGAAAAGAAGGCAAATGAAAATCAAAAAATTTTAAAAAAAGGACAAAAAATTATATGAGAAAAGAAATGGAATCATGATAGAACACTTAGTTCAACAGTAAATATTATTTAGTGATACTTTATTTTTATTTTTTAATTTATTTTTACCGAAGTATACTTGAATTACAATGTTATATGATTTTTACTGGTATTTTAAATAATAATAGAAGTTAATGTGTGTGAGAGGAAGGCAGAGAGCTTAACTTTTTCATCTGCCATTATAAGCAGTTAATAGACAGTCAACTTTTACAAAGTCAAGAAGTCAAAAAATTTTAACATAAGCTGGAAGAAACACAAGCTGGAATCAAGATTGCCGGAAGAAATATCAATTACCTCAGATATGCAGATGACACTACCCTGATGGCAGAAAGTGAAGAGGAACTCAAAAGCCTCTTGATGAAAGTGAAAGAGGAGAGTGAAAAAGTTGGCTTAAAGCTCAACATTCCGAAAATGAAGATCATGGCATCTGGTCCTATCACTTCATGGGAAATAGATGGGCAAACAGTGGAAACAGTGTCAGACTTTATTTTTTTGGGCTCCAGGATCACTGCAGATGGTGACTGCAGCCATGAAATTAAAAGACGCTTACTCCTTGTAAGGAAGGTTATGACCAACATAGATAGCATATTGAAAAGCAGAGACATTACTTTGCCAACAAAGGTCCATCTAATCAAGGCTATGGTTTTTCCAGTGGTCATGTATGGATGTAAGAGTTGGACTGTGAAGAAAGCTGAGCACCGAAGAACTGATGCTTTTGAACTGTGGTGTTGGAGAAGACTCTTGAGAGTCCCTTGGACTGCAAGGAGATCCAACCAGTCCATTCTGAAGGAGATCAGCCCTGGGATTTCTTTGGAAGGAATGATACTAAAGCTGAAACTCCGGTATTTTGGCCACCTCATGTGAAGAGTTGACTCATTGGAAAAAACTCTAATGCTGGGAGGGATTGGGGGCAGGAGAAGGGGACAACAGAGGATGAGATGGCTGGATGGCATCACCTACTCGATGGACATGAGTCTGAGTGAACTCCGGGAGTTGGTGATGAACAGGGAGGCCAGGTGCATGGGGTTGCAAAGAGTCAGACATGACTGGGCGACTGAACTGAACTGAACTGAAGCATATCCCTTAGAAATATGGAGGGACATACTAGAAGAAATAGTTGAAAGTTTCAAGTGGGGCTCAGGTGTGAAGAAATATGAATAAAAGGATTGCTTTTTTCAATCTAAACTTAAAAAAAAATTATACATATATTACCTTGGTAACATTAAAAATTAAATAAGAAGAAAAGAAAGTAATGAAGTATGTGAAAAGTCTGGGTGTGTCTGAAAGGAAGGTCTTCATAATTAATCAGCCTATTTTGCCATGAATGCAATGATAAGGATAATACTACCAGCCAACCTTTAAAAATGCTTTGTCATGCCTGCTTCCCACTATTCTCTGGGGCTTATTAGGGGCTTTAAACCATGATGGATGCTAAGAATTATCTATATTCTAAAATAGATGTTTCTGCATGAAAGAAGCATTTTCATTGCTAACAATGTGTTATCCTTCATTGAGGAAGAAGGAATGCCCTTCGGATTGGTTTTCTATTGCTATGTACATTTAGGCCATTTACCTGATTTTTGGTTTAGCTCCCTTGGGGCCAACAGTGTGCATTAGCCAAAAATCTAGCTAAGGTTAGAGGGTACAGAGCCTTGGAATAGAGCTGAGACAACTAGTCTCACCACCAGGAAATAAATTCCACTCCTTTGCTATTGTACCAAGTGTTGTACCAAGAACCAATATTCATTCCAAAGTTATTTGATTTTCAAGCTAGCTGCTTCAATCAACCTTTTTCCTTACATTATTTATGAGTTTATTCTGGTAGTGTTAACTAAAAATTCAAGACCTTGTCTCATGTCTGTGTTTCTCATTTACTAATAATTCTAATAAGGCTACTCTCTCTCTCTCTCTAACCAGGTTAGGGAAATACTACATAGAAAACTCCCTTTCACTGTGACCACATTATATATTTCTAATTCAATTCTCACACACAAAATTCCACCCCACTCGCTGAATGGCAACTTAAGGGTCTTTCATACTCTAATTTATGGCTCTCAAGATACTTCCTGGTTTCTTCTTTTCTGATGGGAAAACAAGACTTACATTTTTTCATATGGTTATTACATTGAAATTACCACCAGAAAATTAATGTATTTAATAACTGTCAAAAAGAATGAAAAATGTGCCTTGAAACATGAAGACAACTATAGTTATGAATCCCTTCAACCTCTTAGAGTTATCGGATAACAGGATAAATGCCATTATGATTTTGATCCAAGGCACTCTATCACTTAAAATTTGTGAAAAAAATTTTTTTATTTAGCAAAAGCTTAGAACATCCTACTGAAGAAAGGTCATTTACTTTATGTTACTTTTCATTCCTTCAAGGTTGAATATCTTTGCATTTTAAGCACTGGCAAAAAAAATGCACTTCTTATTGGGGGTATAAAAAATGTGGTGCTATGAAGGGATTAAATAATCAGATCTTAAAATCTAGAAAGAGTTTCTCTGTGTAGTAAGATCAACTAGTTATTGACAAAGGTCTAGGCTCTTAGTACCTTTGTTCTCCCATCCTATATTTTATAGGGAACAGAGTTTCTATTCCCATCATCCATTTGTTGCTACTGGAAATAGAAAGGATTCACTAGTTCTTTTCATTACCTTCAGCAAAATCATAAGGTCAGAGAAGTTTGTCTTCTGTTCCACACAATATCCACTAAAGACTTTTTGAGGGAGTACTTGACAACAGCAGGCATAGGAGAAGAGAGATTCTGCTGGGCTCCTTTTGCTCTGGGTACTTGGTGTAACTTTTCTTTCTCCCTGACCCTGAAAAACCCCTTGAACTTCTCCCCACTAAAGAGCTACTCACATGATATTTGGCAAAACTAATACAATTATGTAAAATTTAAAAATAAAATAAAATAAAAAAAAAATAAAATAAAGAGCTACTCACAACAGTGTAGCATGCTGGTGAACCCTGGGTTCACCTTCTGTGGGTCAGGGCTATAGAAAATGTTTCAGTACCCAGCTCATACTAGTATTTGAACTGCCTGTAGAACTGTATCATTGGCCTAAATTGCTGTTGGGCTTGGGATATAGGCTATTTAAGAATAATAACAGTCAGGGTGTGTGTGTGTGAGCACACACATTTTATTCTACTTCCCCAGCATCCTAAATGTCTACTTCTTTTCAATAACTGACTCATGGTTCTTCTTTGCACTTTATAAATGTGAGTTTGACAACAACAGAACTGAAAAATAGCTCTTAGAAGATCCAGTAGAGTTTCTAGCTTATCTACAAAGTCCCTCACTGTTTTCTTTGTAGAGAAGCAAACTCTGCCACCCCTAATTGTATCTCTTACACATGAGAATTAATTTAGGCTGATTATTCTTAAGGCCCCCAAAATTCAGGAAGAACTTCTGACATTTCTCCTAATGTAACTGAGCAGGACCTTATGGGGCTTTCCAGAAACAGACACCTCTCCTAAATCTTCTGCTTTAGTAACTCTCTGTTAGTAATAGTAATACCATTGGATATTACTATTAGTAATAGTAATACCATTGGATATTACTATTAGTAATAGTAATACCATTGGATATTACTATTAGTAATAGTAATACCATTAGATAATATTAATAGTTTCTGTTGCATATTTCCTGAGTAGTTTTCCAGATGCTAAAACCCCACCAAATGGAAGGCATTAACTACTTGATGACCATGAGCGCTTACATAGTCCCCAGACCTAATGGAGCCTAAGGACAGATAACATTAACCCCTGTGACATGGCCTTGTTACCTCACCATCAATCAATCAGAATTGTGCATGAACTGATCACACATCTTGCAACTTCCCTCCCTCACGTTGCCCTTAAAAACTTCCCTGAAACCTGGGAGTTTGCGTGTTTTGAGCATTAGCTGCCCTTGGACTCCTTGTCTGGTGTCTTACAATAAACACTGCACCTTTCTTTACCACAACCTGGTGTCAGTAGATTGGTTTACTGCAGGCAAGACTGAATCTTGGTTGATAACACTGCCTAACTAAAAGAATATAGATAGACAACTTGTTCCAGGAAGGATTATCACCTTAGATGACTATAGTATTAACTAGGTGTGTTGACAGGGAGGAAACTAGCAGTCTGCTTGTTAAAATTCTTCTGTGTCCTGTTGTCTCCACATGGCCCAGCAAAACATTTGTTTATCAAACACTTGTTTTTCTATCTCCATGTGAATTGCCCTCCTCCCCTTTGAAGTCCCAAACCCTTAACCCAAACATCCTCTTTTGTCTTTAGCTGAAGATGGTATTTAAGGTGAGGGGTTCAGGCTTTTTCATAAATTATTCAGTTTTCTTGGATCTTTCTCATGTATATATGTTATTACACTTTGATTTTCTCCTGTTAATCTATTTCATGTCAATTTAATTCTTAAACTAGCCAGAGGAACCTAAAACGGTACAGGAAAAATTCTTCTTCCCTGACAGTTCCGTATAGCCTTCTGTACTCTCTCTTTTCTTTTTGCTTACACCCAGGTTTGTCCAGCTCTGCACCCCACCCCTGCTATTCCCTGGAACCAGATTACAAAGGCTGTACCAGTGCCTTTTGGGACATAGATCTTTGCCAAATCAGAGCCCCTGCTTCTACACAAACACCCAAGGGGAAGAAAAGGAACACTATTCCAAATTTTTGTTAAAATTATTTTTTCTGCTTCTCTGAGTTCCAATTTAAACCCAATCATTTCTTTCTTTAATTCTTATATTTACACTGACTCAACTTCTTAATACATCTTTTCTTAATTTTCAAGACTCTGGTTGGAAAATTCACAAATATCCAGTATAGAATTTCTCTTTTTATGTGGTACTTAAATCCTTAATTTAGATTCACAAACTCCACTTTTCATCTATAGTTACCATTGTTTCCATTTTTCCTTTCTTTTTCATCATACAGAGGCCAAGAAGCTGTATATCTTGGATGATCTTTCCAGACTATCCTGTATGGCACATTCCTCTTACTGTCTGGTACAAACTTTCTCTCTCTCTTTCTCTCTCCCCCTCCTTCTTTCCCTTCCCCTCTCCCTCTCTTCATTTCTCTCTTTCTCTCGTAAGACCAAAAGTGCCTAACTTTTTGCATCCCCATAGCCTATCTCTACTTTATTTTATAGAGTCATCAACAAAATAAGAAAGATCCTGTTCTTTCTATCCTTATTACACCTATGCAGCATCCCTGTAAATACTGAATGTTTATCCTAAATGATCAGATTAAACATAAAGAATTTATTTGGGGTTACATGTAACAGTTGTAGGGAGATGGAGAGAGAGGAAAAAGAGAGAGAGAATTGCTGAGCTTTGACTTTATTTGGAACTGAAATTCCTTCCTCATATTCTTCACTAAATGGGGCCAAGACCTCTGGACCAGAAATAAATAAGCAAAGTCAACTATAACTGAGTTTACTATGGGAACATATTGCTCTGAGGGTAGTTTGGAAAATCCATAAGAATGAGCTCAGACAATAGCAAGTCCAAAATCAAATCCCCTCTTGGAGTAATCTTATCTTAAGAAACTCAGCTTTCCATGTCAAAGAAACCAGCCTTTCCATGAGAAAAGTCAGCCTGTGCTTGAAAATGAGTCCCCCTAAAACTGAGTCTCTCTGTTGAGTTTATTCTTGCCCAATACCTGTTCCCCTCAAGATTGAGGAGAGTCAAAGAAAATGGGGGATTGAAACTGAGCAGGTCACTGTGGGGCCTTCCAGAGTATAAAAGCCTTTCCATGTCCTGCATTTCTTGTTTGTAAGAAAAAGGCTTTCAGCCTCCTAGACCTTCCCTGAATTCCAAAGGGCAGTATCAAAAAGTGAGGGACAGTGAGGAAATTCAGAAAGAAATAATGGTACACTGATAAAGCAGAGTCCTAATTCCTCCTGAAGCGCTATAAATAACAATCTGATGAGTATCTCTGAGTTCTACAGGAACTAAGTGCCTCCCCCCACCCAAACACACATTAAGTGGAGGATGGCAAACTTCAGGTTGAGCACAAACACATGGACCTCAAACTAGTCAGGAGCAGAAGACTGATGATTGAGATTCCTGGAACACCATTCTGTACAGTTAGGTTCAGCTCAGTCACTTAGTCCTGTCTGACTTTTTGTGGCCCCATGGTCTACAGCATGCAAGGCTTCCCTGTCAATCACCAACTTCTGGAGCTTACTCAAACTCGTGTCCATCTATCTAGTCAGTGATGCCATCCAACCATCTAAACCTCTGTCATCCCCTTCTCCTCCTGCCTTCAATCTTTTCCAGCATCATGGTCTTTTCCAATGAGTCAGTTCTTCACATCAGGGGGCCAAAGTATTGGGGTTTCAGTTTCAACATCAGACCTTCCAATGAATATTCAGGACTGATTTCCTTTGGGATTGACTGGTTTGACCTCCTTGCTGTCCAAATGACTCTCAAGAGTCTTCTCCAACACTACAGTTCAAAAGCATCAATTCTTTGATGCTCAGCTTTCTTTATAGTCCAACTCTCACATCCATACATAACTATTGGAAAAACCATTGCTTTGACTAGATGGACCTTTGTTGGTAAAGTGATGTCTCTGGTTTTCAATATGCTGTCTAACTTGGTCATAGCCTTTCTTCCAAGGAGTAAGTGTCTTTGAATTTCATGGCTGCAGTCACCATTTGCAGTGATTTTGGAGGCCCAAAAAGCAAAGTCTCTCACTGTTTCCATTGTTTCCCCATCTATTTACCATGAAGTGATGAGACTGGATGCCAGGATCTTAGTTTTCTGAATGTTGAGGTTTTTTTTTTCTTCTCTTTCTTTTTAAAAAAAAATTTTTTAACTCTTTGTTTCTGTTTATTTTACTTTACAATATTCTATTGGTTTTGCCATACATTGACTTGAATCCACCATGGGTGTACATGTGCTCCCCATTATGAACCCTGCTCCGACCTCCCTCCCCATCCCATCCCTCTGAATCATCCCAGTGCACCAGCCCCGAGCATCCTGCATCATGCATCAAACCTAGACTGGCGATCCATTTCACATATGATAATTTACATGTTTAAATGCCCTTCTCCCATATCATCCCACCTTCACCCACTCCCACAGAGTCCAAAAGACTGTTCAGTACATCTGTGTCTCTTTTGCTATCTTGCATACAGGGTTATCATTATCATATATCTAAATTATATATGTATGCATTAGTATACTGTATTGGTGCTTTTCTTTCTGGCTTACATCACTCTATATAATAGGCTCCAGTTTCATTCACCTCATTAGAACCAATTCAAATGTAATCTTTTAAATGGCTGAGTAATATTTCATTGTGTATATGTACCACTGCTTTCTTATCCATTCATCTGCCGATGGACATCTAGGATGCTTCCAAGTCCTGGCTATTATAAACAGTGCTGCGATGAACACTGGGGCACACGTGTCTCTTTCCATTCTGGTTTCCTCAGTGTGGATGCCCAGCAGTGGGATTGCTGGGTCATAAGGCAGTTCTATTTCCAGTTTCTTAAGGAATCTCCACACTGTTCTTCTTAGTGGCTGTATTAGTTTGCATTCCCACCAACAGTGTAAGAGGATTCCCTTTTCTCCACACCCTCTCCAGCATTTATTGCTTGTAGACTTTTGGATAGCAGCCATTCTGACTGGTGTGAAATGGTACTTCATTGTGGTTTTGATTTGCATTTCTCTGATACTGAGTGATGATGAACATCTTTTCATGTGTTTGTTAGCCATCTGTATGTCTTCTTTGGATAAATGTCTGTTTAGTTCTTTGGCCCACTTTTTGACTGGGTCTTTTATTTTTCTGAAATTGAACTGTAGGAGTTGCTTGTATATTTTTGAGATTAATTATTTGTCCATTGCTATTATTTTCTCCCATTCTGAAGGCTGTCTTTTCACCTTGCTTATAGTTTCCTTTGTTGTGCAGAAACATTTAATTTTAATTAGGTCCCATTTGTTTATTTTTGCTTTTATTTCCAATATTTTGGGAGGTAGGTCATAGAGGATCCTGCTGTGATTTATGTTGGAGAGGGTTTTGCCTATGTTCTCCTCTAGGAGTTTGTAGTTTCTGGTTTTATGTTTAGATCTTTAATCCATTTTGAGTTTATTTTTGTGTATGGTGTTAGAAAGTGTTGTAGTTTCATTCTTTTACAAGTGGTTGACCAGTTTTCCCAGCACCACTTGTTAAAGAGATTGCCTTTTCTCCATTGTATATTCTTGCCTCCTTTGTCAAAGATAAGGTGCCCATAGGTGTGTAGATTTATCTCTGGGCTTTCTATTTTGTTCCATTGATCTATATTTCTGTCTTTATGCCAGTACCATACTGTCTTGATGACTGTGGCTTTGTAATATAGCCTGAAGTCAGGAAGGTTGATTCCTCCAGTTCCATTCTTCTTTCTCAAGATTGCTTTGGCTATTTGAGGTTTTTTGTATTTTAATACAAATTGTGAAATTATTTGTTCTAGTTCTCTGAAAAATACTGTTGGTAGCTTGATAGGGATTGCATTGAATCTATAGATTGCTTTGGGTAGTATACTCATTTTCACTATATTGATTCTTCCAATCCATGAACACGGTATATTTCTCCATCTATTTGTGTCATTTTTGATTTCTTTCACCAGTGTTTTATAGTTTTCTATATATAGGTCTTTTGTTTCTTTAGGTAGTTATATTCCTAAGTATTTTATTCTTTTCATTGCAATGGTGAATGGAATTGTTTCCTTAATTTCTCTTTCTGTTTTCTCATTGTTAGTGTATAGGAATGCAAGGGATTTCTGCGTGTTAATTTTATATCCTGCAACTTTACTATATTCATTGATTAGCTCTAGTAATTTTCTGGTGGAGTCTTTAGGGTTTTCTATGTAGAGGATCATGTCATCTGCAAACAGTGAGAGTTTTACTTTTTCTTTTCCAGTCTGGATTCCTTTTCTTTTTCTGCTCTGATTGCTGTGGGCAAAACTTCCAAAACTATGTTGAATGGTAGCGGTGAGAGTGGGCACCCTTGTCTTGTTCCTGACTGTAGGGGAAATGCTTTCTATTCTTCACCATTGAGGATAATGTTTGCTGAGGGTTAGTCATATATAGCTTTTATTATGTTGAGGTATGTTCCTTCTATTCCAGCTCTCTGGAGGGTTTTTATCATAGATGGATGTTGAATTTTGTCAAAGGCTTTCTCTGCATCTATTGAGATAATCATATGGTTTTTATTTTTCAATTTGTTAATGTGGTGTATTACATTGATTGATTTGCAGATATTGAAGAATCCTTGCATCCCTGGGATAAAGCCCACTTGGTCATGATGTATGATCTTTTTAATATGTTGTTGGATTCTGTTTGCTAGAATTTTGTTAAGGCCTGTAGTTTTCTTTTTCTGTGGCACCTTTGTCTGGTTTTGGTATTAGGGTGATGGTGGTCTCATAGAATGAGTTTGGAAGTTTACCTTCCTCTGCAATTTTCTGGAAGAGTTTGAGTAGGATAGGTGTTAGCTCGTCTCTAAATTTTTGGTACAATTCAGCAGTGAAGCCATCTGGTCCTGGGCTTTTGTTTGTTGGAAGATTTCCGATTACAGTTTCAATTTCCGTGTTTGTGATGGGTCTGTTAAGATTTTCTATTTCTTCCTGGTTCAATTTTGGAAAGTTGTACTTTTCTAAGAATTTGTCCATTTCTTCCAAGTTGTCCATTTTATTTGCATATAGTTGCTGTTAATAGTCTCATGATCCTTTGTATTTCTGTGTTGTCTGTTGTTATCTCTCAATTTTCACTTCTAATTTTGTTGATTTGATTTTTCTCCCTTTGTTTCTTAATGAGTCTGGCTAATGGTTTGTCCATTTTATTTAACTTCTCAAAGAACCAGTTTTTGGTTTTGTTGATTTTTGCTATGGTCTCCTTAGTTTCTTTTGTGTTTATTTCTGCCCAAGTTTTCAAGATTTCTTTCCTTCTACTAACACTGGGATTCATAATTTCTTCCTTTTCAAGTTGCTTTAGATGTAGACGTAGGTTATTTATTTGACTTTTTTCTTGTTTCTTGAGGTAAGCCTGTATTGCTATGAACCTTCCCCTTAACACTGTTTTACAGTGTCCCATAGTTTTTGGGTTGTTGTGTTTGCATTTTCGTTCGTTTCTATGCATATTTTGATTTCTTTTTTGATTTCTTCTGTGATTTGTTGCTTATTCAGCAGCGTGTTGTTCAGCCCCCATATGTTGGAATTTTTAATTGCTTTTTTCCAGTAATTGACATCTAGTCTTACTGCATTGTGGTCAAAAAAGATGCTTGGAATGATTTCAACTTTTTTGAATTTACCAAGGCTAGATTTATGGCCCAGGATGTTATCTATCCTGGAGAAGCTTCTGTGTGTGCTTGAGAAAAAGGTGAAATTCATTGTTCTAGGGTGAAATGTCTTATAGATATCAATTAGGTCTAACTGGTCTATTGTATCATTTAAAGTTTGTGTTTCCTTGTTAATTTTCTGTTTAGTTGATCTATCCATAGGTGTGAGTGGGGTATTAAAATCTCCCACTATTATTGTGTTATTGTTAATTTCCCCTTTCATACTTGTTAGCATTTGTCTTACATATTGTGGTGCTCCTATGTTGGGCGCATATATATTTATAATTGTTATATCTTCTTCTTGGATTGATACTTTGATCATTATGTGGTGTCCTTCTTTGTCTCTTTTCACAGCCTTTGTTTTAAAGTCTACTTTCTCTGATATGAGTATTGCTACTCCTGCTTTCTTTTGGTCTCTATTTGCGTGGAAGATCTTTTTTCAGCTCTTCACTTTCAGTCTATATGTGTCCCTTGCTTCGAGGTGGGTCTCTTGTAGACAACATATATAGGGGTCTTGTTTTTGTATCCATTCAGCCAGTCTTTGTCTTTTGGTTGGGGCATTCGACCCATTTACATTTAAGGTAATTATTGATAAGTATGATCCCATTACTATTTACTTTGTTTTTTGGGGTTCGAGTTTATACACCCCTTCTGTGTTTCCTGTCTAGAGAAGATCCTTTAGCATTTGTTGGAGAGCTGGTTTGGTGGTGCTGAATTCACTCAGCTTTTGCTTGTCTGTAAAGCTTTTGATTTCTCCTTCATATTTGAATGAGATCCTTGCTGGGTACAGTAATCTGGGCTGTAGGTTATTTTCTTTCATCACTTTAAGTATGTCCTTCAATTCCCTCCTGGCCTGAAGAGTTTCTATTGAAAGATCAGCTGTTATCCTTATGGGAATCCCCTTATGTGTTATTTGTTATTTTTCCCTTGCTGCTTTTAATATTTGTTCTTTGTGTTTGATCTTTGTTAATTTGATTAATATGTGTCTTGGGGTGTTTCGCCTTGGGTTTATCCTGTTTGGGACTCTGGGTTTCTTGGACTTGGGTGATTATTTCCTTCCCCATTTTAGGGAATTTTTCAACTATTATCTCCTCGAGTATTTTCTCATGGTCTTTCTTTTTGTCTTCTTCTGGGATTCCTATGATTCGAATGTTGGGGACATTTTACATTGTCCCAGAGGTCTCTGAGGTTGTCCTCATTTCTTTTAATTCATTTTTATTTTTTCCTCTCTGTTTCATTTATTTTACCATTCTATCTTCTACCTCACTTATCCTTTCTTCTGCCTCCATTATTCTACTCTTGGTTCCCTCAAGAGTGTTTTTGATCTCATTTATTGCATTATTCATTATATATTGACTCTTTTTAATTTCTTCTAGGTCCTTCATGCATCTTCTTGATCCTTGTCTCCAGGCTATTTATCTGTAACTCCAATTTGTTTTCAAGATTTTGGATCATTTTCACTATCATTATTCAGAATTCTTTATCAGATAGATTCACTATATCTTCCTATTTTGTTTGGTTTGGTGGGCATTTATCCTGCTCCTTTATCTTCTGGGTTATTCTCTGCATTTTCATCTTGTTTATATTGCTGTGTTTAGGGTGGCCTTTCTGTATTCTGGCAGTTGGTGTTTCCTCTTTATTGTGAAGGTTCCTCCCTGTGGGTGGGGTTGGACAGGTGGCTTGTCAAGGTTTCCTGGTTAGGGAAGCTTGTGTCAGTGTTCTGGTGGGTGGAGCTGAATTTCTTCTCTCTGGAGTGCAATGAAGTGTCCAGTAATGAGTTTTGAGATGTCAGTGGGTTTGGTGTAACTTTGGGCAGCCTGTATATTGAGGCTCAGGGTTATGTTCCTGTGTTGCTGGAGAATTTGTGTGGTATGTCTTGCTCTGGAGCTTGTTGGCCCTTGGGTGGTGCTTGGTTTCAGTGTAGGTATCGAGGCATTTGATGAGTTTCTATCAATTAATGTTCCCTGGAGTCAGGAGTTCTCTAGTGTTCTCAGGATTTGGACTTAAGCCTCCTGCCTCTGGCTTTCAGTCTTATTCTTACAGTACCCTCAAGACTTCTCCATCTATACAGCAATGATGATAAAATATTTAGGTTTATGATGAAAAGTTTCTCCACAGTGAGGGACACCCAGAGAGGTACATAGAATTACATGGAGAAGAGAAGAAGGAGGAGGGAGATAGAGGTGACCAGAAGGAGAAAAGGGGGAATCAAAATGGGAGAGAGCAAGCTAGCCAGTTATCACTTCACTATGTGTTCTCCACAGTCTGGATCCCTCAGAGGTGTTCATGGAGTTACACAGAGAAGAGAAGAGGGAGGAAGGAGACATGGGTGGCCAGGAGGATAAAGGGGGGAATCAAAAAGAGAGAGACAGATCCAGCCAGTAATCAGTTCCTTAAGTGTTCTCCACAGCCCAGAACAGACAAGAGATTCACAAAATTGTGTAAAGAAAAAAAGGGGGAGGGGGGAAATAGAGGTGACCTGGTGGAGAAAAAGGAGAGTGAAAAGGGAGAGAGAGCAATCAGGCCAGTGATCTTGCTCCCAAGTAAAAATGGGTACTGAAGATTGGGCTCTTAAAGGTACAAAGTTAATAGCAAATACCAAAAAGCAAAGATTGAAAATCTAGAGTAGAGGTTAGATTCTCAAAAATACAATATTAACGAAAAAAGAAAAAACAAATTCACAAAAATTATAAAATATATATATGAAGCTTGCTTTAAAAATAGGGTCTTTATTTTTTTGCAAGGTAATAGTAGGTTATAAAAATGAAAATTAAAGGAGTAATGGGTACTTAAAATAAAAAAATTAAAAAAAAATTATAAAATTAAAAAAATGATAATAGTAAAAATATATCTAAGACTTTCTCTAGAGCTTTTGCAGACAGTGTGGGGTCAGTTCATTTTCAGATAGTTCTTTGGTCCGGCTTGTACTTCTCAAGGTGTATAGGCCCCTTGCTATGTAGTCGGTGCTAACTACAGGGTTTTAATCTATTACATCTGTCACTTCCAAGCGGTTCCCTCTGTTTATTTTAGCTTCTTCTGTTTTCTGGTCTCTTCAGTGTCTAATTTCTGCCCTGACACAAGGGGCGTGGTGGTGGTCACTTTTTCTTTTTTAGGGTCGCTTGTTCAGTCGTGCCTTGGGGAGAGAGGGATGCTGCAAACAAATATCACTGGCGTGTGCTCAATGATTCAGCCACACTGGGTTTGCCCCCACTCATGGTGTGTGTGCTTTCCCAGTCTACACTTCTCAGACTCTAGGTTGCTCTGCCGAGAACTATCTGATGCAGGCCCTGGTTTGCCTGAATTTCCCAGGTCTAAGCCGCTCAGGTTCAGGTTCTCGGGTACTCCACAAAGGTGCAGACTTGGTTGGGCCTGCGTTTTGTGCCATTCTAGGTCCAAGCAGCTCAGGTGACCAGGTGCTTGGCGAGCGCTGTTGCCCCCAGTTGGGGGCTGTGGCTTATCCCCTCCCCCATCCCAGCCACTCGGTTTTCTGGGTGTGTCTCTTCTGGGGAGCTGATCTCTGGCTGCGACCCTCCCGGCAGATGTTGACCATCCAGAAACCCCAGAAGTCTTGGTTAGCAACGAAGTCTGCTTGCATTTTGGTATAGGATGCCTCTCTGGGGCCGCAATTGCCTGCTTCTGGCTCTGGCTGCACTTGCCTGCCTGTCTCTGGTGGGCAATAGGCTGGTCAGCAGCCCACTAGCTCTGCTCAGTCCTTTGTTCTGTGAGTGGGCCTGGCGGTGTCTTAGGTTAGGTCTTTTCACCTTTTGAGGAATAGCTATCCCACAGTCTGGGCTGCTATCTCAAGCTAGTTCCCTCAAATTGCCCTCAGGGCATTCAGGCCTGATCCTTATCCAAAGCAATGCAGCCTGCTCCTCCGTGTCCCGCCCCCTCTTGCAAGTGGGGGATGCGAGCCTCTGGGCTGCTGCTCCACTGGAAGTTGCTGTTAGGCATATAATCTGTGGGTTTTAATTATGTAATTATTTTTCCTCCCATTTATTTTGCCCTCTGTGGTTCCAAGGCTCGCCACAGACCCGCCAGAGATAGTGTTTCTTGGTGTTTGGAAACTTCTCTCTTTTTAAGACTCCCTTCCTGGGATGGATCTCCATCCCTACCTCTTTTGTCTCTCTTTTTATCTTTTATATTTTGTCCTACCTCCTTTCAAAGACAATGGGCTGCCTTTCTGGGTGCCTGATGTCCTCTGCCAGTATTCAGAATTTGTTCTGTGGAATTTTCTTGGCGTTCAAGTGTTCTTTCAATGAATCTGTGGGGGAGAATGAGGTCTCCCCATCCTATTCCTCCACCATCTTAGGACCACCTCAGAATGTTGAGTTTTAAGCCAACTTTTTCACTCTCCTCTTTCACTTTCATCAAGAGGCTCATTAGTTCTTCTTCACTTTCTGCCATAAGGGTGGTGTCATCTGCATATCTAAGGTTATTGATATTTCTCCCTGAAATTTTGATTCCAGCTTGTGTTTCATCCAGCCTGGCATTTCACATGATGTACTCTGCACATACGTTCAACAAATAGGGTGGCAATATACAGCCTTGGGGTACTCCTTTCCCTATTTGGAACTGGTCTATTGTTCCATGCCCAGTTTTAACTGTTGCTTCTTGACCTGCATACAGATTTCTCAGGAGGCAGGTAAGGTGGTCCAGTATTCCCATCTCTTTAAGAATTTTCCACAGTCAAGGCTTTGGCATAGTCAATAAAGCAATTTTTTTTTTTTTTTTTTTTTGGAAATCTCTTGCTTTTTCAATGTTCCAACGGATGGATTTGTCAAATTGATCTCTGGTCCTCTGCTTTTTTAAAATCCAGCTTGAACATCCAGAAGTTCACAGCTCATGTACTGTTGAAGCCTGGCTTGGAGAATTTTGAGCATTCTTTTGCTACTGTGTGAGATAAGTGCAATTGTGCAGTAGCTTGAACACTTATGGCATTGCCTTTCTTTGGGATTGGAATGAAAACTGACCTTTTCCAGTCCTGTGGCCAATGCTGAGTTTTCCAAATTTGCTGGCATATTGAGTGCAGCACATTCACAGCATCATCTTTCAGGATTTGAAATAGCTCAACTGGAATTCCATCACCTCTCCTAGCTTTGTTTGTAGCGATGCTTTCTAAGGCCCACTTGACTTCACATTCCAGGATGCCTGCCTCTAGGTGAGTGATCACACCATTGTGGTTATTGGATCATGAAGATTTTTTTTTTGTATAGTGCTTCTGTGTATTGTTGCCACCTCTTAATATCTTCTGCTTCTATTAGGACCATAACATTTCTGTCCTTTATTGTGCCCATCTTTGCATGAAATGTTCACTTGGTATCTCTAATTTTATTGAAGGGATCTCTAGTCTTTCCCATTCTTTTGTTTCCCTCTATTTCTTTGCATTGATCACTGAGGAAGGCTTTCTTATCTCTCCTTGCTATTCTTTGGAACTCTGTATTCAGATGGGTATATCTTTCCTTTTCTCCTTTGCCTTTAGCTTCTGTTCTTTTCTCATCTATTTATAAGGCCTCCTCAGACAACCATTTTGCCTTTTTGCATTTCTTTTTCTTGGGGATGGTCCTGATCAATGGTCCTGTACAATGTCATGAACCTCCATCCATAGTTCTTCAGGCACTCTGGCTATCAGATCTAATGCCTTGAATCTATTTATCACTTCTACTGTATAATCGTAAGGGATTTGATTTAAGTCATACCTGAATGATCTGAATGAAGCACACCAGCTGTGGCAGACTGCACAGAAGCGTGGCCAAGAGGACCTACCCCACGTCTGAGGTCAGGGGTGGCGGCTGAGACGACCTATGCCATGCCTGAAGTCAGGGGAGGCGGCCGAGAAGAGCAACCCCACATCCAAGCAGCGGCGGCTGCACGGGCAAAGGAGGGCCAAGAGGAGCTACTCCACGTTCAAAGTCAAGAGGGGAGGACGTGAGGAGATACCCCTCGTCCAAGGTAAGGAGCAGCAGCTGCACTTTGCTGAAGCAGCCATGAAGAGATTCCCCACATCCAAGGTAAGAGAAATCCAAGTAAGATAGTAGGTATTGCGAGAGGGCATCAGAGGGCAGACACACTGAAACCATAATCACAGAAAACTAGCCAATCTGATCATAGGGACCACAGCCTTGTCTAACTCAATGAAACTAAGCCATGCTGTGTGGGGCCACCCAAGACGCACGGGTCATGGTGGAGAGGTCTGACAGAATGTGGTCCACTGGAGAAGGGAATGGCAAACCACTTCAGTATTCTTGCCTTGAGAACCCCATGAACAGTATGAAAAGGCAAAATGATAAGATACTGAAAGGGGAACTCCACGGGTCGGTAGGTGCCCAATATGCTACTGGAGATCAGTGGAGAAATAACTCCAGAAAGAATGAAGGGATGGAGCCAAAGCACAAACAATACCGAGCTGTGGATATGACTGGTGATAGAAGCAAGATCTGATGCTATAAAGAGCAAATTTGCATAGGAACCTGGGATGTCAGGTCCATGAATCAAGGCAAATTGGAAGTGGTCAAACAGGAGATGGCAAAAGTGAAGTCGACATTCTAGGACTCAGCGAACTAAAATAGACTGGAACGGGTAAATTTAACTCCAATGACCATTATATCTACTACTGTGGGCAGAAACCCTTAGAAGAAATGGAGTTGCCATCATGGTCAACAAGAGTCCAAAATGCAGTACTTGGATGCAATCTCAAAAACGACAGAATGATCTCTGTTCGTTTCCAAGGCAAACTATTCAATATCACGGTAATCCAAGCCTATGCCCCAACTAGTAACGCTGAAGAAGCTGAAGTTGAATG
Organism: Bubalus bubalis; assembly: GCF_019923935.1. NCBI lineage: Eukaryota > Metazoa > Chordata > Mammalia > Artiodactyla > Bovidae > Bubalus > Bubalus bubalis. The sequence goes on along the minus strand of NC_059181.1, from coordinate 124,581,927 downwards.
GTTCTATAAAGACCTCCAAGACCTTTTAGAACTAACACCCGAAAAAGAGGTCCCTTTCATTATAGGGGACTGGAATGCAAAAGTAGGAAGTCAAGAAACACTTGGAGTAACAGGCAAATGTTGGCCTTGGAGTACGGAATGAAGCAGGGCAAAGGGTAATAGTTTTGTCAAAAAAATGCACTGGTCATAGCAAACACCCTCTTCCAACAACACAAGAGAAGACTCTACACATGGACATCACCAGATGGTCAACACCGAAATCAGATTGATTATATTCTTTGCAGCCAAAGATGAAGAAGCTCTATACAGTCAGCAAAAACAGTCAGCAAAAACAAGACTGGGAGCTGACTGTGGCTCAGATCATGAACTCCTTATTGCCAAATTCAACTTAAATTGAAGAAAGTGGGGAAAACCACTGGACCATTCAGGTATGACCTAAATCATATCCCTTATGATTATACAGTGGAAGTGAGAAATAGATTTAGGGGACTAGATCTGATAGAGTGCCTGATGAACTATGGACAGAGGTCGTGACATTGTACAGGAGACAGGGATCAAGACCATCCCCATGGAAAAGAAAATGGCTGTCTGAGGAGGCCTTCCATATAGCTGTGAAAAGAAGAGAAGTGAAAAGCAAAGGAGAAAAGTAAAGATATAAGCATCTGAATGCAGAGTTCCAAAGAATAGCAAGGAGAGATAAGAAAACCCTCCTTAGTGATCAATGCAAAAAAATAGAGGAAAACAACAGAATGAGAAAGACTAGAGATCTCTTCAAGAAAACTAGAGATACCAAGGGAACATTTCATGCAAAGATGGGCTCGATAAAGGACAGAAATGGTATGGACCTAACAGAAGCAGAAGATATTAAGAAGAGGTGGCAAGAATACACAGAAGAATTGTACAAAAAAGAGCTTCACGACCTAGAATCACGATGGTGTGATCACTCACCTAGAGCCAGACATCACTGAATGTGAAATCAAGTGGGCCTTAGAAAGCTTCACTAAGAACAAAGCTAGTGGAGGTGATGGAATTCCAGTTGAGCTATTTCAAATCCTGAAAGATGATGACGTGAAAGTGCTGCACTCAATATGCCAGCAAATTTGGAAATCTCAGCAGAGGCCACAGGACTGGAAAAGTTCAGTTTTCATTCCAGTCCCAAAGAAAGCAATGCCAAGGAATGCTCAAACTACTGCACAATTGCACTCATCTCACATGCTAGTTAAGTAATGCTCAAAATTCTCCAAGCCAGGCTTTAGCAATACACGAACTGTGAACTTCTGGATGTTCAAGCTGGTTTTAGAAAAGGCAGAGGAACCAGAGATGAAGTTGCCAACATCCGCTGGATCATCAAAAAAGCAAGAGAGTTCCAGAAAAACATCTATTTCTGCTTTACTGACCATGCCAAAGCCTTTGACTGTGTGGATCACAATAAACTGTGGAAAATTCTGAAAGAGATGGGAATACCAGACCACCTGACCTGCCTCCTGAGAAATCTATATGCAGGTCATGAAGCAACAGTTAGAACTGGACATGGAACAACAGACTGGTTCCAAGTAGGAAAAGGAGTACGTCTAGGCTGTATATTGTCACCCTGCTTATTTAAATTCTATGCAGAGTACATCATGAGAAACGTGGGGCTGGAAGAAGCACAAGCTGGAATCAAGATTGCCAGGAGAAATATCAATAACCTCAGATATGCATATGACACTACCCTTATGACAGAAAGTGAAGAGGAACTAAAAAGCCTGTTGATGAAAGTGAAAGAGGAGAGTGAAAAAGTTGGCTTAAAGCTCAACATTCAGAAAACGAAAATCATGGCGTCTGGTCCCATCATTTCATGGCAGATAGATGGGGAAACAGTTGAAACAGTGTCAGACTTTATATTTTTGGGCTCCAAAATCACTGCAGATGGTGACTGCAGCCATGAAATTAAAAGACGCTTACTCCTTGGAAGGAAATTTGTGACCAATCTAGATAGCATATTGAAAAGCAGAGACATTACTTTGCAAACAAATGTCCATCTAGTCAAGGCTATGTTTTTTCCAGTAGTCATGCATGGATGTGAGAGTTGGACTGTGAAGAAAGCTGAGAGCTGAAGAATTGATGCTTTTGAATTGCGGTGTTGGAGAAGACTCTTGAGAGTCCCTTGGACTACAAGGAGATCCAACCAGTCCATTCAAGAGGAGATCAGTCCTGTGTGTTATTTGGAAGGAATGATGCTAAAACTGAAAATCCAGTACTTTGGTCACCTCATGCGAAGTGTTGACACATTGGAAAAGACTCTGATGCTGGGAGGGATTGGGGGCAGGAGGAGAAGGGGACAACAGAGGATGAGATGGCTGGTGGCATCACCGACTCCATGGGCGTGAGTTTGAGTGAACTCCAGGAGTTTGTGATGGATAAGTAGGTCTGGCGTGCTGCAGTTCATGGGGTCACAAAGAGTCGGACATGACTGAGCAACTGAACTGAACTGAAATGATGTCCATGTGTAGAGTCTTCTCTTTTTTGTTGGAAGAGAGTTTTGGCTATGACCAGTGTGTTCTCCTGGCATATGCTCTAGTCTTTGCCTTGCTTCGTTTTGTACTCCAAGGCCAAGTTTGCCTGTTACTACCAGATCTCTTGACTTCTACTTTTGCATTCCCATGCCGTATAATGAAAAGGACATCTTTTATGGGTGTTAGTTCTAGAAGATCCTGTAGGTCTTCATAGAATCGTTCAACTTCAGCATTACTGCTTCAGGACATAGACTTGGATTACTGTGATATTGAATGGTTTGCCCTTGAAATGAACAGAGATCATTCTGTTGTTTTTGAGATTGCATGCAAGTACTACATTTTGGACTCCTTTTGTTGATTATGAGGGCTACTCCATTTCTTCTAATGGATTCTTGCCCACAGTAGTTATATATAATGGTCATCTCAGTTAAATTCACCCATTTCAGTCCATTTTAGTTCACTGATTCCTAAAATGTCAATGTTTCCTCTTGCCATCTCCTGTTTGACCACTTCAAATTTACCTTGATTCATGGACCTAACATTCCAGGTTCCTATGCAATATTGCTCTTTACAGCATTGGACTTTACTTGAATCACCAGTCATGTCCACAACTGGGCATTATTTTTGCTTTGGCTTATCTCTTCATTCTTTAGGATTAATTTCTCCACTCTTATCCAGTAGTGTATTGGGCATCTACCAACCTGGGGACTTTATCTTTCAGTGTCATATCTTTTTCCTTTCCATACTGTTCATGAGATTCTCGAGGCAAGAATACTGAAGTGGTTTGTCATTCCCTTCTCCAGTTGACCACATTTTGTCAGAACTCTCCACTATGACCCATCTGTCTTGGGTGGCCCTACATGTCACGGCTCACAGTTTCATTGAGTTAGATAAGGCCGTGGTCCATGTGATCAGTTTGACTAGTTTTCTGTGATTGTGGCTTTCATTCTGTCTGCCCTCTGAGGGATAAGGATAAGAGGCTTATGGAAGCTTCCTTATGGGAGAGACTGACTGCAGGGGGAACTGGGTCTTGTTCTGATAGGTGAGGCCATGTGCTCAGTAAATCTTTAATCTAATTTTCTGTTGATGGGCAAGGCTGTGTTCCCTCCCTGTTGTTTGACCTGAGACCAACCTATGGTGGAGGTAATGAAGTTAATGGCGACCTCCTTCAAAAGGTCCCATACACTCACTGCCGCACTCAGTTCCCCCAACCCTGCAGCAGGCCACCACCAGCCCACACCTCTGTCAGAGACTCCTGGATACTCATAGGCAAGTCAGGGTCAGTCTCTTGTGAGGTCACTGCTCCTTTCTCCTGGGTCCCGGTGTGCACAGACTTTTGTTTGTGCCCTCCAAGTGTCTGTTTCCCCAGTCCTATGTAAGTTCTGGTGGCTCTGTGGTGGGGTTAATGGTGAGCTCCTTCAAGAGGGCTTGTGACACACCCAGGTCTGCTCCTGTGGCAGGCCACTGCTGACCTGTACCTCCGCAGGACACACTCAACCACTCAAAGGCAGATCTGGCTCAGTCTCTGTGGGTACTCCTGCTGTGCATGAGGTTTTGTTTGAACCCTCCATGCACTAATTCCTAATGGGTATGGAATTTGATTCTAAATGTGATTTTGCCCCTCCTACCGTCTGGTTGGGGCTTCTCCTTTGCCCTTGTACATGGAATATCTTTTTTTGGTGGGATCCAACATTCTCCTGTTGATGGTTGTTCAGCAGTGAGTTATAATTTTGGAGTTCTCACAGGAGAAGATGAGCACATGTCCTTCTACTCTGCCATCTTGATTTGTTGACAAGCTATGACAAATCTAAACAGCATATCAAAAACCAGAGACATCACTTTGCTGACAAAGGTCCATATAGTCAAAGCTATGGTTTTTCCAGTAGTCATGTACGGATGTGACAGGTGGACCATAAAGAAGGCTGAGTGCTTAAGAATTGATGCTTTTGAACTGTGGTGCTGGAGAAGACTCTTGAGAGTCCCTTAAACAGCAAGGAGATCAAACCAGTCAGTCCTAAAGGAAATAAACCCTGAACAGTCATTGGAAGGACTGATGCTGAAGCTCCAGTACTTTGGCCACCTGATGCTAAGAGCCAACTCATTGGAAAAGGCCCTGATGCTGGGAAACATTGAGGGAAGGAGGAGAAGAGGGCGACAGAGAATGAGATGGTTGAATGGCATCATCAACTCAATGGACATGAGTTTGAGCAAACTCTGGGAGATAGTGAAGGACAAAGAAGTCTTGCATGCTGCTGTTCATGGGGTTGCAAAGAGTCAGACGTGACTTAGTGACTGAACAACAGTAAATCTTGTCGCTGTGAAGTCTTTTGTCAAGTAACCATTCACATAGCCCTTGTCACTCATTCAATAAATATTTATTGAAAAGCTACTGTGTGCCAAGTATTGTAGTAGAAACTGAATATACAAAGAGAAAAGAAAAGAAGTAAAAAGACTTCAGTAGCAGTATATTTTGTCTGTTCCAGGCCAGGGTCTGCCTACTTTGCTGATCACCCCACCTCCACTAAGTTCCAGACACTCAAACTCAGAAAGATAATTTTTCTGTTGCATGACCCATGGAATGAGTATGCCTCTTATGTGGAGTCATGGAATTTGCTTACATGATCATCTGACTTTACTCAGAACATGGTTTTCTTACAAACTACAGTTTTCCTCTGATTCAATTCCCTGACTCACCTCTCACAATGCTGTTCCCAGAGCAGATATCTTCCTAGGCCAAGGGTTGTACCAGTATGATGCAAAAACCTTGAAGATTCTTCTAAGAGTTTATGGTGTCTCTGAAAAGCATCCAATTTGAATTAGAATAATTATATTTTTAAAATCTTTCAAAATATAGCAAAACAACAGCACACTCAAATTGTAATATATTGGAAACCACTACAGTGTTCATTCAGAGAAGGCAATGGCACCCCACTCCAGTACTCTTGCCTGGAAAACCGCATGGATGGAGGAGCCTGGTAGGCTACAGTCCATGGGGTCGCTAAGTTGGACACGACTGAACAGCTTCACTTTCACTTTTCACTTCCATGCATTGGAGAAGGAAATGACAACCCACTCCAGTGTTCTTGCCTGGAGAATCCCAGGGATGGGGGAGCCTGGTGGGCTGCCGTCTATGGGGTCACACAGAGTCAGACATGACTGACGTGACTTAGCAGCAGCAGCACAGTGTTCATTTATTTTACCATGTAAATTAGTTTAGGAGGCAGACCTTGAACTACTCCTACCACTTTTCTTTAATTCAAGACTCCCCTCAGACTGCAAGTTGAGCTATCCAAATACGTTTCTATTTGCAACTTATATGTGTGAATTAAGAATGTCTCTACACTGTGCAACTAAAATCTTATAGAAAATATAAATTAGATACTGAAGCTGAACCTAAGACCATAACTGTCACCCAGAATCCCCTATTTCAAAGGTTTGTATTTATCAAAACCACATTCATATACTGATTATACCCTAAGTAAATGGTATAAATGTGAACTTAAAATATTCTAACATATGTTTACATATTACAACTCTCTAAGTTTCCATTGGATAAAAATAAAACCTACTTTTAAAAATAAAATTTAGAACACTACTTAGCCATAACAAGATGAAATCTTGCCATTTGCAAAAACATGGATTGATCTTGAGGGTATCATGTTGAGTGAAATAAGTCAGATGGAGAAAGACAAATACTATATGATTTCATTCATATGTTGAATATAAAACAAATAAATGAACAAACCAAACAAAAACAAACAAATATAGAGAATAGAGTAGTGGTTACCAGAAGTGGAGGAGTAGGGTAGAGGTTAGAGGGCTAAATGAGTAAAGGGGATCAACTGAATGGAAACTAAACTTTTGGTGGTAAGCATGCTGTAGTGTATACAGAAGTAGAAGTATAATATTCTACAGATGACACATATAATATTATAAATAAAAGTTGCCTGAATTAAAAAAAATAAAAATAAATTTACTACACATTGTCCTAAGTAACTCTGATATGCCTACCAAGTTTAGTGGGAAGAAGTCAATAATAAAGCTCAAGCATCAACATCACTCATTACTAGACAAATGCAAATCAAAACTACAATGAGGTATCATCTCACACCTGTCAGAATGGTCATCATCAGAAAGTCTACAAACAATAAATGCTGGAGAACAGTGTGGAGGAAAGGCAATCCTCTTGCACTGTTGGTGGGAATGTAAATTGATACCACCACTATGGAGAACAATATGGAGATTCCTTTAAAAAAAAAAAAAAACTAGGAATAATGTTACCATATGACCCAGCAATCCCACTACTGGGCAAATACCCTGAGGAAACCATAATTGAAAAAGACAGATGTACCCCAGTGTTCACTGCAGCACTATTTATAATAGCTAGGGCATGGAAGCAACCTAGATGCCCATCGATAGATGGAAGGAAGTTGTGGTACATACAATGAAATATTACTCAGCTATAAAAAGGAACACATCTGAGTCAGTTCTAATGAGGTGGATGAACCTAGGGCCTATTATACAAAGTGAAGTAAGTTAGAAAGAGAAAACCAAATATGATATATTAACATATATACATGGAATCTAGAGGGCTTCCCGGGTGGCTCAGTGGTAAATAACCCACCTGCAATGCAGGAGATGTAGGTATGATCTGATTTCTGGGTTGAGAAGATCCACTGGAGGAGAGGATGGCAACACTCCAGTATTCATGCCTGCTGCTGCTGCTAAGTCACTTCAGTCGTGTCTGACTCTGTGCAACCCCAGAGAAGGCAGACCACCAGGCTCCCCCATCCCTGGGATTCTCCAGGCAAGAACACTGGAGTGGGTTGCCATTTCCTTCTCCAATGCATGAAAGTGAAAAGTGAAAGTGAAGTCCCTCAGTCGTGTCCAACTCCTAGCGACCCCATGGACTGCAGCCCACCAGGCTCCTCTGTCCATGGGATTTTCCAGGCAAGAGTACTGGAGTGGGGTGCCATTGCCTTCTCCGGTATTCATGCCTAGAGAATCCAATGGACAGAAGAGCCTGACAGGCTACAGTCCACAGGGTTGCAAAGAGTCAACATGACTGAACTTACTGGCCACACATAGTACTGATGATCCTAATTGCAGGGCAGCAAAGGAGACACAGACATAAAGAACAGACTTTTGGGCACAGTGGGGGAAGGAGACAGTGGGTTGATGTGAAAGAATAGCATTGAAACATATACATTACCATATGTGAAGTGGATAGCCAGTGTGAGTTTGCTATATGATGCAGGGAACCCAAAGCTGGTATTCTGTGACAAGGAACCTAGAGGGGTAGGATGGGGTGGGAGGGAGGTTGAAGAGGGAGGGGACATATGTATACCTGTGGCCAATTCACATTGATGTATGGCAGAAACCATCACAATATTATAAAGTAATTATCTTCTAATTAAACAAACAAACAAAAAGCACAAGCAAACCCATGGCATCCCAATGAGGAGCCTTTATAAAAGAGATACCTGGAAAAGATGGGCACCCATTTCCATGTCAACCCATCTCTTCAAGAAACTGAGGAGCATTTTCACAGAGTTTCCACTAATGTTAAGGCTCTTTAGTGTCACAACACTCTTGTTATAGGTACTGTCCATATTCACTCCTCTCTCCATTCACTCCAACAAAAATTGACTGTTCTCTTATCATAACTATAGCTACTTCCCTTTGAAGCAGTAAATGGCTCAGAAGAATACAAACTACAGATATACCTTGGATTCTCAACTCTACATAAGGATGGCTAAATACCTAGGAGACTTGGAAGAATATAGATCAAAATCTTATATCTGAGAATTGACCACTCATTGCTACGCTTCACCCTGTATCCTTTAATCTATGCCACTAAAATTATGCTCTTCTCAACTCACTTTGGTAGGATTCTTAGAGTTCTTCAAAGTTAAGATCAAGCAATTTTGGTACAACTAATCAGTAATGTAACACCTCAATAGTGGCCCTTTCTTGCCAATCATCTTCCTTGGTTACTCAATTTGGTCCACTGATGTAACTGAGCAGGATCTTATGGGACCTTCTTGGGACAGATCCATCCCTCCATCTCTTCTGTCTGCCTCTGGGTAAAAAAGCTGTAGTCTCCCAGACCTCCCTTGGGTCACAAAAACCTGGCTCAAGAATTAATAATTGAAAGGATGTGAACATGTAGCAACAAAAATAGCAGTTGGTCCAGGATAACTGGTAAGAATTTTAACAGTAGATCAGTCACATGACAGTCACAGAATCTTCAGTTCCTCCCTGAAGTACCTAGATACCAGTATCTGATGCATATTTCCTGAGTTGCTTTGCAAATGCCCAAACTCCCACCAAATAGAAGACATTAATTACTTGATGACCATGAGCACTTATGTAGTCCCTAGACCCAGTGGAGCTAAAGACTGATAATATTAATCCCTGTGATATCATCCTGTTACCTCACCATCAACCAATCAGAATTGTGCATAAACTGTTCATACACCCTGTGACTTCCCTCCTTCATGTGTGCTAAGTCACACCAGTCATGTCTGACTCTATATGACCCCATGGAATATAGCCTGCCAGGTTCTTCTGTCCATGGGATTTCCCAGGCAAGAATGCTGGAGTGGGTTGCCATTTCTGCCTCCAGGAGATCTTCCTGACCCAAGGATGGAACCCACATCTCTTAAGTCTCCTGCATTGGCAGGCGGGTTTTTTTTTTACCACTAGGGCCGCCTGGTGACTCCCCTCCATCACCTTGCCCTTAAAAAAATTCCCTGAAAGCCATTGGGGAATTGGGGTGTATTGAGCATTAGCTGCCCTTGCACATCTCACAATAAACATTGCACTTTCCTCAACCACCACCAGGTGTCAGAAGATTGGCATTATTGCACGTGGGTGAGTGGACCAAAGTTTGGTGCAGTAATGCTGGCAATCTATTTGATGGAGGGGAGCCACCAGGTGGCGCTAGTGGTAAAGAATCACCTGCCAATGCCGCAGACTTAAATCCAGGTTTGATGCCTGGGTCAGGAGGTCCCCTGGAAGAGGAAATGGAGACCCATTCCAATATTCTAGCCTGGGACATCCCATGTACAGAGGAACCTGATAGGCTATAGTCCATGGAGTCACAAAGAGACACGACTGGAGTGACTTAGCATGCATGATGGAGGGGAGTCACAAGGTGTGGAAAAGGGAACAGCTACCCACTCCAGTTTTCTGGCCTGGAGAATTGCATGGACTGTATAGTCGATGGTGTCGCAAAGAGTTGGGCATGACTGAGCAAGTTTCACTTTCACTTTAGGTTTTTGTATTCCTGACCCCGAGCAGGTTGACTGAGCCCTCTCAATTTTTGCCTGTTTTCTGTTCTAGCTCCTGTGTTGCTTGATCCAATTACCTTTTTTCTTTCTCCTACATACTGGGAGCTCAGACAGTAAAGAATCTGCCTGCAAGGCAGGGGACCTGGGTTCGACCCCTGGGTTGGGAAGATCCCTTGGAGGAGGGCATGGCAACCCACTCCAGTATTCTTGCCTGGAGAATCCCCATGGATAGAGGAGCCTGGCGGGGTACAGTCCATGGGGTCATGAAGAGTCAGACAAGATTGAGCAACTGAACTGAACTGAACTGCTCTTCATGTTCTTGTCTCTCCTCTGTCAACGCCTAGAATTTCCCAGAGCACTTTGAACCATCTCACTCTCCAGTGATTATGTTGCAGGAAGGGGGACCCCTTCCAGGGCCCAAAACTGGGCTCTTGTCTAACACTCAGAAATAAGTTGTCCGAGGGGACACATGTGTTGACAAAGCAAGAGATTTTATTGGGAAAGGGCACTCAGGTGGAGAGCAGTAGGTAAGGGGACCCAGGAGAACAGCTCTGCCACCTGGCTCCCAGTCTCGGGTTTTATGGTGATGGGATTAGTTTCCGTGTTGTCTTTAGCCAGTCATGTGGTACATGCCTTGTTCAGCCAAGATGGATGCCAGAGAAAAGGATTCTGGGAGGTGGTTGGATACGTGGTGTCTCCTTTTGACCTTTCTTGAACTCTTCCAGTTGGTGGTGGCTTATTAGTTCCATGTTCCTTACTAGGACCTCCTGTCTTAAAACAACTCATGCAAATGGTTACTATGGTGCCTGGCCATGGTGGGCGGGTTTCAGTCAGTATGCTTCCCCTAACAATCACACCTGCCTTAGTCCACCCCATTTTTGGCTGAAAACAAACAAAAGTCGATATCCATATCTGCTTTGTGATCATCTGGAGGGATGAAGACATACCACCTTTAATAAAAATTGTAAAGCAAAACATGGTGTTGCAGATGATTTTTCAAATGGTAATTCAGATTGCCTGTTCTCTTGATCCTGTAAACATACACCAATAAAACCTTCGAAGACAGGAAGAAAAAAAAAAAAAAACCACAAACCATAATGTAGTTAACAATTCAAATAAATCGCCTCTGTGCCTAGGGCTTTTCAAACATATGTTATTTTACTGTGGGCTTGCCCAGCCAGGTGCCTCTACTCTCTGCTTCCTGTTAACTGCATTTTACTTTTTTGAAAATTCCCTGAATTCCTTTCCTGGCCTTCTTTCTAAAATCCTGATTATCATTTAAATTACATCTAAAAGCAACCAATTGCGTTTCCTCTGAAGCATAGCTGACAAAAGGGAGTGGGCAGGTCCTGGGGCCAGTCCCACTGGGCGCTCCCTGCCTTTCCCTTCCTTAGGTACATTTATACAAATGAAATCATAATTAAGGTAAACATCAAAGACATTCCTGAGGGGCGGAGCAGGCAAAAATATGCAGACTAATGGGCTTGGGTAAAAATTGGAAAGGAAAAATGTTTTGGGTGGCAGATGGTGGTCTAGGGGAGGAGGTCTCAGGTATAGATGGTCTGTATGTAACCCTCAGCTAAGGAGTTCTCATTAGTTTCCTTATCATCCCACAATCCACTGCATCTTCAATGGGCAGTCCACTGCCCTGCCCACTTTGTAGAAAAGGAATTGGGGAACTTTGGTGAAATAAGAGCCCCAATAAATTATGGGCTGATATTTAAATATTTCCAGAAAATATTGCAAAAGTGAAAAGGGGAAGAAGTTTACATCTGTATCTATATCATGATACAATTTATGCTTTAAAACCCTCAAGATTATAAACAGCATGTAAATGTAAAGACATTCAAAAGAAGTGACGACAAGGCCAGCAGGGTATTTATAACTCTGTTGGCTTCCTTTGGGAAGAGAAATTAACAGGTGTTGACAGTGACTTTTGCCTCTCATTTTTATATATTGGTTGACCAAAAAGTTTCTTCAGGGTTTTCAGATCTTACAGAAAACCCCAAAATGAATCCCCCCCTTCTCCATGTGTGATCAGTTCATACACAATTGTCTGATTGATTGATGGTGAGGTAACAGGGCAGTGTCACAGGGGTTATCATTATCAATCCCCAGGAGGCCTGGGGCTACGTGCCCACGGTCATCAGGTCATCAAGTAGTTAACATCTTCCATTTACTGGGGGTTTTAGCATCTGCAAAATAGCTCAGGAAATGTGCATCAGATACTGTTATCTAGGTACTTCAGAGAGGAGCTACAGCAGAAGACATGGGGGAGGGGCCTGTCCCAGGAAGGCTTCATAGGTTCCTGCTCAGTTATGCTATGAGAGAAGAGTTACACTTCTAGGTGAGTTGCTCTCAAATGACTGGTCTCAACAAATCCACATCAATCTCCCTGAGAACCTCAACTTCTGCCATCACAACATTTACCATTCAGCATTGTTTTCATCTGCTGATCTGTATTCCTTACTAAAATGCAAATATTATGGGACTATAAGGAACGACTTTCTCTACTACCACTCAGAACTAGCACATATTGATGCAAAATATTCGTCTGCTATAACAAAATACCATAAACTGAGTAGTTTAAGCAACATTTATTTTTCACAGTTCTGGAGACTGGAAGTTCAAGATCATAGTGCCACTGGAGATAAGTTCTAGGTGAGCACCCCCTTCCCAGAGGCAGAAGACTGACTTCCATCTTCACATGGTGGAAAGGAAGTGAGCCAGCCCTCTGGCCTCTTCTCATAAGGACACCATGTAACTTATAAGGGCTCTACTCTCATGACCTAATTACCTCCCAAAGGCCCCATTTCCCAATGCCATCATGCTAGGTTTAAGGTTTCAACATATGAATTTGGTGGGGACACATTCAGTTTGTCAGGCGAGTTTATGCTTCTCGGCTCTTGTCTCATCACAACAATGATTTGGAGCGATGGACATTAAAGCCCTCAGCATGTCACAGCTCTCAGGTCTTGAACAAACTATGTCACAACTCTAAGACATATCAGTGCTACACCTCTATTTTATTTAGAAGATAGCAGGAGAATCTATCCTCAAAGAAGAGAAGAGAGTGGAGGAGTGCGCCAGCGTGTGTGTGGTGGGGTGTGGGGAGAGAGAGAGAGTGTACACACGTGGTTGAGAGAGAGCGCAAGAGAGTACTTGGCTCCTTCTTTTATATGTTTTCTTTCCCCTGGGCCTGTCCTATGCAAATTGGGCTCAGCCAGGAGTGCTGTTCTACCTGAAGTCCTCACTCAGGTCTTCAGACCTTCCTTTGTTCTATTTTTGTGGGCTTTTCCCTTCCTTGTCTTTTAGCCACCACCATTTTGGACTCCTTTTCCCTATTCTAATTACCTAACCTTCCCCCCTCAAGAGATGGGAGGCCCAATTCTTTGGGAATAGGGGCATCAAGGTCTTTTTGGCTACTTCCTGTTGAACTGGGACGGTGAGGGGTATTGGGCCTCCCCCTCTTGTTAGTCTCAAGCTTCAGAGTCCTCATAGCGGTGCCCATCTAACGGTGGGTGACATTTTCCATGGTCAACTGTAGTTTTATATCTTTGTTGAACTGGCACTGCATATTGTAGCTTGTTGACCTGGTCAGGGACAAAACAGGTTAGACAATTGATAATACACGGAGCAATCATAAGCAGCATCAATATGGCATAACAAGGACTAGTAGGGGCATTAGCCAATTCTAAATTTACATCGCCAGAATGGCTGAAGTGCCTCCTTGTTCAGAGATCAGAAGATCTATCTCCTGTCTGTCTGGGAGTACAATATCTGTCAAGCTTTGTTGGCTCTTTAGAGCTATCCTGAGAAATCTTATCTCCAGAAACCAGATTTTGGTAGTGTTCATTAGAATGGCACTCATTTGTAGTCCTGAATAGGTATCTGAGATCTCTCAGGGGCTCACAGGTGTATTGAGTGCCTTCTGTTTTCTTCCATGGCTTGACTCATTGGTAGTGAATCCAGGAGTCATGTCCTGGTACCTTGACTGCTGTGGGGGTAGAAAGTATTACAGGGTAGGGGCCCTTCCATGTGGGCTGGAGTTGAGCCTTTGGGGACCCATCTTTCCAGACTTTAATTAGGACTTGAGTCCCTGGAGCATATAGTGGTGACTCCTTAGAATCTTTTGGGTCCTGGTTCATACCCCACAAGTGTATACCCTTTTGGAATTGCCCAATGGCCATGGTATAAGACTGGAGGGTCTGAACCTCTGGATCTAGGAAGAGGTCATTGACATAACAAAAGGTCTCCCATATAGCATCTCATAAGGACTAAGACCAACCTGTTCCTTAGGGGCAATGCGGGTGCAGAGGAGAGTTATTGGTAAGCCTCCTTCCATCTCAGGGAGGTCTCCTGGGTTATCTTTTTTATCACTGATTTTAAGAATTGGTTGGCTTTTTCTACTTTTCCTGAAGATTGAGGCCTCCAGGCACAATGGAGATAATAAGTAATGCCCAATGCTTTCAAGACCCTTTGGGTGACCTTAGAAGTAAATGATGTCCCATTGTCACTTTGTAATGACCTGGGCAGACCAAATCTTGGAATGACTTCATGGATCAGTTTTTTTTTACCACCTCCTCAGCCTTCTCAGTCTGGGTGGGAAAGCCTTCAATGCATCCTGTGAATGTATCTATCATTTCTAATAGGTATTTATACCCTTGAGAAACTGGCATCTGGGTGAAGTCCATCTGCTAGTCCTCTCCTGGATAGGTCCCACGTCATTGGATGGGCTGGACCAGCTGGGGTCTTCGAGCTCCTTGGGGGTTGTTTAATTGGCAAGTGGGAAAAGAGAAGATCACTTGTCTTATAATTGTTTGGCGGCCTGTTTTTCTGAAGGACATTTTAAGTAATTTTTGGAGGGTCTTTTGCCCTAAATGAGTGGTGGCATGCAAGGAGTTAACCAAATTCCATTGGAGGTTCCCAGGCAGAAAAAGGAGTCCCTCCTTTTGGAACCACCCCATATGATCTTCTTGAAAGCCCTCACTCTTAGCTTTAAGAGTCTCACCTTCAGTATATGAAGGAGTTTTTGGCAAATTAGTCTGTGGAACTAAGGTGGCAACCCCTATTAGGTCATGGTTCTGTAATGTTGCTCTCTTAGATGCCTGATCAGCTGCTTGGTTCCCTCGTGCCACTTCCGTGCTCCCTTTTTTTGTATCCTTTACAGTGGGAGACTGTCTCCAAGAATATAAGAATTTGATCACCATATTTGATTGGGGACCTTTGGGTGGTCAAGTGGCCTCTTTCTTTCCAAATAGCCACATGTGCCTGTAGCACCAGAAAGGCATACTTGGAGTCAGTGTAAATGGCTATTCTTTTTCTTTTCCCCAGCTCTAAAGCTCGAGTCAGGGCTATGAGCTCTGCTAATTGGGCTGAAGTACCTGGTGGCAGAGGCCTAGCCTCTATGGTCTCAAAATTGGAGACTACTGTGTACCTGGCTCTTCTTTTTTCATCTAAGACAAAGCTGCTTCCATCAGTGTACCAGATTTCCTCGGGATTGGTCAGAGGATCTTCTGATAATCTATCTCGGGGTTTTCTCCAGTGGTCCTAAGTGTCTAGACAAGAGTGAAAGGGGAGAGAGCCCTCGGGGGTAGGCAGGAGGGTGGCTGGGTTAAGAACCTCACAAGGGGATAGATATAGTGAGGCCTGGATTTTCCATCAGCATTACTTGATATCTGAGGATTCTTTGATCAGTTCAGTTCAGTCACTCAGTTGTGTCCAACTCTTTGCGACCCCATGTATCGCAGCACGCCAGGCCTCCCTGTCCATCACCAACTCCCGGAGTTCACCCAGACTCATGTCCATCGAGTCAGTGATGCCATCCAGCCATCTCATCCTCTGTCGTCCCCTTCTCCTCCTGCCCCCAATCCCTCCCAGCATCAGAGTCTTTTCCAATGAGTCAACTCTTTGCATGAGGTGGCCAAAGTACTGGAGTTTCAGCTTTAGCATCATTCCTTCCAAAGAAATCCCAGAATCCATAAATGGCCTCTCCCATTTAGGAGTTGTTTTACTTGGTGGCTGGTAAAAATAGTTTGCCTCCAAAGGAGAGTGTTAAAGCATCTTCTATCATGGTTGCAATAGCTGCAAGATTTTGAAGGCAGGTGGGGCAGCCTCAGGCGGTTGATCGAGTCTCTTGGATAAGTAAGCTACAGGCTGAGGCTCAGATCCCAACCTTTGAGTTAACACTCCCAAGGCTATATTCCCTCTCTTCCATGTACATAAAGTTGGAATGCTTTCTCTGGGTCTGGCAACCTCAAGGCAGGTGCCTGAGTTAAGGCTTGTTTTAATGTAGCCTCTGCCTTCTTTTGAGGAGTTCCCCACATCAGTGGGATTGAATCATCTTGTCCCTTTAAGCTTTCATATAAGGGCTGGGCAATTAGACCATAGTTGGGTATCCAGATTTTACAATATCCAGTTATCCCCAGGAAAGCTTGCAATTGTTTTCAAGGAGTCGTAGGGGAGGGCAACTGGAGGATTTCTTATACTCCATCAGAGGACAGCCTCCTAGACCCATGTGTAATTTGAACTCCCAGGTAAGTGACCTTTGTCTCGACCATCTGTGCCTTAGCATGGGAGACTTTATATCCCCTTTCTGCCAAAAAGTTTAGAACCTGAATTGGATGTTGTTGGGCATTTTCCTCATCTGGAGATCAGATTAGTAGGTCATCTACATATTGTAATATTTTCCCATTAGGTCCCAGGTCCAGATCTAGGAGATCCTGGCTAAGGGCCTGTCCAAACAAGTGGGGGCTGTCTCTGAATCCCTGAGGTAATACTGTCCAAGTCATCTGTTGGTGTGTTTTTCCTGGGGACTCCCACTCAAAGGCAAAAAGATATTGGGATTCTTTAGCTCATGGTATGTAAAAAATGCATCTTTGAGATCCAAGACTATAAACCACTTGGCACTGGGTGGGATTTCTCCCAAGATTACATAGGGATTGGGTACTGTGGGATGGAGGGGGACTACAGCCTCATTATTATCCAGAGATCTTGAACCATTCACCAGGTTCATTCCTTTTTCTTTACTGAGAGGATTGGGGTGTTTCATGGCGAATTTGTGGGGACCAGGAGCCCACAAGCAAGGAATTTATTTATTAAAGGCTGTAGTCCCTCCCAAGCCTCTCTTTTGAGGGGATATTGTTTCCGGTTAGGAAACCAAGTGGGATCTCAGAGGACAATGATGACCTGTTGAGCTTGGTGGGCTTGTCCAGGAATTCCCTGGTCTCACTCCTGGGGGTTAATTTTATCATCCCATAGTTTTTGGTTCCTCTCTATTGGAGAAGGTGTAATGGGTTCTTCAGTAGTAACCAGGAGCTGTAGAGCTCTAGGGGCTGAAAAACTTCCCATCAGAAGGGTGGTCCTCAATTTAGTGAGTATATCTCTTCCCAGTAAGGGAGTAGGACACTCAGGGACCACCAGAAACTGGTGGGAAAATATTTGTCCATCTCAGCAACAAAGAAGTGCTTGGGTGAATCTTTTAGTAGTTGTTTTTTTTGGAGCACCCAAAATGGTACAGGTTTGGGAGGTGAAGGCTCCAGAGTAGGAGATTAAGACAGAGTAGGTAGCCCCTGTGTCAACCAAGAAATTTTGGGACCTACCTGCCACATCCAGTTGCACCCTTGGCTCCAGCCCCGTGATGGTTATCTGTGACAGGCGGGCTGGCTGGAGCAGGCCACTTCAGTCCTTTTGAACCATCATGAGGGAAGGCTTGGTGCTTGACCCTGAGGCTCTTGGGTCCCAAGGGCAGAGTGCCGCCCAATGTCCCAGTTGAGGGCACTTGTGGCAAGCCGTTCTAGGAGACTTGTCACGGTTTGGATGCTCTTTGGCACAATGCCCTGCCTATCTACAGATTAGGCATTTTCCTCATGCCTTGTCCTTCAAGGACTCGGGGCTTGCCATAGGGCTTCTCTGGAGGGTGGCCAGCATCTGGGCATGCCTTGTCTCTTTCCTTCTATCCCTCTCCTGGGCCTTGGCCTCCTTCTCCTCTTCTCTGTTATAAAAGGTATTGGTGGCTGTCTGGATCATCTCATCTAAAGAGGCAGCAGGGTCCTGCTTCTGTAGCTGTTGTAACTTAATTCTGATATCTGATGCACATTGGGACAGGAATTTGTCCTTTAAAATCACCTGTCCCTCATAAGAGTCTAAGTCCAGATTGGTAAACTTTTGGAGGGCCTCTTTTAGCCTTTCCAGAAAGGCGATGGGGTTCTCATTGGGCTCCTGAGTTATTGCTGAGACCTGGGCATAGCTGATTACTTTTTGTTGGCCTGTTTTTAGTCCTGCCTTCACACAGATTAGAAAATGATCTCTTTCCCAGATGTGCTCAGGGTCATTATAATTCCAATTAGGATCGGAGGAGGGGACTGCAGTTTTTCCTACTGGGTATCTATCACTTGACATGCGAAGTCCCATTGCATACCTTTGGGCTTCCTTTAAGACCCTAGTATGTTCAGGGTCAGATAAAGTTTGACTAAATATGACCATGATGTCTTTCCATGTTAAGTCAAAGGCCAAGGTAATATGTTGGAATGTATCTATATATTTGCCTGGATCATCTGTATAGCTTCCAAGATCTGTCTTAGTTCTAAGAGGGAGAAGGGCTTATGGGCATGGGTTGGTCCGAATTCTCCTCCAGTTTCAACTAAAGGACATACTCGAGCTGGCTTTTGTGGAGGGGTTGCTCCCAGATATGGGGGCATGTTTGGTTACAAGGAAGAAGCACCAGACAATTCGGGAGCTATGGGAGTCTCCAGTCTCTTTAGGAGCATGGGAGGTGAACCTTTAAGGGGGGTTCCTTCTCTTGGTTGCCTGTGCCTAACACCATTTGCCTAGTAAGCTCACTTTTAGGGCGTACAACAATCTCATACTTAAGACAGAGTTCCTTCATATCTCTTAGAAGAAAATCTGGACATAGGGGATCTCTGTCCATTTCTCTTGTCTTTTGAAGAATAATTCTAGCTGTAGGATGGTATTGTAATTTAAACTCCCATCCTCAGGCCAGTGTTCTTTGCCCCCAAGTGGATATTGTGGCCACACAGTGGCACAAAAGAATTTTAAGCAACTCCTCCAGAGTTAGAGGATCGAACAGCTTCCAGTTATCAAGGATGTATCTCAAGGGCATCTGCCGGGAAGTGTATTGGTTATTTCCCATCTTAAAGACAGTCATGACAGGGAGGAAAAGAAAAGAAGAAACTAATAGGCCTCCTTCAATTTTCATGGGTGGACTTCCCTAGGGGTGAGTCTTTTTGAAGCTTATCTTACCCAGAACTGTTGCAACCTGAGAGCCAGGCAACCCTGGGTGAGGGTGCAGATCTCCAGGCAGGCTGAGGCATGACAGCCTCCTAGAGATCGAATCCCCGGGCAGGTTGAGGCGTGACGGCCTCCCAAGAATTGGGTCCCTGGGCAGGTCAAGGCATGACGACCTCCTGGGACCCTTGGGACTGGTAGATCCCCAAGCAGGTTGAGGTGTGACAAACTTTTGAGGACCAGATCCTTAGGCAGGTCAAGGCGTGATGACCTCCTGGGACCCCCAGACTGGAGTTGGGCATCCCCAAGATCTTCAGTGTGACCAGTGCTGGGTAGGATTAAGGGGTTGGATATTATACAGTATTTCCCTCCCAGGGCCAGCTATTTTCTGGTTGTCCCTCCAGAAGATTGTAGAGGCAATATTGTGGGCCCAGACGGGGCTGAGGAAAGGAGCATGAAAGAGGAGGGAAGGAGGCAGAGCACAACCTTTGAAAGAATGACGTAGCACAAGGGCATAATGTAAACCAATTAAAATCAATTGGGTCCAAGATGACAAGTCAAATTCAAGTAAACCTTAATCCCCAATCTATAAGCCAATAGACACACCCAGAGGTGGCAGAACAGCTCCAAGCCACTGTCAAAAGATGGAGGAGTGGGTGGTTCCCCAATGGCTGGGATGATCCTCCCACTCATTAGCAAAGGAATTAACCCCTCTTGCAAAATCTAAACAGACCACATTCCATGACCTTGTCCTCAGCAATGGCCCACACACTGAAGCATGGCTTCTCTCTGAATCCTAACAAATCCACCTCTTACTTTTTGTCCAGGCTTGAGTCCTGGGATAGAGCTGAAGATCAGGAGGAAAAATCAGTGGGAAAAAGGTGCCAAGGAATCCCCTTCATAGCCTGCTGGAAAATCTGCTAAATTCCTGA
Source organism: Bubalus bubalis (assembly GCF_019923935.1). Classification (NCBI taxonomy): domain Eukaryota; kingdom Metazoa; phylum Chordata; class Mammalia; order Artiodactyla; family Bovidae; genus Bubalus; species Bubalus bubalis. The sequence goes on along the minus strand of NC_059181.1, from coordinate 124,561,959 downwards.
CCTGTGCTCACAGTTTTCATTGGCCTGATTCTTGGCACAGAGAAGAGTAAGGACAGAAGAACCCCCACCGGCTTGGGTAACAGCTACTGGGGCCCAGCAGATAGTGCCTTTCAGTTCAGTTCAGTCACTCAGTCGTGTCTGACTCTTTGCAACCCCATGAATCGCAGCACGCCAGGCCTCCCTGTCCATCACCAACTCCCAGAGTTCACTCAGACACGTCCATCGGGTCAGTGATGCCATCCAGCCATCTCATCCTCTGTCGTCCCCTTCTCCTCCTGCCCCCAATCCCTCCCAGCATCAGAGTCTTCTCCAATGAGTCAACTCTTCGTATGAGGTGGCCAAAGTACTGGAGTTGCAGCTTTAGCATCATTCCTTCCAAAGAAATCCCAGGGCTGATCTCCTTCAGAATGGACTGGTTGGATCTCCTTGCAGTCCAAGGGACTCTCAAGAGTCTTCTCCAACACCACAGTTCAAAAGCATCAATTCTTCAGCACTCAGCTTTCTTCACAGTCCAACTCTCACATCTATACATGACCACTGGAAAAACCGTAGCCTTGACTAGACGGACCTTTGTTGGCAAAGTGATGTCTCTGCTTTTCAATATGCTATCTAGGTTGGTCATAACTTTTCTTCCAAGGAGTAAGCATCTTTTAATTTCATGGCTGCAGTCAGGACATACCAAAGAGTAGCCTCTCCAGAATCCCTCAATTGCTCCCACTGCCACCCGCCTGTTCACAGAGGGTTCGAGGAAACAAGAAATGAGAGATTTTAAAGGAATTCAGATTTCATTAGGCATATGTCCCTCCAGACATCAGAGCGAGGACCTCCTATGTTAACCGGAGGTCTTCTGGAATCTGAGACTGAGCCGCCTGAGCTTTCTGCTGAGTTCGTTTTGTACTGTCCTGGTTTCCAGCATGATGGGCCTTCCACTGTGCTGGGTTTTCTTCGTGTTCAGCTTCCACTGAGGGAGTTTTGCTGAGTTGGGCTCCTGCTGTGCTTGGCCTCTTCCACAAGGAGGTTGTTTCAGCCAGGTTAAATCCGAGTCATGGCACCATAGATGTCAGGCGAGTGTATGCTTCTCGGTTCTTGTCTCATCACAACAGTGATTTGGAGCAACGGACATTAAAGCCCTCAGGGCATCACAGCTCTCAGGTCTTGAACAAACCGTGTCATAGCTCTAAGACAAATCAGTGTTAAACAGCTCAATTTTATTTAGAAGATAGCAGGAGAATCCATCCTCAAAGAAGAGAAGAGAGTGGGGGAGTGCACCGGTGTGCGTGGGGCGAGGGTGGAGGGGAATTGAGAGAGAGTGTTTGCATGCGGGAGAGAGAGAGAGCGAAAGAGTGCTTGGCTCCTCTTTTATATGTTTTCTTCCCCCTGAGCCTCCCCTATGCAAATTGGGCTCAGCCAGGAGTGCTGTTCTACCTGAAGTCCTCACTCAGGTCCTCGGACCTTCCTTTGGTCTATTTTCATGGGCTTTTCCCTTCCTTGTCTTTTAGCCACCACCATTTTGGACTCCTTTTCCCTATTCTAACTACCTAACAAGTTCATAGCAATTTTTATACATGGGACAAATGTTACTCAAGAGAAGTGTTTGTAAATAGAAAAAAATCTGTATCCTTTACTGCAGGAACTGTAGATTCTCATAATCATAGGACTGACAGAACCAAAAAGAACAAAGTGGGAACCAAACACAGTTTTTAGTTGGAAAAATTGCAAGTGGCCTTTCCCTGATTAGATGATTCCCTTGACCTAAGACAGGGTTTCTTAGCCTTAACATTACAGACATCTTGAGCTGGGTAATTCTATGTTGCAGGGGACTTTCATATGTATTGTGGAATGTTTAGACACTTCCCTGCTTTCTACCAACCAGATACCAGTAACACAACTCACCAAGTTGTACTGACCATAAGTGAAAATGTTAGTCGCCAAGTTGCATTCAACTTTTTGCAACCCCATGGACTGTAGCCCACCAGGCTCCTTTGTCCATGAAATTCTCCAGGCAAGAATACCGGAGTGGGAAGGGTGATGGGAGGGAGGTTCGAAAGGGAGGGGATATACGTATACCTATGGCTGATTCACATTGAGGTGTGACAGAAAACAACAAAATTCTGTAAAACAATTATCCAAAAAAAAAAAAAAAAATACTGGAGTGGATTGCCATTCTCTTCTCCAGGGGATCTTCTAGACCCAGGGATCAAACCCCAGTCTCCTGCATTGCAGGCAGACTCTTTACCATCTGAGCCACCCAGGAAGCCCTGAACCAACCAAAGTCTTACCAAATGTTGCCTGGGAGGCAAAAATCACTGGCATAGAGTTTTCACAGATGTAATAGAGTAGTGCCATGTTAAAATAAATTTAAAACAAAGGCAACACTTTCATGCTCATATTATAACTGGGTGGTTTCATGCTGAAAAAAAAAAGGCAACACTTTCATGCTCATATAAGTGAGCTGGTTCCATGCTCAGCCCCTTTTTACATGATTTGAGCATTACAAGCAGAAGGGCTCCTAATAAGTAATTATGATTAGTGGGTAGGTAAGGGCATGGGCCAATAGTCTTACCTTAAGTGTCAAAAGGGTTAATGTATACTCAACCTTGACCAAGTATTCCTAGGCTTGAAACTCAGTTCTAATTATTCTCAAGTGATTCTGAAAGTTCATGACACACAGTCATTTGTCAGTGTTCTGGGGCGTGAAATTGGGCCATGTCCTCTCTGTAGCTGGTTATGTGGAGGTGAGTTACTTAGCTAGTAAGTGAAACTATCTGACTGGCCACCACAGACTTCATTTTCTTTTTCTTTAAGTGCCTGCTTTTTAACATAGCTTTGTTCTCTATTGGAAATGGATGACATAGCAACGTTTAGGAATAGGGTGGGACTAAGTAACTTTCTTGTATAAAGACTGTACAAAGAATGCCAATTTCCAAGTAATGGTGCTGAAAGTGAAACGATCTAAGAGCACAGTGACTTAATAATATTGGTAGAATTTAAGAGCTTTATGAATTATTTTAGACTGTATTTGTAAGACTGTTAAAGACCCAAAGGGTTCCCTTAAAATTTTAAGTCATACTTCACTACATTTTATGGAGACATTATATGCTAGAGTGGTATTCATGGATTTGAAAATGTGTAAAGATCTTAAGAAATAACTCTCAAGAATTCCAAGGAGCTCCTAAAATTTAGAGGTCTCAGATGTGTCTTTTCCTCTCTAGATCCCAAAGCAAATCACAATCAGCTGAATGAATGCTTGTCTCCTTAATGCCATTGTTGGGGGAGGAGAAATTTCACTTCTTTCCCCTATTAGATCTTTTGGCTGGCAATTAAAATGACATGAGGCAGACTAATAGGAGAAAATCAAATTTATTACATGTGCACAGGGAATTCACATAAGTATGAAGAATTTCAAAGACATCAAGACAAGGTGACATATACTTATTCTGGATTAAGGAGGAGGAGGTAGGGGTCTGGGGCATCAAGGAGAAGTAAGGTAATTCACAAGAAGATAAAGAGTTAATGTTTGGGAAACAAATACTTTTATGGCTATCCAAATGCAATGTCACACAGAGACAACTGATCAAATGGGCTTTGCCAAGTTCCTCTCTTTCTACCATACTTACTACTTCACTATAGTTATCTACAGTCATAACTTCTTCCTGGAACAGGCCTTCTAAAATTCTTTTAGGCAGTTGGGGGAAGCTCAAAGGCTTTTCCTTAGTCTTTTGGGGCTTGGTTGTTTGTTTTCAGCTCAAAATAATCTTCATGCCAGAGTGGCACATCTTGGGGCAAGCCTGCCCTTGGCCCTAACACCACCACGAAAGCAAGTCTATTCCCTATTTGATATTCAGATTATGTGACTCCCCTATTCTCAAACCTGTAGTGTAATCAACTCTATAGCATGTCAAATCCAAACAATAATTATGCTTGTAAGTCAACTTGGAGGCTATGCACTCAAAGTCTCTGCTCCATGATTTCCTATGCCTTATTTTCTGCACATTCTCATTCAGTTCTTCACTGTGATTTCCTTTTTCTAAACCGAGGTTCTTTTCCACTACCTCCACATGGTTCATCGGACCAGGAGAGGCCAAAAGAGCCCTCTTTAATTCATCTCTGCCATACCATATTGCCTTACACAATACTAAAGACTCACTACTATGAAAATGCCATCTAGTATAAACTAAAAGAGCATAGCTTGTAGAGTCAGACAGACCTAGGTTTCAATCTATTCCTGCTATTTAGCATGTGTGTGAGACTGAACAATTACTTCATTCACTTCCACAATCCTCACAACATTGTAAGAATTATGAGGATTATCTGATCCATGCCCCCCAACATACAATTTTGTCACCTCAAACTGGCTTAGCTTTTCAATTTCCCTGCTATTCTTATTTCAGTCAATGGCATCCAATATCTCATTTCAGTATCCTATCACAAAGTCTGATCAAGTCTACCACCTATTATTTCTTAAATATACTTCCATCTCTCCATCCACACTATCACTATTCTTCCTTCATATTTTGCCTAGACCACTACATGTGTCTCATAAGTGGTCTTGTTTCTTTCATCCTCCATATCCCCCTCCTCACAGCTTCCAAGGTGAACTTTTTTTTTTTGGCTGCACCATGCAGCATGTGGGATCTTAGTTCCCCAACCAGGGATCGAACCCATGTCCCCTGCAGTGGAAGCATGGAGTCCTAACCACTGGACTGCCAGGGAAGTCCCATACAATTAACCTTTATATATATATATATATATATATATATATATATATAATATTTATTTAATTTGGTTGTGCTGGTCTTAGTTGTGGCACATGGGCAGGATCTTCCATCTTCCTTCCTACATGTGGGGTCTTTGAGCTTCCCAGATGTCATAGTGGTAAAGAATCTGCCTGCCAATGCAGGAGAGGCAAGAGACATGGGTTTGATCACTAAGTTGGGAAGATCCTGGGGATGGCAGGGTGGGGGGGGGGAGGGGAGGCAGGAGGAAATGGCCACCTGTGGCATGTGGGATCACGTTCCCTAATCAGGGACTGAACCCAGGCCCCCACATTGCAAACTCAGAATCTTGACCACTGGACTACCAGGGAAGTTTCACACTTTATTTAGGTCACAATCCTCTGAAGGGCTTGTTAAGACACAGATAGCTAGACTCCATCCCCAAAATTTCTCATTAGGTAGGTCTAAGGTGGGACTTCATTATTTGCATCTCTATAAGTTCTCAGATGATGCTGCTGGTTTAGGGACCACTACAATAGCATTTTTTCTTGTTTCAGAGCCCCTAGACACATAGAAACCTTTACCCGGGTCATACATCAAGTGTAAACTTTAAACAACCCTTATGAAAGGCTTCCCTTGAGCTTCCAGACTAACGCTCTTGAGATATTTTTCATAGCATGCACAATATTTGTGATTAGTTATTTGTGTAATTATTTTTTGACTTAAAGAAACATACATCAAACTGTCTCATGAAGGCAAGGAACCTGTCTTCAAGTCTTTAGAGCTTGGCACACTGATTGGCTCATAACACACACTCAACAAATTTTGTTGAATAAGATTTTAATAAACAATTGTATTCTATATTTTAAAATGGTTAAAGTTCGTTCACTGACACTGTTTCCCATCACAAGTATTCAACATTCTTTTCTTCTGAGACTAACACAACTTGCTCATAGTTTCTCCATTCACTAACTTTTGCCCCTACCTGTACTCTAAACAAATACAGGGCTTTCAATTCAAATGATACATTAAATTCACCTGAAGAGTTTTCCAAGGTACAAGGTCCCACCTCTGGCCAACTGAACCAGAATTTCTACACTTAAAAAAATAGAATTTCCAAATATTAAAAAAAATTTTTCCACAGACGATTTTGATGCACAATAAGAGTTGAAGAGCACTGCATGACTGGGTCTATCACTCGAGGTAAAACTACTCGTGTATACACTGATGGTTATGCAACAATATAAGACATGTGGTTGGCAATCATCTGATACACTGTGAAAAAGACATTTCTTTCACTGCTTTCAGTATATTTTAAGTTCCTAGATCACTACAGTTCAGTTGTTCAGTCGGGTCAACTCTGTAACCCCTTGGACTACAGCATGCCAGGCCTCCTTGTCCATCACCAAATCCCAGAGTTTACTCAAACTCATGTCAATTGAGTCAATAATACCATCCAACCACCTCATATTCTGTCGTCCCCTTCTCCTCCCACCTTCAATCTTTGCCCACCACATCAGGGTCTTTTCCAATGAGTCAGTTCTTTGCATCAGGTGGCCAAAGTATTGGGAGTTTCAGCTTCAGCATCAGTCCTTCCAATGAGTATTCAGGACTGATTTCCTTTAGGATGGACTGGTTGAATCTCCTTGCAGTCCCAGGGACTCTCAAGAGTCTTCTCCAACACCACAGTTCATCAGTTCTGTGATGATGCTGATGGCGCTCAGCTTTCTTTATAGTCCAACTCTCACATCCATACATGACTACTGCAAACACCAAAGCCTTGACTAGATGAATCTTTGTTGGCAAAGTAATGTCTCTGCTTTTTAATATGCTGTCTAGGTTGGTCATAGCTTTTCTTCCAAGGAGCAAGCCTCTTTTAATTTCATGGCTGCAGTCACCCTTTGCAATGATTTTGAAGCCCCCCAAAATAAAGTCTGTCACTGTTTCCCCTTCTATTTGCCATGAAGTGATGGGACCAGATGCCATGATCTTAAGTTTTCTGAATGTTGAGCTTTAAGCCAACTTTTTCACTCTCCTCTTTCACTTTCATCAAGAGGCTCTTTAGTAGTTCTTTGCTTTCTGCCATAAGGGTGGTGTCATCTGCATATCTGAGTTTATTGATCTTTCTCCCAGCTATCTTGATTCCAGCTTGTGCTTCATCCAGCCCAGGGTTTCTCATATGTACTCTGCATATAAGTTAAATAAGCAGGGTGACAATATACAGCCTTGATGTACTCCTTTCCCTATTTGGAACCGATCTATTGTTCCATGTCCAGTTCTAACTGTTGCTTCCTGACCTGCATACAGATTTATCAAGAGGCTGGTCAGGTGGTCTGGTATTCCCATCTCTAAGAATTTTCCATAGTTTGTTGTCTTCCAAACAGTCAAAGGCTTTGGCATAGTCGATAAAGCAGAAATAGATGTTTTTCTGGAACTCTCTTGCTTTTTCTATGATCCAGCAGTTGTTCGCAATTTGATCTCTGGTTCCTCTGCCTTTTCTAAATCCAGCTTGAACATCTGAAGTTCACGGTTAATGTACTGTTGAAGCCTGGCTTGGAGAATTTTGAGCATTACTTTACTAGCGTGTGTAGTAAGTGAGTAAGTGAGTAAGTGTAGTAAGTGAGTAAGTGTTAGTCACTCAGTGGTGCCCAACTCTTTGCGACCCCATGGACTGCAGCTCACCAGGCTCCTCTGTCCATGAGATTTTCCAGGCAAGGATATTGGAGTGGGCTGCCATTTCCTTCTCCAGGGGATCTTCCTAACCCAGGGATCGAACCCAGGTCTCCTGCACTCTAGGCAGATTCTTTACCGACTGAGCTACAAGGGAAGCCTGCTAGTGTGTGAGATGAGTGCAATTGTGAAATACTTTGCACATTCTTTGGCATTGCCTTTCTTTGGGACTGGAATGAAAACTGACCTACCCCACCTCCCTGTGCCCTATGAGCTACTCCAAGACGAGTATACCCTGCACCAGAACCTGGACACCAACCTGCAGGTGCAGGACAGGACGCCCCCACCCCCCCCCACACACACACACTTCCTGTACTCAGACCGAGAGGACCTTTTTGGAAGGGGACTGGACCAACCAAAGTAAACGCTCTGACTGCCCAGCCTCTAGGGCTGTAGCTGCTCAGTGAGCAGCCAGAGTGGTAAGTGCTGGGGAGGAGATGGGGACCAGGAGGTTTGTGCTGCCCAAGGCCTTGGAGGACAGGTGGAAGCATCGGAGCCTCCCCAGTGATCACAGAAGGACAACCCACTCCCCTTAGGAGGAACGGAGCAGGACCAAGGTTGGTGGGCACCCTGTGGACCGAGGCTCCGACCACAACCCCCAAGCACAGCCACAAGAAAGATCATTCCAGTGAAGGGGCCAAGGAGTCCGGCAGCAACTCCTTCAGCAACAGCAGACATGGGGCAGAAGAGCAGAGCTGCCACCCCCACCACGAGGCTCCCAACTCTTCCCACAGGAAAGAAGATCCGAGAGAGCAAGCCTAGACTCTGGAAGAGCCAAAACATAAGACCTAAAAGCTCAAGAATCCTTCAGAGGATGCCCAGATGCTGCAGCTGGGTTGGAACAGGCTTCTGCTGTTGAAAAACAGCTGCTTCCCAACATCTATGCACATCCTAGACGGGGATCAGGGGTGATAAGCAGTCCTCAAAAGATCACACTTCCAGGAATAAGCTGATCCAGCTGAAGATTGCCCAGCACCTTCGCCTGGACCAGACCAAGCTGGAAGAAGTCACACCACGCATCATGCAGGGGAGCCCCAATGGCTAATTAGTGCTCCTGGCCACGCAGGTGGACCCCAGTGGGCCTGGCACTGAGGGGATGCCCATGATGGATCCAGGCCTACAGAGGTGGCTTCTCAGGAACCTGGTCTCCTACTTGAAACAGAAGCAGGCTGCAGGGGTGATCAACCTGCCAGTGGGTGGGTCCAAGGGCAGAGACAGCATGGGCATGCTCTACTACACCTTCCCAACTGTGACTTTTCACAGCAGTACCTCCCGTCAGCACTGAGGACACTGGGCGACCTAGAGGAAGAACACATAGTGAGAGGTATAGTAAGAGAGGCAGCCTAGCCCAAACCTGTTCTTTCCAGCCCATTTGTCACTAAAGCAGTTATTTTAAAATCTGACCACTGCCGCCCTGCACCCCCACCCCCACCCCATCTTACACCTGAGATTTATATTCTCTGCTAGGTTATTCAGGTTCATCTGGTAGGGGACCAAAGTCCTATTCCCCCACCAAAACTAAGTTCTTCAGTTCAGTTCAGTTGCTCAGTCATGTCTGACTCTTTGCGACCCCATGGACTGCATCACACCAGGCCTCCCTGTCCATCACCAACTGCCAGAGCTTACTCAAACTCATGTCCAAGGAGTCAGTGATATCATCCAACCATCTCATACTCTGTCGTCCCCTTCTCCTCCCGCCTTCAATCTTTCCCCACATCAGGGTCTTTTACAATGAGTCAGCTCTTTGCATCAGGTGGCCAAATTTTTGGGAGTTTCAGCTTCAGCATCAATCCTTCCAATGAGTTTTCAGGACTGATTTCCTTTAGGATGGTCTGGTTATATTTCCTTACAGTCCAAGGGACTCTCAAGAGTCTTCTCCAACACCACAGTTCAAAAGCATCAGTTCTTTGGTGCTAGCTTTCTTTATAGTCCAACTCTTATATCCATACATGACTACTGGAAAGACCATAGCCTTGACTAGATGGACCTTTGTTGGCAAAGTAATGTCTCTGCTTTTTAATATGCTGTCTAGGTTGGTCATGGAGAAGGCAATGGCATCCCACTCCAGTACTTTTGCCTGGAGAATCCCATGGATGGAGGAGCCTGGTGGGCTGCAGTCCATGGGGTCGCACAGAGTTGGACACAACTGAGCCACTTCATTTTCATTTTTCACTTTCATGCATTGGAGAAGGAAATGGCAACCCAATCCAGTGTTCTTGCCTGGAGAATCCCAGGGACAGGGGAACCTGGTGGGCTGCCGTCTATGGGGTCGCACAGAGTCAGACACGACTGAAGCGACTTAGCAGCAGCAGGTTGGTCATAACTTTTCTTCCAAAGAGTGTCTTTTAATTTCATAGCTGCAGTTACAATCTGCGCTGATTTTTAGCCCCCCAAAATAAAGTCAGTCATTATTTTCACTGTTTGCCCATCTTGCTATGAAGTGATTGGACCAGATGCCATGATCTTAGTTTTCTGAATGTTTAACTTTAAGCCAACTTTTTCACCCTTCTCTTTCACTTTCATCAAGAGGCTCTTTAGTAGTTCTTTGCTTTCTGCCATAAGGGTGGTGTCATCTGCATATCTGAGTTTATTGATCTTTCTCCCAGCAAACTTGATTCCAGCTTGTGCTTCATCCAGCACAGCATTTCTCATGATGTACTCTGCATATAAGTTAAAGAAGCAGGGTGACAATATACAGCCTTGACGTACTCCTTTCCCAATTTTGAACCAGTGCATTGTTCCATGTCTGGTTCTAACTATTGCTTCTTGGCCTGCATACAGATTTCACAGGAGATGGGTAAAATGGTCTGGAATTCCCACCTCTTTTAGAATTATCTAGTTTATTGTGATTCCCTCAGTCAAAGGCTTTGCCATAATCAATAAAGTGGAAAGAGATGTTTTTCTGGAACTCTCTTGCAGTTTACATGATCCAGCAGTTGTTTGCAATTTGGTCTCTGGTTCCTCTACCTTTTCTAAAACCAGCTTGAGAATCTGGAAGTTCATGGTTCATGTACTGTTGAAGCCTGGCTTGGAGAATATTGAGCATTACTTTACTAGTCTGTGAGATGAGTGCAACTGTGTGGTAGTTTGAGCATTCTTTGGCATTGCCTTTCTTAGGGACTGGAATGAAAACTGACCTTTTCCAGTCCTGTGGCCACTGTTGAGTTGTCAAAATTTGCTGTCATATTGAGTGCATCACTTTAACAGCATCATCTTTTAGGACTTCACATAGCTCAGCTGGAATTCCATCACCTCCACTAGCTTTGTTCATAGTGATTCTTCCTAAGGCCCTCTTGACTTCACATTCCAGGATATCTGGCTATAGGTGAGTGATCACACCATCATCACTCTCTGGGAAGTGAACATCTTTTTATATTCTTCTTCTGTGTATTCTTGCCACCTCCTCTTAATATCTTCTGCATCTGTTAGGTTCATACCATTTCTGGCTTTTATTGAGCTCATCTTTGCATGAAATGTTCGCTTGGTATCTCTAATTTTCTTGAAGAGATCTCTAGTCTTTCCCATTCTATTGTTTCCCTCTATTTCTTTGCATTGATCACTGAGGAAGGCTTTCTTATTTCTCCTTGCTATTCTTTGGAACTCTTCATTCAAATGGGCATATCTTTCCTTTTCTCCTTTGCTTCTCTTCTTTTCACAGCTATTTGTAAGGCCTCTTCAGACATCCATTCTGTTTTTTTGCATTTCTTTTTCTTAGGGATGGTCTTGATCCCTGTCTCCTGTACAATGTCACAAACCTCAGTCCATAGTTCATCAGGCAGTCTATCTATCAGATCTAGTCCCTTAAATCTATTCCTCACTTCCACTATATAATTGAAAGGGATTTGATTTAGGTCATACCTGAATGGTCTAGTGGTTTTCCCTACTTTCTTCAATTTAAGTCTGAATTCGGCAATAAGGAGTTCATGTTCTGAGACACAGTCAGCTCCTGGTCTTGTTTTTGCTGACTGTATAGAGCTTCTCCATCATTGGCTACAAAGAATATAACCAATCTGATTTTGGTGTTGACCATCTGGTGATGTCCATGTATAGAGTCTTCTCTTGTGTTGTTGCTAGTGGGTGTTTGCTATGACCAGTGCATTCTCTTGGCAGAACTCTATTAGCCTTTGCCGTGCTTCATTCTGTACTCCAAGGCCAAATTTGCCGGTTACTCCAGGTGTTTCTTGACTTCTATTTTTGCATTCCAGTCCCCTATAATGAAAAGGACATTTTTTGAGGGGTGCTAATTCTAGAAGGTCTTGTAGGTATTCATAGAACTGTTTAACTTCAGTTTCTTCAGCATTACTGGTCAGGGCATAGACTTGGATTACTGTGATATTGAATGGTTTGCCTTGGAAATGAACAGAGTTCATTCTGTCGTTTTTGAGATTGCATCCAAGTACTACATTTCGGACTCTCTTGTTGACTATGATGGCTATGCCATTTCTTCTAAGGGATTCTTGCCCACAGTAGTAGATATAATGGTCATCTGAGTTAAATTCTGTACCAATGACTACATAACAACAATGTATCCTTTTTGAGAACATGTTTCTCCTTCTTGAGAACCTTCTGACTAAACCTGTCATCTTCTTAAAATTGTTTTATTTTATTATTTTATTTTAATATAAATTTATTTATTTTAATTGAAGGCTAATTACTTTACAATATTGTACTGGTTTTGCCATACATTGACATGAATCCGCCACGGGTGTACATGTATTCCCCATCCTGAAGCTCCCTTGCACCTCCCTCCCCATCCCATGCCTCTGGGTCATCCCAGTGAACCAGCCCCGAGCACCCTGTATCATTCATTGAACCTGGACTGGCAATTCATTTCACATATGATAATATACATGTTTCAATGCCATTCTCCCAAATCATCCCACCCTCTCCCTCTCCCACAGAGTCCAAAAGACTGTTGTATACATCTGTGTCCCTTTTGCTGTCTCACATACAGGGTTATCGTTTTCATCTTTCTAAATTCCATATATATGTGTTAATATACTGTATTGGTGTTTTTCTTTCTGGCTTACTTCACTCTGTATAATAGGCTCTAGTTTCATCTGCCTCATTAGAACTGATTCAAATGTATTCTTTTTAATGGCTGAGTAATACTCCTTTGTGTATATGTACCACTGCTTTCTTATCCATTCATCTGCTGATGGACATCTAGGTTGTTTCCATGTCCTGGCTATTATAAACAGTGCTGTGATGAACATTGGGGTACATGTGTCTCTTTCAATTCTGGTTTCCTTAGTGTGTATGTCCAGCAGTGGGATTGCTGGGTCATAAGACAGTTCTATTTCCAGTTTTTTAAGGAATCTCCACACTGTTCTCCATAGTGTCTGTACTAGTTTGCATTCCCACCAACAGTGTAAGAGGGTTCCCTTTCCTCCACACCCTCTCCAGCATTTATTGCTTGTAGACTTTTGGATAGCAGCCATTCTGACTGGCTGTGAAAGAGTACCTCACTGTGGTTTTGATTTGCATTTCTCTGGTAATGAGTGATGCTGAGCATCTATTCATGTGTTTGTTAGCCATCTGTATGTCTTCTTTGGATAAATGTCTGTTTAGTTCTATGGCCCATTTTTTGATTGGGTCGTTTATTTTTCTGGAATTGAGCTGCAGGAGTTGCTTATATATTTTTGAGATAATTCTTTGTCCATTTCTTTTTTGCTATTATTTCCTCCCATTCTTAAGGCTGTCTTTTCAGCTTGCTTATAATTTCCTTTGTTGTGCAAAAGATTTTAATTTTAATTAGCTCCCATTTGTTTATTTTTGCTTTTATTTCTAATATTCTTGCAGGTGGGTCATAGAGGATCCTGCTGTGGTTTATGTCGGAGAGTGTTTTCCCTATGTTTTCCTCTAGGAGTTTTATAGTTTCTGGTCTTATGTTTAGATCTTTAATCCATTTTGAGTTTATTTTTGTGTATGGTGTTAGAAAGTGTTCTAGTTTCATTCTTTTACAAGTGGTTGACCAGTTTTCCCAGCACCACTTGGTAAAGAGATCGTCTTTAATCCATTGTATATTCTTGCCTCCTTTGTCAAAGATAAGGCGTCCATAGGTGCGTGGATTTATCTCTGGGCTTTCTCTTTTGTTCTATTGATCTAAATTTCTGTGTTTGTGCCAGTACCATACTGTCTTGATGACTGTGGCTTTGTAGTAGAGCCTGAAGTCAGGCAGGTTGATTCCTCCAGTTCCATTCTTCTTTCTCAAGATTGCTTTGGCTATTCGAGGTTTTTTTGTATTTACATACAAATTGTGAAATTATTTGTTCTAGTTCTCTGAAAAATACCGTTGGTAGCTTGATAGAGTTTGCACTGAATCTATAGATTGCTTTGGGTAGTATACTCATTTTCACTATATTGATTCTTCCAATCCATGAACACGGTATATTTATCCATCTATTTGTGTCCTCTTTGATTTCTTTCACCAGCGTTTTATAATGTTCTATTTATAGGTCTTTTGTTTCTTTAGGTAGTTATATTCCTAAGTGTTTTATTCTTTTCATTGCAATGGTGAATGGAATTGTTTCCCTTATTTCTCTTTCTGTTTTATCATTGTTAGTGTATAGGAATGCAAGGGATTTCTGTGTGTTGATTTTATATCCTGCAACTTTACTATATTCATTGATTAGCTCTAGTAATTTTCTGGTGGAGTCTTTAGGGTTTTCTATGTAGAGGATCATGTCATCTGCAAACAGTGAGAGTTTTACTTCTTCTTTTCCAATTTGCATTCTTTTTATTTCTTTTTCTGCTCTGATTGCTATGGGCAAAACTTCCAAAACTATGTGGAATAGTAGTGGTGAGAGTGGGCACCCTTGTCTTGTTCCTGACTTTAGGGGAAATGCTTTCAATTTTTCACCATTGAGGATAATGTTTGCTGTGGGTTTATTATATATAGCTTTTATTATGTTGTGGTATGTTCCTTCTATTCCTGCTTTATGGATTTTTTTTTATCATAAATGCATGTTGAATTTTGTCAAAGGCTTTCTCTGCACCTATTGAGATAATCATATGGTTTTTATTTTTCAATTTGTTAATGTGGTGTATTACACTGATTGATTTGTGGATATTGAAGAATCCTTGCATCCCTGGGATAAAGCCCACTTGGTCATGATGTATGATCTTTTTAACATGTTGTTGGATTCTGTTTGCTAGAATTTTGTTAAGGATTTTTGCATCTATGTTCATCAGTGATATTGGCCTGTAGTTTTCTTTCTTTCTTTCTTTCTTTTTTTTTTTTTGTGGAATTTTTGTCAGGTTTTGGTATTAGGGTGATGGTAGCTTCATAGAATGAGTTTGGAAGTTTACCTTCCTCTGCAATTTTCTGGAAGAGTTTGAGCAGGATAGGTGTTAGCTCTTCTCTAAATGTTTGGTAGAGTTCAGCTATGAAGCCATCTGGTCCTGGGCTTTTGTTTGCTGGATGATTTCTGATTACAGTTTCAATTTCCGTGCTTGTGATGGGTCTGTTAAGATTTTCTATTTCTTCCTATCCACTTTTGGAAAGTTGTACTTTTCTAAGAATTTGTCCATTTCTTCCAAGTTGTCCATTTTATTGGCATATAGCTGTTGATAATAGTCTCTTATAATTCTTTGTATTTCTGTATTGTCCATTGTGATCGATTTGATTTTTCTCCCTTTGTTTCTTGATGAGTCTGGCTAATAGTTTGTCAATTTTATTTATCTTCTCAAAGAACCAGCTTTTGGCTTTGTTGATTTATGCTATCAGCTCTTTTGTTTCTTTTGAGTTTATTTCTGCCCTAACTTTAAAGATTTCTTTACTTCTACTAACCCTGGGGTTCTTAATTTCTTCCTTTTCTAGTTGCTTTAGGTGTAGAGTTAGGTTATTTGTTTGACTTTTTTCTAGTTTCTTTTAGGTAAGCCTGTGTTGCTATGAACCTTCCCCTTAGCACTGCTTTTACGGTGTCCCATAGGTTTTGGGTTGTTGTGTTTGCATTTTCATTTGTTTCTATGCATATTTTGATTTCTTTTTTTATTTCTTCTGTGATTTGTTGCTTATTCAGCAGTGTGTTGTTCAGCCCCCATATGTTGGAATTTTTAATTGCTTTTCTCCAGTAATTGACATCTAATCTTACTGCATTGTGGTCAGAAAAGATGCTTGGAATGATTTCAATTTTTTTGAATTTACCAAGGCTAGATTTATGGCCCAGGATGTGATCTATCCTGGAGAAACTTCTGTGTGTGCTTGAGAAAAAGGGGAAATTCATTGTTCTAGGGTGAAATGTCTTATAGATATCAATTAAGTCTAACTGATTTATTGTATCATTTAAAGTTTGTGTTTCCTTGTTATTTTTCTGTTTAGTTGATCTATCCATAGGTGTGAGTGGGGTATTAAAGTCTCCCACTATATTGTGTTATTGTTAATTTCCTCTTTCATACTTGTTTGTATTTGTCTTACATATTGTGGTACTCCTATGCTGGGTGCATATATATTTATAATTGTTATATCTTCTTCTTGGATTGATCTTTGATCATTATGTAGTGTCCTTCTTTGTCTCTTTTCACAGCCTTTGTTTTAAAGTCTACTTTCTCTGATATGAGTATTGCTACTTCTGCTTGCTTTTGGTCTCTATTTGCGTGGAATAACTTTTTCCAGCCCTTCCCTTTCAGTCTGTATGTGTCCCTTGTTTCGAGGTGGGTCTCTTGTAGACAACATATATAGGGGTCTTGTTTTTGTATCCATTCAGCCAGTCTTTGTCTTTTGGTTGGGGGAATTTAACCCATTTACGTTTAAGGTAATTATTGATAAGTATGATCCCATTGTCATTTACTTTGTTTTTTGGGGTTCGAGTTTATACACCCCTTCTGTGTTTCCTGTCTAGAGAAGATCCTTTAGCATTTGTTGGAGAGCTGGTTTGGTGGTGCTGAATTCTCTCAGCTTTTGCTTGTCTGTAAGGCTTTTGATTTCTCCTTCATATTTGAATGAGATCCTTGCTGGGTACAGTAATCTGGGCTGTAGGTTATTTTCTTTCATCACTTTAAGTATGTCCTTCTGTTCCCTCCTGGCCTGAAGAGTTTCTATAGAAAGATCAGCTATTATCCTTATGGGAATCCCCTTATGTGTTATTTGTTATTTTTCCCTTGCTGCTTTTAGTATTTGTTCTTTGTGTTTGATCTTTGTTAATTTGATTAATATGTGTCTTGGGGTGTTTCGCCTTGGGTTTATCCTGTTTGGGACTCTGGGTTTCTTGGACTTGGGTGATTATTTCCTTCCCCATTTTAGGGAATTTTTCAACTATTATCTTCTAAAGTATTTTCTCATGGTCTTTCTTTTTGTCTTCTTCTGGGACTCCTATGATTCAAATGTTGGGCCAATTAACATTGTCCCAGAGGTCTCTGAGGTTGTCCTCATTTAGTTCTTTTTTCTTTTTTCCTCTCTGATTCATTTATTTCTACCATTCTATCTTCTCCCTCACTTATACTATCTTCTGCCTCCGTTATTCTACTGTTGCTTCCCTCCAGAGTGTTTTTGAAATCATTTATTGCATTGTTAATTATATATTGACTCTTTTATTTCTTCTAGGTCCTTGTTAAACCTTTCTTGCATCTTCTCGATTCTTGTCTCCAGGCTATTTATCTGTAACTCAATTTTGTTTTCAATATTTGGATTACTTTTACTATCATTATTCTGAATTGTTTTTCAGGTAGACTCCCTATCTCCTCCTCTTTTGTTTGGTTTGGTGGGCTTTTATCATGTTCCTTTACCTGCTGAATATTTCTCTACCTTTTCATCTTGTTTAGGTTGCTGTGTTTGGGGTGGACTTTCTGTATGCTGGAAGTTTTTGTGGTTCCTCTTTATTGTGGAGGTTCCTCCCTGTGGGTGGGGTTGGATGGGTGGCTTGTCAAGGTTTCCTGGTTAGGGAAGCTTGTGGCAGTGTTCTGGTGGATGAAGCTGGATTTCTTTTCTCTGGAGTGCAATGAAGTGTCCAGTAATGAGTTTTGATGTGTCAATGGGTTTGGTGTGACTTTGGGCAGCCTGTATATTGAAGTTCAGGGCTATGTTCCTGTGTTGCTGGAGAATTTGTGTGGTATGTCTTTCTCTGGAACTTGTTGGCCCTTGGGTGGTGCTTGGTTTCAGTGTAGGTATGGAGGCGTTTGATCAGCACCTATTGATTAATATTCCCTGCAGTCAGGAGTTCTCTAGTGTTCTCAGGATTTGGACTTCAGCCTCCTGCCTCTGGTTTTCAGTCTTATTCTTACTGTAGCTTCAAGACTTCTCCGTCTATACAGCACCAATGGTAAGACATCTAGGTTAATTATGAAAAGTTTCTCCACAGTGAGGGACACCCAGAGAGGTACATAGAGTTACATGGAGAGGAGAAGAGGGAGGAGGGAGATAGAGGTGACCCAGCAGAGAAGAGGGGGAATCAAAAGGGGAGAGAGCAAGCTAGCCAGATATCACTTCCCTATGTGCTCTCCACAGTCTGGATCCCTCAGAGATGTTCACAGAGATACACAGAGAGAAGAGGAAGGAGACAGAGGTGGCCAGGAGGATAAAAGGTGGAATCAAAAGGAGACAGACAGATCTAGCCAGTAATCAGTTCCCTAAGTGTTCTCCACAGCCCAGAACACACAAAGAGATTCACAGAGTTGGGTAGAGAAGAGAAGGGGTAGGGAGGAGATAGAGGTGACCTGGCAGAGAAAAAGAAGAGTCCAAAGGGGGAGAGAGCAATCAAGCTAGTAATCTCACTCCCAAGTAAATATGGGTACTGAAGATTGGGTTCTTAAAGGTACAAAATTGATAATAAATACCAAAAAGCCAACATTAAAAATCTGGAGTAGAGGTTACATTCTCAGAAATACAATATTAAAGAAAAAAAAGTCACAAAAATTATAAAATATGTATATATTAAGTTTGCTTTAAAAATAGGGTCTTTTTTTGCAAAGTAATAGTAGGCTATAAAATGAAAATTAAAGGAGTAATACAAGACTTAAAAATTTTTTAAAATTTAAAAAATTTAAAAAACGATAATAGTAAAAATATATCTAAGACTTTCTCTGGTGTTGTTGTGGACAGTGTGGGGTCAGTTCACTTTCAGATAATTCCTTGATCCGGCTTCTCAAGATCTACAGGCCCCTTCCTATGTAGTCAGTGCTAACTGCAGGGTTTTAATCTATTGCACCTGTCACTTCCAAAGCAGTTCCCTCTTTATTTTAGCTTCTTCTGTTTGCTGGTCTCTTCAGTGTCTAATTTCTGCCCTGACACAAGGGGGCGGTGGTGGTCACCTTTTTAGGCTTACTTGTTCAGTCCTGCTGTGGGGAGGGAGGAACACTGCAAACAAATATCACTGGTGTGTGTGGGGATTGCTCGCAGTGTCTTGGCCACACTGGGTTTTCTCCCACTCATGGCCTGCATGCTTTCCCAGTCTATACTGTTCAGGCTCTAGGTTGCTCTGCCGGGAAGCGTCTGAGGCGGGCCCTGGTTTGCATGCACTTCTCAGGTCTAAGCCACTCCTGTTCAGGTTCTCGGGTACTCTACAAAGGCGCAGACTTCATTAGGCCTGTGATTTGTGCCCTTCCCAGGTCTGAGCAGCTCAGGTGACCAGGTGCTTGGCGAGTGTTGTCGTGCCCAGTTAGGGGCTGCTGCTTATCGCCTCCTCTGTCCCAGCTGCTTGGTTTTCTGGGTGTGTGACCGGTGCACCTTCTCAGGTGTGCCATGTGTCTCTTCTGGGGAGCTGTTCTCTGGCTGCTACCCTCCCAGCAAATGTTGACCGTCCAGAATCCCAAGAAGTCTTGGTTAGCAATGAAGCCTGCTTGCAGTTTGATAGAGGATGCCTCTCTGGGGGCGTGATTGCCCTCTTCCGGCTCTGGCTGCCCTCTCCTGCCTGTCTCCAGTGGGACATGGGCTGGTCCGCAGCCAGCTAGCTCTGCTCAGTCCTTTGTTCTGTGAGTGGGCCTGGCGGTGTCTTAGGTTAGGGCTTTTTGCGGGATAGCTATCCCACAGTCTGGGTTGCTATCTCAAGTTAGTTCCCTCAGATTGCCCTTGGAGCATTCAGGCTTGGTCCTTACCCTAAGCAATGCAGCCTGCGCCTCCCTGTCCATTTCCTGCTTGCTAGTGGCAGATGTGAGCGTCTGTACTGCTTCTCTGCTGGGAGTTGCCGTTAGGCACATAATCTGTGGGTTTTAATTATTTATTTATTTTTCCTCCCGGTTATGTTGCCCTCTGAGGTTCCAAGGCTCGCCACAGACCCACAAGGTGAGAGTGTTTCCTGGTGTTTGGAAACTTCTCTCTGTTTTAAGACTCCCTTCCCTGGACAGATCTCTGTCCCTACCTCTTTTGTCTCACTTTTTATCTTTTATATTTTGTCCTACCTCCTTTTGAAGACAATGGGCTGCTTTTCTGGGTGCCTGATGTCCTCTGGCAGGATTCAGACTTTGTTTTGTGGAAATTACTCAGTGTTCAAATGTTCTTTTGATGAATTTGTGGGGAAGAAAGTGGTCTCCCCATCCTATTCCTCTGCCATCTTCTAATCAGGTCATCTTAAAATGTATATTATTGGAGTGGGTCTGGTAAGACCTTTCTATTGTTCTAATCCTGTCATCTTCAAATGTAAATTGTGGGAGTGGGTCTATTAAGATCTTAACAACCTTGAGACATTCTTCTGATTTATTCTAAAAACCAATTAAAAAAGTATATAGCTTCCATGCTAAGACTAGGGATTTGGGCATTCTCTGTTCCCCTTCTGATGTCTATGTCAGAAGTTTTCTTTGTCCCCTTTTCACTTTAATAAAACTCAGCTACACAAAAGCTATTGAGTGATTGAGACTAGTCCCTGGTTCCGAAGCTGTATCTTCTTCAGTTCAGATCAGTCACTCAGTCATGTCCAACTCTTTGCAACCCCATGAACTGCAGCATGCCAGGCCTCCCTGGCCATCACCAACTCCCAGAGTTCACACAAACTCGTGTCCATCAAGTCGGTGATGCCATCCAGCCATCTCATCCTCTGTCATCCCCTTTTCCTCCTGCCCCCAATCACTCCTAGCATCAGAGTCTTTTCCAATGAGTCAACTCTTCTCATGAGGTGGCCAACGTACTGGAGTTTCAGCCACAGCATCAGTCCTTCCAAAGAACACCCAGGACTGATCTCCTTTAGAATGGACTGGTTGGATCTCCTTGCAGTCCAAGGGACTCTCAAGAGTCTTCTCCAACACCACAGTTTAAAAGCATCAATTCTTCAGCGCTCAGATTTCTTTACAGTCCAACTCGCACATCCATACGTGACTACTGGAAAAACCATAGCCTTGACTAGACAGACCTTTGTTGGCAAAGTAATGTCTCTGCTTTTTAATATGCTGTCTAGGTTGGTCATAACTTTTCTTCCAAGGAGCAAGCGTCTTGTAATTTCATGGCTGTAGTCACCATCTGCAGTGATTTTGGAGCCCCCCAAAGATAAAGTCTGCCACTGGTTCCCCATCTATTTGCCATGATACGAAGGGACTGGATGCCATGATCTTCGTTTTCTGACTGTTGAGCTTTAAGCCAACTTTTTCACTCTCCTCCTTTCACTTTCACCAAGAGGCTCTTTAGTTCTTCTTCGCTTTCTGCCATAAGGGTGGTGTCATCTGCATATCTGAGGTTATTGATATTTTTCCCAGCAATCTTGATTCCAGTTAGGCAAAGTAGTCTCACCTTTTCAGTATGCTGTCTAGTTTGGTCATAGCTTTTCTTATGCTTATAATAAGAACTGTATTATTACCTCATCACACAGTTGCAGGGACAGAGGGTCAGAACAATTAAGTAATTTATCCAAGGTCAGAGTCAGTAATCTTAAAAAGCCAGGATTTTAACTCAGTATTATCTTTGGTAATAGGAAGTAGGAAGTCAAGAAACACCTGGAGTAACAGGCAAATTTGGCCTTGGAATACGGAATGAAGCAAGGCAAAGACTAATAGAGTTTTGCTAAGAAAATGCACTGGTCATAACAAACACCCTCTTCCAACAACACAAGAGAAGACTCTATACATGGACATCACCAAATGGTCAACACTGAAATCAGATTTACTATATACTTTGCAGCCAAAGATGGAGAAGCGCTATACAGTCAGCAAAAACAAGACCAGGAGCTGACTGTGGCTCAGACCATGAACTCCTTATTGCCAAATTCAGACTTAAATTGAAGAAAGTAGGGAAAACCACTAGACCATTCAGGTATGACCTAAATCAAATCCCTTATGATTATACAGTGGAAGTGAGAAATAGATTTAAGGGCCTAGATCTGATAGAATGCCTGATGAGCTATGGACTGAGGTTCGTGACATTGTACAGGAGACAGGGATCAAGACCATCCCCATGGAAAAGAAATGCAAAAAAAGCAAAATGGCTGTATGGGTAGGCCTTACAAATAGCTGTGAAAAGAAGAGAAGTGAAAAGCAAAGGAGAAAAGTAAAGATATAAACATCTGAATGCAGAGTTCCAAAGAATAGCAAGAAGAGATAAGAAAGCCTTCTTCAGCAATCAATGCAAAGAAATAGAGGAAAACAACAGAATGGGAAAGACTAGAGATCTCTTCAAGAAAATCAGAGATACCAAAGGAACATTTCATGCAAAGATGGGCTCAATAAAGGACAGAAATGGTATGGACCTAACAGAAGCAGAAGATATTAAGAAGAGATGGCAAGAATACACACAAGAACTGTACAAAAAAGATCTTCACGACCCAGATAATCACGATGGTGTGATCACTCACCTAGAGCCAGATTTCCTGGAATGTGAAGTCAAGTGGGTCTTAGAAAGCATCACTATGAACAAAGCTAGTGGAGGTGATAGAATTCCAGTTGAGCTATTCCAAATCCTGAAAGATGATGCTGTGAAAGTGCTGCACTCAATATGCCAGCAAATTTGGAAAACTCAGCAGTGGCCACAGGACTGGAAAAGGTCAGTTTTCATTCCAATCCCAAAGAAAGGCAATGCCAAAGAATGCTCAAACTATCACACAATTGCACTCATCTCACATGCTAGTAAAGTAATGCTTAAAATTCTCCAAGCCAGGCTTCAGCAATACATGAACCGTGAACTTCCTGACGTTCAAGCTGGTTTTAGAAAAGGCAGAGGAACCAGAGATCAAATTGTCAACATCTGCTGGATCATGGAAAAAGCAAGAGAGTTCCAGAAAAACATCTATTTCTGCTTTATTGAGTATGCCAAAGCCTTTGACTGTGTGGATCACAATAAACTATGGAAAATTCTGTAAGAGATGGGAATACCAGACCACCTGATCTGCCTCTTGAGAAATCTGCATGCAGGTCAGGAAGCAACAGTTAGAACTGGACATGGAACAACAGACTGGTTCCAAATAGCAAAAGGACTACCTCAAGGCTGTGTATTGTCACCCTGTTTATTTAACTTATATGCAGAGTACATCATGAGAAACGCTGGGCTGGAAGAAGCACAAGCTGGAATCAAGATTGCCGGGAGAAATATCAATAACCTCAGATATGCAGATGACACCACCCTTATGGCAGAAAGTGAAGAGGAACTAAAAAGCCTCTTGATGAAGATGAAAGTGGAGAGTGAAAAGTTGGCTTAAAGCTCAACATTCAGAAAATGAAGATCATGGCATCCGGTCCCATCACTTCATGGCAAATAGATGGGGAAACAGTGGAAATAGTGTCAGACTTTATTTTTCTGGGTTCCAAAATCACTGCAGGTGGTAACTGCAGCCATGAAATTAAAAGATGCTTAGTCCTTGGAAGGAAAGTTATAACCAACCTAGATACCATATTCAAAAGCAGAGACATTACTTTACCAACAAGGTCCGTCTAGTCAAGGTTATGGTTTTTCCAGTGGTCATGTATGGATGTGAGAGTTGGACTGTGAAGAAGGCTGAGCACCAATGAATTGATGCTTTTGAACAGGGGTGTTGGAGAAGACTCTTGAGAGTCCCTTGGACTGCAAGGAGATCCAACCAGTCCATTCTGAAGGAGATCAGCCCTGGGATTTCTTTGGAAGGCATGATGCTAAAGCTGCAACTCCAGTACTTTGGTTACCTCATGCGAAGTGTTGACTCATTGGAAAAGACTCTGATGCTGGGGATTGGGGGCAGGAGGAGAAGGGGACGACAGAGGATGAGATGGCTGGATGGCATCACTGACTCGATGGACGTGAGTCTGAGTGAACTCCGGGAGTTGGTGATGGACAGGGAGGCCTGGCGTGCTGCGATTCATGGGGTCGCTAAGAGTCAGACACCACTGAGCGACTGATCTGATCTGATCTGATTATCTTTGGTTAATACTATATTGAAGCAAATGTTCAAGGGAGGTAATCTAGCATGTTATTGAACAGTACTGGGTCTAGAACCAAACTGACAGAATCTGAATCCAAACTATCAATTACTGACTGTTAATCTTGGGCAAGCTTTTGGAGGCTCAGTTTCTTAATCTGTAAAATGGGGATGATAACAGTAGTATCTATCCCAGAATTTTGAGGATTAAAAGAGTTAATACATAAATTAGGTGCTTGGTAAGGGATAAATAAATGCTAGGCAGTATTAAGTGAGCTTAAATGAAGATGATAAACTCTAATCATTCACTGGTTAGATGATAAAGAAGAAATCAACCTACATATGACAACATTACATGTCAGTATTTAGAGAAAGTTAAAGTCCACTAGAAATAGAGAATATTTCACACTCCTAAATAAATACTAGACTTCATTTCAGAGTCCAAAATATTTCCCCAGGCCTATATTGCTTCCTACTTCAATTGTCATCAGCATTCCTTTCAAATGGTCTTTTTAAAATTTGCTAATTTATGACTATTAGGTGTTCCCTCCCCTTCTTAGGAAGAACTTTGGCAACCAAACCAATTAAGTGACTATAACTAATGAAGCATATTGGACTCCTATCTTCAGGAAATCTACCTGCAGTGTCTTCTCAGTTTTACCTCATGTGAGGGAAGATCATCTTGTAACAAGTTTTTCAGTCATTGTCCTCAAGTTGACCTCTGATTATTTTTAAGTATTCATGGTGAGGAGAAGGAGTTTTCCAAGTCTAGATAAAAGTCTCTAAGAACACTCAACTCCTGTTTAATCACTAAATCACAGTAAGGTGTTTGTGGGCAGTGAATAGTAAAGAAACAGGTGTCAAGATTTCTAATATTATATTTAAATGATTCGAGAACAGTTAAATTATACATTCCCAGTGACTAAGTGACCCTAAGGTTTGTTTATGGAAATACTTTGGACAGTGAGCACATAGCATGTCTACCACAGAACCTAAGATTTGGAACCTGTGAAATATTTTATCTGTTATTCCTTTTTTAAATTCAAAAGATTATCCTAATTTTACAATGGCAAAGGCTGAAGGTAAAAGAGGCTATGTTTATCTGGTTAATATTACTACTAAAGATTATATTGAATATCATACCCAATGTTCAAGTTACTATTGATACATTAAAAATCACCCTAAAACTTAATGGTTTAAAATAACAAAAATCACTTTACTCTCTCTCATGGGTTTCTGTGAACCAGGAATTTCAGGAAGGGCTCAGCTGGGTGGTTCAGGATGAGAGTCTACATGTGACTGCTGTC
This sequence comes from Bubalus bubalis, assembly GCF_019923935.1. Classification (NCBI taxonomy): domain Eukaryota; kingdom Metazoa; phylum Chordata; class Mammalia; order Artiodactyla; family Bovidae; genus Bubalus; species Bubalus bubalis. Next base: position 124,536,966 of record NC_059181.1, on the reverse strand, counting down.
AGATGGTGATTGGAGCAGAAACTGAAGAGGTGCTGAAGCAGCAGATGGCTGACCTGGCATTCTTATTCCTTCATGTAGCCTCAGGGCCTCTCCATGTGTCCTCTCCATTTGGCCTTCCTCATGGTGCTACATGAGGCCCTCAAAATACTTGGAGTGCTTACATGGTGACTCCAATCAAGTATTCAAAAGAACCAGGCAGACCGTGTCACTTTGCATGACCTAGCCTCAGAAGTCACACTGCATCACTGGAGTTATAAGTGATGTAGTTATAAGCTCACCCAGATTGAAGGAGAGGCAACATAGATCTCACTTCTCCAATGGAGAATTGTTGACATTACTTTGTAAGAATATGTGGGATGGAAGACATTGTTGCAGTTATCTTTGGAAAATACAATCTCTCACACTTGGCACTGATAGTTCTTTATATGTTGTTAATTTGTGCATCATATTTAAACAGTGTTTTTTGATGTATTGATAATGTTTTCATAGAAAAGGTATTATTAAATGGGTATATATGCTTTCCTGCATCCATCCAGGACAATAGAAAAATCTGTTTAGATTAGGAAGACATAGTTGAAGAGCTACCATTAACAACTCTCCAAAGTTTTTTGGTCATGGAATCCTTTTAATGTAACACTTCTGTCAACATTTCCTGAAACAGTATTCCATGGAATACAGTTTGAAAATTCTGCCATGAACCAACAGTAACAATTTTTTCTAAAGATTTATCATTTTCATAATTACAAGAGACCCATTTTAATAGTGTCAACATGTCTGATAACATATCTCTAGTCAAAAATTACAAGAAATGCCATTTATTCTGTCAGCATTATATGTAGATATGTTGCTTCATTTTTGCTGAGATTCATTGTTGGATGCTATATTTGGCATTGCTAAAAGGACTTCCTAATTGAATCTCATATCTTTAATATTAAACATGGTTTAGCACATGGTATCAATTGACATTTCCAGTGAAGAAAAAAAGAAATGAAGATTCATTGCTAAACATCTAACAAGAAATTCATGTGTACATAATTCATTCTACTTCATTCCATTTCATAAATTATGGGCATATCCCCCATCATCCAAAACCTTGGACATTGTTTTATAATAACTTAACCATAGGGTATAGATCACAACACTTAAAAGAAAGCATGAGAGTACATCATTAACTATTCTAGACTAAGTTTAGCTAAAGAGTAATTTTAAATGTTTTAATTGATATCCACAATGTATTTTTGTTTGATTAGAGTTTTAAATGAGAGCCGAGAGCAATGGTGACCTTTAAATATCCTATTCATTTTAAAACTACAGTAGATGATTTTTAACCACTTAATTGTAAGCATTATAAGTAAATGAGTCATTAGCATTCATGAATTCTATAACAGCCAATTTGTTCCTGTTCCCAAACCTTTGAAGTACCTATTTCATAATTTCTTGGAAATGTAACCATAGGATCTAAGTGGTTGCCAACATAAACCTTTATGATTAATGAAGGTAAGTTTTCACCTTTTTGAATCATTTTTAAATGTGTACAGAACCCAGGTAATATACCTTTAGGACTCTAGTTTTGTTCAAAGTTAAGTTGTCTTACAGCTCTCCAATCTCTAGGGTTCATTTCTTCAAAAGCATACACAAGTACTTGCTTTGTGCCAGGTACTATGTTACATACCATGAGGGATAAAATAAGAACACTGTCGTTACCACGTAGGAGCTTAAAATGTATGAGGAGAGGTACAACGTTTACCCCGGTTTGTGTGCAATCAACCAGAATGTATAAAGTATCATAAGATAAATAAACCAAGTTATTTCCTTATAGTTTTTGCACAACCAGTACTGCCTAATACCTCTTACCCTATAAGAGGCTATGAAAAATGAAAACAACAAAACACTACCTTTGATCTACAGTCCTGGCAATATATGTAAATCTATAAAATGGACTAAGGCTTTGATCAAGAAAAGCTCATTATTCCTCCCCTCAATTTTCAAATACCTGAGAACTCCATTCCCCTCTACCTCCTTTCCTCCCTTTCCCCAACCCCTTTCCTTGGGAAATCTGTATCTACATCTATACTGTCTACATCTATCTCCATACCTAAATGGAGGAGTATGGCATATTTACATATAATATTTGTATAAATACACGTATTTAGTATACTAAAAAGAAATAGGTATTTATCCTAAGGGAGGAGTATGGGATATATTTATATATGGGAAAGAAGCAAAGAAGGCAAGTAGAAGAGGAAAAAAAAAAAAAAAAGAAAAGAAAGGGAATGAGTCTAGTGTCTTTTCAGAATCAGGGAACTGAATGCTATTCCACAGAAGATCCTGAGAATTCTTTCTTATTAACCACTAGTACTATCTAGGACATGACTCCATAATCTCCATTATTTAACCAAGTCAACCAAAGCAACAGATTGGTCATTAATGTTAATGTAATGGTTTTAATTATGTTAACAACACTTGTCCATATAAAGGACTAGTTATCAAAAAAAAAAAAAAAAAAAAAAAAAGACAACCTACATACTGGGAGAAAATATTTGCAAACAATGTGACCAAATAAGGGTTTCATTTCTAAAATATACAGCTCATACAACTCAACAACAAAAAACAACCCAATCAAAAAATGGGCAGAAAACCTAAATAGACATTTGTCTAAAGAAGAAATACAAATAGATAAAGAAAATATGGTACAAAAGACAACCCTCAGAATCTGGGAAAATATTTACAAATGAAGCAAGCAACAAGGGATCAATTTCCAAAATATACAAACAGCACATGTATCTCAAAATCAAAAAAACAAATGAACCGATCAAAAAGTGGGTGGAAGATCTAATTAGACATATCTCCAAAGAAGATGGATACATAGATGGCCAACACACACACAAAAAGATGCTCAAAATCACTAATCATTAGAGAAATGCAAATCAAAACTGCAATGAAGTATCACCTCACACCAAACAGAATGGTCATAATAAAAAAAATCTACAAACAATAAATGCTCAAGAGGGTTTGGAGAAAAAGGAACCCTCCTATACTATTGATAGAAGTGTAAATAAGTACAGCCGCTATGGAGAACATTATGGAGGTTCCTTATAAAACTAAAAATAGAATGACCATATGACCCAGTAATCCCACTCCTGGGTGTATACCTGGAGAAAATCATAACTCAAAAAGATACATGCACCCTAATGTTCACTGCAGCACTATTTACAATAGCCAGGACATGGAAGCAACTTAAATGTCCATCACCATTTAAGGATAAAGAAGATATGATACATATATACAAAGGAATATTACTCAGCAATACAAAAGGACAAAATAATGCCATTGCAGCAACATGGATATACTGAGAGACTGCCATATTGAGTGAAGTAAGTCAGACACAGAAGGACAAATATGATATTGCTTATATGTGGAATCTTAAAAAAAAAAAAGGTGCAAATGAACTTATTTACAAAACAGAAGAATCAGAGATATAGAAAACAAACTTATGGTTACCAGGGGATGGGGAGAGCAATAAACTGGGAGATTGTGATAGACATATACACACAATTATATATAAATTAGATAACTAATAAGAACCTGTATAACATAGGGAATTCTACTCAATACTCTGTAATGGATCTAAAAAAAATAGTGGATATATGTATACTGATTTACTTTGCTGTACATCTGAAACTAACACAACACTTAATCAATTATTTACTCTGATAATTTTTTTTTAAATAGGGACTTCCCTGGTGGTCCAGTGGTTAAGACTCCAAGCTCCCAATGCAGGTAGGGGGGTATGTTTGATCCCTGGTCCAAGAACTAAGACCCCACATGCTGCACACAGTGCGGCCAATAAATAAAAGAAAGAAGGAAAGACATCATCATTAAAAAAAAAAAAAAAGATGTGTTTTATATATATAGGCTTCCCAGGTGGTGTGTGGTAAAGAATCATCTGCAATGCAGGAGATGAGAGTTCGATTCCTAGGTTGGGAAGATCTCTTGGAGAAAGAAATAACAACCCACTCCAGTATTCTTGCCTGGGGAATGCTACAGACAGAGGGGAGCTTGGCAGGGTTGCAAAAGAAGTCAGACATGACTTAGCAACACTACAATAACAAAACAGAAACACACTCATGGACAGAGAGAACAGACTGGTGGTTGCCAGGGGGAGGAGGTTAGTGGAGGGATGGAGTAGGAGGTTGAGGTTAGCAGATATAAGCTATTACATATGGAATGGATAAACAACAAGATCCTTTGTATAGCACAGAGAACTAGATTCAGTATCTTATGATAAAGCATAATGGAAAATAATATTTTACAAAGAATGTATATATATAATATATATACACACATGTATATATAACTGAATCACTTTGCTGTATAGCAGAAATTAACACAACACTGTAAATCAACTACTAATTTTTTAAAAAAAGGACTAATTATCCAAAACAATGACTCAACCATGCTATTCTACTTCTGCCAGATAAACACAGCCTTGGTATATCTCTAAACCTCTAGGTCTTGGAGTTGAACTGCAGCACTTTTAGAGGAGAAGTGTAGGTTACTCAGTTGTGTCAGACAATACACTGGCATAACAGACTTTGCTAATTCTTCCACGGTGTTGGCAGGACAGAATATAATGTGAAATATAATTCACATTATATTTCCTGCAGTTGAATGTATGTGTTTTGAATCACTTTTTGCCTTAACTTTCATGATAACATAAGAGAGATGCTCCTTGGAAAAGATAAAATGAAAATAAATAAAACACAAGGATCACAGAGGAGAATAAAGAGCAGCATTTTGTATGATTTGAAACTGTATTTAAGGAAATATGCTAATTATCTGACAAAATGCTAATACTATTAAAATATTGTGCTTAAATTTATTCATAGTCAACAGAAAACTTTAGAATTTCTAGAGATATAAAACAAAAACCCGACAGCTTCATTAAATCCACTAGGAAAAAAATGTACTCAACTCATATCAACCAACTCTTCTCAAGTTCAGTGTGAAACAGAGCAGGACCATTTGGCCCTTGCCCCCACCCCCCCACCATGTCCTCTGACTGCCTTTTGCCTGTGGAAAACCTTAGTCAAAGAGTAAGTTTAATCAGAGAAATGAGAAATGTGGAAACAAAGGAAAACAGTCAAAGGACACTAAATAATAATTATGTAGTCATTAAGCACAGTCAAGGACCTTTAGTTCTTTCTCAAGGGCTGTAAATATTCTGAGCCATATCCTGTGAACTGCCTTATAGATACTGAAACACCAGGTAGAGAAGTTAACTACATGACCAGACTGTACCCAGGATTTGAGTGAGTGAGTGAAGTTGCTCAGTCATGTCCAATTCTTTGCAACCCCATAGACTGTAGCCTATCAGGCTCCCCCATCCATGGGATTTTCCAAGCAAGGATACTGGAGTGGATTGCCATTTCCTTCTCCAGAAGATCTTCCTGACCTAGGGACTGAACTTGGGTCTCCCACATTGTAGGCAGACGCTTTACCGGTTGAACCACCAGGGAAGTACCCAGGACTTGAGCTGCCATAATTCCAAGAACTAACTGCAAAGGAATGGAACAAGTGCACCCCAGAACTAACTATACCTAAAACAACCAAGATGATGCTAGTCAGACCACTGATGACCAATTGAAGATGACTGTTAGAGATGACTGTGCTGTTTCTGCATGTAACCCTCACCTAATTCTGTCTTTAAATGCTCTCACCCACTGCTTGTCAGCAGGGGGACTCAGCCTTTGGACAGATGTCTGCCACCCTCCCCTCCCCCAGCTGCCAGCATCTGAAATAAAGCAAACTTACTTTCCACCAACCTGGGCTATTTACTGGCTTTTGAGTGGCCAGAGCTGGACCCACCACATATACCTTTCAGTAGCAAAAGCATGTGGATTTTGGAGTCATGTTACTTTGTAGATGACACTAGCTTATTTCTAAATATAAACATTGGACCAAACAGAGACAAGGGAAACACGAAAAAGGTAAGGAACCAGCAGAATCAACAATCCATAAAGAAAAAGGAAAGGACAATTCTTGTGAAACAGAAGTATTAAATGGGTAATGGCAGGAGGTTTAAGAAGTGGTGCTAGGGATTGAAAGAGCCTATGATAAAGGGAAGAATACATTCTATAAATTACCAGAATATACGATGTATTTTATCAAGCTCTGAATTTGAGATACTGTAAAATTCTGATTTTCTTTATCAAGGTTCAATTTAGCAGGATTTATTTCCCCCTCGCAAAGCCGAATTAGCTCATTTGCTAAACGCTATAGTCCTTTAGACTTCCACACAGAGTTTTTCCAGAAATCCAGGGAGGGAGAGGCCTAAATATTCTTTAATGGGTTTTGCTTCACCCAACACTGCATCTCTCACTGTCATTGACGTTGATATTGCTTCAAATAGTCCTATAGTGTTGCCCCTTCTACTGATTTAATCAGTGCATAGACTTAGTGAGGTTTTCCTTAAAGGGGTTTGAGCTATTCTTCACCTGAGGCATGAAGTGTTCTCTCTCTCTGTGCTCTCTGACCTGGAGTGAGATTAGTGTCAGTACGGAAGCTGGGACTTCCTGGGTGTTCCTTTTTATATGAGATTTCAGAGAGCAGGTGAAACCAACATACACTGAAAGCTTTCACATCATCCTCTAAAATGAGCCAGAAAACCTGTTCCCAAGGTTTGAGAATTCATCGAAGTTTACCATGTTGCCACTCTAGGGAGCACCCTGAAATGTCAGGATACAGTCAATGCTCATCAACTAGCTAAGGTCTGACATTGGCTTCAGAAGGACTAATGCTCAAAGGAAACCCAAAACATCAGGCTTTCTTTGCCTCCTCCTTTCTCCATCTGGAGTTTACAGTGATTTCCAGATCAGGCTAAGCATAAGCAACATATAGAAGCCACAATAAGCCCTAAGGCTACTTTCTTGCAGCAAAAGCCTTATATTCACAACCGAGCACTTTTCATTCCTAGTTTGAGCACACCCTCCCTAAATAGCCTTAAATGGGACTAAGAAAATGACTCAGATGAAGGGTATCTAGAAACAAATAGGACATCAGAAATTTTGAGCCTTGGTTGAACACCTTATTAATGATTAAGAATAGATTGATTTTGAACTTCCTGGTGGTCCAGTGGTAAAGAATCCGCCTGCCAGTATGAGGGACACAGTTTCTATCCCTGGTCCAGGAAGATTCCACAGGCCAAGGAGCAATCAAGCCCGTGCACCCCAGCTACTGAGCCCACAGTCTAGAACTTGTGCTCCCCAACTGTTGAGCCCACATGCTGCAACTACTGAACCCTTGCTCTAGAGCCTGTGCTCCATAACAAGAGAAGCCACTGCAATGAGAAGCCCACACATTGCAACTAGAGAATAGCCCCCACACGCCCAAACTAGAGAAAGCCTGCATGCAGCAGCAAAGACCCAGCACAGCCAAAAAATATAAATAAAAATTTTTAAAAGGAATAAATTGGTTTTAGTAACCCCAATTGTAGCAATGTCTCTTTTTATTTTTATTTAAATAATAAATTTAAATAAATAAAAAAATAAAATTTTAAATAAAAATTTCAATAAAACACTTCTTATATTAGGACAGTTCTAGATCTAGAAATGGCAACCCACTCCAGTGTTCTTGCCTGGAGAATCCCAGGGACAAGGGAGCCTGGTGGGCTGCCGTCTATGGGGTTGCACAGAGTTGGACACGACTGAAGCGACTTAGCAGCAGCAGCAGATCTATAGAATTATTAGTGCTTGTACAAAGTTCTTGAGTACCACCTCCCACAGTTTTACCTATTTTAACATCTTACATTACTAAGGTATATATGCCACAATTAGCGAACCAATACTGATACATTATTATTAACTAAAGTTCATACTGTAAAGAAATTTTCTTAGTTTCTACCTACTGTTCTTTTTCTGTTCCAGATTTACATGCCTCCTTAGGCTTTCTTGGCTATGACAGTTTCTCAGACTTTCTTTGTTTTTGAGGATCTTTGTTCCCAAACGTAAGTTCGTTGTCCTACGCACAAACACCGTGAGGTCAAACAAGCCAAAACATCGGAGGGATGTGGAGAAGAGAGAGGTTTATTGCACAGCCAAGTAAGGTGAGTGAGTGGCCCACATCTCCCAAAACTTCAAACTCTGTGAAGGGTTTCAACAAAGCATTTTTTAAAACCAGGTGAGGGAGAGGCATCACATGGTAAATGCTCGGCTCGTGCACAATTCTCTGATTGGCTGATGGTGAAGTGTCACAGAGGTTAATATTATCAATCCTCAGGTGCCTTCTACATCTGTGCGCTGCATGCCTCTGATCATTAAGTAGTTAATTTCCATCTGGTGGGGGTTTTTAGCATCTGAAAAGTTGAGGAAAGATGCATGAGATCCTATTATCTAGGTACTTTAGACAGAAGCTACAACAGAGGATATGGGGGTGGAGAGGTCTCTCCCAGGAAGGCCCCATAGGGTCCTGTTCAGTTACACTTTGACACTTTTGAAAAGTACTGACCAAGTATTTCATAGGATGTCTCTTAGTTGGTGTTTATATGATGTTTTTTTCCTGACTAGACTGAGGTTTTGGGCTTTAGGGAGGAAGATCACAGAGGTAAATCATTCTCATCACATCATATCACATCAAGGGTTCATGCTCTCCACATGCCTTGTCACTTGTTAACCTTGTTAACCTTGATCACCTGGCTGAAGTCGTGTTTGTCAGGCTTCTCCACTGTAGTTACTGTTTCATTCCCTTCACCTGGCTGAAGTAGTGTTTGTCAGGCTTCTCCACTGTAAAGTTACTGTTTCATTCCCTTTCTATATTCTGCACTTTGGAAGGAAATCGCTATGCACAACCTCCACTGCGTTCCATCTCCCTTAGAACAGAATATGCAGATAAATTTTGCATAAGGAGATTTGTCTATTTACCCCCATTTATTCCTTTATACAGTCGTTTATTTGTATTAACATAAATTCAGGTATTTATAATTTGTGTTATACTCCAATACTACTTTATTTTGTTTCACAAATTGTTTCAGCTTTGGCTATTGAGAATTCTTTCAGTTGGCTTCTCTGGTACTTTGACATAGTTCAACTATTGAGTGTTTGTTTTGTTTGAGATTTGCTTTATTTTTGGACATTAGAAGATGCTCTGGGGACTTCCCTGGTGGTCCAGTGGCTAAGACTTTGCGGTCCCAATGCAGGGGGCCCGTATTCAATCCTTGGTCAGGGAATTAGATCCCACATGCTGCACCTAAAGATCCTGCATGCCTCAATAAAAGATCAAAGATCCTTTGTGCCACAGTGAAGACCTGGTGCAGCCAAATAAAGTTGCTTTGGCACTATAAGATGTATATTTCCTGTCACTGTCCTAGAATCAGTCATTTCTCCGAGAATGCTCAGTTCCTTTTATTGGAAAACAGTATTAGAAAAAGATCTAGGTGTTTGGCATCTTCATTGCTACTGTGAAATCAAGAAGTTATATGCATATACTAACTCACATAAACACACATATCTATATATTTCTACATGTATCTATCTTTGCCTATATTATGGCAAATGCATGCATGCATGCTAAGTCACGTCAATCATGTCTGACTCTTTGCAACCCCATGGATTGTAGCCTGCCAGGTGCCTCTGTCCATGGAATTCTCTAGGCAAGAATACTAGAGTGGATTGCCATGCCCTCCTCCAGGGAATCTTCCCAACCCAGGGATCAAACCAGCATCTCTTGCATTGGCAGGTGGGTTCTTTACCACTAGCACACCTGGGAAGCCTAAGGCAAATACAAGTTAATACTAATATGTCCAACTCTAATAATGTATCACCATATGAATCCTTCTTGCTTATCTGTAACTTCACATTTCAACAAGAAACCACCTACCATACACTTTCTTAATTGTTCATTTCCAGTATATAAGTATGGTAGTTTCTAAATTGTTATCCCACACCCCTGTGGGAAATGCTTTTATCAAGTAGAATATAGCACTTCTGTACACTTCCTTTTAACTTTAAAGAGTCCACTCATTTCCAAAGTTATTTAGGTCAGCATCTTCTTCCACCAACCCCTTAGTGAGGTTACTTAATGCATTTTTTTATTTAGTTGTATTCTTTTGTTATATTTTGTATTTCATCCTGGGATCCCCTAACTTCCTAATAAACTTTAAACTTGTTGCATACATTAAGGTTCACTCTTTGTACTGTAAAGTTTTATGGGTTTTGACAAATGCAAAATGTCATGGATACCCCATTACGGTATATAGAATAGTTTAGTGACCTAAAACATCCCCTCTGTTTCACCTAACACCTTCCACTATAGGCAATCACTGATACGTTTGCTGTCTCTATAGTTTTGCCTTTTTCCAAAATGTCATATAAATGGAATTATATAGTATATACCCCTTTCAGACTGCCCTCTATCACTTAAGAATATATAAGATTCATATATGTCTTATCTTTGGATATATCCCAATTTCTTGATACATCTTCCTATTGAAAAACATCTTAGTGGCTTCTAGTTTTGGGTGATTATTATTATAATAAAGCTGCTATAAACATCTGTTCACAGACTCTGTGTGGGCATAAGTTTTCAAATCAAGTGGGAATATATCTAGGAGCATGATTGTGTGGTAAGACTATGTTCAGCTTTGTAAGAAACTGCCAAACTATCTTCCAAAGTGGCTATACCAGGGACTTAACTGGTGGTCCAGCAGTTAAGAATCTGCCTGCCATGCAGGGACACGGGTTTGATGCCAGGTCCAGGGAGACCACATTCCATGGAGCAACTATGCCTGTGTGCCAACTAAAGCCCCAATGCCCAGAGCCTGTGCTCCACAACAAGAAAAATCAATGCAATGAGAAGCCCGTGCACTGCAAGGAAGAGTAGCCGCTGCTCGCTACAACTAGAGAAAGCTGGTGTGCAGCAACAAAGACTCAGCACAGCCAAAAATAAATAAATAAATATTTTAAAAACCCAAGTGGCTGTACCATTTTGTACCATTTTGCATCCCCACTATCAGTAAGTGAATGAGAGTTCTTATTGCTTTGCATCCTTGCCAGAAGTTGGTATTGTCAGGGTATTATTTGTTTTTGCCATTCTAATACATGTGTACAATGTCTTCTTTAAACTTATCTCACTGAGCAAATGGTTTTCTATCCCTTTCTTGTAGGAAATCAAACTATATTGCTGATCTGGATGTATGCATGAAAGGAAAAGAGAAAAAATTTAGTTAAAAATTATTTGACAATTTGACAATTTTTCTATAAACAACACAATAGGAATGATTTCCTACACAGTAACAAGCTTTGTACAAGTATTTTAAGAGCAGCTTGTTTCTCCTTTAAGTTTCCTTCAGAGGCACATGGGTGGTTTAGGGGAGTGAAGTATTCTGTAACAACCCTGTTCTTTTTTTTTCTTCTTAGGCTCTGCTGCATAGTACGTGGAATCTTAGTTCCCTGACCAGGGGTTGAACCTGTGCCCTCTGCAGTGGAAGTATGGAGTCAAAAACAGTATGGTATTACCATAGAAACAGACACATAGACAAATGGAACAGAATCAACAGGACAGAAATGAACCCATGCAAATATGGTCAACTTACATTTGACAAGGGAGCCAAGAATACTCGATGGGGAAAAGAGAGTCTCCTCAGTAAATAGTTCTGGGAAAGCTGGATATTCACATGCATGATTTGATCACTTACCTATAGTCAGACATTCTGGAATGTGAAGTCAAGTGGGCCTTAGGAAGCATTACTATGAACAAAGCTACTGGAGGTGATGGAATTCCAGCTGAGCTATTACAAATCTGAAAAGATGATGCACTCATTATGCCAACAAACTTGGAAAATTCAGCAGTGACCACAGGACTGGAAAAGGTCAGTTTTCATTTCAATCTCAAAGAAGGGCACTGCCGAAGAATGTTCAAGCTACTGGACAATTGTGCTCATTTCACATGCTAAGCAAGGTAATGCTCAAAATCCTTCTAGTTAGGCTTCAAAAGTATGTGAACGGACAACTTGCAGAAGTACAAGCTGGGTTTAGAAAAGGCAGAGGAATCAGAGATCAAATTGCCAACATTTGTTGGATTATAGAAATGTCAATGAAATTCTGAAAAAAAAAAAAAAAAAAACCAAAAACATACACATCTGCTTAATTGACTATGCTAATGCCTTTGACTGTGTGGATCACAACAAACTGTGGAAAATCCTTAAAGAGATGGGAATACCAGACCACTTTACCTCTCTCCTGAGAAATCTGTATGCAGGCCAAGAAGCAATAGTTAGAACCAGACATGGAACAATGGACTGGTTCAAAATTGGGAAAGGAGTACATCAAGGCTGTATATAGTCACCCTGCTTATTTAACTTATATGCAGAGTACATCATGCAAAATTCTGGGCTTGATGAATCATAAGCTGGAATCACGATTTCCAGGAGAAATATCAACAACCTCAGGTATGCAGATGATACCACCCTTATGGCAGAAAGCAAAGAGGAACTAAAACACCTCTTGATGAAGGTGAAAGAGGAGAATGACAAAGCTGGCTTAAAACTCAACATTCAAAAAACTAAGATCATGGCATCTAGTCCCATTACTTCACGACAAACAGACAGGTAAAAAGTGGAAACAGTGACAGATTTTGGTTTCTTGGAGTCCAAAATCACTGTGGATGATGACTGCAGCCATGAAATTAAAAGATGCTTGCTCCTTGGAAGAAAAGCTATGACAAATGTAGATAGCACATTAAAAAGCAGAGGCATCACTTTGCAACAAAAGTCTGTATAGTCAAAGTTATGGTTTTTCCAGTAGTCATATATGGATGTGAGAGTTGGACCATAAAGAAGGCTGAGTGCCAAAGAATCGATGCTTTTGAACTGTGGTGTTGGAGCAGATGCTTGAGAGTCCCTTGGACTGCAAGGAGATCCAACCAGTCAATCGTAAAGGAAATCAAACCCTGAATATTCATTGGAAGGACTGATCTGAAGTTGAAGCACCAATGATTTGGCCACCTGATGCGAAGAGCCAACTCATAGGAAAAGACCCTGATGCTGGGAACGATTGAGGGCAGGAGGAGTAGGAGGTGACAGAGGATGAGATGGTTGGATGGCATCACCAACTCAACGGACATGAGTTTGAGCAAACTCCGGGAGATAGTGAGACAGGGAAGCCTGGCATGCTGCAGTCCATGGAGTTGCAAAGAGTTGGACATGACTTAGTGACTGAACAACAACAAAACATTTTTTATTAACATTTTAAGAATCATATACCATAATGCATGTACAATTCCTGCTACAGTGAGCACTCAAAAAATGATAAATATCATTCTTGTTGTTAGCAACAGCAGCAGCTGTGACTCAAGGAAGCAAATGCGTTTACAGGAAGAGCAATCTAATCCAAAAAGGTTTAAGTTTTCTTTACCCCACCGCCCCCTCCCCCCCACACACACACTGTATTTCACAGAATGTCATTCTAGTAGTTCCTATAGACCACTATGGTCCTATCTTTAATGGGGTTATGACATCTGAGGTGGCCAGATAATTCTGTTTTTGTTTCAGTTCAGTTCAGTCTCTCAGTCCTGTCCAATTCTTTGCGACTCCATGAATCGCAGCACGCCAGGCGCCAGGCCTCCCTGTCCATCACCAACTCCCGGAGTTCACTCAGACTCATGTCCATCGAGTCAGTGATGCCATCCAGCCATCTCATCCTCTGTCGTCCCCTTCTCCTCCTGCCCCCTATCCCTCCCAGCATCAGAGTCTTTTCCAATGAGTCAGTTCTTCGCATGAGGTGGCCAAAGTACTGGAGTTTCAGGTTCAGCATCATTCCTTCCAAAGAAATCCCAGGGCTGATCTCCTTCAGAATGGACTGGTTGGATCTCCTTGCAGTCCAAGGGACTCTCAAGAGTCTTCTCCAACACCACAGTTCAAAAGCATCAATTCTTCAGCTCTCAGCTTTCTTCACAGTCCAACTCTCACATCCATACATGACCACAGGAAAAACCATAGCCTTGACTAGACGGACCTTTGTTGGCAAAGTAATGTCTCTGCTTTTCAATATGCTATCTAGGTTGGTCATAACTTTTCGTCCAAGGAGTAAGTGTCTTTTAATTGCATGGCTGTAGTTACCATCTGCAGTCACCATCTGTTTTTGTTTATCACACCTCAAAAGAGAGCAACCAGTCTATTGCTTATGAGCCATTTTAAGTCCCACACCATGAAATCACTTTTGAATTTATGCTTTTGAACTGTGGTGTTGGAGAAGACTCTTGAGAGTCCCTTGGACTGCAAGGAGATCCAACCAATCCATCCAAAGGAAAGCAGTACTGAATATTCATTGGACGAACTGATGCTGAAGCTGAAACTCCAATACTTTGGCCACCTGATGCAAAGAACTGACTCATTGGAAAAGACCCTGATGCTCAGAAAGATTGAAGGCAGGAGGAGAAGGGGACGACAGTGGATGAGATCAGTGGATCAGTGGATGAGACAGTTGCGTGGTATCACTGACTTGATGGACATGAGTTTGAGTTAGCTTCAGGAGTTGGTGATAGACAGGGAAGACTGGCATGCTGCAGTCCATGGGGTCACAAAGTTTTGGACATGACTGAGCAACTGAACTGAACTGAACTGAAGCCATGTGAAGGTTCTAGTCTAGAGACTTTATTATACACATGAAGGAACCAGAGTATGAATGAAGCAACCTATTTCTGTCAATGATCCAGCTGAAAAACCAGAAATACTACAACAGGTACTCTACCCCAAATTGCGGCTCTAATCATGCCTTTGCAGTTTTTACAGCGTAGTCATTTGGGTCTCTGAAAGATAAGTGGTCTTTGGTGCTCGGTGACTCTTGGATGAAATCATGCTTAGGACATGGATGAAGAGTGAAGAATTCAAAACCAGAGACTACTAGCAGCCATTGTCATTTTACTTTGCATTTGATTGATAGCATGCTCACTGAGCATGTGGATAAGGTCTCCAAGATAGTGACAGCTAACAAAAAAGGAGGAGTATAGTTAAGTGATGAGAAGTTCTGGATGTACTTATGGTACAAACATGAGGTAAGTATTTGATAGAATATAGAATGTCAGCGTTGGAAACAGTCTTAGCATCTAATTCAGTCTATTCAATTTGCAATGAGGAAACACAGTCTTGCTTTAGGAACTGCCTTGCTCAAGGTTATATAGCTAAATGTGTCAGTATCCAAAGACTTGAATTAACTTACAGAGAATACAACATGTTTATTTTTGTTATGAATAAAATGAGAGAAACACATGAGAAAAAGATCTCTGAGCCTCATTTTTCCCAGAAGAATCAATATATTTAAAAGAACTATTGTATATAGAAGTAAAAAATTCATAATCGGTTTAAGTTAAATCAATTGAGTCTAGAAATGTAACCTGATTTATGTAGCATATTTAAATATTAGATCTGTCTTTTCAATATATTTTACAATAAATTCACTTGAAATGTTTGGTAAATTATTTTTATTTGTATATTTAAATCAACTGTATGACTTCTAAATGAATGTGAAAGAGCATAGTAAACTGTAAAGTATGATATATAAGTAGATTACTAATAACAAAAAAATTTGGAAATCAAGATTTAAAAACATTTTTTAATCTATATTATATTCTTAGGATTATTTCTTGAAACATTATGCATTAAGTAAATAAAAGGATTTATAATATTCATCCAAATCTGTTACTAAATTTATGCATCTATTACTAAACTTCCATCTCAGTGTTAATATGTTTGTACCCAAATCATACTCTTTTTTAAAATCAGAATATTTCTTTGACTGCTTCTCTCTTTTACTCCATATGTAATGATATTGATGTACCATATACACTGTTCTGGTTTGTGTTCCCTTTATTCCAAAAAATGAAGACAAGATTGTATAAGAAGCTGGGTCTCAATGCAACTATGGAAATTTTTGTTAAATTGTTTATTCTCTACACCATTTGCTAAGAATTAGTGATTCACTCAGATTTATACAGGAATTAGGGGTCAGTGTAACTGGAATTGAAATCCCCTATCATCTTCCTCCTTGTTCAGCAGTTTTCTTCTGCTTAGAAGTAAAAATAAGCATCTGAAAATCACTGAGAGACATGGTTTACATCTAGGGTTTCCATCCTTTTCAGGTTTCAAAAACAATATTACAAATTTTCATTGTGCAGAGAAAATGTAATTTATTTGTCTATAAGTAATTTGGGCTTCCTATTGAGTTTCCCACTCTCTGTTTGGTGAGGGAAAAGAATTAATTTAATGTCAAATCCATTTTAAATCTTAGTCTGATCTAATAAGTTAAATGGTCTCTTCAGGGAGTATTCAGTTTCTCTTGGTAAAATGGCTTAGTCTCTAAGACACCTCCCCCACTTCTCCTTACTTCTCTCCTAGGTGGAAGTATAGTTGGTATCACAGAGAGTGATATGGCTTAGCTGGCTCCTGGGCAGAGGGAATGTGGGGACCTTGCATGTTAGGTCCCTGACCCCTGTGGTCTTTGTGGTTATTAATATATCTGTTGCTCACTTGCTTGTATGTTGCTGTGCTGTCATTCAGAGCCAAAGATATGGCTGGTGGTTTTTTCAGAGCTAGTGCCATTCTTGACTAAGTCAAAGTCATCTCAATTCCCACTAGTTGTTTACTCATCATTCTCCCATCTACCACTGAGCCACTCGCCCAATACTCCAGGCCTAGCCTGGGCTTCTGGATCACCTTCTCTGCCTTGGAGGATCCATGGGCAGTGCCACTGACTCTTAATCTAACATTGAATCTAGTCAAGAATAAGTTAACTCAGTAAAGCCAAACCCCAGGAGTTCAGTTTTCACAGCTAAACTAATATGGAGGTACCAAGGTCAATACAGGGACAGTCTAAAAGGGTATCACTGTCTAGAGTCCTAAGTGGGCAAGGAGGAGGAAGAACCCTCTGCTCTCAGGGTTACCTTTACTATTTTGACACACTAATTGGGACCCAAGATTTGGCTGTCATTTGCTTAGTAAATTTCATTAATGATCCTTGTCATAATCCCCTGGGGTCAGAAAAATGTAACTCTTCTTTTCTTTTTCAGGGCTTCCCTGGTGGCTCAGAGGTTAAAGCATCTGCCTGCAATGCGGGAGATGTGGGTTCGATCCCTGGGTCAGGAAGATCCCCTGGAGAAGGAAATGGCAACTCACTCCAGTATTCTTGCCTGGAGAATCCCATGGACGGAGGAGCCTGGCAGGCTACAGTCCACGGGGTTGCAAAGAGTCGGACATGACTGAGTGACTTTACTTTTCACTTTCCTTTCTTTTTCATATTCGCCTATCCCCACTATACAATTCTGTCCTAGCTTGGCCCTTAATATACTGAAGAGGAAAAGAAGGAATGTACAAGGCAACTGCTTGGATTACAAGGCTTTTTTGCCTGCATGATAAGATTTTTTAAAATTTTTGATTAACTTTTTTCTTTCTTTAAAGCTTGCATTAAAAAAAAAAAAGAATACACACTAAGTATGTAACTTCCAAAACAATAATGGAAAAACATTTAACAGTCAAAAAGAATGCATTAAAGAAAAGGGAAAAAAATAAGGATAAATAGAAAGCAGAAAATTAGATAGGAGGTATTATTCAAACAAATAAGTAATCACAATAAATGTAAAGTTACCTAAAATCACCAACTAAAAGTCAGATATTCCAATATTGAATTTTTAAATATACAGCTATATAATTTTATAAAAAATAAACTTAAATGAAAGAACTCAGAAATCTTAAAAATAAGATTAGGAACTACATACCAGAATAAAAACAACTTAAAAATGTACCGAAAGCAATATCACATAAAATGATATTAGTGGAAAATAGTAATAGAATGGTGAAAAACACTTAAAACACTTAAATGCATCAGGATGACATAAAACTCTAAACCTTGGGTGAGCACTAATAACCTATCCTCAAATAACTAAGAAAAAATTGACATGATTACATGTGCAAATGAACAAATCAAGCATGATAAAAATTCTTCTAATAAATCTATCTCACTAACTGATGAGTGAAGTGGACAAAATAATTAATAAGGTTTTGAAAGGTTTGATAAACACAATTGACAAATTGGTTTAAAAGATATATATTTGTATATTACCCAGTTCTAGCGATTATGGGGCTTCCCTGGTGGCTCAGACAGTAAATAATCTGCCTGCAATGCAGGAGACCTGGGTTTGATCCCTGGGTCAGGAAGTTCCCCTGGAGAAGGGAATGGCTACTGACTCCAGTATTCTTGCCTGGAGAATTCTATTTAGATTATTTTGGGGGGTTCCTTGTGGCTAAGACAGTAAAGAATTCACCTGCAATGCAGGAGACCTTGGTTCAATCCCTGAGTCGGGATGATTGCTTACAGAGGGAAATGTCTACCCACTCCAGTATTCTTGCCTGGAGAATCCCATGAATAGAGGACCCTGGCATACTACAGTCCATGGGGTTGCAAAGTGTTGGACACGACTGAGTGACTAACACTAGCAATTACAGAATTGATATGCTTCTCAGGCATACAAGGAACATTGAAAGTAAAACAATTTCTAGTAAAGCAAGTCTGAAAATATTTTAGAAAATCAATTATATAGACAATAGTGTCTTATTGAACTATATTTATTTTTAAAAATGAAACAACAAAAAGATCATTGAAATAATTAACAATCTGTGTAAGACAGTGTTAACCCGTGATAGATCTCTGCTAGTGCTAGGCTTCCCAGGTGGCGCTAGTGGTAAACAACCTTCCTGCCAATGCAAGAGACATAAGAGACACAGGTTCAATCCCTGGTTCAAAAAGATCCCTTGGAGAAGGGTATGGCAACCCACTCCAGTATTCTTGCCTGGAGAATCCCATGAACAGAGGAGCCTGATGGGCTACAGTCCATAGAGACACAACTGAGTGACTTGCAGAGCACAGTGGTATGCTTCTCCATAGGGACAGCTAGAAGTCAGCTAATGACCTTTGGCCAAGGCGGGGATAAAATGTACAAGCTAGTGTTTTAAAATGTGTGCATGATCAGATTTAGAGAGTCAAAAGATGAATATCTTCCTTCTTTGCATTCCTTTTGTAACATTTTTTCCCCCTCTATATCATCATCCACTGCAGATACCTATAAGTGCTCTGATCAACCAAGATGTGAATCTTGTATTGGTGAAGACACCCTAGTAATTCTTCAATACAGAGTATCACAAGGGCAGGAAGAAGAGATGACTTTTATATTATTATAACAGGGAAGACAGAAATAGTTTTTTTTTTTTTTTTTAAGTAAGAGAGGTGAGACACAGCTGCTGCTGCTAAGTCGCTTCAGTTGTGTCCAACTCTGTGTGACCCAATGGATGGCAGCCCACCAGGCTTCCCCGTCCCTGAGATTCTCCAGGCAAGAACACTGGAGTGGGTTGCCATTTCCTTCTCCAATGCATGAAAGTGAAAAGTGAAGGTGAAGTCGCTAAGTCGTGTCCGACTCTTCGTGACCCCATGCACTGCAGCCCACCAGGCTCCTCTGTCCATGGGATTTTCCAGGCAAGAGTGCTGGAGTGGGTTGCCATTGCCTTCTCTGGAGACACAGCTAGTGTTATCCAACTCCCACTTCCCATTCTATTCTCCCCTCCACACAATTGCAAATATTGGTAAATATTTAGTTTTACAGATATTCAAAGACAAAATTCATTCTGCTTAGGGAAATCTGCACTGCAGCATAAGTTGATATTTAAAAACAGGAAAAATAGGTTGGGAGAAAAATCCTGTGACTTACACATTTTCTTCTTCTCTCCTCCTCTACCTCCTTCCCCCTTCTTCATTGTCTAAATAGAAAGAAGAAACTATTTTATGAACAAAAGTATGTAGGCAAATGCAATATTCATTTAGGTGACAATTTACCAAATGACTTCTTGAACTTATGCTAGATTATTTCTAAAAGCTTCCAAAAGTTGTAATGACCAATATATTTTCACACCTATTTGTTGGTGTGTAAGATCTGTCTTTTGAAGGAATACACAAGCTAAATTAACTATCTGGGCTACCAGACACTTTCAGAAACAGGCCAATGTTGCCTCATTAGTTAAATATGAAAACATCCCATCCTCTGAGGATGGAGGCTGATGAGTGGCATCTTTGCGCTTTCTTTTTTCCTTGTTTCAGCCAGTGGGTACCATCTTTTTTTCCTGGTTTACATCATCTCTGTGCTCTCCCTCTGCCACACTCCAGAGTGGAAGTATTCCTGGGGGGTAGTTTTTACTCCACTTCTTGTGCCTCAGTCTTTATGGCTGCATCCAGAGGATGTCCTTGATCAGTTACATGTGGAAGCCAAGAGGTCTTGGGTTCCTGGGTCCAATGGGACTGCAACCATCAGAATGAGTTTCTAGTAGACTATACCCCACTAGGGCATGGCACAGACAACAGACTGAAACACATCCTGTCTTTTGCAAAAAGGCCCATTTGCTTGTCCTGGAGCCTTGGCCTAAGGGGCAGGCTTCAGATTTTGCACACATACAGAGGCCTATGGAGACTCTCTCAGGGCACCCAGGCTGGTGGACGCTATCTTTCCACTTCCTGTCTACTTCACCACTACTCACTCCTGTATCTCAGAAAGGTGTTTATACACTTGTCTAGAGCCTTTGATTTTTGTAACTCTTGCCCAGGGACACCTCCAGATTGCCTGGCTCTAATGGACAGCAGGTTTTATATTTGCTGATCCACAGGACTATATATATATATTTACATACTTTAAAATCTTCTGCCTGAAGTTCTGGCTTCCAATCAACCTGAATCTAGGTGCCAACTGAGATTCTCCCCCTTGCAACACCAAAAAGCCTTGGCATGCTGTTAACTAGTGCATGTGTGAGTGCTCAGTCACTTAGTCATGACAGATTCTTTGTGAC
Organism: Bubalus bubalis; assembly: GCF_019923935.1. Lineage (NCBI taxonomy): Eukaryota > Metazoa > Chordata > Mammalia > Artiodactyla > Bovidae > Bubalus > Bubalus bubalis. The sequence continues at coordinate 124,516,097 of NC_059181.1, read as the reverse complement.
CCCATGGACTGTGGCCCCTGCCAGGCTCCTCTGTTCATGAGATTTCCCAGGCAAGCATGTTGGACTGGGTTGCCATTTCCTCCTCCCAGGGATCTTCCTGACCCAGAGATCGAACCCGTGTCTCTTGCATCTATTGCATTGGCAGGTGGATTCTTTACCACTGTGCCACCTGGGAAACCCGCAGGAAGGGCAAAGAATGAAAAAAACATGTAAAGATAGGTTAAGGAATTTATGAGGTATTACCAGGCAGACTAACGTTTTCATTATAGGGGCTTCAGAAGAAGAGGGAACAGAAGAAAATGTATTTGAAGAAATAATGGCTAAGGACTTCCTTAGCTAAGGAATGGCTAAGGAAAGAAAACAGATGTTCAGATCCAGGAAGATCAGAAAGTTCCAAAGAAACCCACATCAGGACTCATTATAATGAAAATTTCAAATGTTAAAGACAAGCAGGAAGAGAAAGCAGTGAGAGAAAAACAATGTACAAGGGAACTCCATAAGACTATCAGCAGATTTTTTTAGCAGAAACTTTGCAGGCCAGAAGAAAATGGCATGATATATTCAAAATGCTAAAAAAAAAAAAAAAAAGAAAAAACTTCCAATGAAGAATATCCTACCTGGTAGTTATCATTCAGAATTGAATTAGAGATAAAAGGTTTTTCAGATAAGCAAAAGGTAAAGGAGTTCATCACCACTGAACAGGACTAAAGGGAGAAATAGACAGCAATACAATAATAGGAGGGGATTTTAATAGCCCACTTACAGTAATGGAAAGATCATCCAGACAGAAAATCAATAAGAAAGCATTGGTCTTAAGTGACATAGTGGATTAAACAAACTTAACAAATATATAGAGAACATTCCATCCAAAAATTAAAAAATACACATTCTTTCAACTGTACATAGAACATTCTCCAGTATTGATCATATGGTAAGCCACAAAACAATTCTTAATATTTATAAGAAAATTGAAATCAACTTTTCTAAACACAATGGCCTGAAACCAGAAATCAATTACAAGAAATTTGGAAGATTCACAAATACATGGAGATTAAACAACATGCTACTGAACAACCAGTTGGTCTTTAAGACAAAACCAAAACAGAAGTCAAAAAACATTTTGAAACAAATTAAAATAGAAATACAATACACCAAAACTTATGGGAGGCAGCAAGAGTAGTTTTAAGAGTGAAGTTTATAGCAATAAATGTCTACATTGAGAAACAAGAAAAATCTCAAATAAACAATCTAACTCTACACTTCCAGGAACTAGAAAAAGAAGAAGAAAGCCCAAAGTTAGTAGCAAGAAAGAAATAACAGCGATCAGAGCAGAAATAAATGAAATGGAGACATAAAACAATAGAAACTATCAATGAAATTAATATCTCATTTGTAGAAAAATATAAACAAAATTGACAAATTTTTAGCTAGACTCACCAAGGGAAAAAAAGGACAGACTCAAATAAAATTAGAAATAAAAGAGGAGATGTTACAATTGACATCACAGAGGTACAGAGTATCATAAGAGAATATAAACAATTATATATCAACAAACTTGACAACCTAGAAGAGGTGGAATAATTTCTAGAAATATGCAACCTAGCAAGATTGAATAAGGAAGACACAGAAGATCTGAATAGAAAAATTACTAGTAAGAAGATTGAATCAGTAATCAAAAACATCCCAACCAGCAAAAGTCCAGAACCAGATGTCTTCACTGGTGAATTCTACCAAAAATTCTAAAAAGAATTTATTTCAATCTCTTTCAACCCCTTCAAGAAAACAGAAGAGGAGGGAACACTTTCAAATTCATTAAAAAAGGCCTGAATTACCCTGGTACCTAAACCAGACAAGGATGACATAAGAAAAGAAAGTTATAAGCCAATATCCCTAATGAATATAGATGCACAAATCCTACAAAATATTGGCAAACTGAATTCAGCAATATATTAAAAGGATCCTACACCATGATCAAGTAGGATTTAATCCACCACACATGGATGGTTCACCATTCAGAAATCAATCACTGTGATACACTGCACTAACAAAATGAAGGGTAAAAATTATATGGTCTGAAACACTGTAAATACTTCAATAAAAATTTTTAAAAGAATCTCATAAGATCATCTCAACAAATGCAGAAAATCTATTTGCTAAAATTCAACATCCATTTATGATACAACTCTCAACAAAGTGGATATAGAGGGAATATATCTCAACATAATAAAAGGCATATATGACAAGCCCACAGCTAGCATAATACTCAACAGTAAAAAACTGAAAACTTTTCCTCTAAGATCAGGAATAAGATAAGGATGCCCACTCTTGTCACTTTTATTCCACATAGGATTGGAAATCCCAGTTAGGGCAATTAGGCAAGAAAAAGAAATAAAAGGCCTCTAAATAGGAAAGGAAGAAGTAAAATTGTCAGTATTTGATGATGACATGATATTATGTATAGAAAACCCTAAAGACTCCACCAAAGGAACTGTTAGATCTAAAAAACAAATTCAGTAAAGCTGCAAGATAAAAAAGCTGTTGTGTTTCTATAAACAACAAACTGGCAGAAAGTAAAATTAAGACAATAATCTCATTTACAATTGCATCAACAAGAATAAAATACCTAGGAAAAATAATGACCAGGAAGGTAAAAGACCTGTACACTAAAAACTATAAAACATTCATGAAAGAAATTGAAGAAGGCACAAGTGAAAGATATATTCTGTTCATGAATTAGAATAATTGATACTTTAAAAATATCCATACTACACAATCTACAGATTCAATGCAATCCCTATGAAAATCCCAATTATATTTTCCACAGTAATAGAACAAACAGTCCTAAAAATTGTATGAGACTACAAAAGGCCCCCAATAGCCAAAATAATCTTGAGAAAGAAGAATAAAGCAAAAGCATCATGCGCTCTGATTTCAGACTATTATATAAAGCTATGATAATGAAAACAGTATGGTATTGGCATCAAAGCAAACATATCGATCAATGAACTAAAATAGAGAGCCCAGAAATAAGCCTCCACATATATGACCAAGGAGCCAAGAATATACAACAAGAAAAGACAGTCTCTGCAATAAATGGTGTTGGGAAAACTGGACTGCTGCTGCTGCTGCTAAGTCACTTCAGTCGTGTCTGACTCTGTGTGACCCAATGGATGGCAGCCCACCAGGCTCCCCCATCCCTGGAATTCTCCAGGCAAGAACAGTGGAGTGGGTTGCCATTTCCTTCTCCAATGTATGAAAGTGAAAAGTGAAAGTGAAGTTACTCAGTCGTGTCTGACTCTTCGTGATCCCATGGACTGCAGCCCACCAGGCTCCCCCACCCCTGGGATTCCCCAGGCAAGAATACTGGAGTGGGTTGCCATTTCCTTCTCCAATCCATGAAAGTGAAAAGCGAAAGTGAAGTCGCTCAGTCGTGTCCGACTCTTTGCGACCCCATGGACTGCAGCCTACCAGGCTCCTGCATCCATGGGATTTTCCGGGCAAGAGTACTGGAGTGGGGTGCCATTGCCTTCTCCAACACATGCAAAAGAGTAAAACTAAACCACCATCTTACACCACACACAAAAATTAACTTAAAATGGATTAAAGACTTGAAAGTAAAACCTGAAGCTACAGAACTCCTAGAAGAAAACATAAGTGACATATGTGATAAATTATTGGTCTTGGTGCTTTTTCGGACCTGATACCCAAACCACAGGCAACAAAAGTGAAAACAAACAAGTAGCACTATGTCAAACTAAAAAGTTGCACAGCAACACAAACCATCAACAAAAAGAAAAGGCAACCTACTGGATGAGAAACAATACTGCAAATCATATATCTGATAAGGGATTAATATCAAATATACAGTTGACCCTTGAACAATGACCCTTGAACAGCGTGGTTAGGTGCTGACCCCCAGCACCATAAAAAACCCATGTATAACTTTACAATCAACCTTCCATATCTGCATTTCTGCATCCTCATATTCATCTAACCACAGATTGTACAGTACTGTAGTACATATCTATTGTAAAAGAGTTATGTATAAGTGGACCCATGTAATTCAAATTCATATAGTTTAAGGGTCAATGCTATATAAGAAACTCATACAACTTATTTGGCAAAAAAAAAAAAAAAAAAAGAAATTAAGAAATGTGTAGAGGATCCAAATAGACATTTTCCCAAAGATGGCATACAGATGGCCAACAGACACATGTAAAGGTGCTCAGCATTACTAATATTCACTAATTTAGCATCACTAAATGGAAATCAAAACCGCATAAGTGTTGGTGAGGATGCAGAGCAAGAAAACTTGTGGATTGTTGGTGGGAATGTAAATTGGTGTAGCCACTATGGAAAATAGTATGAAGGTTCCTCAAAAAATTAAAAATAAATCTACCATATGATCCAGCAATCACACTTCTGGGTATACATCAGAAGGAAATGAAAACAGGATATGGGAGAGATATATCCACTCTCATGTTTAGTGCATCCTTTTATATAGAAATTCTGAAGGCATCATTGGAGGTGAGACTTGTATAACAGGAGCTGACAGTAGATGCTTTAGACAGAAATTATCCTAGGAATAACTAGCCCTAATTCTACTGGAGAGGGCTGAAAAATAAAAATTCCATTGTAATTAGCATAAAAATTCCATAAAGTATTTCAAATATCCAGATGTCTCTTTGACTGCAGTGTACAACCTAAAATTGTTTCCATATAATATATGTTTTGATCTCTGGGGAAAACAGGGAGGGCCTTGAATGGATTAACTACAAGTTCTCTTTCCTTTTGTGCTTCCATACATAGGGTCCTCTAGTCAAATAACCCTTCTTATCAGGGAACCAGGCACAAGTGCCTGCTTATCCCTTTGTGGTGATGGTTTGGTCACAAAGTCATGTCTGACCTCTTGCGACCCCATGGACTGTAGCCTACTAGGCTCCTCTGTTTATGGGATTTTCCAGGCAAGAATACTTCAGTAGGGTGCCATTTCCTTCTCCAGGGGATCTTCCTGACCCAGGGATTGAACCCAGGTCTCCTGCGTCTCTTGCATTGCAGGGGGATTTTTAACCACTGTTTGCTCTGTTTCTAAGTACAACCCTAGCATGGCTCTGAGTGGCATGTTGTGAATCTATATGACTGAGAAACTACTGTCAATCTCATCTGTTGAGTTTCAGTGTTATGTGTTCAGCCATCCACATAAACCTAGAATGGGAATCATTCTCTCACTAATGGAGTAAAGAGAAAGTGAATAAAACACCTGGCATCATGAACAAGGTGGTTCACCAATGACACCTGGTCAGCTTTAATGGTTCTTGGCTAATCGGTCCTATGATACAGCAGCAGCTGCCTGAGACAGAACTGCCAATTGCTGGTGAGCTTGCTCTTTGGCTTGTAGGGCACTTGGTTGTCTCTCACATCATGTGTTTCCATATCTTCCCATCCACCCTAAAGTCCTCTCATCCCAAAGACAAGACATGTTGTTAACTGGTTATACCTGAAGGTGGCATTGCACTGGGTTCATTCTATGTTTGACAGTGGTCTCTGAGGCTTCCATCTGTAATGGCAGTAACAACACAGTGTCCTAACCTAACCTACTGGTACTGAGTCTTGCTTAACAAGGTTTGGGCTGCTGACCATCACTGGCTGTTTGGGGCAGCCATAAGGACATTGTGATTGTCCACTCCTGTGATTGGCCTAGGGAAAGCCCTTTGTGAAGTTTCAGGTAGAGAAGGAGACCACTACCACAGGGAGAGTTAAGCATGTCATCCCAATTGCCTAATAGTCATGGTTGTTTAGGTAAGGATAGTGACTTCGCTTGTTGCCTGTGCTGCTCCTTTGTGCTGTCAAACACTCTCCAGACTCCTAAAGCTGTTGAGGTGCAAATCCATTACTGACTGCAGCCTGTAACCCAGGTACCCAGGGGGTGAAGGGGTAATTAGCTTAGCTGTTCCCCATTTAGCATCCCATTTTGGTCTGGTCTTAAACCTGTAAAGCATGTGTTATGCCTGATAATGAAAATGGATCAAACCCAAGGGTCAGCACAACTGATCACCTGTCAGGCAGTCACTGTAGCGCTGGATACCCTGGCTGAAAAATGTCCCTATCTGAACAAGTTTACAGATTCCTGGACCATTACCTAAGATTTTTCGCCATTGGGGTAATGAACTCTGAGAAGCTCTTGCCTCACAGATACCAAAATGTCAGGTAACAGATGTCTCTACATGTACTAAAGCAACAACACATACTCACCAGGACATTTCTCATGCCCTTTGGAATTTCAAGCATCACTGATAGTGACCAAAGCACTAGTTGCACTTTTCAAAATACACAATGTTGAGCTCTTGAAGAAGGTATTCAAAGGAACTTCCACCTTCCCTACAGGTCCCTGGCAGCTGGCTTAATTGGGAAGTATAATGGGTTTCTCAAAAAAACTCCAATTTAAGTTAAAACATGTCAAATGGATCCCAGGCTGGTTGTTACCTTTGTCACAGACATTGATTAATCTAAATGGGTCCCACTGAGGGCATGGACTCTCTACCACAATGCCACACAATTCCCTTGATATCCTCTCTTGGCCACTTCTAAAGTTTATATTTTTACAACAATCTCACCAAACCCTTTTCCACCCAGACATTGTAACTACTTTGCTTTCTAAGGAGGTATTTTTACTCCCTAGAAGCCTTAATCATCTTTAAGGCTTAAAACTGATGTCAAGGCATCAAAGGGAAACTCCAGAATAAGGCTTAATACTACGGGGGGCCTTGGTATCTTGAGAAAACTAGCAGGGTCTCAAGTAGCCTGACTGCAAGTTTTCCTTCCCATTGTGCTCACCTGAATGTGGTCCCCTAGACAAACAACCGGAGAAGGCAATGGCACCCCACTCCAGTACTCTTGCCTGGAAAATCCCATGGATGAAGGAGTCTGGTAGGCTGCGGTCCATGGGGTCGCTAAGAGTCGGACACGACTGAGCAACTTCAATTTCACTTTTCACTTCCATGCATTGGAGAAGGAAATGGCAACCCACTCCAGTGTTCTTGCCTGGAGAGTCCCAGGGGTGGGGGAGCCTGGTGGGCTGCCGTCTATGGGGTCGCACAGAGTCGGACACGACTGAAGCGACTTAGCAGCTTAGCTGCAGACAAACAACACTCATCACAGGGACCAGGCGTAGTGCAGGTTTCAGGTCCCTTTCAGCCCAGTGGAATTACTTATACAAACCAAGTATATGCTCCCATAGGAACCAGAGGACACCTCATTCTCTTATTTACTAGAAAGCCTGCCTTCCACAGTTCCTACTGGTCCATTCTGTACCTGAATGCAACACATGATGTTTTCCTTCCTCAGGCTGGGAATATATCTGACTAATAAACTGCTGTCAATTTCATGTGTCAAGTGTTTGTCATGTGTTCGGCTAACCTTATAACACTAGAGCAGGACTCCCTCCCTCCCCAACAAAATGAAATGGAGGCTATTAAAACACTGAGCACCTGAGAATCAAGACAGTAGGCATTAACCTTTTATTTTTTGGCCACGCTGTGTGGCATGTGGGATCTTAGTCCCCCAACTAGGGATCGAACTTGCACCCCCTGCAGTGGAAGCACGGAGTCCTAACTGCTAGACCACCAGGAACAGTCCCAGGTATTAACTTTCTTTTTAATAGCTGACTTACAACATTATATCAGTTTTAGGTATACAACATAGTGATTCAATATTTTTATAGATTTTGCACAATAAAAAATGTTACAATTTATTGACTATATACCCTCTGCTGTATATTACCCCCTCATAACTTATTTACTTTATAACTGGAGGTTTTATCATTTAGCCCCTTTAGCTTTTTCACCAATTCCTCTATTCATCTCTTCTCTGGCAACCACTAGTTTGTTCTCTTTATCTATGGATCTGTTTCTCTTTTGTTATATTTGTTCATTTGCTTTTTTTTTAGATTCCACATATAAGTGAAAACATACAGTATTTGTCTTTATCTGTCATACTTATTTCACTAAGCATAATACTGTCCAGGTCCATCCATATTGTCAAATGGCAAAACAACTAAATATATATACATATATATATATATATAAATTTTATTACAAAATGGGCAGAGGACCTGAATAAACATTTTTCCAAAGAAGACATACATTAAAATGTACTATGCAGGTACAGTAAATAAGTGTTTGGTACATGAACGACAGATCAATGAAATAGAAAAGAGTCCAAAAATAGACCCAAATAAATATGTGAATTTAATATATGATAGGGTATCTTTTTAAATATGGAAAAGATCAATTGTTCAATAAATAACATTAGGAAAACTGGCCAAGAGGCACATGAAAAGATGCTCAACATCACTAATCATTAGGAAAAAGCAAATTGAAATCACAACAAGATACTACTTCATACCTGTCAGAATGATTATCATCAAAATGACAAGAAATAACAAGAGTTCATAAGCATATGGAAAAAAAGGGAATCCTAGTACATTGTTAGTGGGAATGTAAATTGGTGCAGCCACTGTGGAAAACAGTATGGAGTTTCCTCAAAAAATTAAAAATAGAACTACCATGTACTGTGCTGTGCTTAGTTGCTCAGTTGTGTCTGACTCTTTGCTACCCCATGGACTGTAGCCTGCCAGGCTCCTCTGTCCATAGAGATTCTCCAGGCAAGAATACTGGAGTGTGTTGCCATGCCCTCCTCCAGGGGAACTTCCCAACACAGGGACTGAACCCAGGTCTCCCCTACTGCAGGCAGATTCTTTACTGTCTGAGCCACCAGAGAAGCCTAAGAATACTGGAGTGGGTAGCCTATCCCTTCTCCAGGGAATTTTCCTGACCCAGGAATTGAACCAGGGTCTCCTTGCAATGCAGGTGGATTCTTTACCAGCTGAGCTACCAGGAAAGCCCTAGAACTACCATATGATCCAGCAATCACACTCCTGGGTATTTATTTGAAGAAAATGAAAAAATTAATTTGAAAAGATATACACATCTCAATTTTCATTGCAGCATTATTTATAATTGCCAAGAATATGGAAGCAACCAAAGTATCCACTATTTATGTCAATAAATAGATAAAGAAGATGTGAGATATATATATATATATATATATATATATATATATATATATATATATAATTCAGGCATAAAAAATGAAATTTTGCCATTTGTCACAATAACCTTATCTTTTAATGTATAAATTAAAAACAGAGTGGGCAAAGAAAATTCCTGAAAAAGAAAAGCAACAAGAGGGGTCTCACTTGACCAGATATTAACATGTATTGTGCAGGCATGGTAAATAAGTGTTTGGTACATGAACAGTCAGACCAATGACATAGAAAAGAGTCCAAAATTAGAACCAAATAAATATGGGAATTTAGTATATGATAGGGTATCTTTTTAAATGTGGAAAAGATAAATTGTTCAATAAATAACATTAGGAAAACTGGCTACCTATTTTGAGAGAAAAAGAGATAAACCTGGATTCTTAACTCACTCTTAAAAATAAATGTCAGATAGCTTACAGCTTTACACATAAAGAATAGGTTTGGAAAATGTTTCTTACGAGAAAATATGGTTAATGTTAATATCCATGAACTGGTTAAAACCTTCCTAAAGCAACACCCAGGACCCAGAAGCTTTAAGGAAAATGAGTGATACATTTAAAGACATGAAAAATTTACAAATTGTCTCAGCAAAAAACACCTTAGAAAAGCCAAATGATAAATGAGAGCTGGAAAATATATTTACAACACATATAACAAAGAAGGAGCTAGCTTTTCCAGATCTTTCTAAGTAAGAAAAAGACAAACCAAAGTGTGGATACACAAAGTGCACAAACAGACAAATCACAGATAAAAATATATAAATGACTTCTAAATATGGAAAGATGTTTAATCTTACTCATACTTTAAAAAAACCTAAATGAAAACAAGATGCGAAGAGCTGACTCATTTGAAAAGACCCTAATGCCGGGAAAGATTGAGGGCAGGAGGAGAAGGGGACGACAGAGGATGAGATGGTTGAATGGTATCACCGACTCGATGGACATGGGTTTGTGTGGACTCCGGGAGTTGGTGATGGACAGGAATGCCTGGCGTGCTGTGGTTCATGGGGTCACAAAGAGTCGGATACGACTGAGTGACTGAACTAAACTGACACAATATTATTTCTCTTATGAAATTGCTAAAGATCCGAGTATCTGATCACACATAAAAGAACCGTCACCTACCCAGAGTAGAGGATGCTGTGAGCTAAAAGGCATTCTTTTCTATTGCTGGTTGAAGGATATACTGAAGAAATTAGTTTGGAGGACAAATTATGAACATTTATCAAAATTAAAAATACACATATTCTTTGATCCATTAACTATATTACTCAGATATTACATGCTAATATATATACATGTATATATATATATATATATATATATCTCCACACACAAGGATCTTTACTGAAGAAATCTGTTCATAATAGCAAACATAGAAACACTCCGCATGCCTTTCGTTTAGGTAAATGTTTGAATAAATTCTGTACATTGTTAAGCTATTCAAAGAATGTGCCTGATTTATATGTACCTAATAAAAAGTTTCTTGGTACATGCATACCTTGTTTATTGCACTTTGCTTTATTGTACTTTGAAGATACTGCTTTATACAAATTAAAGGTTTGTGGTAACTGAGTGGAGCCGGTCTATCGAGCCATTTTCCACAACAGTAATTTCTCACTGCAAGGAAATCAAACCAGTCAATCCTAAAGGAAATCAGTCCTGAATATTCATTGGAAGGACCGATGCTAAAGCTGAAACTCCAGTACTTTGGCCACCTGATGCCAAGGGCTGACTCATTAGAAAAGACCCTGATGCTGGGAAAGATTGAGGGCGGAAGGAGAAGGGGATGAGAGAGGATGAGATGGTTGGATGGCATCACCAACTCGATGGACATGAGTTTGAGCAAGCTCCAGGAGTTGGTGATGGACAGGGAAGCCTGGCATGCTGCAGTCCATGGCATCGCAAAGAGTCAGACACGACTGAGCGACTGAACTGAACTGAACTGAATTTATCGCTTTGTGTCTCTGTGTCACATTTTGGTAATTTTCACAATATTTTTAACTTTTAAAAAATCATTATTATATTTGTTATGGTGATCTGTGATCAGTAATCTTTGATATTACGGTTGCAAAAAGATTGTGATTTGCTGGAGACTCAGATGACGGTTAGCATTTTTAGCAATAAAGAACTTTTCCATTCAGATATATGCATTCCTTCTTAAGACATGCTATTAATAGACCTCAGTATAATATAGTGTAAACATAACTGCTATACACATTGGGACTTATGTGACTTCCTTGACTCTCTTTATTGCAATATTCACTTTATTGAGGTAGTCTGGAACTGAACCTGAAATACCTCTGAGGTATGCCTGTACATGATTATCTGTGACAAAGAAGAATACAGAACAGTGTGAATAGTATGCTCTAATTTGTGTAAAAGAAAAACAGATACTACTTTTATATGAAAGTATACAAGACCCTGTTAATAGTGAGTGTCTCTAGGGCAGCAGTCCCAATGTTTTTGGCACCAGGGACCAGTTTTGTGGAAGACACTCTTTCCACGGACTGGGGTGTGGGTGGTTTCAGGATAATTCAAGCACATATCATTTATTGTGCACTGTATTTCTATTATTATTACATCAATTCCACCTCAGATCATCAGGCATTAGATCCTGGAGGTTGGGGACCCCTGCCATAAAAGAATCTAAGAATCTGGGTGTCCCGATTCTGTGGTAGGGAGATCTTTCTTATATTGTATACTCCTTGCCTTGTTGAAAAAATTTACCATGTGCATATGTTACTTTTTCAATAGAAGAATGTTGTGAATTAAGATTAAAAAAAAGAAAGAAATTCATGGGATATCTAGATTGAAAACTAGACAGAAAAGCATTCTTCTTAGCATGTATGTTACATGAATTAAAAGATACATTTATGACTTGTTTTTAAGTTTATTGAGAATTTATTGAAAAATATAATTGCATATATTTGAACTGTACAATGGGATGATTTGTTATGCATTGTGGAATGATTACCAAGATTGATAATTAACATTCATAACTTCATTTCACATACTTAATGTTTTTGTTGTTTATTTACTGTTTAAGAGCTTTCATTAGTTCACTCAAGATTTTTATCCCCTAATAATATTTCCCCATGGATTTTCCTAATATTGAAATAATTTTTTGGTGTTTCTGTCACTGTATAAACAGCAGAAATTCACTATAAAATATTCGTGTAATATAGGAAAATATGCTCAGTGGGTAAAGAATCCATCTACAATGAAGGAGACACAGGAGACATGAGTTTGATCCCTGGGTCGGGAAGATCCCCTGGAGAAGGAAATGGCAACCCACTCCAGTATTTTTCCCTGAAAAATCCCATAGACAGAGAAGCCTGGTAGGCTACAAAGGGTCACAAAGAGTTGGACATGACTGAGCGACTAAGCACACACACATAGAAAAATATGAAGAATATGTAAAAAGTATCTATAAATCAGCTACCTGGGTAAGATGAATGCTGTATTTTGGTATCTATTCTGCCAGAATTATACATATGTACTAGTAAATATTATAATGAATGCTATAAATTGTGCACTTAACAGTATTATACATACAATTTTATGATCCAATTTTCCAAATAACACTAAGTAGTAGACAAGTTTCTATGCCAATTACTAAGGCAGTATATCATCATATCATCATGTGTAATGAATACAAGGTATACTGAAGTGTTGAGACTTTAAAATTTATTTACTGAATTTATTATTTGTGGATGTAAATAAGGTTTTTAATTCTTCAAGCAGCATCTCACCTGCAACTGAGATCTGCAGAAGAACTACTTTCTATCCCGCATAACGTTCATTAAAAATGAATGTATATAAATGACATGCATTAATTGCTCATTGAAATTATTTGAGTTCTTTCCAGGGTCTGTGAGGATTCATAGATGAATCTATTATAAGAATTGAGAAAAAGTGTTTTAAGAGTACAAAGGAGGGAATGATTTATTTGAGATGAAATGATGGGGAAAATTTTATGGGGAAGTTAACATTTGCACTATTCTTTTATAGGAGGAAAGAGGAAATGCATTCTGTGAAGGAAGTTTAGAATTTTTAAAAAGGTGAGCAAGGAGTCAAGGGGAGAACCTGGTTGGGTCTCTAGACAGTGCTCCTAAATTGGCAATTAACTGGCTGAATTTTCTACTGTATCCAGAAACTGGCATTCAGGCAGTTTATCAGGAGTATTTTTTTTTTATCATACATATTGTGTGCAATATTTATAGTACACACACACACACACACACACACACACACACACATACTCATTATTCCACATGCTCATTCATGTCTGACTCTTTGTGACCCAAGGACTGTAACCCATCAGGCTCCTCTGACCATGGGATTTCCCAGGCAAGAATACTGGAGTGGGTTGCCATTTCCTTCTCCAGGTGATCTTCCCAAACCAGGGACTGAACTCACATCTCCTGCATCTCCTGCATTGGCAGGCAGATTTTTTACCACTGTTTTACATTGTAAAGCATAATAAAACATTTTCATTTAGTTTGGGTAAGTGACCATTAGACCAATGGGATAACAAAATAGAAGACTTCTGTGTTTCTGAAAAGAATTTGGTAACTGTAATACTAAGTTATAGCTTCCAAGTATGTACCAGACTTTTTCTTTGCATGGAGTCTACTAACAATTGTATTTATAACATAACATTAGGAATTTCCTGTGTTGTTCCATTAAATTGTCAGATTGTCTACATAAGTTGCTTCTGCATGGAGAGCTCTGTTAGGCTCCTTGGTAAATCACGTAAAGTCACATACAAGATGAAGTCCCAGGGTAGCTACAAGACCCCAGTGGGGACGATCCTTTGCCGTGCTCATTTAGACAACCCTGATTTTGAGCTCTTCATAATGGTGGAAATCAATATAATCATTCATTCACACAATTATTGCCTTTTAGATTAAACCTTTAATCAACATGTACTATGTGTCAAGCACTATGCTAAGGGTTGAGGAAAGATTAATAACTTGTAACTATCTCAGTTTTAATGAACTCATATTCTTGGAAAGTGAAGGTGACTTTCCTTTTTACCACTGTACATTAGGAAGGAAAGTGGTCCAGTCTTGAAAGTGAAAGCCATTCAGTTGTGTCCAACTCTTTGTGATCCCATGGATATACAGTCCATGGCATTTTCCAGGCCAGAATACTGGAGTGGGCAGTCGTTCCTTTCTCCAAGGGATCTTCCCAACACAGGGATCGAACCCAGGTCTCCTGCATTGCAAGCGGATTCTTTACCAGCTGAGCCACCAGGGAAGACCAAGAATACTGGAGTGGGTAACTTATCCCTTCTCCAGGGGATCTTCCTGACTGAGGAATCAAACCGGGGTCTCCTGCATTGCAGACAGATTCTTTACCAGCTGAGCTACAAGGGAAGCCCAGTCTTGGATGTGATGATTAAGAGGACAATGGTATGAAGATTTTTTAGATACCAGATGATAAGGGAAACTTGGATGATCTTAGAAGCTAGGTGAAATTACTTACCAAGTCTGCTTGAGGTTATTTAAATAGACTGAGTGGTAACACAATTTGTGTGGAACTTCTGTTATTTTTTAGAAGCAGCCAAAACTTGGAGCCAAAGCTGTGAATAAGCTATTGGTGATTCAACTAGGGAACATGATTTTCATTTAAACAAATAGGTTGCGACTATTAAAATAGTGACCACATTTTTTCTTATGGGGCTTATAAACTTACTCCAAAGACACTTTTCAGAACAGAATTCTACAACGGTCTTGAAGGTATAACATAATTGTTGGAAAGTGTGTATTTTTCTAAGATGACAGTTTTAAGGGAAGAACTTTCACTGAAGTACACATTTTTATGTTTTTATGCTTGTGTTTTTAATCACATTTAATAACATATAAGCCCATTATTAAAACTAGTTAGAGAAAAATAATGCCTGTGACCCCACCATTCTCACAAAATTAATGTTTTTATGTTATGTTTTGTTATACAATAGTCGCTTTTCATTATGTGCTAGTATTCATTTATATGATGGAATTTTATTTTGAGATATACATCTCCAGTCATCAGCCCCAGATAAAAAATAGACAAACCAAAAATAGAATAGAATAGAATAGAATAGAATAGAATAGAATAGAATGTTTGTTTTAAGCTGGAAAGACTATCCTTGACTTGCTGACTTTTGGATGCAATTAACAAACACAAAGTTGCTCAAAGTGCCTCAGGTAGCTCTTCTTGTTTGAAAGTTTCAGACATGCATCTTTGAAGTGCCTATGCTCAGGCTGTCTTTTGTTTCCTGCTGAGTTCCAGCTTCCCAGGAGTAACTGCTGCTTGCAGAGTCTGTAGCTAGTTAAATGAAGATTGCACTGTACATGTTGTTGTTGAGTTGCTAAGTGGTGTCCGAATCTTTTGCAACCCCATGGACCATAGCCTGCCAGGCACTTCTTTCCATGGGATTTTTAAGGCAAAAATATTGGAATAGGTTGCCATTTCCTTCTCCAAAAAACTATTTATGGACACTGAAATTTGAATTTCCTATAATTTTCATGTGCCATGAAGTAGTATTACTTAAAAAAATTCTCCCAACCACTGAAAAATGCAAAAGCTAGTCTCAGCTCGTGGGCTGAACAAAAACAGGCAACAGGCTGGATTTGGTCACACCTGTTATAACGTCTGGGATGGATTTGGAGTCAGAAGGCCTGGATTTCAACTCTGTGACGGTGGATAAGGTGTGGAAACTCAGTCTCCTCACCTGTGAAATGCATACGTGGCCATCCTGGCAGCTTCCCAGTGGGGACCTGGCCCATGCAATGCTCAGGCCTGGGGCCCTGTTCTTGGTCAAGGTAGGCTTTCCCTTGCTTGAGGCAGTTCATGGAGTGGGCTCTGGGCTCTGTCCAGAGACAGGCTGACCTGGGATCCCACCTAGCTTGGCCACTTCCGGTTGTGTAATTCTCCATAAGCTGGGTTTGCTTGGAGCCTAGGCTTCTGGCTGCAGCTCTCTTAGGAACTTGGGGAGGCCCCCTGGGATGTCTTGTGTCCCCCACACATTTCCAGGTACTTGGCACGTGCTGGATAAAACTCGGCAGCCTTAGGGATGACACAGGATGCTGCTCTGGCCCCTCTGCAGTTTTGCGGGTGGCAGGCGGGCGGAGCCGCGAGATGCCCTGGGGAACTGGCATGTTTCCCTCAACGACTTGGAACAAGGCGGGTCCCACCGTCCCCTCCTTGTTGCCTTGTCCCCTGCCCTCTCTCCATCCCCATCAACCTGCATCGTCCAGGCTCTGGTGCAGATGGCAATGGGCTAGGCAGGACTGGAAGAGTGCCCCCCAATTCCCCCACCCGGGCTTAGGGAGGGGAAAGGAGCAGTTGCAGGGTCTATGCACCCGTGTACAACAGCTCTGCCGAATTTCAAACCCAGGCCTTGTTTGATTTTGCTCATTTTCCGGTCCACACGAAGATCTCAATGTCTAAAAGAGCATGGTAAAGGATCGTCTCCGCTGGGGTCTCCTAGATACCCTGGACTTCATCCTGCATGTGACTTCATGTGATTTACCGAGGAGCATAACAGAGCTCTCCATGCCGAAGCAACATATGTGGAGAATCTGGCAATTTAATGGAAGAACACAGGAAATTTCTAATGTTGTGTTATAAACACAATTGTTAGTAGACTCATGCAAAGACAAAGTCTGGTACATACTTGGAAGCTAGGACTTAGTATTATGGTTACAAAATTACTTTTAGAATTATAAGTAAACTAAGGTAAGTCTTCCCTGGTGGCTCAGACAGTAAAGAATCTGCTTGCAATGCAAGAGACTGGGTTTGATCCCTGGATCAGGAAGATCCCCTGGAGAAGGGAATGGCAACCCATTCCAGTATTCTTGCCTGGAGAATCCCATGGACAGAGGAACTCGGCAGCTGCAATCCATGGGGTCGCAAGGAGTCAACAGGACTGACCGACTAATACTTTCACTTTCACTTTAAGGGAAAACAATTAGGGTGGATGGAGAATTACTATGGCTACAACTTTGGAAACTGAAATATTCTGTGGGGAAAAACAAAAACCAACCAAACCAAAAAACTTCAGTTGTGCGGTTCTTTTTTAAAAAGCAAAGGAATATGTTCTTACTGGTACTACAAAATGCTCGAGGTTTACTCTGCATTTTCACTGTCCAGACAAAGAATCAACCACTTCTGCAAGTTAAAAGAGTACAGGAAGAACCTGGAATAACTCTAGGTGGCTTGAGATGCTGTTTTAACCTCCTTTTCATCCTACTAGGGAGGGAAAGATTCCTACCCTAGGATTATGGGAATGGCTGACCACATGACACCCAACACTAGACAGATGAGATTGACCTGTAGGGTCCCGCTCAGTTACATTATTATGTAATCACTTTACCTCCAAATCATTGTCTTTCTCCTCGTTATCATTCCTTTATGCCTCTTCTCCTCTATTTCCCTTTCTTGCCTCCTTTCTCATTTCTTTCTCATTTTATTCCATTAACTAGAACCTCCATGTTGTTAAATAACAGCATTGAAAATACGTAATATTATGTCACTCATCGTTTAGTAGAAATGTTTCTAAAATTTTGTCAATATGATGTTAGGACATTATTTTTAGATGTCTTTTGACTTTCAAGTAACAATGTGAGTGGCCATTTGGATATATGTGCCTGAAAATTAAGGGAGAAGTAAACTACAGGTATCAGAAGCCTTAATGAGATTCCCTAGGCAATAAGTTTAAATAGAGAAAAAAATAAATCAAAGCATTCCAAGGTTTAGATAACTGTTAGCTACCTTTTATCCTAATCTGTTTTTAAACCTTCACAAACTTTTTATATTCTCTAGTTATTTAAATTTATTATTTAATAATATTCAATGATTTTTTTTCATTTTTTTAAAAATTTTATTTTATTTTTAAATTTTACATAATTGTATTAGTTTTGCCAAATATCAAAATGAATCCGCCACAGGTATACATGTGTTCCCCATCCTGAACCCTCCTCCCTCCTCCCTCCCCATACCATCCCTCTGGGTCATCCCAGTGCACCAGCCCCAAGCATCCAGTATCGTGCATCGAACCTGGACTGGCAACTCGTTTCATACGTGATATTATACATGTTTCAATGCCATTCTCCCAAATCTTCCCACCCTCTCCCTCTCCCACAGAGTCCATAAGACTGTTCTATACATCAGTGTCTCTTTTGCTGTCTCATACACAGGGTTATTGTTACCATCTTTCTAAATTCCATATATATGCGTTAGTATACTGTATTGGTGTTTTTCTTTCTGGCTTACTTCACTCTGTATAATAGGCTCCAGTTTCATCCACCTCATTAGAACGGATTCAAATGTATTCTTTTTAATGGCTGAGTAATACTCCATTGTGTATACATACCATAGCTTTCTTATCCATTCATCTGCTGATGGACATCTAGGTTGCTTCCATGTCCTGGCTATTATAAACAGTGCTGCGATGAACATTGCTTATTATTTTGTTTTTATTGTGAAATGAAACATAAATCTATGTTTCATAGAAAAGTGCATGAAATATACATTTACAGTTTAATGAATAGTTAGAAAATGAACATCAAAGAAACCACCACAGGTCAAGAAACAGAAATTTTCCAGCATTCCTGAAGGCTTGTGCATGTTCCCCTCTCATCAGAGCTCCATATCTTCCCCTGACAACACTTTAGACTTTTGTATTAATAGTCTCCTTGCTTTCCTTTATAGTTTGATTGCCAATGTATGTATACCTAAACAATATTCACTTAGTCAAAATATATGGCATATATTTACACTCAAGAAACCATTACCACAGTCAAGATAATGAACATATTTTCTACCCACAAAGACCCTTTGTATATTTTTGTAATATTTTCCTCCAGTACGTCCCTGTTCTTACCTCCACTGATCTGCCTTCTGCTACTATAGATTAGTTTTCATTTTCTCAAATTTTACATAAATGGAATAATTCAGTATTAACTCTCTTTTTGTCTGGCTTATTATCATTGAGCATCATAATTTTGAGATCCACCTATGTTATTATGAATATCATATTGTAGCATATCTTCATTCCTTTTTATTACTCAGTAGTATTCTATGGTGTGGATGGACTACAGTTAATGTGTTCACCTATTGATGGGATATTTGGGTTGTTTCCAGTTTGAGCTATCACAAATAATGCTATTATAAATATTCATGGACAAGTCTTTGCATAGGCATATATCTTCCTGTTACATAAATATCTGGCATTAGAATGGCTGGATCATTTAATAGGTGTATATTTAACTTTTTTAAAAGAAATATTTATTTATTTGGATGTGTCAGGTCTTAGTTGTGGCATGAAGACTCTTTTAGTTGCAGCATGCAAATTCTTAGTTGTGGCATGTGAGATCTAGTTCTCTGACCAGGGATAGAACCTAGGTTCCCTGCATTGGGAGCACAATCTTAGCCATTGGACTACCAGGGAAACCCTGGTGCATGTTTAACTTTTAAGAAACTACTAAACTGTTCTCCCACAGAGGGTATGAGAGTTCTTGTCCCTCCAACTCTCTCCAATAGTTTGTATGGTTAGTCTTTTTAATTTTATCCATTTTAATACATGTGAAGCTAGAATCTCATTCTGGTTTTGATTTGCATTTCCCTAATGATAATGACGGAGAAGGCAATGGCACCCCACTCCAGTACTTTTGCCTGGAAAATCCCATGGATGGAGGAGCCTGGTGGGCTGCAGTCCATGGGGTTGCTAGAGTCGGACACGACTGAACGACTTCACTTTCACTTTTCACTTTCATGCATTGGAGAAGGAAATGGCAACCCACTCCAGTGTTCTTGCCTGGAGAATCCCAGGGAAGGGGGAGCCTGGTGGGCTGCTGTCTACGGGGTCGCACAGAGTCGGACACGACTGAAGTGACTTAGCAGCAGCAGCAAATGATAATGATGTTAAATATCTTTGTATATGCTCATCTTCCAAACATCTTACTTGGTAAAGTGTTCAAATATTTTTCCATTTGTTAACTGGGGTGTTTATTTTTTTATTACTGAATTTTGAGTTTTTATATATTCTGGATACACATACTTTACTTTCAGATATACTATATTATTTGCAGGTAGATTTTTTTTCCTCTTCTGCTCTCAAAACAAGGTTGCCCTTCAATTGTTCTAGCTTTCTTCATGGATTTTAGTCCTAAATTCTGTCTTCCTCAATTCCAAGATTTTCTCTCCTGCCCCCAAGTAGTAATTTTTTAAATACAAGCCACTTAAAAAAGCAGATGGGGATATCATGGTGGCCAAATGGTTAAGAATCTGCCTTGCAGTGCAAGGACACCCATTTGATCTTTGCTCTGGGAAGATCTCACATGCCGTGGAGCAACTAAGCCCATGTGCCACAACTACTGAACCAGTGCTCTGGAGTCAGCGAGTCGCAACTACAGAGCCCACATGCTATAATTATGGAAGCCAGCACTCTACATCCAGTGCTCCACAACAAAGAGAAGACATCAAAATGAAGAGGAGCCCCCGCTTACCGCAACTAAAGAAAGCCTGCATGCAACAAAGACCCACCACAGCCAAAAAATAATAAAATAATAAATCTTAAAAAAAAAAAAAAAGCAGATGGACCTTTCTCCTCACAGTACCTCACCATGAGCAGCTGAAGCTTGACTTCTGCTTGTATAATTTTTTTTCAGGTTTTCTTTTTGTATTGCCAGCCCCTACTCCCTCCCACCTCACTTACTTTTTTTGCAATTTTAGCTATTTATATAAAAGAATGTCTGCTAAAACTCTTCACAGTACACCACCTTCTGCTTATTTGTTTGCCTGTTCATTGTTTGATAAATTATGAATTGATTTGAAATTCTAAGAAGAGTTTGGAATTGATACAGTGGGTGACATTTTATTTTATTGTTTTTCTACTTTATTTAAAGTTTAGGTAATTTATGTATAGTTTCTTGTTTTATAACAAAGGAATTTAATTATACCAAAATCTTCTGAATATAGTGTTTTGTTGCATCACAAAACTTATTGCCATTATTTTCTAATAACACAAACTGAAAGTTTTGATTTCCTTTTATGACTCCATAGTTTCTAAAGATCAACTTGCAACTTTTTTCAATGTTGTTTGTTTTGTGTTTCTTTAATACTCATTAATTTCCAGGTTTTTTTGTACTGTGGTCATAGCCCTCTATGACCATGAGCCAACTACTATAATTTCGGGTACATTGAAGAGTTTGAGTTATCTATTTAAAAAGTACAGTTGAAATACCATATTTGAATTTGAACTGAATATGTATTCTCAATGGTAATATGCAAAGTTTAATATGCCTTTCAAAGTTTAGCCTATTAATTTTATTATTCAATTTCCCATAGGTGGCCTTTTAATCAGTCTTTTCTTCTGGTTTTATAAATTAAAAAAATGTAAAACTCTACAAAGAATATCAAAACATCCATGTGCCCATCATCAAGATCTGGTAATTATCACATATTTTCACATTTACTTAAACTTATGATTTTAATGACAGAACATGTCTCAAGAACAATCTCAAGAACACTTGAGACCCCCTTTGCCACCTCCAGTTCTAATTTTCTGCTTCCTACACAAAGAAGGAAGTATTAATAATTTATTATGTATTCTTCATGGTTTTTTAAAAAATACTTTTATACATTAACTTTGTATTCTTGGAATATATATATGTGTGTGTGCACACATGCTCAGTCACTAAGTCATGTCCGACTCTTGCAACCCCATGGACTGTAGCCCACCAGGCTCCTCTGTCCATGGGATTCTCCAGGCAAGAATACTGGAGTGGGTTGCCATGCCCTCTTTCAGCGGATCTTCCCAACCCAGGGATCGAACTGACATCTCTTATGTATCCTGTTTTGGCAGGTGGGTTCTTTACCAGTAGCACCACCTGGGGAGCCCACTGCTCCAAAAAATTTGGAGTTTTCCAAATTTGCTGACATATTGGGTGCAGCACTTTAACAGCATCATCTTTTAGGATTTGAAATAGCTAAGCTGGAATTCCATCACCTCCACTAGCTTTGCTTGTAGTAATGCTTCCTAAGGCTCACTTAACTTCACACTCCAAAATGTCTGGCTCTAGGTGACTGACCACAACATCGTGGTTATTTGGGCCATTAAGATCTTCCTTTATTCTTATGTCATTGATTTGTTGGAAAAACTGGGTAGTTTACCTATGAAATAACTTACATCCAACATTTGACTTACTGCTTCCTCATCTTCGTGCTTAACTTCATCCTTCTCTGTTTCCTGTGAACTCCTAGTTATGATTAGATTCTATTTCAATTCAGTATAGATTTTCTTTGACACAGCACTTCAGAGGTCCTGTGGTGTGCTTCTTATCACATACTATTATGAGGTACATAACATCTGTATTTCTCATTTTTTAATGATGTGAAGCTGATTAATGTGCTTAGATGGTGTCAAACTGGTCTCCCCAATATAAATTTCCCTCCTTCGACTTTCACCAACTAGTTCTGGCATATATTGGGTTCAGTTCAGTTCAGTTCAGTTCAGTCGCTCAGTCGTGTCCGACTCTTTGCGACCCCATGAATCACAGCACGCCAGGCCTCCTTGTCCATCACCAACTCCCGGAGTTTACTTAAACTCATGTCCATTGAGTCGGTGATGCCATCCACCCATCTCGTCCTCTGTCGTCCCCTCCTCCTCTTATCCCAATCCCTCCTTGCATCAGGGTCTTTTCCAAAGAGTCAACTATTTGCATGAGGTGGCCAAAGTATTGGAGTTTCAGTTTCAGCATCAGTCCTTCCAATGAACACCAGGACTGGTCTCCTTTAGGATGGACTGGTTGGATCTCCTTGCAGTCCAAAGGACTCTCAAGAGTCTTCTCCAACACCACAGTTCAAAAGCATCAATACTTCAGCGCTCAGCTCTCTTCACAGTCCAACTCTCAGATCCATACATGACCACTGGAAAAACCATAGCCTTGACTAGACGAACCTTTGTTGGCAAAGTAATGTCTCTGCTTTTCAATATGCTATCTAGGTTGGTCATAACTTTCCTTCCAAGGAGTAAGCGTCTTTTAATTTCATGGCTGCAGTCACCATCCGCAGTGATTTTGGAGCCCAAAAATATAAAGTCTGCCACTGTTTCCACTGTTTGCCCATCTATTTTCCATGAAGTGATGGCACAAGATGCCATGATCTTAGTTTTCTGAATGTTGAGCTTTAAGCCAACTTTTTCACTCTCCTTTCCCCACTTTCACCAAGAGGCTCTTTAGTTCTTTTTCACTTTCTTCCATAAGGGTGATGTCATCTGCATATCTGAGGTTATTGATATTTCTCCCAGCAATCTTGATTCCAGCTTGTGCTTCCTCCAGCCCAGTGTTTCTCATGATGTGACAATATACAGCCTTGACATACTCCTTTGCCTATTTGGAACCAGTCTGTTGTTCCATGTCCAGTTCTAACTGTTGCTTCCTGACCTGCATATAGGTTTCTCAAGAGGCAGGTCAGGTGTTCTGGTATTCCTATCTCTTTCAGAATTTTCCACAGTTGATTGTGATCCACACAGTCAAAGGCGTTGGCATAGTCAATAAGGCAGAAATAGACGTTTTTCTGGAACTCTCTTGCATTTTCGAGGATCCAGCAGATGTTGGCAATTTGACCTCTGGTTCCTCTACTTTTTTTAAAACCAGCTTGAACAAACGGAAGTTCACAGTTCAAGTACTGCTGAAGCCTGGCTTGGAGAATTTTGAGCATTACTTTACTAGCATGTGAGATGAGTGCGATTGTGCGGTAGTTTCAGCATTCTTTGGCATTGCCTTTCTTTGGGATTGGAATGAAAACTGACCTTTTCCAGTCCTGTGGCCACTGCTGAGTTTTCCAAATTTGCTGGCATATTGAGTGCAGCACTTTCACAGCATCATCTTTCAGGATCTGAAATAGCTCAACTGGAATTCCATCACCTCCACTAGCTTTGTTCATAGGGATTCTTTCTAAGGCCCACTTGATTTCACATTTCTGGATGTCTCGCTCTAGGTGAGTGATCACACCATCATGATTATCTGGGTTGTGAAGCTCTTTTTTGTAAAATTCTTCTATGTATTCTTGCCACCTCTTCTTAATATCTTCTACTTCTGTTAGGTCCATACCATTTCTGTCCTTTATCGAGCCCATCTTTGCATGACATGTTCCCTTGGTATCTCTAATTTTCTTGACAAGATCTCTAGTTTTTCCCATTCTCTTGTTTTCCTCTATTTCTTTGCATTGATAGCTGAGGAAGGCTTTCTTATCTCTCCTTGCTATTCTTTGGAACTCTGCATTCAGATGCTTATATCTTTCCTTTTTTCCTTTGCTTTTCACTTCTCTTCTTTTCACAGCTATTTGTAAGGCCTCCTCAGACAGCCATTTTGCTCTTTTGCATTTCTTTTCCATGGGGATGGTCTTGATCCCTGTCTCCTGTACAATGTCAGGAATCTCTGTCCATAGTTCATCAGGCACTCTATCAGATCTAGGCCCTTAAATCTATTTCTCACTTCCACTGTATAATCATAAGGGATTTGATTTAGGCCATACCTGAATGGTCTAGTGGTTTTCCCTACTTTCTTCAATTTAAGTCTGAATTTGGCAATAAGGAGTTCATGATCTGAGCCACAGTCAGCTCCCAGTCTTGTTTTTGCTGACTGTATAGAGCTTCTCCATCTTTGGCTGCAAAGAATATAATCAATCTGATTTTGGTGTTGACCATCTGGTGTTGTCCATGTGTAGAGTCTTCTCTTGTGTTGTTGGAAGAGGGTGTTATGACCAGTGCGTTCTCTTGGCAAAACTCTATTACCCTTTGCCCTCTTCATTCTGTACTCCAAGGCCAAATTTGCCTGTTACTCCAGGTGTTTCTTGACTTCCTACTTTTGCATTCCAGTCCCCTCTAATGAAAAGTACATCTTTTTTGGGTGTTAGTTCTAAAAGGTCTTGTAGTTCTTCACAGAACCGTTCAACTTCAGCTTCTTCAGCATTACTGGTTGGGGCATAGACTTGGATTACCGTGATATTGAATGATTTGCCTTGGAAACGAACAGAGATCATTCTGTCGTTTTTGAGATTGCATCCAAGTACTGCATTTCGGACTCTTGTTGACCATGATGGCTACTCCATTTCTTCTAAGGGATTCCTGCCCACAGTAGTAGATATAATGGTCATCTGAGTTAAATTCACCCATTCCAGACCATTTTAATTAGCTGATTCCTAGAATGTCGACGTTAACTCTTGCCTCTCTTGTTTTACCACTTCCAATTTGCCTTGATTCATGGACCTGACATCCCAGGTTCCTATGCAAATTTGCTCTTTATAGCATTGGACCTTGCTTCTATCACCAGTCACATCCACAACTGGGTATTGTTTTTGCTTTGGCTCCATCCCTTCATTCTTTCTGGAGTTATTTCTCCACTGATCTCCAGTAGCATATTGGGTACCTACCAACCCGTGGAGTTCTCCTTTCAGTATCCTATCATTTTGCCTTTTCATACTGTTCATGGGGTTCTTAAGGCAAGAATACTGAAGTGGTTTGCCATTCCCTTCTCCAGTGGATCACATTCTATCAGACCTCTCCACCATGACCCTCCCATCTTGGGTGGCCCCACACGGCATGGCTTAGTTTCACTGAGTTAGACAAGGCTGTGGTCCATGTGATCAGATTGGCTCATTTTCTGTGATTATGGTTTCAGTGTGTCTACCCTCTGATGCCCTCTCGCAACACCTACTGTCTTACTTGTGTTTCTCTTACCTTGGATGTGGTGTCTCTTCATGGGTGCTCCAGCAAAGTGCAGCTGCTGCTCCTTACCTTGGACGAGGGGTATCTCCTCACGGCTGCCCCTCCAGACCTTGGATGTGGAGTAGCTTCTCTCGGCCCTCCTGCACCCGTGCAGCCACTGCTCCTTGGACATGGGGTTGCTCCTCTCGGCCCCCTCCCCTGGCCTGGGGCATGTGGTAGCTCCTTTCGGCCGCCGCCCTGACTTCGGGCCTGGGGTAGCTCCTCTCGGCCATGCTTCTGCGTGGTCCGTCGCAGCTGGCGCACATTTTGCCTAAATCTTTTATTTCATTAGAGCTTGCAAATTTGCAATTTCTGATCTTTTCATTCCTTCTGCATTTATTAGCTGGAATTTTTAAAAGGAAGAATTTCCCTTTGACTATTTGATTACTCTAAAATGCAGTTTATACAAGAAAGACAGGCTAACGGGTAGATTTTTTAAAACTATCAATGTTCAGAATAATGAGTTGATAATGTAACAACATATATTGCTGACCAACGAAGTCTTTGTTTTCAAAATATCATTCTAAGCATACTTAAAACTGATATGTTTTAATCAATTTCAAGCATTTTTGAAGCTCCGATTTTTTACATCTTTAGCTAGTGGGAGCCTTTTTACTTGACCCTATGCATTTTTTACATGACCCCGTTAGACTGTAGGAGTTCCCTGGTCTGGAACAATGAATGTCTCCAGTTAATCTTTTTCAGTTCCTACTTAAGACTGGATAGATAATTGGTAATATCAGTAAACAACCACAGATCACCAAGTAATAGTTCCAATCATAGCTGCCATGTAGCATGTGGTATTTTTCTAGAGAAGATCAATAATACCTCATTTACATGGTATGATTTGGGAAAATGCATTCTTTTCTGTCTCAGTTACAAACTGTCCATTTTCTCTTTGAGTGAAAACAATGTACCTTTACACATTTAATCATAGTATCTATATGTATAGCCATATATAATTTTTTTTTAATTGAAGGATAATTGCTTTACAGAATTTTGTTGTTTTCTGTCAAACCTCAACATGAATCAGCCATAAGTATACATATATGCCATCCCTTTTGAACCTCCCTCCCATTTCCCTCTCCATCCCAGCCCTCTAGGTTGATACAGAGCCCTTGTTTGAGTTTCCTGAGCCATACAGCAAATTCCTGTTGGCTATCTATTTTACATATGCTAATACAGTAAGGGTTATAGATAATATGGATGTCCCATAAGAACATCATATAGATCCATTTCATTGATGTTATTATGCTGTTTAGGCTGGGTGAACAAAAAGTGGCTAGCATGTTAGAGGACTTGATACAACATATATGCTCCAGGTGGTGAGAGATAAACCTGCAAAATTTTAGGAACCTGCCACATCCACACAATTTTTGGAAATGGTCAGGAGTAGGCCAATATATGAGCTTCCCTGATAGCTCAGCTGGTAAAGAATCTGCCTGCAATGCAGGAGACCCCGGTTTGATTCCTGGATCGGGAAGATCCCCTGGAGAAGGGATAGGCTACCCACTCCAGTATTCTTGGGCCTCCCTGGTGGTTCAGGTAGTAAAGAATCTGCCTGCAATGCGGGAGACCTGGGTATGATCCCTGGGTTGGGAAGATCCCCTGGAGGAGGGCATGGCAACCCACTCCAGTATTCTTGCCTAGAGAATCCCCATGGACAGAGGAACCTGGTGGGCTATAGTCCACGGGGTCACAATGAGTTGGACATGACTGAGTGATTAAGCACAGCACAGGCCAATATATCCCCTCCAAGGTAAAAGGCATACTCTGGCAACTTGTACCTCCTACCACAACAAAAGGAGGCCCAAAACCTCTTTGAGTTCTGGAGGTAGCATATGCCTTGAAATATTACTCTCGTCCTATGCTGAAGTGAAGTGAAAGTCGCTCAGTTGTGTCTGACTCTTTGCAACCCCATGGACTGTACAGTCCATGGGATTCTCTAGACCAGAATACTAGAGTGGGTAGCCTTTCCCTTCTCCAGGGGATCTTGACAACCCAGGGATCAAACCCAGGTCTCCCTCATTGCAGGTGGATTCTTTAACAACTAAGTCACACGGGAAGCCCACAAGGGAGTGCTGAGTGGTATAAAATGCTGTCAGCTTTGAGAAGGGCCCAGAGCACAAAAAGACTCTGTAGCTGGTCTAGGTTTTGGAGTCAAAAGCCTTTCTACCTGAGCTATATCAAGTAGATCCTATGATGTGTGAAGTATTAATTGTGTGGAAAGATGCTGTGTGGCATTTGTGGCAATCCCTAGTGGGAAAATCACAACCCAGGGCTCTGAGGTCCTGAAGTAAGAGCAAAAACTCTTGAAAAGCAGCTCCTACTGTTCTACCAGGCCCAGGTGTTCTACTGGGAAATGGAATGCTTGGCCACCTGGCTAGAATTGAGCCCTGGTAACATGAGTCCTTTAGACCTTCCAAATCAAATGTTGGAGTGGGTCCAGCAACAATCCTTTATAAGACAGAAATAGTATGCTGCTACTGCTGCTAAGTCACTTCAGTCGTGTCCAGCTCTGTGTGATTCCACAGACGGCAGTCCACCAGGCTCCCTCGTCCCTGGGATTCTCCAGGCAAGAACACTGGAGTCGGTTGCCATTTCCTTCTCCAATGCATGAAAGTGAAAAGTGAAAAGTGAAAGTGAAGTTGCTCAGTCGTGTCTAACCCTCAGCGACCCCATGGACTGCAGCCTTCCAGGCTCCTCCATCCATGGGATTTTCCAGACAAGAGTACTGGAGTGGGGTGCCATTGCCTTCTCTAAGGAAATAGTATACCTGGGGTGAAACACAAAGAGGACCAGTACACACCCATAAGTGGCCAGCCCAGACCTCCAAGCACAGAAGCACGATCACACTGGTACCTCTCCCTCCCTCAGTTCAGTTAGGGGATTACCATATGACCAGCTGAAGGAGGGAAAAAAAGGCCTCAAGTTGGTTTACAGATAAGGCAGCCTTGTATATGGGCATATGGATGACTATTATATTTTGCCTTCAATCAGAATGCCCTTGAAAGACAGTGATAAAGAAAAAGTCTCCCAATTGGCAGAGCTTTGGGCATTGTGTTTGGTCATTCATTTCATGTGGAAATAGAAGTGGTCTGAGGTTAAACTATATACAAATGATCAGTAGTCTGAAAGAAAAAAAGGCAGAAGGCTGGAGATAAGATTTGGGAGAATGGCATTGAAACATGTAAAATATCATGTATGTAATGAGTTGCCAGTCCAGGTTCGACGCACGATACTGGATGCTTGGGGCTGGTGCACTGGGACGACCCAGAGGGATGGAATGGGGAGGGAGGAGGGAGGAGGGTTCAGGATGGGGAACACATGTATACCTGTGGCGGATTCATTTTGATATTTGGCAAAACTAATACAGTTATGTAAAGTTTAAAAATAAAATAAAATTTAAAAAAAAAAAAAAAAAAAAAAAGAATGTCTGAAAGGACTTCCCTGGTGGTCCAGTGGTTATGAATCTGCCTGCCAATGCACGAGACACAGGTTCCATCCTTGATCTGGGAAGATTCCACATGCTGCGAGGTACTAACTACTGAAGCCAGTGTGCAACAACTACTGAGCCCACGCTCTAGAGCCCATGCTCTGCAGCAGAAGAAGTGACCACAATGAGAAGCCTACACATCATGACTAGAGAGTAGCTCCCACTCTCCACAACTAGAGAAAGCCTGAGCACAGCAAAAAAACCCCAGAACAGCCATGAACCTAAAAAAAAAAAAAAGAAGAAGAAGAATGTCTGACATACTTGGATGTAGATACACGTACAAGTGGGCAAGAAATATAAAGGTTTTAGTATCACATATCCACCAAAGAGCATCTGACTTGAAAGAAGCAGTAAATAACCAAGTAGAGAAAAGGATGTTGCTGATTGACATCATCACTCCAGTGCTGTCACTATGGGCACATGAGCAAAGTAGTCATGGTGACAAAGATGGAGGCTACACATGAGCCCAACAGCTTCAATTCACACTAAAATTTCTCTATCTACTGCCACTGGTGAATATCCAACTGTTCTGCAGTGGAGATCAAAACTGACCCCTGGGATTTCAATGGTGCTCCAGTGGCTAAGGTTCTGTGCTCTCACTGCAGAGGGCATGGGTTTGATCTTTGGGCAGGGAAGTAGATCCCACATGATGCAGCTAAAGACCCCACATGCCGCAATGAAGATCAAAGATCTCATGTGCCACAACTAAAACCAAGTGTGGCCAAAAAAAAAAAAAAGTTAACCCCTGAGAAGGCACCATTCCCTGGAAATCAGTTGGCCACTCTTTGGTACACTGAACTCTCTCCAGAGTCAACAATTTCCATTCCACGCATGGTTTGTCATTCCTACCTGCAGGACCTCAGCGAGCACCCCTATCCAGGGACTTATAGAATGTTTGATCCACCAGTATGGGACACTATATAACATTACATCATACCAGGAAACCTATTTCACAGCAACAGAAATAGGAGAATGGCCCAGGACCACAGTATCCATCGGTCATATGACGTAGTACATGACACAGGAGCTGCTAGCTTTGGAAAATGTAGGGGTGGCCTATTGAAGATGTAGCTAAAGCATCAATTCTGAAGCAATGTTCTGCAAGGATGGCTGTGTCATCCTCCAGGACTTAGTGTTTGTATTGAATCAAAGGCATTTACATGATACTGTGTCCCCAGTAGGAGGAATACATGGGTCTGGGAACAGAAGTATGGAAACAGCAGTTATTCCACTTACATCATTCCCAGTAATTCACTGGAGGACGTTGTGCTGCAGTCTTCATGGCTCTGGAATCTAAAGGGTGGAAGTCTTGATTCCCAGAGGGGGTATACTTTTACTGCAGAAGGCACAGCAAAAGTCCCAGCAAGTTATAGGCTGTAACTGCCACCTGGGGACTTTGGGTTCTTCTGGTCCAGAGTCCAGAAGAAGAGTCACCATCTTGGGATAACTGACCCTGATCAACAGAGCAGGATGGGATATGACTGGACCCCTGGTGACCTGGGCCTTGCTGTCAAGTAAGCCACTGATTTCAGCAGAGGTGGTAGCTGAGGGTGAGAAGACTCTAGGAAGGAAGGAAACAAGATTGATTATGGTAGGAGCTATATACCATCTCACTAACCTCCCCCTTCTAAACATCTGCTCAGGAAAAGAGGCCAGCCAGAATCCTGGAGGAGCTGTTTCCTAAATATACATGGAAATAATGTTTCAAAGAAATGTAGTTTCTGATAAACACAGAAATGCACTGGCAAGTCCCTTCTTCAGGGCATGCTTTGCTGCATAGCTGTGGGAAGTGGGATCAGCAGTCAGCAAATCCACTTCCAAGAGGCACCTCACCCAAGATAAACCATTTTCAAGGCTACTCACATTCAGTGACTGCAAGGTGAAAGTGTCAAAGCCTGACCATGTTACCTTGTTGGGTGATGATTCTGATGGCCAGTGCTCGCTTCCAAGAAGTTGAGACAGTTTGGCCAAGGGTTTGATGAGACTATATTGGGCTGCAAGCCATGAAGTTTGACTTCTGCCCTGCTCAATCCTGCCCCTTTCCCTTCAAAGGTGTTGACCTATAGTAAACATCTTACATTCCCAACTCCAACTCAGCACCAACTTCTGCATCATGCCACCCATGACGAGGGATTACAATTTTTATAGTTTGGACTTCCCTAGTCCTAACTATAAAATCTGATAGGAATCTGACTGCCAATGCAGGGTACACAGGTTTGATCCCTGGTCTGGGAAGATTCCACATGCCCTGGAGCAGCTGAACCCACGCACCACAACTACTGAGCCTACTATGCTCTAGAGTCCTCGAGCGGCAACTACTGAACCTGCATGCCACAATTCCTGAAGCCTGTTTGCCTAGAGCCTGTGCTCCACAACAAGAGAAGCCACTGCAATGAGAAACCCGAGCACTGCAACTAGAGAGTAGCCCCTGCTTGCCACAACTAGAGAAAGCCTGCACATAGCAACAAAGACTCAGCACAATCAAAAATAAAATAAAATAAAAAATTTTATAGTCCAAAGCTGGATTCCTATATAAACAAGTTATTGCTTTTGCTTTTTTTTTCCAGGAAAAATTATGCTGGTAGGAATCACCTTTGTTTTGAAATCTGGTTCAGTTCTTCACTGTATTTAGAGTATCTTATTGCCCAGGCAATTCCTCATGGTACTTAGGTAACCAGAGGATAAGCGATCTATGTATCTCATATACGAAGCAGATCTGTCAATGGGAGAAATAGTCATTCTTAATAACAATGTTGAAGAGCTGTTTTCTGAGTTTTTAATTTTATTTGCCACAGGCTTATCTGAACTTGGGTGTTGAAAATGACACAATGCCTGGTTCTAAAAAGACAGTTAATAAATTTATTATTATTATATATTATAAAGTTCAAATTTTATATTATGTGAATGAAATCTTGGTAAAACAAGAATTTGTACAGTGAGCAAGTTTACATGAACTATTATATACAATAGAGTCTGTCATACAGAGTTAAGGAAGTCAGAAGGAGAAAAATAACTATCGTATATTAACACATACATATGGAATCTAGAAAACTGGAACAGACGAGCCTACTTCCAGGGCAGGAATAGAGACACAGACATGTGAACACAAGAGGTGAAAGAAAGGGTGAGGTGAATTGGGAGAGTAGGATTGATATATATACAGGACCATGTGTAAAGCAGATAGCTGGTGGGAGCCTGCTATAAAGCACAGGAAGCTCAGCTCAGTACTCTGATAACCTAGAAGGGTGGGGCAGGGGAGTTGGGAGGGAGGTCCAAGAGGGAGAGGATATATGTATGAAAACAGCTGATTCACCTTATTGTACAGCAGAAGCAAACACAACATTGTAAAGCAATTATACTCCAAAAAAAAAAAAAAAAAAAAAGCCTTTGTGTATAGTAGGTACTAATGGTAAAAGGTTATCCATGCTCTCAAAGATTTTGAAAACTGGTTGCAGCATGATGAAACACAATGTACTTACCAAATACATATTGCCCTGTTCAGTTCAGTAAATGTTAAGTATGTGTCTGTATTCACTGCTGGAGTAAGAAGCCTGAGATAAACAAGCCTGCTGTTTTGTTTTGTAATCTTTGTATCCACTTCTAAAAGGGAACTCCACCCACTTGCTCAGTTTAGGCTTTATGCAGAGCTCTGAAGTAGCTGACTCTATCCTTGGCTAGACCCTCACACCACCAGGAGGCATTCAACTTCCTATGAAGATAGGGTGACTCTTGAGTGCAAAGATCAAGGTCACTCAAAGGCCATATCCTGTGACCGATTGCTTTCCAAGGTAAGAGAAGTCAGAGAGAGCTTTGCTTAGAATGGCTATAAATCTTAACGACCCAGCCTGTGGCTTCCACCAGAAGGAAGTTGTAGATTTTCTAAATGAGCAGATAATTCAAAATGGAGTCAGTCCCTATTTCTATGTGATGCACAAGTTCAAGTCCTGGGGGGATATGGAGATGAAGCTTAGGGACATTCTGAATAACCCATCGATATCAGGAGGCATGAAGGAGGCTTGTGCCTGGACTAGCCTGGCCCTCGCTGTGCGGTTGGCTGAGAAGCAGAAGCAGGAGGATGAAGAAAATATTAAAACTCCAGAATCAGCTAGAGGAGCAAAAGTTCCTCACAGGTGCCTTGTTGGAAACAGTGAGTAGACTTAGGGAGAAGCAAGAGAAGAAAAAGGAGAAAGCCAGGTCCCATCGGCAACAAAGTCTCAAAGTGCTTCGTGGAGTACCGAAGAGCGAAATTTACTCAGGAGTGAGCGTAGAGTAGGCACTCAGGTTCTCAAGCAGGCTAAAACTGAGGGAGAGAAGCAAAAAGGGACATCAGTGACACTGAGCCGTCCTCACGGCCCATTCAGTCAGTCTAAGAGCGGGGAGTCAAGGAAAGCGTCAGGCCGGAGGACCACTGCTGCTCCTGGTACCTCTGCCAGAGAAGGAGAGGCAAAGAAGGACAAAGAGGTTTCTTAGCCCTGGAACGACAAGGAGGTAACTATTCTTTCTTGCTCTCAGTTCTCAGGTGCCAAGGCCAAGGCTGGCAACTTGCCAGCCGTCGATCTCTCTCAGTCCTCTTGTTCATCCCTAGATACACTTTCTCCCCCAGGAGCAGCAGCTGAAGTTGCAGCATGTTCTTCTGTGCAAGACTCCAAAAGAAAGTGTAAGGGGAAACATCACCCTATTAGGAACTTCCTGCCAGAAAGGTTTAAGCGATACCCTGGCTTATCTTACTTGGCAAGACTCAGCATCAGGCGCAGAATGGGAGACTGGGACTGTGCCCAGTGTCATTTGATGAATTTCTCATGGCGAAATATGTGCTTTAAATGTAAAAACTCCCTGCACACAAAGGAAGGTAGAGGCTCTGCCCCAATTAGGGCCCTCACTGAATTCTAACAAATTCATTTCCTGATGTCCTCATTTCTTATTGTGAAAGGCACTAAGAGAAAGCAAAATTTCCTTGTGAACTTTTCACCCAGATATAACTATCATCATTACCTTGATGAAAATGCTTTTTTTTTAAAATTGAACGAAACAGTCTTAAAACACTATAGTGTTTTGCAATTATCAAAAGCTTCACACACATAATTTCATATAATTCCATAATATCCTTTCCCCCCCCCCACTACCCCTATGTTGCCCCTCCCCCCGTCCCTCTCCCCACTGGTAACCACTAGTTTGCTCTCTGTAAGTCTGCTTCTTTTTTGTTTTAGAATTTTTTAGATTCTGCATATGACTGGTATTATAAGTATTTGCCTTTCACTTGTTTCACTTAGCATAATACCCTCCAAGTCCATTGCTACAAATGGCAAAATTTCATTTTTATGACTGAGCAATATTCCATTGCATATATATGCCACATCTTCCTTGTTCTGCTGATGGGTACTTAAATTGCTTTTATTTATCAGTTTTATTACTTATCTGTCAACTTCTTTCATTCTTCTTTGTTATTTTTGTTTGTATTCTAAGTTCTTGATTTTATGCTCAGTTCATTTAATTTCACTGCTTTTTATAATGTTTAAAGATGAGAAATTTCTACAACTTGATCTTTTTTTTTAATTTTAATTTTGGTCTTTGTGCCATAAAATGTGTATGTTTGTTTATCTATACATGTATATATGTATATGTATGTATGTATATGTGTGTATATATATTTTTAAGTGTATGTATATCTATATAAATATGTTTTTATACACACACACACTATATATATATATATATATATATATATATATATATATATATATATTTCCCCCTGTACTCAGATTCTAATCTGATGCTCCTAATTAAAATGGTAAAAATTAGGAAGGGGGACTTTCACTTGGTAAGTATTGTAACCAAGTTTTGTGATTATGTTTCAACTGTGGTGGCTGTGCAATTACCACAGATGGCAAAACCGGGAGAACATGCATGGAATATTTTAATCCATGCAAAAATTTGGACATTTGCACAACATTTTTCTATGGCAATAATTTTCTGACTCTTCTGTGTTTGTTTTAATAAGGAA
Organism: Bubalus bubalis; assembly: GCF_019923935.1. NCBI lineage: Eukaryota > Metazoa > Chordata > Mammalia > Artiodactyla > Bovidae > Bubalus > Bubalus bubalis. Next base: position 124,480,736 of record NC_059181.1, on the reverse strand, counting down.
CAAAACATTTTGCAATGCATAAAAATGCTCCAATTGTTATTTAGATTATTTTTAAGGTGTACTTAATCTAAGGTGAATGTGTCATAATAACTAGAATATACTGTAATTCAGTTTGTGCATTTTAAGACATCAGTGTTATGAAAATGGATAAGATGGATAAGAACCTGTAGAAATGAATAAACGTGAACTTACTGCTTGGAGAGTTTCAAAGTTGGAATAGTAAAAACTTCAAAGTTGTAATGGTAAAAACTTTTTTTCCATTGATTCTTGATATGAATGTCATTGTGTTCTCTGACATTTTAGGTGGCTGTGAGGGATTTTAAGATAGTGAAACACTCTGGCAATGGAATAATTTGTATATATCTAAGAGCCACTGAAACATTAATATTTAAGACTCAAAATTTTACTTGGGGACAATAATTAGAATAGAAAAACATTAGTAAAACAGGATGTGGAAAAGACCTATTTTCAAAATTAAGGAATTAAATAAAGTGATACAGGTCTGCATTTTGGCCCATGAAAGTGAAAATGAACATTTTTAAAAGAGCCCTGAAATCCAGTTGTCTTCCAATTTTTCTTTCAATTCATATCTTTCCAAGAGTGTTAGGGGACTCTGTGATATTACATGATCTATGCGTTTAGATTCCCTACTCTTTGGTTGGAGGTAGGATTTACAGATAAAATACAGGATGTTCAGTTAAATTTGAATTTCAGGTAAACAACAGATTTTGCTTTATTATTATTGTTTATCCCATAAGATGTTATGGAAAAACCTAAACAAACCTTTTGTCTAATATAATAGTGAAAGTATGTGTCAAATACTGCATGTATTTTTGTTTGCCAAGTCTGACAACATTACCTGGAGAAAGATTGCCATGTATTTCCCTTTTTGAGTAAAACTGTATAGATTATTCTTGTAGAGAGGAGGATTTGGACCTCTACACTTTGGAGCAAATTCCAGGATCCATGGATGAAGAACCAAAAAGAAGAAACAGGAAATGTAAGATTCCAACATCTGTCAACAATGAAATCTGAATGCATTGAGTTGGGTATGACAATATATAGCATGGTATAGGAATCGTAGGCTTCCCAGGTAGCTCAGGTGTAAAGAATCTGCCTGCCCATGCAGGAGACGCGGGTTCGATTCCTGGGTGGGGAAGATCCCCTGGAGAAGGGAATGGCAACCCACTCCAGTATTCTTGCCAGGGAAATTCTGTGGACAGAGGTGGCTGGAGGGCTATGGTTCATGGGGCTGCAAACAGTCAAACATGACTCAGCGACTGAGCACATACAAAAGCAATCAACTGGTGAAAAGAGATTTGGAAAAACTAGAGATAAATTGGAAATATGTGCTCTTGCCCTGGAAGTCTCTTTTTGCTGTGTCACTGCAGCAGCCTAAGTGGTCTCTAAAATTGCCTTACCCATTACCAGTAGTAGCATCTTGGAAAGATCTGTGCTGTGCCCTAGTGCCCAGATTTTGGCTCCTTAAACTATTCTCCACTAAAAGGAACCAGGGCTCCTTGGAGGGTTCAGTTCAGTTCAGTTCAGTCGTTCAGTCGTGTCGGACTCTTTGCGACCCCATGAATTGCAGCACGCCAGGCCTCCCTGTCCATCACCAACTCCCGGAGTTCACCCAGACTCAGGCCCATCGAGTCAGTGATGCCATCCAGCCATCTCATTCTTTGTCGCCTTGAAGGGTAGCTGGCACCAAATCTTGGGGCAGGACAAAACAAGATGAGCCTGGAACATCTTGGCCTTTACAGAAAGTAAGACTGCTCACTGAGGGTAAAAAGAGCAAAGGGACCTGAAGAAAGTGCTCATCATCAGAGTGACATATTGAGTATTAAAAAAAAGAAAAAAAAAGCCTTGTCTGAAGAAGCCTTTTACTGGGCAAATAGTGAAAATTGAGCATCAGAAAAAAGAAAACAAGCAAGAGTTGTAGTCAACTGGGACAGATGAGTCCATTAAAAAAATGATAAATTTATAATGATACTAAAAAATGTACAGGTGATGTGAAGCATGCTAAAAGATGCTTGTAAGACACACAGGAATATCTAATATTGTCTATAAAAATGCTATATATTGGTAAACTCAATTTATGCAACTCTTACCCTCAACTTGTCAACAAAGAAGTAAATACAAGTGGTGGAGACACAGTTATATTATAATAATATAATTACATTATAATTATAATACAAGCAGAAATAGAGACACCGACATAGAGAAGAAATGTATGGTCACCAAAAAGGGAAAGGAGTGGGGGGGATGGATTAGGAGATTGGGACTGACATGCTAGGCTGTTTCTATTTTTGTGCCCATGTATTGAGCTTCCGTACTCAAGAGTGTCTTTGAGTAGGATATGTATCTGATATTCATCTAGCTGGTGTGATCATAGCTGACATAAACAAACCACTTGTTGTGACTCCACATGCCTCATGTGTTCTGTGTGTAGTTATCGCCACATGGAAAGAAATCTTAGAGGGAACAGGGCAGGATCAACAGATTTGCACAACATTGCTCTTAAAAGCCAAACAGACATGAAGTAATTTTTTTCTGCCAGCTCCCCTTCCTCAAATATCATTAATATATATTTATATAAGTTTGTGCCTTGTAACAGTAAGGTCCAGACTGTGATGTTTGTTGAGTTGTGAGATTACCAATTTATCTCAGAAAATATGGGAATTGATCCTTAGATTGTAAATTCCTTGAAAAATCATTTATTCTGGGAAATCAGCTGATTTGCCTATAATTTTGCAGGTATGGGGCCAGTGTTGGGATATTTTTGTATCCTAGTAACTAAAGCATTTAGATACAATGCCTAGTTTTTGAATTCTAGAAACAAATATTTTGTCATGATATATTCTTTGATGTACTGATAGCTTTGACTTTTAATATTTTACTTATAATTTTTGCATCTGTTTTAAAAAGTAAGATAGTTCTGCATATTTAAAAAACGATCCTCTTATTGCTTATAGCTAAAAGTGAAGGCTTATGGGGTTTTCAGTTATACAATATATCATCCTCAGATAGTGACAGTTTTACTTTCTCCTTCTAAATTTCTATACATCTAATTTCTTTCTCCTTTTTGTCACATTGGCCAATACTTCAAATATAAAGTTAAAAATATTAAATCACATGATGAGAATGAATTTTCTTGCCCTTTTCCTGAGTTAAGTGCAAATAACTCCAATGTTATACTTTCACTATGGTACTAATACTAATACCTATAAGCACATACATATATATGCAATATATTTATATATGCATATGTGCATATATACATAGATGTGTATATACACATAAATATGTGTGTGCACATATGTGCACATCAGTTCAGTTAAGTTCAGTCACTCAGTCCTGTCCAATTCTTTGCGACTCCATGAATCGCAGCACGCCAGGCGCCAGGCCTCCCTGTCCATCACCAACTCCCAGAGTTCACTCAGACTCATGTCCATTGAGTAGGTGATGCCATCCAGTCATCTCATCCTGTGTCGTCCCCTTCGCTCCTGCCCCCAATCCCTTCCAGCATCAGAGTCTTTTCCAATGAGTCAACTCTTCGCATGACGTGGCCAAAGTACCGGAGTTTCAGCTTTTAGCATCATTCCTTCCAAAGAAATCCCAGGGCTGATCTCCTTCAGAATGGACTGGTTGGATCTCCTTGCAGTCCAAGGGACTCTCAAGAGTCTTCTCGAACACCACAGTTCAAAAGCATCATTTCTTCAGCGCTCAGCTTTCTTCACAGTCCAACTCTCACATCCATACATGACCACTGGAAAAACCATAGCCTTGACTAGACGAACCTTTGTTGGCAAAGTAATGTCTCTGCTTTTCAATATGCTATCTAGGTTGGTCATAACTTTTCTTCCAAGGAGTAAGCGTCTTTTAATTTCATGGCTGCAATAACCATCTGCAGTGATTTTGGAGCCCAAAAAAATAAAGTCTGACACTGTTTCCCCATTTATTTCCCATGAAGTGATGGGACCAGATACCATGATCTTCGTTTTCTGAATGTTGAGCTTTAAGCCAATTTTTTCACTTTCCTCTTTCACTTTCATCAAGAGGCTTTTTAGTTCCTCTTCACTTTCTGCCATAAGGGTGGTGTCATCTGCATATATGAGGTTATTGCTATTTCTCCTGGCAACCTTGATTCCAGCTTGTGCTTCTTCCAGCCCAGCGTTTCTCATGATGCTCTCTGCATAGAAGTTAAATAAGCAGGGTGACAATATACAGCCTTGACGTACTCCTTTTCCTATTTGGAATCAGTCTGTTGTTCCATGTCCAGTGCTAACTGTTGCTTCCTGACCTGCATACAAATTTCTCAATCTCTTTCAGAATTTTCCACAGTTTATTATGACCCACACCGTCAAAGGCTTTGGCATAGTTAATGAAGCAGAAAAAGATGTTTTTCTGGAACTCTCTTGCTTTTTTGATCATCCAGCGGATATTGACAATTTGAAATCTGGTTCCTCTGCCTTTTCTAAAACCAGCTTGAACAACTGGGAATTCACGGTTCACATATTGCTGAAGCCTGGCTTGGAGAATTTTGAGCATTACTTTACTAGTGTGTGAGATGAGTGCAATTGTGTGGTAGTTTGAGCATTCTTTGGCATTGTCTTTCTTTGGGATTGGAATAAAAACTGACCTTTTCTTGTCCTGTGGCCACTGCTGAGTTTTCCAAATGTGCTGGAATATTGAGTGCTAATATCAGCACTTTCACAGCATCATCTTTCAGGATTTGAAATAGCTCAACTGGAATTCCATCACCTCCATTAGCTTTGTTTGTAGTGATGCTTTCTAAGGTCCACTTGACTTCACGTTCCAGGATGTCTGGCTCTAGGTCAGTGATCACACCAATGTAATTATCTGATTCGTGAAGATCTTTTTTGTACAGTTCTTGTGTGTATTCTTGCCACCTCTTCTTAATACCTTCTGCTTCTGTTAGGTCCATACCATTTATGTCCTTTATCGAGCCCATCTTTGCATGAAATGTTCCCTTGGTATCTCTAATTTTCTTGAAGACATCTCTAGTCTTTCCCATTCCATTGTTTTCCTCAATTTCTTTGCATTGAACGCTGAGGAAGGGTTTCTTATCTCTTCTTGCTATTCTTTGGAACTCTGCATTCAGATGCTTATATCTTTCCCTTTCTCCTTTGCTTTTGGCTTCTCTTCTTTTCACAGCTATTGGTAAGGCCTCCTCAGATGGCCATTTTGCTTTTTTGCATTTCTTTTCCATGGGGATGGTCTTGATCCCTGTCTCCTGTACAATGTCACGAACCTCAGTCCATAGCTCACCAGGCACTCTATCAGATCTAGTCCCTTAAATCTATTTCTCACTTCCACTGTATAATCATAAGGGATTTGATTTAGGTCATACCTGAATGGTTTAGTGGTTTTCCCTACTTTCCTCAATTTCAGTCTGAATTTGGCAATAAGAAGTTCATGATATGAGCCACAGTCAGCTCCTGGTCTTGTTTTTGTTGACTGTATAGAGCTTCTCCATCTTTGGCTGCAAGGAATATAATCAGTCTTATTTCAGTGTTGACCATCTGGTGAAAGATGCTCAACATCACTCATTATCAGAGAAATGTAAACCAAAACCACAATGAGGTACCATTTCATGCCAGTCAGAATGGCTGCTATCAAAAAGGCTACAAACAATAAATGCTGGAGAGGGTGTGAAGAAAAGGGAACCCTCTTACACTGTTGGTGGGAATGAAAACTAGTACAGCCACTATGGAGAACAGTGTGGAGATTCCTTAAAAAACTGGAAATAAAACTGCCATACAACTCAGCAATCCCACTGCTGGGCATACACACTGAGGAACCCAGAATTGAAAGGGACACATGTACCCCAATGTTCATCACAGCACTGTTTACAACAGCTAGGACTTGGAAGCAACCTAGATGTCCATCAGCAGGTGAAAGGATAAGAAAGCTGTGGTATGTATACACAATGGAATATTACTCAGCTATTGAAAAGAATGCATTTGAATCAGTTCTAATGAGGTGGATGAAACTGGAGCCTATTATACAGAGTGAAGTAAGTCAGAAAGAAAAACACCAATACATTTATATATGGAATTTAGAAAGATGGTAATGATGACCCTATATACGAGACAGCGAAAGAGACACAGATGTAAAGAACAGACTCTGTGGACTCTGCGGGAAAACGTGAGAGTGGGATGATTTGAGAGATAACATTGAAACATGTATATTACCGTATGTGAAACAGATTGCCAGTCCAGGTTCAATGCATGAGACAGGGCACTCAGGGCTGGTGCACTGGGATGACCCTGAGGGATGGGGTGGGGAGGAAGGTGGGAGCAGGGATCAGGTTGGGGGACACATGTACACCCATGGCTAATTCATGTCAAGGTATGGCAAAAACCACTATAATATTGTAAAGTAATTAGCCACCAAGTAAAATAAATAAATTAATTTTTAAAAAAAAAGAAAAAAAACAACAAGAATCGTATCAATACAAAGAAATATTCCTCACTTTTTAGCCTGCATAATATTTGATCATGTGGTTATACCACACCTACACATGAATACTAATTGTTCTCAGGATTTAGTTATTATAAACAATGCTTCAAATAATAACCTTATATATACAACATTTCTTGCTTGTGTAAACATACCAATAGGATAAATTCCCTGATTAGGAATTATGGGTCAACAAGTAAAACCTTTGTCATTTTGGTAGTTGTTGCTCATTTCCCCTCTATAGGTACTGAATCGTTTTGCATTCCCCAAAATAATGTATTACACAGATGTAGGAAACAATATTATGGTTACAAAGGGGGAAGGGAAAGGAGGGATAAATTGAGAGATTGGGATTGCCATATACACACTACTATATATAACATAGATAACTAATAATGACCTGCTGTATAGCACAGGTAACACTACTCAATACTCAATATAGGTAATGACCTATATGGGAAAAAAATCTAAAAAAGAGTGGATATAGGTATATGCATAACTGATTCACTTTGCTGTGAACCTGAAACTAACAAAACGTCAATCAACTGTGCTCCAATAAATTTTTTTTAAAAAGCAATGCATTATAAAAGTGCCCATAGCCCACAAAGTGTTTCATCAGTTTTCATGGAAGGTATTATAGGTGCTGCTCTGCAGCTGTTGCTGTAGTTGCTAAAGAGATAAATGGCACAGTTTCTAACCAAGTATTATTCCTCCTCAGCCTGAGTAGAATATGAAAATTAAGAGATGAGGGAGAGGCTTTGTACATAAAAAGGACACTTTTCTCACACTGTGGGAGCAAGGAAGTAGAGATGTACTTTGTCAGTTGTTTAATTTACTTGTGGAAAGAAAAGATTGGAAATCGATTGGACTCTATAATGATCAATTTTATAGAGAGATGATATACACAGAGTGTTGAGCATTTTCTGTTACTTTCAGTGCTTGCAGTTTTTCTCTGATAACCACTTTCTTTGGTGGGCTACATTAGATAATTGAGCATGAATATAGATGGGAAATAGACTAGGTCACTTTTTGGCCTAAATAAATATTTAGAATATATATTTCAGGGACTTCTCTGGTGGTCCAGTGGGTAAGACTCTTCACTTCCACTGCAGGGGACATGATCCCTGGGTCAGAGAACTAAGATCCCACAGGCTGCATGGCCAAAAAGTAAAACAAAAAAAAAACAAAAAAATGTACCAGGCGTGGTTTTATCCCCTATCCAGGATTTTGAATCCTAAATGCTGTGTTTGTAGGTGTAGCTCCAAACCTGTATGAAAGTGAAAGTTAGCTGCTCAGTCTTGTCCAGCTCTTTGAGACTCCATGGACTGTAGCCCGCCAGGCTCCTCTGTCCATGGGATATCCTAGGAAAAAACTGGAGTGGGTTGCCATGCCCTCCTCCAGGGGATCTTCTCGACCCAGGGATCAAACCTGGGTCTCTCATTGCAGGCAGATTCTTTACCATCTGAGCCACCAGGGAAGCCCCTGTATATCAAACTATTAATAGATGTACCGTAACCTGTTTCAAAATGCATTCACTAACCCTTTTAACTTGCTTTTTTAAAAAACTGAAGTATAGCTGTTTTATAATGTTTCAAGTGTAGAGCAAAGTAATTCAGTTATATATATGTACTTATTTACACATATAATTACATATATGTGTGTATGTGTGATTTGTGAGAGAAAATATAAAGCAGTGGACTTAGTAACTAACTAATTTACTAGTGTTTAGAGTGAAGCATGGCTCAGAATGATTAAAAATGAGACAAGGAGGGTGCTGGCATCATTCCATAAGACAAAATGGGCCCATATGGAAGATATCATGGTTTGAAGCCATTAAAGTTTTCAGACACTTGGGTTTGAGACTATCAACAAGTGATAATGTCCTGTTATCTACTGAAAAGTGGTATTAATATTCGTTCCTCTCAGTTCAGTTCAGTCGCTCAGTCATGTCCAACTCCTTGCAACCCCATGAACCACAGCACGCCAGGCCTCCCTGTCCATCACCAACTCCTGGAATCCACCCAAACCCATGTACATCATGTCGGTGATGCCATCCAACCATCTCATCCTCTGTCGTCCCCTTCCCCTCCTGCTCTCAATCTTCCCCAGCATCAGGGTCTTTTCAAATGAGTCAGCTCTCTGCATCAGGTGGCCAAAGTATTGGAGTTTCAGCCTCAACATCAGTCCCTCCACTGAACACCCAGGACTGATCTCCTTTAGGATGGACTGGTTGGATCTCCTTTGTAGTCCAAGGGATGCTCAAGACTCTTCTCTAACACCACAGCTCAAAAGCATCAATTCTTCGGCACTCAGCTTTCTTTATAGTCCAACTTTCACATCCATATATGACCACTGGAAAAACCATAGCCTTGACTAGACAGACCTTTGTTGGCATAGTAATGTCTCTGCTTTTTAATATGCTATCTAGGTTTGTCATAACTTTCCTTCTAAGGAGCAAGCGTCTCTTAATTTCATGGCTTCAATCACCATCAACAGTGATTTTGGAGCCCAGAAAAATAAAGTCAGCCACTGTTTCCCCATCTATTTTCCATGAAGTAATGGGACCAGATGCCATGATCTTAGTTTTCTGAATGTTGAGCTTTAGGCCAACTTTTTCACTCTCCTCTTTCATTTTCATCAAGAGGCTCTTTAGTTCTTCTTCACTGTCTGCCATAAGGGTGGTGTCATCTGCATAGCTGAGGTTATTGATATTTCTCCCGGCAATCTTGATTCCCTTTTGTGCTTAACAAAATGGGCTTCCCAGGTGGCACTAGTGGTAAAGAACCTGCCTGCCAATGCAGGAGACATATGAGACGCAGATTTGATCCCTAGGTTGGGAAGATCCCCTGGAGAAGAGCATAGCAGCCCAGTGTTCTTCCCTAGAGAATCCCACAAAGAGAGGAGTCTGGAGGGCTACAGCCCTTGGCATCGCAAAGAGTTGGACACAACTGAGTGACTTAGTACACAAGCCTCTAATAATGATTGAATAAAATAGAGCGGAGGAGAGGGTGAGATATATGGAAAGAGTAACATGGAAACTTACATTACCATATGTAAAATAGAGAGCCAGTGGGAATTTGCTCTATGTCTCAGGGAATTCAAACGGAGCTCTATATCAACCTAGAGGGGTGGGATGGGGAGGGAGATGGGAGGGAGGTTCAAGGGGTGGGGGGGACATATGTACACCCATGGCTGATTCATATTGATGTTTGACAGAAAACAACAAAATTCTGTAAAGCAATTATCCTTCAATTAAAAAATAAAGAATTTAAAAAAAGAATATAGTAACCAACTTCCACAAAAAAATAAATAAGTAAATAAATTGAACACTGGATTTAGTCCAATATTAGTCTGTATAAAAGCAACATTTAACTAAGAAGTAGAAGACATGATTTTTTTTTTCTTGAGACTGGCTACATATTAGATGAACATTTATCTGTTTGCAAGACCTGGCCCTCAGCCATGTAGATTCAAAAATCAGACATTCCTTTATCTGTAGTCTAAGTTCATTCTTTTCTGCTTGGTTCTCTGATCGCATCTCCCAGTTTCCTTTTATTTCTATTACTTAAGTAATACAACATTACTAAAAGTGCTAAAATAAATAATTTTTGCCCAGATTAGCTGTATTGCTGAAATTGGGAGCCAAACCTGTGATAGGAAATGTTTAAAGAGCAATTTACAAAGTCATAAAGCAATGTTTGACAAGTCTTGCTTTCCACAGTGAGTAAACTTTTTTTTTTTTTGTCTTTTCACCAATTGAATTTAGCCTTTGATAAAATTCTGTCTTTTTTTGCTTTAGCTTCTGTTTGAACCCCAAGTTATATTTGCCAAAACAGTCCTCAGAAGCACGCTAGCCTTTGTCTCTGAGTATCAAATTTCAAAGATCTGCTGGCAATGGCAACCGACTCCAGTACTGACTCTTGCTTGGAAAATCCCATGGACGGAGGAGCCTAGTAGGCTGCAGTCCATGGGGTCGTGAAGAATCGAACACGACTGAACGACTTCACTCTCACTTTTCACTTTTATGCATTGGAGAAGGAAATGGCAACCCACTCCAGCATTCTTGCCTGGAGAATCCTAGGGACGGTGGAGCCTGGTGGGCTGCCGTCAATGGGGTCGCACAGAGCCGGACACGACTGAAGCGACTTAGCAGCAGCAGCAGCAGCAGCTGACCCAGTATTGTTTCTCTTGGTTGAGAGTGGGTTATGGACCCACAAGAAATTGAATGGTATTGGCCTTGCTTAAGAGAGCAGACAGCTCCTTAAGCAAGAGCATGTCTTTTCTCATTTCTCCTATATCTCAAGGCCTCATGTTCTGCTTTCTCCATTATTCCCTATTTAAATTAATGGCATCAACCTTCATAAGAGTTTTTCCTTTCTCCAGTTATCCCACTCATAAATTTAATCAATCACCTAATCTAGCTGATTTTACCTTCAAAATATATGTTAACTATGTGAGGTTATGGATATGCTAATTAGTTTGATTGTGATTATTTCACAGTGTCTATGTGTATCAAGTCATCAAATTCTACATCTTAAATATATACAATTTTTATTTGTCAATCATACCTTGATAAATTAGAAAAATTGTAAGTAAATACATATGTACATAAATACATAAATAAATATGCTTTTTACTATGTAATTTTCTTGCTTGATATCATTCACCTACACCGTTTCACCTACAGGGAGTAAAAAATTTGGGAGTCCCTTGAATAATTTGAAGTGTCATTTATGTCCCGACTACTTCTGCAGGACATGTCACACCACTACTGTATGAGCCTGCATACTTCATATAGCTGTTTTTTTTTTTTTTTTTTTTCTGCTTAAGAGATTTATTGTCTCAGTTCTAGAAGCCAGAAGTACCACATCAAGGTATCAGTAGGGCCATGCTCAATCCCTCTGAAGGCAGGAGGGAAGAATCTGGTCCATGCCTCCTTCCTAGCTTCTGGTAGCCACAGATATTCCTTAGCTTGTGAACATGTCACTCCAATCCTCCATCTTCACATGGTGTTTTCTTTGTGTATCTCCACAGTCATCCCTCTGTATGTGTCTCTGTGTCCAGTCCTCACCTTTCTCTAGCCTTTTTATCCTGTCAGTAGTGTCTTTATCTATTTTAACTGAACTTCTAACAGTACATGAAGATTCAGTGAAGGTACCACCAAGAAGCCTTCCATAACTGCCTCTTCCAGCTAAATCTAGATTTCGCTCTACTGAATTACTGTAGTTGCTTCTGCTGCTAAGTCGCTTAAGTCGTGTCTGACTCTGTGTGACTCCATAGACGGCAGCCCACCAGGCTCCCCCATCCCTGGGATTCCCCAGGCAAGAACACTGGAGTGGGTTGCCATTTCCTTCTCCAATGCATGAAAGTGAAAAGTGAAAGTAAAGTCACTCAGTCATGTCTGACTCGTAGCAACCCCATGGACTGCAGCCCACCAGGCTCCTCTGTCTATGGCATTTTCCAGGCAAGAATACTGGAGTGGGTTGCCATTGCCTTCTCTGAATTACTGTAGTATCTGGTGTTCATCTTTTTCCTAGCACTTAACATGTTGCTGCTGCTGCTACTGCTGCTAAGTCGCTTCAGTCGTGGCCGACTCTGTGCGACCCCATAGACCGCAGCCCGGGATTCTTCAGGCAAGAACCGTGGAGGGGGTTGCCATTTCCTTCTCCAACGCATGAAAGTGAAAAGTGAAAGTGAAGTCACTCAGTCGTGTCTGACTCTTAGCGACCCCATGGACTGCAGCCTACCAGTCTCCTCCATCTGTGGGATTTTCCAGGCAAGAGTACTGGAGTGGGTTGCCATTGCCTTCTCTGAATTACTGTAGTACCTGGTGTTTATCTTTTTCCTAGAGCTTAACATGTTAACAGAGGATAATTGTCTAGATGACTTTTTATCCTTGAAGGAAGAATAAACATTCTCTTCATCTCCATTTCTGCAATACATAAAAGACTTCCTTGCGTATGTGCATATGTGCATGGCTGCTCAGTTGTTTTAGTCGTGTTCAACTCTTTATGACACTATGGACTATAGCCTGCAAGGTTCGTCTCTCCATGGGATTCTCCAAGCAAGAATATTGGAATGGGTCGCTATTTCCTCCTCCAGAGGATCTTCCCCACCCAGGGATCAAACCCACGTCTCCTGTATCTCCTATATTGCAGGCAGAGTCTTTATCTGTCGAGCCACTTGGGAAGCCTGGCACATGTACACATTCAGTTAATTGTTTGACAAATGAATAATATTATGAATGAATTTAATGGAACTTTATTTACAGTTCTAAACTATAGGCATATGATAAAGGGTAACTGTTGAACTGGAGGAAAAAAGGAGTACCAGAGGCCCAGATAATAACAATAATGGTGCAACTAGACTACTTAATGAAATACTTTATTATGTTGATATGATTACTCAGAGCTGTAGCAATTTCAGCCAGATTTGAGTATATATTGACTGATTTACGGGGCTTAAGGGAGAGTTTGATTGTGAATTCTTCCTCTTATTTAAATATACTTCATACTGGCTTAAATAAGTTCACTTAACAGCTCCATAGTGTGGCATGATGCCAGGCCAGGCGTCTGTTTCCATTTGGTCTGGATTCTGCTGAGCACTAAACAAAGTTGATTCTAATCGATGGTAAGGACTCTTGATGTCAAGAACACAGTGTAACACTGAGTACTCGAACTATTAAACATCCATCATACCTCAATCAATTGGGCTGCAGTTGGTTATTAAAATGTGTCTTCTGATAATTTCACTTACAGCAAGAGGAAGCTTTCTGTTCTGAGTATGAAAATAGTTTTGTTTGAAAAGATGGCATTTAATAAGCTAGAGAACTTGATTTGGGACTGAATAATGCTTAGTATGAATAAAATAAATCCAAACACACAGAAATCCCTTGTATTCCAATACACTAATAATGAGAAAATAGAAAGAGAAATTAAGGAAACAATTCCATTCACCATTGCAACGAAAAGACTAAAATACTTAGGAATATATCTACCTAAAGAAACTAAAGACCTATATATAGAAAACTATAAAACACTGTGAAAGAAATCAAAGAGGACACTAATAGATAGAGAAATATACCATGTTCATGGATTGGAAGAATCAATATAGTGAAAATGAGTATACTACCCAAGGCAAACTATAGATTCAATGCAATCTCTATCAAGCTACCAATGATATTTTTCACAGAGCTAAAACAAATAATTTCACATTTGTATGGAAATACAGAAAATCTCGAATAGCAAAAGCAATCTTGAGAAAGAAGAATGGAACTGGAGGAATCAACCTGCCTGACTTCAGGCTCTACTACAAAGCCACAGTCATCAAGACAGTATGGTACTGGCACAAAGACAGAAATATAGACCAGTGGAGCAAAATAGAAAGCCCAGAGATAAACCCACGCACCTATGGACACCTTATCTTTGACAAAGGAGGCAAGAATATACAATGGAGAAAAGACAATCTCTTTAACAAGTGGTGCTGGGAAAACTGGTCAGCCACTTGTAAAAGAATGAAACTAGAACACTTTCTAACACCATACACAAAAATAAACTCAAAATTGATTAAAGATCTATATATAAGACCAGAAACTATAAAATTCCTAGAGGAGAACATAGGCAAAACACTCTCCGACATAAACCACAGCAGGATCCTCTATGACCCACCTGCTGGAATATTGGAAATAAAAGCAAAAATAAACAAATGGGACCTAATTAAAATTAAAAGCTTCTGCACAACAAATAAAACTATAAGCAAGGTGAAAAGACAGCCTTCAGAATGGGAGAAAATAATAGCGAATGAAGCAAATGACAAAGGACTAATCTCAAAAGTATACAAGCAACTCCTGTAGCTCAATTCCAGAAAAATAAACGACCCAATTAAAAAATGGGCCAAAGAACTAAACAGACATTTCTCCAAAGAAGACATACAGATGGCTAACAAACACATGAAAAGATGCTCAACACCACTCATTATCAGAGAAATGCAAATCAAAACCACAATGAGGTACCATTTCATGTCAGTCAGAATGGCTGTGATCCAAAAGTCTACAAGCAATAAATGCTGGAGGGGGTGTGGAGAAAAGGGAACCCTCTTACACTGTTGGTGGGAATGCAAACTAGTAAAGGCACTATGGAGAACAGTGTGGAGATTCCTTAAAAAACTGGAAATAGAACTGCCTTATGACCCAGCAATCCCGCTGCTGGGCATACACACCAAGGAAACCAGAATTGAAAGAGACATGAGTATGAGACATGAGTACCCCAGTGTTCATTGCAGCACTGTTTCCAGGACATGGAAGGAACCTAGATATCCATCAGCAGATGAATGGATAAGAAAGCTGTGGTACATATACACAATGGAGTATTACTCAGCCATTAAAAAGAATACACTTGAATCCGTTCTAATTAGGTGGATGAAACTGGAGCCTGTTATACAGAGTGAAGTAAGCCAGAAAGAAAAACACCAATACAGTATACTAATCATATATATGGAATTTAGAAAGATGATAATGATAACCCTGTATGCGAGACAGCAAAAGAGACACAGATGTATAGAACAGTCTTTTGGACTCTGTGGGAGAGGGTGGGATGATTTGGGAGAATGGCACTGAAACATGTATAATATCATATATGAAACATATCACCAGTCCAGGTTCAATGCATGATACTGGATGCTTGGGGCTGGTGCACTGGCATGACCCAGGGGGATGGTAGAAGGAGGGAGAAGGGAGGGGGGTTCAGGATGGGGAACACGTGTATACCCATGGTGGATTCATGTTGATGTATGGCAAAACCGATACAATATTGTAAAGTAATTAACCTCCAATTAAAATAAATTTATATTAAAATAAATAAATCCAAATATCTAATAGGATTCAGTGTCAATTCATTAATGTTGTGCAGCATAATAATTACTGATTAGCATTTCAGATTTACTTTTAAGGTGAATGTAGCATAACAAAAAGTTCAGGTTTTACCTATGGAATGATTTTGGGTGATTCGACAATATTCTGTACTTGTCACCATACAATGGTATCAAGCAGATAATAAACTTATATCACATATTTTCCATCAGCGCTTTGACCACCTGCTTCTCATATGTGAGCAGCTCATCAGGATGACTGAAATAAATGGTGATCACTATCTCATTTTGTTTCCTATCAGACAAGTACATATCTATTTTTGCTTTTGGTTCTAAAGTTAAGCTGTCAGCCTACAGTGCTAAAAATAGCTCCATTCACTGTCCACACACCTCAGACATTGACTGACTAGGATAATTAAACACCTTGTGGAGGATTGGTGGGTGTTGTCTTTATGCAAATTTTAGGCTCCTTCCCTGAATTCTTAATTTCTCTTGCCTGTTTATTAAAAGTGAAATAATCATATTAGTGCCAGTGCTCTAAGCTAGGAGTTAAGTGCTTAACTATTTTGATAGGCATGTTAGGAGATCAAACTGTTAAAGAGACACATTTTTAAACACAGGCAAAAGCACATCATTTTTTTCTCATCGAACTTTTAATATCAAATTCTTACTAACTGTCATATTTATGATTAAAGTGGTCTTGCCTTGTGGCTCAGACTGTAAAGAATCTGCCTGAAATGCAGGAGATATGGGTTCAATCCCTGGATAGGGAAGATCCCCTAGAGAAGGGGATGGGAATGACTATCCACTTCAGTATTCTTGCCTGGAGAATCCCATGGGCAGAAGAGCTTGGCAGGCTACTGTCCATGGGGTGGCAGAGTCAGACACGGCTGAGACTAAGCACACACAAACGATTAAAACACTAGAATCTAGAAAACAAAAATGCTTCTAAACCTAAATATGTACCTTGGCTATGCATCATGATAGATTTCTCCCAGTATGTAACATAGGCCTATTGAAAAGTGAAAGTGAAAGTCGCGGCCGACTCTTTGCAACACCACAGACCATGGAATTCTTGTAGCCTACCTTTCCCTTCTCTAGGGGATCTTTCCAATCCAGGGATCGAACCCAGGTCTCCCACATTGCAGGCAGATTCTTTACCAGCTGAACCACAGGGAAGCCCTAGAATACTGGAGTGGGTGGCCTATCCCTTCTGCACTGGATCTTCCCAATCCAGGAATCAACATGGGATCTCCTGCATTGCAGGCAGATTCTTTACCAACTGAGTTATCAGGGAAGCCCAACATGGGCCTATTACATTTTCTTATTTTACCTCTTGCAGGAACCTTAAAATGATAACACTGAAATTTATAAAGACTTTAGCTATAAAGTAACAAGAAAGTACTTTTAGGTCTACTCCTTTATGGAGGTATATTTTTCTTTTTCCTTAATATTCTGGGGAAATTATCACCTGAGAGTGAAAAGTATGGTGAACTCAGATTACAACAACCCTATTTTTGTCCTTGATTTGTTGTTCTCTCATCCCTAGAAACTAGAGAAAATCATTTAAACTGTCAGCCTCTGTTCAGTTCTGTTCAGTTCAGTTCAGTTGCTCAGTCGTGTCCGACTCTTTGCGACCCCATGAATCTCAGCACACCAGGCCTCTCTGTCCATCACCAACTCCCGGAGTTCACTCAGACTCACATCCATCTAGTCAGTGATGCCATCCAGCCATTTCATCCTCTGTCGTCCCCTTCTCCTCCTGCCCCCAATCCGTCCAAGCATCAGAGTCTTTTCCAATGAGTCAACTCTTCGCATGAGATGGCCAAAGTACCGGAGTTTCAGCTTTAGCATCATTCCTTCCAAAGAAATCCCAGGGCTGATCTCCTTCAGAATGGACTGGTTGGATCTCCTTGCAGTCCAAGGGACTCTCAAGAGTCTTCTCCAACTGCAGTTCAAAAGCATCAATTCTTCGGTGCTCAGCTCTCATCACAGTCCATACATGACCACTGGAAAAACCACAGCTTTAACTAGACGGACCTTTGTTGGCAAAGTAATGTCTCTGGTTTTCAATATGCTATCTGGGTTATGCTATCATGACTTTTCTTCCAAGGAGTAAGTGTCTTTTAATTTCGTGGCTGCAGTCAAATCTGCAGTGATTTTGGAGCCCCCCCAAAATAGAGTCTGACACTGTTTCCACTGTTTCCCCATCTATTTCCCATGAAGTGATGGGACCAGATACCATGATCTTAGTTTTCTGAACTTTGAGTTTTAAGCCAACTTTTTCACTCTCCTCTTTCACCTCCATCAAGAGGCTTTTTAGTTCCTCTTCACTTTCTGCCATAAGGGTGGTGTCATCTGCATATATGAGGTTATTGCTATTTCTCCCGGCAATCTTGATTCCAGCTTGTGCTTCCTCCAGCCCAGTGTTTCTCATGATGTTCTCTGCATAGAAGTTAAATAAGCAGGATGACAATATACAGCCTTGACGTACCCCTTTTCCTATTTGGAACCAGTCTGTTGTTCCATGTCCAGTGCTAACTGTGGCTTCCTGACCTGCATACAAATTTCTCAAGAGGCAGGTCAGGTGGTCTGGTATTCCAATCTCTTTCAGAATTTTCCACAGTTTACTGTGATCCACACAGTCAAAGGCTTTGGCATGGTCAATAAAGCAGAAATAGATGCCTTTCTGGAACTCTCTTGCTTTTTTCATGATCCAGCGGATGTTGGCAATTTGATCTCTGGTTCCTCTGCCTTTTCTAAAACCAGCTTGAACATCTGGAAGTTCACGGTTTACGTATTGCTGAAGCCTGGCTTGGAGAATTTTGAGCATTACTTTACTAGGGTGTGAGATGAGTGCAATTGTGTGGTAGTCTGAGCATTCTTTGGCATTGTCCTTCTTTGGGATTGGAATGAAAACTGCCCTTTTCCAGTCCTGTGGCCACTGCTGAGTTTTCCAAATTTGCTGGCATATTGAGTGCTAATATCAGCACTTTCACAGCATCATCTTTCAGGATTTGAAATAGCTCAACTGGAATTCCATCACCTCCACTAGCTTTGTTCGTAGTGATGCTTTCTAAGGCTCATTTGACTTCACATTCCAGGATATCTGGCTCTAGGTGAGTGATCACACCATCGTGATTATCTGGGTTGTGAAGATCTTTTTTGTACAGTTCTTCTGTGTATTCTTGCCATCTCTTCTTGATATCTTCTGCTTCTGTTAGGTCCATATCATTTCTGTTCTTTATCGAGCCCATCTTTGCATGAAATGTTCCCTTGGTATCTCTAATTTTCTTGTTACTCCGTTACTCATCCTTAAAATGAAGAGACTGGGCTATTTCTTATTATAAAACTCAATTAATCTTTGTTGACATAGTGAATAAGTTTACAAACTCATCTAACAATAATGTAAAGCACATTCTTTTCAGGGTGATCTATGGTCTTCTAACCCTAACCCTAACCCTAACCCTAACCCTTTGTTATTGAACTTGGCCAAGTAGAAGCTAAAACTTGTTATGATAATGCTATCAGAGAAATTCTTGCATTGGATGTAGGTTGAATTGGAGATTTCTTAGGTTTGTTCTACCTCTGCTAGTCTACAATGTTATCTATATACAAGAAACTGTTCTTGGAGCTATTGTTAAACCATCTTGGTCAAAACTTTAGAAGGAAAGAGAGCACTCAAATGACATATAATATGAAAAACAAGATTAGCCTCACAAAAATAAGTGTGTTGACTGGTTCTCCCACTAGATGATAAGCTATATAAAAGGGCAGAGACATTGGCTTTCTTGATTGCCTCTAAGACAGTGCCAGTCACACAGTATGTGTTCTGTACATATAGTAGCTGCTTAAAATATTTGCTGAATGAATACATGAATGTACAACATTTGATGACTTGATGCTCTCACATCTTATGGTTTGGTACTTTTTTGATCATGATAATTTTCAGTACTTGGTCAGTTTGGGTATAACCACAAAGAGGTAATGGAAAGTATGGTGTTTTTAAAAAACAATGATTCTTTTAAGGGGCGGTCCTAAGATGGCAGAGGAATAGCATGGGGAGACCACTTTCTCCCCCACAAATTCATCGAAAGATCATTTGAATGCTGAGCAAATACCACAAAACAACTTCTGAATGCTGGCCGAGGACACCAGGCACCCAGAAAGGCAGCCCATTGTCTTCAAAAGGAGGTAGGACAAAATATAAAAGATAAAAAGAGAGACAAAAGAGTTAGGGACAGAGACCCATCCCAGGGAGGGAGTCGTAAAAGAGGAGAAGTTTTCAAATATGAGGAAACCCTCTCACTGGCGGGTCTGTGGGGAGTTTTGGAATCTCAGAGGGCAACATAACTAGGAGGAAAAAACAAATAAAACCCACAGATTACGCGCCTAACTGAAACTCCCAAAGGAGAAGTAGCCCAGATGCTCACGTCCGCCACCAGCAAGCGGGGGCTTAACAGGGAGGCATGGGCTGCATTGCTTAGGGTAGGGACCGGGCCTTAGAGGGCAATCTGAGGGAGCTAATGTGAGATAAAAACTCAAACCGTGGGGTAGCCAGAGAGAGGAAAAAAAAAAAAAAAGAAAGAAAGGAAAGAGAGAGAGAGAAAACTTTCTCACGAAAATCTCTAACCTAAGGCACTGCCGGCCCGCTCACAGAACAAAGGACTGAGCGAATACCAGAGGAGAGCTAGCCAGCAGCGGACTGGCCCATCCCCCACCAGAGACAGAGAGGCAGGCAGGCGACAGCCAGAGCCTGAAGGCAAGGGGCAAACTTGGCCCCAGAGATGGCATCCTTCACCAAACTGCAAGCAGGCTCCCAATAGCTAACCAAGTCTTCCTGGGATCCTGGATGGTTGACATCTTCCAGGAGGGTCACAGCCAGAGATCAGCTCCCCAGAGGAGACACACGGCAGACCTGAGATGGCACTCCTGCTGCATAACCAGGAAACCAAGCGGCTGGGATGGGGGAGGTGATAAGACACACCTCCCTACCTGGGGAGAGTGCACTCACCAAGCACCTGGTTTCCTGAGCTGCTTGGACCTAGGAAGGGCACAAAACGCAGGCCCAACTGAGTCTGTGCCTTTGTGGAGTACCCAAGAACCTGAATGACTTAGACCTGGGAAGTGCACGCAACCCAGGGCCTGCCTTAGCCAGTTCCCCTGCAAAGCAACCTGGAACCTGAGCAGTGTAGACCAGGAAAGGACACACATGAGCAGGGGCAAACCCAGTGTGTCCCAGACACTGTGAGCACTCCCCACACATGCTGGTGATATTGGCTTGCAGTGTTCCTCCCTTCCCGCAGCACAATTGAACAAGTTAACCTAAATAAATGACCACCTTTGCACCCTTGTGTCAGGGCGGAAGTTAGATACCAAAGAGACTTGCAAACAGAGGGAGCAAAAATAAACAAAGAAGAGGGAATCGCTTTGGAAGTGACAGGTGCAACAGATTAAAACCCTGTAGTTAGCAGTGGCTACATTGGAAGGGACCTATAGACCTTGAGAAGAAGTATAAGCTGGAACAGGAACTATCTGAAACTGAACTGACCTACACTGCCCTCAACAGCTCCAGAGAAATTCCTAGATATATTTTACTATTATCATTTTTAAATTAAAAAAAAAATAGGCTCTTTATTACTCCTTTAATTTTCATTTTTAAAACCCATTACCTTGCAAAAAAAAGGACCCTACTTTTAAAGCAAATTTCATATATTTTTTTTATAACTTTTGCAATTTTGATTTGTTTTGTTAGTATTGTATTTTTGAGAGTCTAACCTCTACTCTAGATTTTTAATCTTTGCTTTTTGGTATT
Source organism: Bubalus bubalis (assembly GCF_019923935.1). Lineage (NCBI taxonomy): Eukaryota > Metazoa > Chordata > Mammalia > Artiodactyla > Bovidae > Bubalus > Bubalus bubalis. The sequence goes on along the minus strand of NC_059181.1, from coordinate 124,459,570 downwards.
TGTTATCAATTTTGTACCTTTAAGAATTCAACCTTCAGTACCCATTTTTACTTAGGAGTGTGATTACTGGCTTGATTGCTCTCTCCCCTTTAGACTCTCCTTTTTTCCGCCAGGTCACCTCTATCTCCTCCCTCCTCCTTCTCTTCTCTACTTAACTCTGTGAATCTCTTTGGGTGTTCCAGGCTGTGGAGAATACTTAGGGAACTGATCACTGGCTACATTGGTCTCTCTCCTTTTGACTCCCCCTCCTCTCCTCCTGGTCACCCCTATCTCCTTCCTCCCTCTTCTCTTCCCTATGTAACTCTGTGAACCTCTCTGAGTGTTCCAGATGGTAGACAGCAAATAGGGAATTGATTACTGGCTAGACTGCTCTCTCCCCTTTGACTTCCCCTCTTCTCCTCCTGGTCACCTCTATCACCGTCCTCCCTCTTCTCCTCTCTATGCAGCTCTGCAAACCCCTCTGGGTGTCCCTCACTGTGGAGAATCTTTTCACCTTTACCCTAGATGTTTTATCATTGGTGCTATATGGACGGAGAAGTCCTGAGGCTACTGTAAGAATAAGACTGAAAGCCAGAGGCAGGAGGCTTAAATCCAAAACTTGAGAACACCAAAAAACTCCTGACTCCAGGGAACATTAATCAACAAGAGCTCATCCAAAAGCCTCCATACATACACTGAAACCAAGCTCCACCCAAGAGCCAACAAGTTTCAGAGCAAGACCTACCAAGCTAAATCTGCAACAACCCACGAACATAATCCCAAGTACAAAAATACAGGCGGCCAAAAATCACACCAAACCCATAGACATCTCAAAACTCACTGCTGGACACTTTATTGCACTCCAGAGAGAAGAGATACAGCTCCACCCACCAGAACACCCACACAAGCTTCCCTAACCAGGAAACTTTGACAAGCCACCTCTCCAACCCCACCCACAGGGAGGAGCCTCCACAATAAAGAGGAACCACAAAAACTTCCAGTGTACAGAAAGGCCACCCCAAACACAGCAACCTAAACAAGATGAAAAGGCAGAGAAATATTCAGCAGGTAAAGGAACATGATAAAAGCCCACCAAACCAAACAAAAGAGGAAGAGATAGGGAGTCTACCTGAAAAAGAATTCAGAATAATGATAGTAAAAAGGATCCAAAATCTTGAAAACAAAATGGAGTTAGTCTGGAGACAAGGATGGAGAAGATGCTAGAAAAGTTTAACAAGGACCTAGAATAAATAAAAAAGTCAATCAATAATGAATAATGTAATAACTGAGATCAAAATCACTCTGGAGGGAACCAACAGTAGAATAACTGAGGCAGAAGATACGATAAGTGAGGTGGAAGATAGAATGGTGGAAATAAATGAAGCAGAGAGGAAAAAAGAAAAAAGAATCAAGAAATGAGGAAAACCTCAGAGACCTCTGGTAGAATGTTAAATGGCCCAACATTCAAATCATAGGAGTCCCAGAAGAAGACAAAAAGTAAGGCCATGAGAAAATACTTGAGGAGATAATAGTTGAAAATTTCCCTAAAACGGGGAAGGAAATAGCCACCCAAGTCCAAGAAACCCAGAGAGTCTCAAACAGGATAAACCCAAAGTGAAACACCCCAAGACACATATTAATCAAATTAACAAAGATCAAACACAAAGAACAAATATTAAAAGCAGCAAGGGAAAAACAGCAAATAATATGCAAGGTGATTCCCATAAGGATAACAGCTGATCTTTTAATAGAAACTCTGCAAGCCAGAAGGGAATGGCTGCTGCTGCTGCTAAGTCACTTCAGTCGTTTCTGACTCTGTGACCCCATAGACGGAAGCCCGCCAGGCTCCCCCGTCCCTGGGATTCTCCAGGCAAGAACACTGAAGTGGGTTGCCATTTTTTTCTCCAATGCATGAAAGTGAAAAGTGAAAGTGAAGTCGCTCAGTCGTGTCCTACTCTTAGCGACCCCATGGACTGCAGCCTACCAGGCTTCTCCGTCCATGGGATTTTCCAGGCAAGAGTACTGGAGTGGGGTGCCATTGCCTTCTCCAGAAGGGAATGGCAGGACATACTTAAAGTGATGAAAGAGAAAAACCTACAACCCAGATTACTGTACCCAGCAAGGATCTCATTCAAATATGAAGGAGAAATCAAAAGCTTTACAGACAAGCAAAAACTGAGAGAATTCAGCACCACCAAACCAGCTCTCCAACAAATGCTAAAGGATCTTCTCTAGACAGGAAACACAGAAAAGGTTCATAAACTCTAACCCAAAACAACAAAGTAAATGGCAATGGGATCATATTTATCAATAATTACCTTAAATGTAAATGGGTTGAATGCTCCAACCAAAAGACAAAGACTGGCAGAATGGATACAAAACCCCTATATATCATATAAGACCCCTATATATGCTGTCTACAAGAGACCCACCTCAAACCTAGGGACACATACAGACTGAAAGTGAAGGGCTGGAAAAAGTTATTTCACACAAATGGAGACCAAAAATAAAGCAGGAGTAGTAATACTCATATCAGATAAAATAAGTGACTTTGAAGTAAAGGACATGAAAGAGACAAAGAAGGACACTACATAATGATCAAAGTGTCAATCCAAGAAGAAGATATAACAATTATAAATATATATGCACCCAACATAGGAGCACCACAATATGCAAGGCAAATGCTAACAAGTATGAAAGGGGAAATTAACAATAACACAATAATAGTGGGAGACTTTAATACCCTACTCACACCTATGGATAGATCAACTAAACAGAAAATTAACAAGGAAACACAAATTTTAAATTATACAATGGACCAGTTAGACCTAATTGATATCTATAGGACATTTCACCCTAGAACAATGAACCTCAACCTTTTCTCAAGTGCACAAGGAACATTCTCCAAGATAGATCACATCCTGGGCCATAAATCTAGCCTTGGTAAATTCAAAAAAAATTGCAATCATATCAAGCATCTTTTCTGATCACAATGCAGTAAGATTAGATGTCAATGATAGGAAAAAAACTATTAAAATACAAACATATGGAGGCTAAACAGCACACTTCTGAATAACCAGCAAATTAAAGAAGAAATCAAAAAAGAAATAAAATATGTATAGAAATGAATGAAAATGAAAACACAACAACCCAAAACCCATGGGATTCAGCAAAAGCAGTGCTAAGGGGAAGGTTCATCGCAATGCAACCTACCTCAAGAAAAAGGAGAGAAATTAAATAAATAACCTAACTCTACACCTAAAGCAACTAGAAAAAAAAGGAAATGAAGCAGGTTTAGTATAAGGAAAGAAATCATAAAAATTAGGGGAGAAATAAATGCAAAAGAAACAAAGGGAACCACAGCCAAAATCAACAAAGCTAAAACCTGGTTCTTTGAGAAGATAAATAAAATGGAAAAACCGTTAGTCAGACTTATCAAAAAAAAAAAAATAAAAAAGGAAGAAGAATAAAATCAACAAAATTAGAAATGAAACTGGATAAATCACATCAGAAAACACAGAAATACAAAGGATCACAAGAGACTACTATCAGCAACTATATGCCAATAAAATGGACAACGTGGAAGAAATGGACAAATTCTTAGACAAGTATAACTTTCCAAAACTGAGCCAGGAAGAAATAGAAAATCTTAACAGACCCATCACAAGCATGGAAATTGAAACTGTAATCAGAAATCTTCCAGCAAAAAAATGCCAAGGACCAGATGTCTTCACAGCCGAATTCTACCAAAAATTTAGAGACGAGCTAACAAATATCCTACTCATATTCTCCCAGAAAATTGCAGAGGAAGATAAACTGCCAAATTCATTCTATGAGGCCACCATCACCCTAATACCAAAATCAGACAAAGATGCCACAAAAAGGAAAACTACTGGCCAATATTACTGATGAACATAGATGAAAAAATCCTCAACAAAATTCTAGCAAACAGAATCCAACAACTCATTAAAAAGATCATACATCATAACCAAGTGGGCTTTATCCCAGGGATGCAAGGATTCTTCAATATTCACAAATCAATCAGTGTGATACACAACATTAACCAATTGAAAGATCAAAACCATATGATTATCTCAATAGATGCAGAGAAAGCCTTTGACAAAATTCAACATCCGTTTATGATAAAAAAATACAACCTTCCAGAAAGCAGGCAAAAAAGTAACACACCTCAACATAATAAAAGCCATATATGATAAACCCACAGCAAACATTATCCCCAATGGTGAAAATTGAAAGCATTTCCCCTAAGATCAGGAACAAGACAAGGATGCCCACTCTCACTACTACTATTCAACATAGTTTTGGAAGTTTTAGCTACAGCAATTAGAGAAGAAAAAGAAATAAAAGGAATCCAGATTGGAAAAGAGGAAGTAAAACTCTCACTGTTTTGTAGGTGACATGATCCTCTACATAGAAAACCCTGAAGACTCCACCAGGAAATTACTAGAGCTAATCAATGAATATATTAAAGTTGCAGGATATAAAATTAACACACAGAAATCCCTTGCATTCCTATACACTAACAATGAGTAAACAGAAAGAGAAATTAAGGAAACAATTCCATTCACCATTGCAACGAAAAGAATAAAATGCTTAGGAATACATCTACCTAAAGAAACAAAAGACCTATATATAGAAAACTATATAACACTGATGAAAAAAATCAAAGATGGAACAAATATATGGAGAAATATATCATGTTCATGGATTGGAAGAATCAATATGGTGAAAATGAATATACTACCCAAAGCAATCTATAGAGTCAATGCAATCCTTATCAAGTTACCAATGATATTTTTCACAGAACTAGAAAAAATAATTTCACAATTTGTATGGAAATACAAAAAGCCTCAAATAGCCAAAGCAATCTTGAGAAAGAAGAATGGAACTGTAGGAATCAACCGGCCTGACTTCAGGCTCTACTACAAAGCCACAGTCACCAAGACAGTATGGTACTGGCACAAAGACAAAAACAGATCAGTGGAACAAAATAGAAAGCCCAGAGATAAACCCACGCACCTATGGACACCTTATCTTTGACAAAGGAGGCAAGAATATACAATGGAGAAAAGACAATCTCTTTAACAAGTGGTGCTGGGAAAACTGGTCAACCACTTGTAAAAGAATGAAACTAGAACACTTCCTAACATCATACAAAAAATAAACTCAAAATGGATTAAAGATCTAAATGTAAGACCAGAAAGTATAAAACTCCTAGAGGAAAACATAGACAAAATTTTCTTTTATGTTTGGATCTTCATCTTGCTTTTATTTTCAGATAAACTTGGAGGACATCAGAGATCAATGAAAATCAAAATCTGTACTGCCTTTATACAGTACTGATAACCAAGTAGGAAACATAATAAGAAAAAAAGATTTCATTTAAAATAGCAATGAACTTTTAAAGTACCTATAAGTAAATTTTAAAAATAAATAAAGGTCATTGTCTAGAAGTTATTGAGGACATAATAACTGGAAATACCTGCTATACTTATTATAAAAATGTCAGTTCTCCACCAAATTAATCTGTAAATTAAATGCAATTTTAATAGATATCCAATATCATTTTTATTGTAACTAAAAAATTGGTTCCAAAATTCACCTAGAAGAATAAAATACAAGAAATAAGACAAATGGGAAAAGAGGACTATGATAGGGGAACAAGTGCTGTAAGATTTCAAGATATATTTTAAAGCTGTAATAATTTAAAAATTGATGTATTGGTACAGAGATAGACAAATGACAAAAGGAACACACTAGTGCCCTGAAATATGTTCATGTACATAAGAAAATTTGGCAGGATGACAGATGTACCATTGGAAATCTGTAGAAATGAATGCAACTCAGTCATGATGTATTATCTTTCTCATAGATTGTTGAATTTGGTAATGCTTTCTCACAAAACTGTTCAAGGTTTTTTTTTCATATATGGTAAATTTTTAAATCATTAATTTTGATTCTTAAAGTCAGATTATAGGAATAGCCAGTAGTATATCTTCTTGAATCAATTAAGTAAGCTACAGTTTTCTGGGTACTTGTCTATTTTACCTAAGTTTTCAAATTTATTGGCATAAACATATTCTCAATGATCCTCTTGCCATTTATTCTAGCTTTATTTAACTATAATTGACATGCAACATTATGTAAGTTTAAGATGTACAACGTGTTGATTTGATAGACATATACTGCAAAATGATTACCACCATAACTTTAGCTAACACCTGCATCACATTATTACCATTTTTTTTTTTTTTGGTGAGAACATTTAAGATTTATCCTCTTAGCAACTTTCAAGACTGTATTACAGTATTGTTAACTATAGTCACCATGGTTGGATAGTCTCACCAATTCAATGGACATGAACTTGGGGCCATGATTTACATTAAATCCCCAGAAATTATTCATCTTATAACTGGAGGAAGTTTGTACCCTTTGATTGGCATGCCCCCATTTACCCCAGCCCTTAGTACCTGGTAACTGCTATTCTATTCTGTTTCTGTGACTTTGGCTTTTTTAGATCCCACATATAAATTATGTCACGGTATTTTCCTTTCTCTGTCTCTTATCAATATATCACTTAGCATAATGCCTTCAATAATTTCTAAGAATGCTGACTGAAACATTGCATTTAATTGTGAAAATATCAGATGTCCATAATCCAGAGAATTCTCTGGATTACTTAATATTATGATTAATTTAATAATTAATTAATATATGAATTAATATATAATGATATAATTAATATTGTATTCCCCTATCATAGTTTATAATATATATTAATTAACAATGAATTAATTTTGGTATATTACAATGGAAAATACAGCAGTAAAAATTAATGAACTGAATCTACACATGTCAACATGGATGAACATCATAAACATAATAAGTGAGACAACCAAGTTCCAGAAATCTATATACATATGAAATCATTCTTATATGTTTAGAAATGAACACATATGCATACATGTTGAAAAAATAAGAAAACCTGGACTGCAGAGAAAGCAAATTCATGATGGAGATTGCCTCTGAGGAAGGGATTTGGGACTGCAGAGTAGAGCACAGGGAAATTCAACTTTGTAATGTTTTATTTCTTTAAAAAAGTCTGAAGTAAACATGAGTATCCATTCAAGTGGGATATTTTAATTTTTATTAAAATTGTGGTGATAATAATAATAAACAAAGGTTCTGGATGGAAAAAGGCTTTTCAAGGGTTATAAATATAGCAGCCTGACTAGAACACAATTAAAGAGGGATGGAGCTTCCGAGGTGGTGGTGGTAGTGGTAAAGAACCCACCTGCCAATACAGGAGACTTGGGTTCCATCCCTGGGTCGGGAACATACCCTAGAGGAGGGCATGGCAACCCACTCCAGTATTCTTGCCTGGAGAATCCCATGGACAGAGGAGCCTGACGGACTACAGTCCATGGGGTCACAAAGAGTCAGACATGACTGAAGCGACTTAGCACCCACACACACACAGAGTGTCAGGAGACAGTGGTTGTAGAGATAGACAACTGCCAATCAATGTAGTGTTTTGAGGCCATGGTAAGAAGTTCCTGCATTATTTGCTTTTACTCATTGAAAAACTACCTTTGTCAAAGGAAATATGAATAAAATCTCATGCTCAGTCATACAAACAGTAGTAGCAATCTTGCCCACTCTTGGGCAGGGGCATCTCAGTTTGATTCCTTGCCCATTTCTCTGCATGCTTTCTCTTTGGAAGGCAGTGAAAGCACTCTATGAAGTAACATTTTTTTCCATTTTATATACTTGCATGTGTGCTTAGTCACTTCAGTCGTGTCTGCCTCTCTGCGACCCCATGGACCATGGGCCCACCAGGCTCCTCTGCCCATGAGATTCTCCAGGCAAGAATACAGGAGTGGGTTGCCATTTCCTTCTCCAGTGATAAAGTATGAAGTGAGTGAAGTGAAGTCGCTCAGTCGTGTCTGACTTTCTGTGACCTCATGGACTGTAGCCTACCAGGGCTCCTCCAAACATGGGATTTTCCAGGCAAGAGTACTGGATTGGGTTGCCATTTCCTTCTCCAATTTTATATACTTACTAACATACAAAGTCAAATGAATGAAAAAGTAGAATGAATGAATAAATAGAATAAATAAATGGCTAAGGATATGGTCTCAGGAATCAAACACCCTGAGGCTGAATCTCATATGTGAAACATATGTGAAAATGTTCAATATACAATTAAACATATAATAAGTACTCAAAAGATGTATAAACTTAACAAAAAAAATAAAAGAGGGGACAGAGTTCATTAGGGGGGATGGAATGGGATGGGATGGGGGAGGGAGACTAGGAAAGCCAGTAAAGACTTTAATTAGGATTTACATTTTAGCTGAGTTGTGATGGATTAAAAAGAGTTGCTACTGCTACTGCTAAGTCATGTCAGTCGTGTCCGACTCTGTGCGACCTCATAGATGGCAGCCCACCAGGCTCCCGTCCCTGGGATTCTCCAGGCAACAATACTGGAGTGGGTTGCCATTTTCTTCTCCAGTGCATGAAAGTGATGTTGCTCAGTCGAATCTAACTCTTTGCGACCCCATGGACTGTAGCCTACCAGGTTCCTCCGTCCATGGGATTTCCCAGGCAAGAGTACTGGAGTGGGTTGCCATCGCCTTCTCCAAAGGAAATTGTCAGTGGGCAGTATTCTATCAAACAGCATACTTAAAAGTATGGAGGAATAGAAATGGTGTGATGTTTCATTGGACAGAATGTACAAGTATGTACATATGAGAGAATATAAAAATAGAGAAACAGATTTACTTTAAGTTGTGAAGAGCTTTTTATTATTTTGGAATAAGGAGTTCAAGGCTATGGTTTTTCCAGTGGTCATGTATGGATGTGAGAGTTGGACTGTGAAGAAAGCTGAGCGCTGAAGAATTGATGCTTTTGAACTGTGGTGTTGGAGAAGACTCTTGAGAATCCCTTGGACTTCAAGGAGATCCAACCAGTCCATCCTAAAGGAGATCAGTCCTGGGTGTTCATTGGAAGGACTGATGTGGAAGCTGAAACTCCAATACTTTGGCCTCCTGATGCGAAGAGCTGACTCATTGGAAAATACCCTGTTGCTGGGAAAGATTGAGGGCAGGAGGAGAAGGGGACGACAGAGGATGAGATGGTTGGATGGCATCATCAACTCGATGGACATGGGTTTGGGTTTGGGTGGACTCTGGGAGTTGGTGATGGACAGGGAGGCCTGACGTGCTGCAGTTCATGGGGTCGGAAAGAGTCAGACACGACTGAGCAACTGAATTGAACTAAACTGAATGAGTTCAAATCTAACCCTGAGAGTAACAAGGAGCCCATAGAAGTTTATAAGCAGAAGAGTAACATAAGATTTTGAGAATGATAACTATTCCAAGGGATATCTTTTAGTCAAGGGTAGGCCTAGACAACATTGTGAAATAGGTAAAATTTAAATTCTCCTCCACACTTGTCTGTTGGCCTCTCTTTTATCATCCTCTTTCCAGACATGACTAGTGTGTCCATGTCCCCTTAGATCTAGCAAGCCCTGGTCAGGATAGATATCCTTATTACATTGACATTAGGCTTCCCTGGTGGCTCAGGCAGTAAAGAATCCACCTGCAGTGCAGGAGACCCGGGTTCAATCCCTGGGTCAGGAAGATCCCATGGAGAAGGAAATAGCAACCCACTCCTGTATTCTGGTCTGGAGAATTCCATGGATAGAGGAGCCTGGCAGGGTACAGTCCTGTAAAGTAAGCTCCAGGAGATTAAGTATGATCTAAATGACTGTTATATCCCCAGAACCTCACACAATGCCTATCATATCACATGAGTCACTGAGTGTTCATGGCTTGTTACATGAATGGATGGATCAAGAGCAGGAAGGACTCCATGCTTTTTTTTGGGGGGGGGGTGGTGGGGCAGGGCAATGAGAGTCCCATGGTCAGAGGAGTTTGGCAGGCTATATAGTTCATGGGGTTGCAGAGTCAGACACTACTGAGCACAATGAAATATATGATTAAGAGGTGAGTTGGTCTCTTTATAGTGATGGCAAAATAAAAATTGAACATTAGCACGTGATCACTTGTGTAGTCATGATTTCAGAAAGCAGGTCTTGGATTTAAGAGAAAAAAAAGAGAAAGAAATGACTTTCCAAGTATCTTTTACACCTGTGTTGATAAACCAAGCCCGTATTCTCTATAAAACCCTAACTGCCTCATAATCTCCCTCAGGCTCAGGTCATTCTAGGCATCGTGTCCCAGCAAAGTTATTTTCTGACAACGGTGGACCCCATTCCACCTCTGTGCATAAAGTTGTTTAAAGCAAATTTGGAACTAGGCTTTTGACAGCTTAGGAGTTGGTACTTTATTACAATGTCTATAAAGTGGCTGTCATAAAATAATAATAAAAAAAACCTATCAAATGTCTGTATGAAAAAGGTACTGAAATTCTGTGCTTGTGCAAAAGCCCTAAATGGTCAGATGTTAGGGGAAGGTCAAGTTGGCCACAGGACTTCTATAGAACTAGCTTAGGAGCTCTGGCCTGGTGCTGGAAGGGACTGACCTTGTTCATAGCCCACTGCTCCTGAGTAAGCTGGGGAAGAGGAAAGGTAATGTTGCTCTGGTTTGCTGAAATGGGTCAAAGACAGGAAAGAGTGGGAGATAAGGATAGTTGCGGAGAGGGTAAGGAAGAAAGAATTGAAAGAAATAAGTGTACATTTGTTGAGTTATATGAAGAAGATAAACATTTTAAAGTAATGGATACAATAGCCATGGGCAGTAATCTTCTGTGATTGCACGATCTTAGTATTACTTGGCTCAGACTATGTGTGTCATATTGGCCTCAGTCTCTTCAACTGTAAAACAAGGGGACTGTACTAGTGGCTATTTGCAGTCCCTTCCAGATCCAATATTTTGTAAATCCATGGTGAAAATGACACAGCATCAAACTACAGTTTGCCTGGTTCAAATGACAGAGAGGATGCTAACTTGGACCATGGTGATCAACACCACTTATTCACGTAAGTGAAGCCCCATCACATTGTCTCAGATGAACAGCTATATAACTGACCCAAAAGAATTAGAGATTGCTGCTTTTCAGGGGCAACATATTTACCAAAGATATACTAGTATATAAATAAGCAGAATGAAGTTTCATTCATTACAAGTGTATTTCCCAGAAAACAATAGTTAAAACAACAATAAAATTTTCTTTGTATGAATGTGGCTAAGGTTGAAAGGAAATGGGACTCAAGATCCCAGCTCTGTTGCTTCTTCTCTGGTAGATGGAAAGAAAGGAATGATTTCAAGTGACTGCCTGTAGAAGGGTGTCCAGACAAACTATCTATCCACCATCAACACTACCGCCCAGCCTGAACAAAACATATACTGGAAATCAGATTAAAATGAGCATTAATAACAGGTCGGAGGAAAAAGTCAGAAACAGACACATTATGGACTGGGTGGGGAGAACCAGTAGAGCCAGTTTCTACCCAGTAGAAAGAGCCAGTCCTACCATTTTACCTTAGTAATGATGTTATGAGCAAAGTTATTGAATGAGTGTTTATGTATCAGACTCTTGGAATTTTTAGCAAAAGCCAGTGGGAATCACCTTTTTTTTCTTTTTCTTACCATCTCCTTTTTATGGATCTCTGTTCAGTTCTGCCAGTATTAGGATTCCAGAGTATGGCATTTAGGATATTCAGGAGATAGAAAGGCTGTCCATGTCTCTTCAAGTGGTGAGAGAATGCCAACTACATTTGCTGAAACCTACATTCATTCACTTATTTTCTCATTGATTGAACCAAAGCTTGTGCTGGGCCTGGTGCTGGGCATTGCTGTAAAATTACAAACAAGGCAGACATGGCCCCATGCCCTAGAAAGCTTATCTTCTAGATAATAATACAATAAAAATAAAAAGAATCACACAAATAAAATTGTGATGTGATTAAAGGGAAATTTTGCTATGAACCTAAAACTGTTCTAAAAAACAAAATCTTTAATTAAAAAATGAGTTGCAAGTGTGCATATTTAGCTTTCCATCACAGTGAAGAGAGTTTTATTTATGTAACCTGATTTGAGTGTGAGAGTTCTGTGCATGAGTTTGTTTGCATACCCAGTACATAGGCACTCTACCTACCAAGGTAAAACTACTAAGGTTCCACAAGATACTGATCAATTTAAAGCATATGGCTGATCTTCAAATGAAGACAGAGGGAAGCTATGCCATCTCAGGTCAGAACAGGGTTAGACTTTCAGCAAGTTTTCTATGGAAAGCATCTGGTTAGAGGCATTTGATTATTTTGCACTTTCAGTCATTTCCATGGACTCCCTCAAACTGCTCATGGATTGAGTGGGTTTAGGGGAAATCTACTCTGAGAGGCTGAAGTGGCCACTGGGGATCCCAGATGGCTCTAAGATGCTGCATCTGGTGATCTTTCCTCTCTCCTCAAATCATCTCCTTTGAGGCATGCCCATTTATCAACCTAGAACTGATATTTTCTAAGGTCAAGGTTTTATTCTGATAAAAATGAGGTCTTGGACCACCAGAATGCAATACTGTGGCTGGGAAGAATGCAGGTTTTTTTTTTTGTTTTTGTTTTTAAGGAACCTTTAGGGTATCACTCAGAGAAGGCAATGGCACCCCACTCCAGTACTCTTGCCTGGAAAATCCCACAGATGGAGGAGCCTGGTAGGCTGCAGTCCATGGGGTCGCAAAGAGTCAGACACGACTGAGAGACTTCACTTTCACTTTTCACTGTCACGTATTGGAGAAGGAAATGGCAACCCACTCCAATGTTCTTGCCTGGAGAATCCCAGGGACGGAGGAGCCTGGGGGCTGCCATCTATTGGGTCAGACAGAGTTGGACACGACTGAAGCAACTTAGCAGCAGCAGCAGCAGCCGCAGCAGCAGGGTATCACTGGATAAATCAGAAACAGACAGGAAAGCAGGTGCTGGGACATCAGGAAGCCACTTAGCTTGTCATATCTCCAACCTGAGTCTTTTGCAATGACTTTATACTTACCTCCTCTGAGGAGATAAGCCAAATAGATGACACACTATGTTTACAAATCTGGGACTTGGTTTAGAGCACTTTGTCTTCTCATTTAAAAAGGGAAGGGGAACAGGGAAGAAGCTGTCTGAATAATGCAGATTTATTTAAAAAAAAACAAAACAAGCCTTAATCATCTGTCTATGTCAGGCAAAATTTGGGATGAATAATCTGAATAATTTCCTTATTACTTCATGTCATTATGTGCATGGGACAATCAAACAAAACCCATTTCCTTTCATTTAGCTTCCTTTCAGCTTGAGAAATGGTGTACTCAGTTTAATGCACCGTTGGAAAGCCAAACAATCTCTTTTAATTTCCTGATTTCAACTCATTCAACGACATTTATGGAGCACCTACTGTGTGCCAGTAACTGCCTTTTAAAATTTAAATGAGCCAGATTTAATATTTCAGTAGTGTATTTTCATGACTTTATACCTTTGTCAAACAATTATGAATGCACATATTTAGTTGAAAGGCTAATGGCATGATAACAAGCAAGCAATTCTAGCCCAGCTGCGTGACAATTAAAACAACTGAAGTTGATTTTGTCAAACTTGGCCCTTAGCTGAGGATTGATTCTCATGCTAGCTTGTGTGCCAGAACTGAAGCTACTAGCTCCAGCCTTCCATTTCTCAAAAATCGCTGGATCCTGGGCCTTCTGTCTAAAGCTCTTGAGTCAACTTTACTATTGAATAAATAAAGCCAGATTTTTGTCTGTGTGCTCAGGTGGACATGCTGCAGCTAGCAAAAATAGATGCAGGAAGTCATATTGCTTGACTGCCATTCTTTAGCTGCTTCCTTTAGAAGCGGCTTTAAGCTTCTGAACAGTAAAAACACTATACATTCCTAATATCTGTTGTTGCCATCATTCCTAAGGGTTTGGGAAAGGAGAAGTAGCTCTGAGTAGGAACCAAGGCAGGAAGGAATGGGGTCCAGAATGACAAGTGGGAGAATCTCACTGAGAACCTTTGTGGACAGCCGCCATCCTTTCCCATCATTCCCTCCTGCTTGTTTGCTGCAATTGGGGATTTATACCCTTCAGCAACCATATGATTTTTGCCCCCACCTTGCCCCAACTCACCGGGTATTCTAACTGGTTTCCTTTAGACACTGACCCTGGAACTTTTTCCCAGTTTAGGCCAGCAGCATTGCTCTTGGTTGAACAATGTGTATACCACAGGCGGGACCTTTCAAAACCTATCTCCTCCATTAAGACCTTAAGGCTAATAAATACCCCACTCAATGAATAAGCCGGAGAAGGCAATGGCACCCCACTCCAGTACTCTTGCCTGGAAAATCCCATGGATGGAGGAACCTGGTGGGCTACAGTCCATGGGTTCGCTAAGAGTCGGACATGACTGAGCGACTTCACTTTCACTTTTCACTTTGATGCACTGGAGAAGGAAATGGCAACCCACTCCATGTTCTTGCTTGGAGAATCCCAGGGATGGCAGAGCCTGGTGGGCTGCTGTCTATGGGGTCACACAGAGTCAGACACAACTGAAGTGACTTAGCAGCAGTAGCAGCAGCAATGAATAAGCACTGAAATATCCTTCCAATTCTTCCTATACCACTTACAGGCAAGATGGCAGCTGTTCACAAAGGTTCTCAGTGAGATTCTCCCACTTGTCATTCTGGACCCCATTCCTTCCTGCCTTGGTTCCTACTCAGAGCTACTTCTCCTTTCCCATGTGGGCAAGTGATAGTTTCATTCACACTTAGATAACAGAGACTTATATGACATTTCTTTTAGGTAGCTTTGCATTTTGAAAAAAACTGTAGGGAATAGGAAAATCCTCAAGAGTCAGAACACATATTTAGTAGGAGAATTTCACCCATGAGGAGATGAGGTAATTAGGGATGGGGATGCCATCCAACTATTTCATAAATTGCAATACAATGGCTCAGCAGCTTTCAGCCCTCTGACAAAATACTGAAGCAGGTGTCCAAAGAGCAACAAGTAAAAGGAGATAGCCAGACCATGACTTCAACAAGTCTGTAACTGGGCCCTGTGGATAGATCTCTGATATCTACTGACAAGAGACTTCCCTTGTGCATTATGTCTAGACCTGTCTTTTAAATTAGAAATGTCATGTTTTTATTAGTAAGTACAACACATGCATAAAAGGGAGGTTTCCCAGGTGATGCAGATGGTAAGGATTCTGCCTGCCAATGCAGGAGACAAGTTTGATCCCTGAGTCAGGAAGATTCCCTGGAGGAGGGAATGTCAACCCACTCCAGTATTCTTGCCTGGGAAATCCCATGGACAGAGGAGCCCGGTGGGCTATAGTCCATGGGGTCATAAACAGTTGGACACAACTGAGTAACTAAGAACCCACACACATGTTTTGGCCACACCTTGCGGCTTGCGGGATCTTACTTCCCCCACCAGGGACTGAACCTGCACCCTTGGCAGTGAACCACTGGACCACTTGGGAATTCCCTTCATATATTTAAAATAATAAAAATAAAAGAAACATACCTATAGCCAGCACCAACCCTATACAACAAAACACTCAGTTTCAGCACGGCCCTGGGGAGGATGGGACGCAGATGGCGGCAGCGTTGGAGGAACCGGCAAAGGCTGCAGGTTTCGGTTCTGTAACCATTCCTGCTACTTCCTGACTCATGGGCTGTGAGGCCTGGGTGGGATCCTGCTGCGGTGGGCGCAGCCGCTTGGACTGGAGTCTGCCTGGGGGCGGGTGTGGAGATTTATGGGCAGTGTAGTGTGGAAGCAATTGTTCACCTTGTCCTCATTCTGCACATTCTATGTTGACAAGGCTGTGCTTGCATGTGTGCTAAGTCGTTTCAGTCGTGTCTGACTCTGTGCTACCCTATGGACTGTAGGCTTCTCTGTCCATTGGATTCTTCAGGCAAGAATACTGGAGTGGGTTGCCATTTTCTTCTCCAGGGGATCTTCCCCACCCAAGGATGGAGCCTAGATCTTTTACATCTCCTGCATTGGCAGGCAGGTGATTTATCACTAGCGCCACCTGTCCAAATGAGAAGGAAACAACAGCCCACTCCAGTATTCTTGCCTGGAGAATCCCATGGACAGAGGAGCCTGGTAGGCTACAGTCCATGGGGTCACAAGAGTCAGACATGACTTAGCGACTAAACCACCACCCACCGTAGCAGCAGAACAGTAGGGCGTAAACGGTATGTGTCATCCATACTCCGGCTCAGGCTTCCCAGGTGGTGCAGCAGTAAAGAATCTGCCTGCAATGCAGGAGAAGCAGATGAGGGAGGTTTAATCCCGGGGTGGGGAAGCTCCCCTGGAGGAAGAAATGGCAACCTACTGCAGTATTGCCTGGGAAATCCCATGGGGTCGCAAAGCTCAGACACTCAGTCTCCTGCCATCTGCTTCTGGCAGATTCCTCAGCTGGTGTTGCACCCCCTCCATCCCTGCACTGGGGGCGGAGGCAAAGCTGTGCCTCCAAGCAAACAGAGCAAAAAGAGTGTGACCATGGATCATCACAGTGAGGAGTGTAGTGAACGCAGGGAGAGGAACAACATGGCTGTGAAAAAGTGCTGCTTGATAAGCAGAAAGCACAGGGTATGCGGCAAACAGTCAATCAGCTCAAGGAAGAGAATGAATGATTGGAAGCAAAAATTATATTGCTGACTAAGGAATTAAGTTAGTTCTAAAAGGTCTTCTGGTCTTCATAGAACCGTTCAACTTCAGTTTCTTCAGCATTACTGGTTGGGGCATAGGCTTGGATTACCATGATATTGAATGGTTTGCCTTGGAAACTAACAGAGATCATCCTGTCATTTTTGAGATTGCATCCAAGTACTGCATTTCGGACTCTTTTGTTGACCATGATGGCTACTCCATTTCTTCTAAGGGATTCCTGCCCGCAGTAGTAGATGTAATGGTCATTTGAGTTAAATTCACCCATTCCAGTCCATCTTAGTTTGCCGATTCCCAGAATGTCATCGTTCACTCTTGCCATCTCCTGTTTGATCACTTCCAATTTGCCTTGATTCATGGACCTGACATCCCAGGTTCCTATGCAATATTGCTCTTAACAGCATCAGACCTTGCTTCTATCACCAGTCACACCCACAACTGGGTATTGTTTTTGCTTTGGCTCTATCCCTTCATTTTTTCTGGAGTTATTTCTCCACTGATCTCCAGTAGCATATTGGGCACTTACCGACCTGGGGAGTTCCTCTTTCAGTGTCCTATCATTTTGCCTTTTCATACTGTTCATGGGGTTCTCAAGGCAAGAATACTGAAGTGGTTTGCCATTCCCTTCTCCAGTGGGCCCCATTCTGTCAGACCTCTCCACTATGACCCTCCCGTCTTGGGTGACCCCACACGGCATGGCTTAGTTTCATTGAGTTAGACAAGGCTGTGGTCCGTGTGATCAAATTACCTAGTTTTCTGTGATTACAGTTTCAGTGTGTCTGCCCTCCAATCCCCTCTTGCAAAACCTACCATCCCACTTGGGTTTCTCTTACCTTGGTTGTGGGGTATCTCTTCACAGCCGCTCCAGCAAAGCGCAGCCACTGCTCCTTACCTTGAATGAGGAGTATCTCCTCAAGGCCGCCCCTCCTGACCTTGAACGTGTAGTAGCTCCTCTCAGGCCTCCTGCTTCCACACAGCCACTGCCCCTTGGACTTGGGGTTGCTCCTCTCGGCTGCTGCCCCTGGCCTCGGGCATGTGGTAGCTCCTCTCGGCTGCCGCCCCTGACCTTGGGGGTGGGGTAGCTTCAAAATCACTGAAGATGGTGATTGCAGTCATGAAATTAAAAGATGCTTACTCCTTGGAAGGAAAGTTATGACCAACCTAGGTAGCATATTGAAAAGCAGAGATATTACTTTGCCAACAAAGGTCCGTCTAGTCAAGGCTATGGTTTTTCCAGTGGGCATGTATGGATGTGGGAGTTGGACTGTGAAGAAAGCTGAGCGCTGAAGAATTGATGCTTTCTAACTGTGGTGTTGGAGAAGACTCTTGAGAGTCCCTTGGACTGCAAGGAGATCCAATCAGTCCATTCTAAAGGAGATCAGTCCTGGGTGTTCTTTGGAAGGAGTGATGCTAAAGCTGAAACTCCAGTACCTTGGCCACCTCATGAGAAGTGTTGACTCATTGGAAAAGACCCTGATGCTTGGAGGGATTGGGGGCAGGAGGAGAAGGGGACGACAGAGGATGAGATGGCTGGATGGCATCATCAACTCAATGGACATGAGTTTGAGTAAACTCCGGGAGTTGGTGATGGACAGGGAGGCCTGGCGTTCTGCGATTCATGGGGTCGCGGAGTCAGATACGACTGAGCAACTGAACTGAACTGAACTGAAGGAATTAAGTTTACTGAAAGTTTTCTTTCTTGAGCCACACACACAACCTCGCAGATAACGTGCAACCCAGTAGGACTGAAAACACGACAAATTCTGATAATGCAGGACAGTAGACCTCACCCCCTCCAAACTTCACAACTTGTGGCTTGAACGTTAAGTGTGACTGCCTACACCATTCACATCAGCGGCTGAACTGCCATTATTCAAAGATCCGTTGAAGGTTGTTTTCTTGAATCAGCATTAAAGAGTTGATTAGCTAAAACTGTTAGCCCTGTAATTTGAACATCTGGTTTTAAATGATAAGGATATTTGTGGCAATGAAAAACATTTTAAAGGTATGTGAAGTGAAGCAAAAGTCGCTCAGTCATGTCCGACTCTTTGCGACCCCATGACCCGAAGCACGCCAGGCCTCCCTGTCCATCACCAACTCCCAGAGTTTACCCAAACTCATGTTCATTGAGTCAGTGATGCCATCCAACCATGTCATCCTCTCTCATCCCCTTCTCCTCCTGCCCTCAATTTTTCCCAGCATCAGGGTCTTTTCAAATAAGTCAGCTCTTAGCACTAGGTAGCCAATGGATTACATAGTCCATGGAATTCCCCAGGCCAGAATGCTGGAGTGGGTAGCCTTTCCCTTCTCCAGGGGTCTTTCCCAATGCAAGGATACAACCCAGGACTCCCGCATTGCAGGCAGATTCTTTACCAGCTGAGCCACCAGGGAAGCCCTTTAAAGATATATATATATATATATATATTTTTTTTTTTTAATGCCCTGGACTTTGATGTTCTTAATAAATCCTGACTTCCCCTCCACTAAAAAAAAAAAGAAAAAAGAAAAAAAAATTCCCAGTTTCTGTGACGTCTTATGTAAGTACTTGGCTAATAGTTTTCCTTCCCTCCCAAGAAAGAAACCTAATATCCTGAATTATGTATTCATCATTCCAATACTTTTCATCATAGTTATTCTATATATGTATGTACCTCTTGGGCTTCCAATGCCAGAGATGTAAGAGATGTGGGTTCGATCCCTGGGTCTGGAAGAGCCCCTGGAGGAGGATATGACAACCCACTCCATTATTCTTGCCTGGAGAATCCCATGAACAGAGGAGCCTGGTGGACTATTGTTCATGGGGTCATGAAGAGTTGGACAGGACTGAAGTGACTGAGCTCGCATGAATGTACCCCTTAAAATACAGTTTAATTTTTTCATATATTTGCTTTTCTATAAATGGAATTATCCTGTGTGTATTCTTGCATGACCTGTTGTAGTTCGGTCTCATTAATTTTCTCTGCTTTATTTATTCTCCAGTTTTTGGATGTGACACTTCTTTGTGCTTGATTGACTGTTTTTTTAGCTATTATAACAACTTCTATGGATATGATTCCTGGTGCACGTTTATTTTAGAGTCTAAAATAGAAGTGTAATTGGTAGGTCATGAGAAAACTATATGTAGGTCAGGAAGCAACAGTTAGAACTGGACATGGAACAACAGACTGGTTTCAAATAGGAAAAGGAGTACGTCAAGGCTGTATATTGTCACCCTGCTTATTTAACTTATATAGTACATCATAAGAAACGCTGGGCTGGAAGAAGCACAGCTGGAATCAAGATTGCCGGGAGAAATATCAATAACCTCAGATACGCAGATGACACTACCCTTATGGCAGATAGTGAAGAGGAACTAAAAAGCTTCTTGATGAAAGTGAAAGAGGAGAGTGAAAAAGTTGGCTTAAGGCTCAACATTCAGAAAACGAAGATCATGGCATCTGGTCCCATCACTTCATGGGAAATAGATGGGGAAACAGTGGAAACAGTGTCAGACTTTATTTTTTGGGGCTCCAAAATCACTGCAGATGATGATTGCAGCCATGAAATTAAAAGACGCTTACTCCTTGGAAGGAAAGTTATGACCACCTAGATAGTATATTCAAAAGCAGAGACATTATTTTGCCAACAAAGATCCATCTAGTCAAGGCTATGGTTTTTCCAGTGGTCATGTATGGATGTGAGAGTTGGACTGTGAAGAAAGCTGAGCGCTGAAGAATTGATGCTTTCTAACTGTGGTGTTGGAGAAGACTCTTGAGAGTCCCTTGGACTGCAAGGAGATCCAACCAGTCCATTCGAAAGGAGATCAGTCCTGGATGTTCTTTGGAATGAATGATGCTAAAGCTGAAACTCCAGTACTTTGGCCACCTCATGTGAAGAGTTGACTCATTGGAAAAGACTCTGATGCTGGGAGGGATTGGGGGCAGGATAAGAGGACAACAGAGGATGAGATGGCTGGATGGCATCACTGACTCGATGGATGTGTTTGAGTGAACTCCAGGAAATAGTGATGGATAGGAGGCCTGGCGTGCTGCAATTCATGGGGTTGCAAAGAGTTGGACACGACTGAGCAACTCAACTGAACTGAACTGACGCTGAATATAGGTACAACTCTACTGTGTAATGCCAAATGGTTTTCCACAGTGATCATATGAGTCGCCAGTCCAGGTTTGATGCACGATACTGGATGCTTGGGGCTAGTGCACTGGGACGACCCAGAGGGATGATATGGGGAGGGAGGAGGGAGGAGGGTTCAGGAAGGGGAACACATGTATACCTGTGGCAGATTCATTTTGATATTTGGAAAAACTAATACAATTTTGTAAAGTTTAAAAATAAAATAAAATTAAAAAAAAAAGAAAAAAAATAAACTCCATTACAGTCTAAAGAACTAAGTTCAGAGGAATCTTTGTGGAAAACAAATACAACCAGTGGTAATTATACTATCCAACAGCCCCATTTATCAGTAAAGTAGACCACAAACCTCATTCATTTAGATGTTTAAGTCCACAGCCTATCTAGTTTTATAGCTCATGGCTACAGCTTCAGGAAATATTCCATCATTCAGAAAAATACACAGTATGAAAGCCCTTGAAAATGCATGATTTATGTTATGCACTATAAACCTGAAAAGGAAGAATAAAAAAGGCAGATGATTGAAGAGAAGGTAAATACAATACCCCGCCATTGTATTCCATACACTCTACTGCTTGAGTTTTTATTTGTGTGTTTCTCATTTATGACAAAAAATTTGAGTGTGTAGATAATGATTTTTAATGAAAAACTTTCAAACAAACTACACACACAAAAAATACATTGAATACCTGTATATTCACCACCTAGATTTAACAAATGTTAACATTTGTTACAACATTTCACATATTTTCTTAGATATATAATAGTAAAATGATTCTATTACCAATTCTGATTTGAAGGAGAGTTTCATACCATTCATGTCAATTCTGAAGCTATCTACTGGGAGATAGGATTAGATCCCACAGGTTAATGGCTCAGTCCTGCAAGACTGCCCCCTCACCCCACATCAGATGCCAATTTCAAGTCCAGATTGTCACATGTTCTTCTGGCCTACTGGCTACAGAGTTCCAACCTCTAATGCTGGAGGATTTGGGTTTGATTAATTTGATGGAGCAGCTCACAGATCTCAGAGAAACATTTTACTTACTAAACTACCAATTTCAAAACGAGATAGAAGAGATGTACCAGGCAAAGTGTGAGGGGGCAAGCTCCTAAGGCACCACTCTCCCCAGACCTCCACGTGTTCATCAACCCAGAAGCTCTCTAAATCCTGTCCTTTTGAGTTTTTATGGAGACTTTACTATATAAGCAAGCTTGATTAAATCGTTGGTCATTGGTGACTGAATTCGATATCTAGTCCTCTACACCCTCGAGAAATTGAAAGTTTCAACACTCTATTCATGACATTGGCTCCACTGGCAACCAACCCCCATCCTTAGGTGCTTCCCAAGTCACCTCATTAACAAACCAAAGATACCTTTATTGTTCTCATTGCTTAGGAAATTCCAAGGATTTTAGGAGCTGCATGACTGAAACAAAGACCAAATATATATTTGTTATTAGAAGTCACAATATCACAGGTGGATATGAAATAAAATATTTCCTTAAAAATGAAGCCCCTTTATAATCCTCTCCTATCCATTCTCCTCCCCCTACCACTTTTCCCCAGAAGTAACCTCTCTCCCGGAAGTTGCTTCATGTCTCTTCTTTTTATTTTTAGGTGCATATTTATGTTCCCCAGGGTTCCCTGGTGGTTTAGTAGGTAAAGACTTGCCTGCAATGCAGGAGACCAGAGTTTGATCCCTTAATTGGGAAGATCCCCTGGAGAAGGAAATGGCAACCCACTCCAGTATTCTTGCCTGGAAAATCCCATGGACGAAGGAGCCTGGCGGGCTTAGTACACAGGGTCACAAAAGTCAGACACAACTTGGTGACTAAACCACCATGTATGTGGCCATAAACTATACATAATTTTTCATTCAGTTAAAAATTTTACACAAGTTTCATCATGTTGTATCTATTATTTGGGAATATATTTTTAAGTTCAACATTAAGTTTTGGACATTTGTCAATGTAGTATACCACTACCTCTTTCTTTGTTACTCCGTGTATGATTCCATTATGTGAGGAAAATACTATGTATTTATTCATTCTTTTATTTATGTGGGACTTTTTGGTTCTTCTTTGTTGTCAGAAACACTGCAAAGAAGATACCAGTGCACTTCCTGAAGTTTTCAATTGCGTACCCAGAAGGGAAATAACAAGACTGCTAAGAACCAACACTTCCTGTTTTATTACAGGTTACCACATTGCTCTCCACCCTGACTGTGCCAATGTACTCTTTCTCCAGAAGAGTATAAACATGCCTGCTTTCCTCTCCTCATAACTTCCCTTCTCAGAGTGCAGACTACAAGGGGATGGGGAATAATGGCCTGATAAGTAAGGAGAAACTAGAGAGTTCAAAAGGGCTACATCACCAGGTGACTTGCCAAACACTCTAGGGAGCTGGATCCTATTCTGAGAACCCATTGAAAAGTTTTCATCAGGAGAGTGTCATGATCAATTTTCCCTTAAGAAAGATGACAGGAGCCAACATGGAGAATGGATTGGGGGTGGGAAGGCAGGCTTTAGAAAAGGCCTTTGGAATAGGGAGGAACTGAGGGCTACTCAAAAGTATCCTGACTTCGCTAAATCTCTTTGTTTTGTTTTTCAACGAAAACAATAAATTCTGGTTCCCACGTTAATTCATTTTCCTCTAGTGGCTCTTCAAGGTCCTAAAGTTCTAGCCTAAAGGAAAAGAGAACAGGTTTTGCTTCCATTGTCTGGCAGTTTTATAAAGGACACATACTGTGCAGAAGAGACATACAGCCTGTCAGTTGCACAAACCAATAAACACACCTTTATTGCTAATTACCATTTTCTTTTTGTGCTACTTTTTGCCAAATGGCAATGAAAGCTGAAGCACAGATGCTCATTAACATCCTTCTTGATTTACTGACAATTCAGCACTGACTGACAGTTTAATAAGCTGAGGACTCAACCCAAAGATTATTTGTCATTGCATTTTGGGGGTGATGTCTTCCCTCACCTCTTGAACTGAGCAGCCTGTTCACATTTGTAACAATTGCACCAAAAATATTAGTGTTTTAAATTTATGTTGCATATTTTTAATGAAAAACTCAAAACATGTCTCCTCTGTAAGGGAGCAATATTTGCCACCCCAATATTATATATCTCTTTGGGAAGAGGATTCATTTCAGCTGATTAATTTTAAGGCCCAAAAGACTCAGGAATAACCTTTGGCCTTCCCCCTGAAGCCTAAAAGAATGTAGACAGAAGAGTTGTTCCAGGAAGCGTTATCACCATAGCTAACTAGCTGTGTTGAAAGGAAGAAATCCAGCAAATTCTGCTTATTAAAATTCATCTCCATGTCCTGTTGTCTCTGCCTGGCCCAGCATCCATTTATTTACCAAACATTCCCTTTTTCATGTCAATGTGGCTTGTCTTCCTCATCTTTGAAGTCCCAAATCACAACCCCAAATATCCTCTTTTGTCTTTAATGGAAGATTATATTTAAGGTTTGGCCATTTTTATGAATTACTTGGTTTTTCTGGTGCTGCAACAGTGCATGAGGGTGGCCAAGAGGAGCTAGCCCACATCCAAGTCAGGGACAGTGGCTGAGAGGAGTTACCCCATGTCAAAGGTAAGAGAAACCCAAGTAAAACGGTAGGCACTGAGAGAGGGCATCAAAAGGCAGACAGACTGAAACCACAATCACAGACAACTAGCCAATCTGATCACATGGACCACAGCCTTGTCTAACTCAATGAAACTAAGCCATGCCGGTAGGGCCACCTGAGATGGACAGGTCATGGTGGATAGGTCTGATAGAATGTGGTCCACTGCAGAAGGAAATGGCAAACCACTTCAGTATTCTTGCCTTGAGAACCCCATGAACAGTATGAAAAGGCAAAAAGATAGGACACTGAAAGATAAACTCCCCAGGTCAGTTAGGTGCCCAATATGCTATTGGAGATCAGTGGAGAAATAACTCCAGAAAGAATGAAGGGATGGAGCCAAAGCAAAAACAATACCCAGGTGTGTGTGTGGCTGATGATAGAAGCAAGGTCCAATGCTGTAAAGAGCAATATTGCATAGGAACCTGGAATGTTAGGTTCATGAATCAAGGCAAATTGGAAGTGGTCAAACAGGAGATGGCAAGAGTGAACATCAACATTCTAGGAATCGGCAAACTAAGATGGACTGGAATGGGTGAATTTAACTCAGATGACCGTTATATCTACTACTGTGGGCAGAAACCCTTAGAAGAAATGGAGTAGCCATCATGGTCAACAAAAGAGTCGGAAACGCAGTACTTGGATGCAATCTCAAAAATGACAGAATGATCTCTGTTCATTTCCAAGGCAAACCATTCAATATCATGGTAATCCAAGCCTATGCCTTGACCAGTAATGCTGAAGAAGCTGAAGTTGAACGGTTCTATGAAGACCTCCAAGATCTTTTAGAACTAACACCCCAAAAAGATGCCCTTTTCATTATAGGGGACTGGAATGCAAAAGTAGGAAATCAAGAAACACCTTGGGTAACAGGCAAATTTGGCCATGGTGTACAGAATGAAGCAGGGCAAAGGCTAATAGAGTTCTGCCAAGAGAATGCACTGGTCATAGCAAACACCCTCTTCCAACAATACAGGAGAAGACTCTACATATGGACATCACCAGATGGTCAACACTGAAATCAGATTGATTATATCCTTTGCAGCCAAAGATGGACAAGTTCTATACAGTCAGCAAAAACAAGACTGGGAGAGGACTGTGGCTCAGATCATGAACTCCTTATTGCCAAATTCTGACTTAAATTGAATAAAGTAGGGAAAACCACTAGACCATTCAGTTATGACCTAAATCAAATCCCTTATGACTATACAGTGGAAGTGAGAAATAGATTTAAGGGACTAGATCTGATAGAGTGCCTGATAAACTATGGACGGGGGTTCATGACATTGTACAGGAGACAGGGAGCAAGACTATCCCCAAGAAAAAGAAATGCAAAACAGCAAAATGGCTGAGGAGGCCTTACAAATAGCTTTGAAAAGAAGAGAAGTGAAAAGCAAGGGAGAAAGGAAAAGATATACCCATTTGAATGCAGAGTTCCAAAGAATAGGAGAGATAAGAAAGCCTTCCTAAGTGATCAATGCAACGAAATAGGAAAACAATGGAATAGAAAAGACTAGAGATCTCTTCAAGAAAATTAGAGATACCAAGGGAACACTTCATGCAAAGATGGGCTTGATAATGGACAGAAATGGTATGGACCTAACAGAAGCAGAAGATATTATGAAGAGGTGGCAAGAATACACACAAGAACTGTACAAAAAAGATCTTCATGACCCAGATAATCATGAAGGTGTGATCACTCACACTCACCTAGAGCCAGACATCCTGGAATGTAAAGTCAGTTGGGCCTTAGGAAGCATCATTATGAACAAAACTAGTGGAGGTGATGGAATTCCAGTTGAGCTATTTCAAATTCTAAAAGATGATGCTGTGAAAGTGCTGCACTCAATATGACAGAAAATTTGGAAAACTCAGCAGTGGCCACAGGTCTGGAAAAGGTCAGTTTTCATTCCAATCCCAAAGAAAGGCAATGCCAAAGAATGCTCAAAATACCACACAATTGCACTCATCTCACACGCTAGTAAAGTAATGCTCAAAATTCTCCAAACCAGGCTTCAGCAATATGTGAACCATGAACTTCCAGATGCTCATGCTGGCTTTGGAAAAGGCAGAAGAACCAGAGATCAAATTTCCAACATCCCCTTGATCATTTAAAAAGCAAGAGAGTTCCAGGAAAACATCTATTTCTACTTTATTGACTATACCAAAGCCTTTGACTGTGTGGGTCACAATCAACTGTGGAAAATTCTGAAAGAGATGGGAATACCAGGCCACCTGACCTGCCTCTTGAGAAACCTCTATACAGGTCAGGAAGCAACAGTTAGAACTGGACATGGAACAACAGACTGGTTCCAAATAGGAAAAGGAGTACGTCAAGGCTGTATATTGTCAACCTGCTTATTTACCTTATATGCAGAGAACATCGTGAGAGATGCTGGGCTGGAAGAAGCACAAGCTGGAATCAAGATTGCCAGGAGAAATATCAATAACCTCAGATATGCAGATGATACCACCTTATGGCAGAAAGTGAAGAAGAACTAAAGAGCCTCTCGATGAAAGTGAAAGAGGAGAGTGAAAAAGTTGGCTTAAAGCTCAACATTCAGAACACTAAGATCATGGCATCTTGTCCCATCACTTCATGGCAAATAGATGGGGAAACAGTGGAAACAGAGGCTGACTTTATTTTTCTAGGCTCCAAAATCACTGGGTCTTTTTTCACAGCCTTTTTTTTAAAGTCTATTTTATCTGATATGAGTATTGCTACTCCTGCT
Source organism: Bubalus bubalis (assembly GCF_019923935.1). Taxonomy (NCBI): domain Eukaryota; kingdom Metazoa; phylum Chordata; class Mammalia; order Artiodactyla; family Bovidae; genus Bubalus; species Bubalus bubalis. The sequence goes on along the minus strand of NC_059181.1, from coordinate 124,432,395 downwards.
TTCTTTGGTCTCTATTTGCGTGGAATATGTTTTTCCGGCCCTTCACTTTCAGTCTGTATGTGTCTCTTGTTTTGAGGTGGGTCTCTGGTAGACAACATATATAAGGGTCTTGTTTTTGTATCCATTCAGCCAGTCTTTGTCTTTTGGTTGGGGCATTCAACCCATTTACGTTTAAGGTAATTATTGATAAATATGATCCCATTTCCATTTACTTTATTGTTTTGGGTTCGAGTTTATACACCTTTTTTTGTTTACTGTCTGGAGAAGATCCTTTAACATTTGTTGGAGAGCTGGTTTGGGGGTGCAGAATTCTCTCAGCTTTTGCTTGTCTGAAAAGCTTTTGATTTCTCCTTCATACTCGAATGAGATCCTTGCTGGGTACAGTAATCTGGGCTGTAGGTTATTTTCTTTCATCACTTTAAGTATGTCTTGCCATTCCCTTCGGACCTGAAGAATTTCTATTGAAAGATCAGCTGTTATCTTTATGGGAATCCCCTTGTGTGTTATTTGTTGTTTTTCCCTTGCTGTGTTTAATATTTGTTCTTTATGTTTTATCTTTGTTAATTTGATTAATATGTGTCTTGGGGTGTTTCGCCTTGGGTTTATCCTGTTTGGGACTCTCTGGATTTCTTGAACTTGGGTGATTATTTCTTTCCCCATTTTAGGGAAGTTTTCAACTATTATCTCCTGAAGTATTTTCTCATGGTCTTTCTTTTTGTCTTCTTCTTCTGGGACTCCTATGATTCGAATGTTGGGGCGTTTAACATTGTCCCAGAGGTCTCTGAGATTGACCTCATTTCTTTTAATTCATTTTTGTTTTTTACTCTCTGATTCATTTATTTCTACCATTCTATCTTCTACCTCACTAATCCTATCTTTTGTCTCCATTATTCTACTATTTGTTCCCTCCAGAGTATTTCTGATCTCATTTATTGCATTATTCAGTATATACTGACTCTTTTTTATTTCTTCTAGGTCCTTGTGAAACCTTTCTTGCATCTTCTCAATCCTTGTCTCCAGGCTGTTTATCTGTGATTCTATTTTGTTTTCAAGATTTTGGATAAATTTCACTATCATTATTCGGAATTCTTTATCAGGTAGATTCCCTATCTCTTCCTCTTTGGTTTGGTGGGCATTTATCCTGTTCCTTTACCTGCTGTGTATTCCTCTGACTCTTCATCTTGTTTATATTGCTGTGTTTGGGGTGGCCTTTCTGTATTCTGGCAGTTTGTGGAGTTCTTTTATTGTGGAGTTTCCTCGCTGTGGGTGGGGGTTGTACAGGTGGCTTGTCAAGGTTTCCTGGTTAGGGAAGCTTGTGTCAGTGTTCTGGTGGGTGGAGCTGGATTTCTTCTTTCTGGAGTGCAATGAAGTGTCCAGTAATGTGTTATGAGATGTCAATGGGTTTGGAGTGACTTTGGGCACCCTGTATATTGAAGTTCAGGTCTGTGTTCCTGTGATGCTGGATAATTTGTGTGATATGTCTTGCTCTGGAACTTGTTGGCCCTTGGGTGGTGCTTGGCTTCAGTGTAGGTATGGAGGCATTTGATGAGCGCTTGATTAATGTTCCCTGGAGTCAGGAGTTCTCTGGTGTTCTCAGGATTTGGACTTAAGCCTTCTGCTTCTGGTTTTCAGTCTTATTTTTACAGTAGCCTCAAGATTTCCCCATCTGTACAGCACCATTGATAAAACATCTAGGTTAAAAATGAAAAGTTTCTCCACAGTGATGGACACCCAGAGAGGTTCACAGAGTTACATGGAGAAGAGAAGAGGGAGGAGGGAGATAGAGGTAACCAGGAGGAGAAGAGGGGGAATCAAAAGAAGAGGGACCAAGCTAGCCAGTCATCAGTTCCCTAAGGAGTACGTCAAGGCTGTATATTGTCACCCTGCTTATTTAACTTCTATGCAGAGTACATCATGAGAAACGCTTGGCTGGAAAAAGCACAAGTTGGAATCAAGATTGCCGGGAGAAATATCAGTAACCTCAGATATGCAGATGACACCACCCTTATGGCAGAAAGTGAAGAGGAACTAAAAAGCCTCTTGATGAAAGTGAAAGAGGAGAGTGAAAAAGTTGGCTTAAAACTCAACATTCAGAAAACCAAGATCATGGCATCTGGTCCCATCACTTCATGGGAAATAGATGGGGAAACAGTGGAAACAGTGTCAGACTTTATTTTTTGGGGCTCCAAAATCACTGCAGATGGTGATTGCGGCCGTGAAATTAAAAGACGCTTACTCCTTGGAAGGAAAGTTATGACCAACCTAGGTAGCATACTGAAAAGCAAAGACATTACTTTGCCAACAAAGATCCATCTAGTCAAGGCTATGGTTTTTCCAGTGGTCATGTATAGATGTGAGAGTTGGTCTGTGAAGAAAGCTGAGTGCCAATGAATTGATGCTTTCGAACTGTGGTGTTGGAAAAGACTCTTGAGAGTCCCTTGGACTGCAAAGAGATTCAACAAGTCAATTCGGAAGGAGATCAGCCTTGGGATTTCTTTGGAGGGAATGATGCTGAAGCTGAAACTCCAGTACTTTGGCCACCTCATGCGAAGAGTTGACTCATTGGAAAAGACTCTAATGCTGGGAGGGATTGGAGGCAGGAGAAGGGGATGACAGAGGATGAGATGGCTGGATGGCATCACTGACTCAATGGACGTGAGTCTGAGTGAACTCTGGGAGCTGGTGATGGACAGGGAGGCCTGGCATGCTGTGATTCAAGGGGTGGAAAAAAGTCGGAGGGGACTGAGCAACTGAACTGAACTGAACTGATGAGCTTTCCGTAGTCTGGATCCCTCAGAGATGTTCATGGTGTTACACAGAGAAGAGAAGAGGGAGGAAGGACACAGAGGTAGCCATGAGGATAAAGCGGGAATCAAAAGAAGAGAGACAGATCCAGCCAGTAATCAGTTCTCTTCGTGTTCTCCACCATCCGGAACACACAAAGAGATTCCAAGAGTTGGGTAGAGAAGAGAAGGGGGAGGGAGGAGATAAAGGAGAGTCCAGTGGGGAAAGCTTAGTCAAGCCAGTAATTTCACTCCCAACTAAAAATGGGTACCTAAGATTGGGTTCTTAAAGGTACAAAATTGATAAGAAATACCAAAAAACAAAGATTAAAAATCTAGAGTAGAGGTTGGATTTTCAAAAATACAATATTAAAGAAAAAAGTCACAAAAATTATAATATATATATATATATATATGAAGTTTGCTTTAAAAAATAAGGTCTCTCTTATTTTTGCAAGGTAATAGGTTATAAAAATGAAAATTAAAGGAGTAATATAGGACTTAAAAATAAAAAAAAAAAATTAAAGAATGATAGTAAAAATATATCTAGGACTTCCTCTGGTGATGTTGTGGGCAGTGTGGGGTCAGTTCATTTTCAGATAGTTCCTTGATCCGGCTTCTATTTCTCAAGATCTATAGGCCCCTTTCTGTGTAGTTAGTACTAACTACAGGGTTTTAATCTATTGCACCTGTCACTTCCAAGGAGGTTCCCTCTGTTTTAGCTTCTTCTATTTGCTGGTCTCTTCAGTGTCTAATTTCCACCCTGACTAAAGGGGGCTGTGGTAGACACTATTTTAGGCTTCCTTGTTCAGTCGTGCTGTGGGGAGGGAGGAATGCTGCAAACAAATAACACTGGCATGTGGTCACAGTGTCTTGGCCACAATGGGTTTGAACCCGCTCACAGCATGTGTGCTTTCCCTGTCTACACTGCTTAGGCTCTAGGTTGCTCTGCTGGGAACTGTCTGAGGCCGGCCCTGGGTTGTATGCTCTTCCCAGGTCTAAGCTGCTCAGGTTCAGGTACTCGGGTAGTCCTCAGAGGCACAGACTCGGTTGGGCCTGCGTTTTGTGGCCTTCCCAGGTCTGAGCAGCTCAAGTGACCAGGTGTTTGACAAGTGCGGTCGCTGCAACTTATCACCTCCCCTGTCCCCACCTCTCTGTTTTCTGGGTGTACAAGCGGTGCACCTTCTCAGGCAGATGTTGACCATCCAGAATCCCAAGCAGTCTTGGTTAGCAACGAAGCCTGCTTGCAGTTTGGTAGATAATGCCTCTCTGGGGCTGCGATTGCCCCCTTTTGGCTCTGGCTGCCCTTGCTTGGCTGTCACCAGAGGGGGAAGGGCCAGTCTGCAGCCAGCTAACTCTGTTCAGTCCTTGGTTCTGTGACCAGGCCTGGCAGTATCTTAGGTTAGGGCTTTCTGTGGGGTAGCTATCCTACAGTCTGGTTTGCTATCCCAAGTTAGTTTCCTCAGATTGCCCTCGGGGCTTTCAGGTTGGTCCTTACTCTGAGCAATGCAGGCCGCGCCTCCCTGCCCAGCCCCCGCTTGCTAGTGGTAGATGTAAGTGTCTGCACTGCTTCTCCGCTGGGAGTTACCATTGGGCACATAATCTATGGGTTTTAATTATTTATTTATTTTTCCTCCCAGTTATGTTGCCCTCTGTGGTTCCAAGGCTCGCCACAGACTCGGTGGTGAGAGTGTTTCCTGGTGTTTGGAAACTTCTCTCTTTTTTAAGACTCCCTTCCAGGGACGGATCTGCATCCCTACCTCTTTTGTCTCTTTTTATCTTTTATATTTTTTCCTACCTCCTTTCGAAGACAATGGGTTGCTTTTCTGGGTGCCTGATGTCCTCTTCTGGCATTCAGAAGTTGTTTTGGGGAATTTACGCAGCATTTAAATGTTCTTTTGATGAATTTGTGGGGGAAAAAGTGGTCTTCCCGTCCTATTCCTCAGCCATCTTAGCCAAAATCACTGTGGATGGTGATTGCAGCCATGAAATTAAAAGATGCTTGCTCCTTGGAAGAAAAGCTATGACCAACCTAGACAGCATATTAAAAAGCGGAGACATCACTTTGCCAACAAAGGTCCATCTAGTCAAGGCTATGGTTTTTCCAGTGGTCATGTATGGATGTGAGAGTTGGACTATAAAGAAAGCTGAGTGCTGAAGAATTGATGCTTTTGAACTGTGGTGTTGTACTAGACTCTTGAGAGTCCGTTGGACTGCAAAGAGATCCAACCAGTCCATCCTAAAGAAGATTAGTCCTGGGTGTTCATTGGAGGGACTGATGTTGAAGCTGAAACTCCCAATACTTTGGCCACCTGATGTGGAGAGCTGACTCATTTGAAAAACCCTGATGGTGGGAAAGATTGAGGGCAGGAGGAGAAGTGGACGGCAGAGGATAAGATGGTTGGATGGCATCACCAATACAATGGACGTGGGTTTGGGTGGACTCTGGGAGTTGGTGATGGACAGGGAGGCCTGGTGTGCTGCGGTTCATGGGGTCGCAAGGAGCTGGACGCGACTGAGCGACTGAACTGAACTGAACTGAACCTTGGTCTCTCCCATATGCACAAATTATTAAACTTCTGTTTGATTTTCTACTGTTAATATTTCTCATATCAATTTAATTCTTACACAATTTAGAAGAACCTGGAAATGTAGTTCTAAGTCATTTCAGTTGACCCCATGGACTATAGCCCACAAAGTTCCTCTGTCCATGGGATTCTCCAGGCAAGATTACTGGAGTGGGTTGCCATTTCCTTCTCCAGGGGATCTTCCTGATCTAGGGACCAAACCTGCCTCTCTTGCATTTCCTGCATTGGCAGGGGGATTCTTTACCACTTGTACCACCTGGGAGAGGAAAAATTTTCTTCCTCCTTGACATTCTCATTCTTTAATTTACCTTCACAATAAAATCTATGGACAAGAAAGAGGTTTTATGGACCTCATTTTTCATAAGCAGAATCTGGAGGGTATGCTTAAATGATGTTTAAACTTATTTGACCAGTCTACAGCTGCGTATAGAGAGCAAAGAAAATGCTTACTTCTTTATCTGAGAAATAAGGACTTCTTTTTCCCACAGTTTTATTGAAATATAATTAACATTTTGCATTACTTTCAGGTGTACAACATAATGATTAGGTATATGTATTTATTGACAAATGATTAGCATGATAAGTTTAATTAACCTCCATCATTTCAGGGACTTTCCTGGTGGTCCAGCAGTTAAGACTCCATGCTTTCAATGCCGGGGACCTAGGTTGATCCCTGGTGGGAGAACTAAGATCCCACATGCTGCACTGCAAGGTCAGATAAAACATCCATCACTTCAAGCAATTACAATGATTTTTCTTGTGATAAGAATTTTTAAGATCTACTCTCTGAGCAACTTTGAAGTATACAATACAATAGTATTAACTATAGTCACCATGCTGTACATTATATCCCCAGAACTTATTCATGTTATAACTGGAAGTTTGTGCCCTTTAACCCCCTTCATCATTTTCCCTCATGCCCACTCCCCACAACCCTCTACCTCTGTCAACCATTTGTCTGTAAGAGGCTTCTGCAAAGTGGAGCTTAAACCTACTTGTGGATTCCTGGATGGAGAAATATTGAATGTGATAGAATAAACTCTTTTTGAACCCATCTTAAATAGCTGATCTATCATAAGAGCTTCACATTTATTCATCTGGGAGGAGGGATCCCAAAGCAAGATTAGGCCTCAGCAGATGTTGCTGAGACAATATGAAGCTCCAGCCAAAAGCATTGTTCCCTTCACTCTGCACTGTTCTTGACAGTTGGTTCTTAATGTTGGAGACAGGAGATAGTTTCATATTGGCCAATTTGTAAATTCTCTGACATTTGGTGACCCCATAGAAGGAATATTTTAAAATATGTTTCTTTTTCTTCTTGTCCACTGTAAATTCCCCTTTCACACATATTCACTCAACACATGATCTTTAATCTATATTAGATTGGGTCAATACAGGATCACTGATTACTTTTCCTTGGTGTAGGAGATACCAAGTTACATACACTTGGTATCTATTAAGCAACTTGGTGGTTGTTTAATAGTTGCTAACATTTCCTGGTTGATATCTCCATCTAAGATGTTTAAAAAACACTAAATGTAAGGTCCAAATGATATAAGCACTTATACACATCAGGGCAGAATTGTGGTAATAATAGTGACCAACTTTTTTTTTACAGATTATTTTCTACACCTCAAGTCTTTCATTGGGACTGATTTGGGACTTTCCTTTTAACAAAGTTACTAGTAGATGCTGTCTTTTATACTCTTTTCTTTGTGTAAAACCACCAGGAAATGACAAAGGAGAGACAGAGGCACCCAGTCTCTAAAAATCCTTAGACACACAAAAACTTGCATGCACATGTTCAGAGAAGCTTTATTGGTAATAGCCCCAAACTGGGAACAAACAAATGTCCCATTATGGATAAGTGGTTAAGCAAAGTCTGGTATATCCATGCCATGAAATTCTACTCAGCAATAAAAAGAAAAGGTTATTTATAGAACACAGTAACTTGGATGGATTTCGGATACATTATGCCTAGTGTCCAAAACAGCCAGTCTCAAATGTTGTATCCTGTATGATTTCATTTATATAATATTCTTGAAATGACCATATTATAGAGATAGAGAACAGATGAGCAGTTGTTAGGAGTTCGATATGGTAATGAATGGTGTGAGAAGCAGTGTGTAACTATGAAGGAATAGCATGAAGAATCTTTGTGAAGATGAAATAGTTAATTCTGTATCATGTTTCTGGAGATGATTATATTTAATAAAATCTCCAATGTCATTTCTGCTTTTGATGTGTATGTGTGTTCGGTTGTTCAGTCATGTCCAACTCTTTACAACCCCATGGACTGTAGCCTGCCAGACTCCTATTTCCACGGGATTCACCAGGCAAGAATGCTGGAGTGGGTTGCCATTTCCTACTCCAGGGGATCTACCCAGGGATCAAACTTGCATCCCCTGAATTGGCAGGTGGATTCATTGCCACTGTGCTTCCTGGGTGGTTTTGATACTATAATATAACTATCTAAGATGTGAACCATCTTAGGGAACTGAGTGAAAGATACCCTGGGCCTTTCTTTACTATCTTTGTAAATTCATGTGAGTCTGTAATTATTTCAAAATAGAAAGCTAAGAAAATAAAATACAAATTTGAAAACTAAAAAGATTCTTTAAAAATGTAGAACAGTTTCTCAAAAACATTATATTTAATCACACTTTGCTTTTAACCAGATACAACCGAGTATTTAAATATCATAATAATTCAAATGGAAAAATCTTATGTTCCCAAAATATTCAATCATAGCTAAATCAATTGAATTCTCTTATATTGTTGTTATTTATTTATTTTTAAACTCTGCTTCAGCAGTGTGAGTATTCTCTGATTTTTTTCACTTAGAACCATTCACATATAACCTGGTCTCCTTACTTTGAGAATGAATTGAGCATGAAAGGAAATGGCATCCAGTATTCTTGCCTGGAAAAATCTCATAGACAGAGGAGCCTGGAAAGCTACGATCCATGGGGTTGCAAAGAGCCAGACATGACTTAGCAACTAAGCAACAACAACAACTGATCAAGAGCTCTTCCAAACTGGCAAAGGAATCCTACATATAGTTGGATGGAGGGGATTGGATCATGCATTTATGCTGAGTGGACAACATGATGTCACCAGGTGGCAGTAGAGTATTATGACCACCAAGTAAGAACTAAATATTAGACTTTAAATAGTTGCTAAGAAAAACTACTAAAACCCTGAATATTCCCCATATTCTCTAACAATGCTAACATATATTTCAATTCCATAAAACTTTTGTACAATTTTGACCAGAGAATAACAGAATCAGGTTAAGAAGTATAAGCTTGGGCGACAGCTTGGCTGACTCACAAGCTAGGAGACTCACTGCCACATGCTAACCTTGCAGGATGTACAGTTCATGACTCAGGAAAACTCATGCCTCAGTAAAGTCACAGACTGTTATGTGCCATTAATATTTGGATATTTGAAACTTTGAATTTTAAATCCTCAAACCCCAAAGATTTGCTCTACTTAGCTTAGGGCAAAGCATTGGATTAAGAGATTAGTTTTTCTCTAGTTTCAAGTATAAAAAAATAGAATCCTGTATTGACCAGCTAAATCAACAAATTTAAATCAATGTTTAGTCACTCAGTCATGCCCAGCTCTTTGTGACCCCATGGACTGTAGCCCACCAGGTTCCTCTGTCCATGGATTTCCCAGGTAAGAATACTGGAGGGGGGTGCCATTTCCTTCTCCAGGGGATCTTCCCAACCCAGGGATTGAACTCAGATCTCCCCCAGTAAAAGAGCAGACTCTTTTATTGACTGAGCCAACCAGGGAATCAGTAAAGTATACATCTTTTAGAGAAAACACTTTAGAATCAATCAGTGTTCATGTACAATTATACAAATACTTCAGTAAATGCAGTTATTAAAATGCTTATAGATTCAAAAATTGCATTAATAATGACAACCCATGGACCAGTGAAAGTCACATCATATGTCTGAATATTTTAAAAGACTAACAGAAATTCATGAAGTTCAAGGGACTGAATGTTTTTGTTCTGACTAAATGTAAAGAAACATGTAATAGCAGACTTTAACTCTCCAGAAAGAATTTGCTTTATGTTTTTCAAGAAGGTTGGAAGAGATGGAAGAAGCTACAAACACAGATTTCAGGTCAATCTAAGAGAAAACCTTTGAATGAATAGACCTTTGGTCTGATTGGTGGGATAGTGTGCTGCAGGAAATAACAAAGTCTATCCATTTATGGGAGCTTTCAAGCAGAAACTCAAACCCAGGTTTCCAGTCAGAGATACCGTGATACTCAAATACTCAAGTTTTATTTTATCTTTTTATGATCTCCTCTACCTCATCCACGCTTTGTAATAAAAATAGCTAATAACACTTTTAAGCACTCGTTATCTGTCAGGCACTTTTCTAAGTGCTTTTCATATCTTCACTTATTAGATATTTATTGAACAACTGCATATGCCAGGAATAATTTTAGGTACCAGGGATATAGCAATGAAAAGAACAAATAAAGGGCCTCTCAAGTTGCTTGTATTCTACTGAAGGAAGAAAGATGATAAATAAAATATCAGATGGTGGTAAGAGCATTGAAGAAAAATGAAGCAAATCAACAGACAGAAAATGACAGTGAAGGAAGTTCTCTTAGACTGGTAGGCTAAGGAAGGCCTCTTTGATTAAGCAACATTTGAGCATAGGCTACAATGAAGTGAGAGAGAGAGAGAGAGCCAGGTGGAGTTTTGAAGGAGGCTGTAGCTTGCTTGGTATGTTCAAGGCACAGAAAGGTGGCTTTGATTTCTGCCTAATCTAATACTTCATCAGTCCTGGGTGTTCATTGGAAGGACTAATGCTGAAGCTGAAACTCCAATACTTTGGCCACCTGATGCGAAGAAATGACTCATTTTAAATTTCTCATTTCCTGATGCTGGGAAAGATTGAGGGCAGGAGGAGAAAGACGGTGGAAAGAAGATGACAGAGGATGAGATGGTTGGATGGCATCACCGACTCAATGGACATGGGTTTGGGTGGACTCCGGGAGTTGGTGATGGACAGGGAGGCCTGGCATGCTGCAGTTCATGGGGTCGCAAAGAGTCAGACACAACTGAGCCACTAAATTGATTGATTGCACACTCCCATTCTTGAAATACTTCAGCCATACTTGATTTTGTTCAGTGTGTCAAAATCGTTTCTCTGAGATTTTTCATGTGTGTATTCTTTGCCATAAGCACTACACTCAATACAATGTAAATGCTATGTAAATAGTTGTAAATACAATGTAAATTACATGTAGATAGTTGCCACATAGGCAAATTCAAGTTTTGATTTTGGAACTTTCTAGAATTATTTTTTCCAAATTTTTAAAATCCATAGTTTGTTGAATCAGTGGATGTGTCATCTACAGATAGAGAGGGCCAACCATATACCTTGCTCATGTTTTTATCTTGTAGGGCCTTCTAAGCATCTGACAAAACATGGCTGCTCAATATATGCTTTTACTCAATGAATTAATGGATATTGTAGGATCCCTGAGAACAATGAGTTGATTGATTCTGGGAACAATTTGTTCCTCTACTCCAGAAGCAGTGTTCATATGTATAGTAGCATATATTTTGTGTTCGTCTTTTGGTATATGGAAGTTGAGCTTTGGGGGAATGTGTGGTGAAGGTTGTGAAGCAGAGCCAGAAGAAAGAAGAAAAAGGACAATGTGGCTCAAGATATTTTCTTCTTTGCAAATTTCTGCTGACAACTAACTCTGTGTACTTGCAAGCTTCAGTGTGAGAAACTTTCTTTGAAAAGAAAAACATCATGGAAATTTAAGGTATCAAAATTACTTTCACTTAAAGGAGCAATTTCATATCTGATGCTAGAAATTACAGCCCATGATTTCCAGCCATTCCCTGAAATAAGATGTGAATTTGGTCATTATTGACTTGATATGATTTTCTCAAATATGTCTGACACTTTCAGAGGTTTTAGAGGTTGAGTTCTGCCTTCCCTTTCTTTCTGTCAGAATCTTTATATGCCCCCTTTCCATGTATCAGATGTCTCCAAATCACTTTACTCAGATTGTTCTCCCCTCAGCTTTGATTCAGTTGGATATTTGCCACCATCTGGTTTCAGGCTTTTAAATGGGTATCTGGAGGCTAATATTTCCACATTCTAGTAAGAAATGGTAATTAAAAAATATGTTGCTTTTATCACCCTGTGGTGACTGAAGGAAACCATCAGCAAACAGCACTACATTTTCTCTTATTTTAATGCAGCTGCGTATCAATCAGATTCTCAGCTACTTCTGGATTTATTTTTTCTGGTAGGTTAATGCAAAGATTAGATTTGCCAACAAACAGGATATATAGTTTCCTGCAATCACACAAACTAGGACAAATTTGCCAGCTCCAGTGGTATTAAATCTTCAAATGGGTCTATGGGAAGTTATTCTTCCTTGGGTTAGCAGGGAGAATGGCATGTTATGATCATTTGTCCTAACCAGTAACATAGGTATGATAAAAGAAATTATGTACCTCTCTATTTATCTGAATATCTATACAGCAACTGACATAATTTATGTACTGTTTTGACAATAACCACTTCAACAATAATTACTACTGAAGGCAATTGGGAAATGAAAATACATGATTGCATTATGTGGAAATGACACTTAAGCCATGCTCAGGTATGAGATATTATAAACAGAATTAAGTATTTGGTTAAACATCAGTAACACTTGTATCAATGATTTTCTAGAAGAGTCCAAAATAAATTACACCATGAACAAGAAATGGATTTCACAATAATTAAGTAAAGAAAAGACTATCTCTTCAGTAGAAATTCTGGTATCTGGTGGCCTGTCTCTAAAACACAGTTGCTACGCTGACTTCCACTCTTATCCCTACCACTTACCTCTTGTTTGAATCCTTTATTATCTGTTATTATAGATAATAGATAACTGAGAGACTCAGCTGAACTGAACATGTAAACTTGAACTGGACCGTCAGCAAGCAAGCTAGCTAAGTTGCTTCAGTCACGTCTGACTCGTTGTGACCCTACAGATTGTAGCCTGCCAGGCTCCTCTGTCCATGGGATTCTCCAGGCATGAATACTGGAGTGTATTGACATACTTTTATTATCTATTATTATCTATTCTATTAATTTCTCTGCTTTTCATATCCCATCCACCTCGGGGCTGGCCAGGCTTGGTGCTGGGTTTGATCCTTGAGTTGGAAAGATCCCCTGGAGGAGGGCACACTCCAGTATTCTTGCCTGGAGAATCCTATGGACAGAGGAGACTGGTGGGCTACAGTCTACAGGGTCACAAAGAGTAAGACGTGACTGAAGCAACTTAGGTAGCTTGCTCGCTGATGGTCCAGTTCAAGTTTACATATTCAGTTCAGTTCAGTTGAGTCGTTCAGTCATTTCTGACTCTTTGTGACTCCAGTATGCCAGGCCTCCCTGTCCATCACCAACTCCAGGAGCTTACTCAAACTCATGTCCATCGAGTTGGTGATGCCATCCAACCATCTCATCCTCTGTCATCCCCTTCTCCTCCTGCCTTAAATCTTTCCCAGCATCAGGGTCTTTTCCAATGAGTCAGTTCTTCACATCAGGTGGCCAAAGTATTGGAGCTTCAGCTTCAACATCAGTCCTTCAAATGAATCTTCAGGACTGATTTCCTTTAGGATTGACTGGTTGGATCTCCTTGCAGTCCAAGGGACTTTCAAGAGTCTTCTCCAACTCCACACTTCAAAAGCATCAATTCTTCAGTGCTCAGCTTTCTTTATAGTCCAACTCTCACATCGATACATGACTACTGGAAAAACCATAGCTTTGACTAGATGGACCTTTGTTGGCAAAGTGATGTCTCTGCTTTTTAATATGCTGTCTAGGTTAGTCACAGCCTTTCTTCCTAGGAGCAAGCATCTTTAAATTTCATGGCTGCAGTCACCCTCTGCAATGATTTTGGAGCCCAAGAAAAGAAAGTCTCTCAGTGTTTCCATTGTTTCCCCATCTATTTGCCATGAAGTGATGGGACCAGATGCCATGATCTTAGTTTTCTGAATGTTGAGCTTTAAACCAACTTTTTCACTCTCCTCTTTCACTTTCATCAAGAAGCTCTTTAGTTCTTAACTTTCTGCCATAAGGGTGGTGTCATCCGCATATCTGAGGTTATTGATATTTCTCCTGGCAATCTCGATTCCAGCTTGTGCTTCATCCAGTCCAGCATTTCTCATGACGTACTCTGCATATAAGTTAAATAAGCAGAGTGACAATATACAGCCTTGAGGTATTCCTTTCCCAATTTGGAACCAGTCTGTGTTCCATGTCCAGTTCTAACCGTTGCTTCTTGACCTGCATACAGATTTCTCAGGAGGCAGGTCAGGTGGTCTGGTATTCCCATCTCTTTCAGAATTTTCCACAGTTTGTTGTGGCCCACACAGTCAAAGGCTTTGGCGTAGTCAATAAAAAAAAATAGATGTTTTTCTGGAACTTTCTTGCTTTTTCGATGATCCAATGGATGTTGGCAGTTTGATCTCTGGTTCCTCTGCCTTTTCTAAATCCAGCTTGAACATCTGGAAGTTCACAGTTCATGTACTATTGAAGCCTGTCTTGGAGAATTTTGAGCATTACCTTGTTAGCATGTCAAATGCATGCAACTGTGTGGTAGTTTGAGCATTCTTTGGCATTGCCTTTCTTTGGGATTGGAATGAAAACTGACCTTTTTCAGTTCTGTGGCCACTCCTGAGTTTTCCAAATTTGCTGGCCTATTGAGTGCAGCCCTTTAACAGCATCATCTTTTAGGATTTGGAATAGCTCAACTGGAATTCCATCACGTCCACTAGCTTTGTTCAAGTTTACATGTGGAACATCTTATTGGTTGGAGGGACTTGAGACAAATATTTTAATTTTATTTGATAAATTTGTAGAATATGACATTTTGCTCTCCCAACTCCATCCCATCAATGCAAAGGCAAGGATATCATTCTCTACTCACCACCTTCAAGGTAAAGTTATCACAGAAATTCAAACAGAAAGGAATCAATTCTCAGCTTTTGAGTTTCAAAAGAGATTTCAAAATAGGCTTTGAAGTTCATCAGAGAGGAAGCAACTTACAAGAACAGGTATGTTAATCTCAAACTTTCTGGCTTTTGATTTTTAAAACATAAAAGTTCAAAGAAATCAGTCTAAGAAAATGTATATTTAAAAAAAAACGACAGACAAATCATGAATGTAATGCATTTACCCTAAAACAGATGAGAAAATCCCAAATTATCTGAGTTTACTCTGAATTCTCTAGATTAAGTCTATCCCCATGGGGCAGAACAAAGGTTCAAGTTGAGCATAAATAACAATTATAGAAACATAAAATTCCTTTTGCACATCTAAGTTGCATATAGAAAGACATTTTATGCTGTTTGGTATCTATCTATCTATATATATATATACAAAATCTGAAAAATAACGTTTTAGTTAATGATAAGCCCCACTCATACTATCCAATCCTTTAATGGAAAAAATCATTGTACTGATACCATCCTAAGTCAACTAATTCAATCAGCCAATATTTTTCCAGTCTTAAGAGATGCTGTCTATCTTCTTATAGATTCTTAGTTTTCTGAACTAACAGTCAAAACATTTCACAATGTTAGCTAACAAAATCATAAGGAAATTTAAGGCTACAGAGACTATTAAGGAATCAGCCAATACTTTTTTCTGACTCAGGTTTGACATTTTCCTCCTTATGGATGTGCTGCTTTCCCCATTTATCTTATCATAGTTAAACTTTTAAAGCTGTAACAGATTTTAATTATTTACTTTGCTCCATCTATTTTCTCACCAGGTAATAAATCTCTACAAAGTTGCACCCAATGTCATCTGGATACCTTTGGACAACTTACTGATTTCCCCAGGCCTCAGTTTCTTTGCTTGTAAAATGGCCATAGTAGAAAGTGCTGAATAAGCAAACTAGAACTTGTAAAGTTATGGTCAGGAAAAGAGACTGTGGTAGAGACATGTTGGACAATGACCCTGAAAACAATAAAAACATTTGGAGAACTGTAAAGATTTAATAGACAGTCAATATATGTACTTAGATATGTATATATAAAGATGTGGCCAGAATTATAATTATAGCTAATATTCCCTGTTTACTATATGTAAACATCAAGTTAAATGACTACACATTATCTAATTTAATCCTCACAACAAACCTGTCAAGTTTTAACTTTTATCATTCCCTGCTTTACAGATGAAGAAACAAAGGCTGAAAGAAGATAAATAATTTGTCTTAGTTTTCACATCTAGTAAATGGCATATTGTGAGTCTAGCCCTGGCAGGCTTTATCAACTACTAGACTTCACTGTTTCACCAACATTCTTTTATTTTAAGTTAAATAATTTTATTTATTTTTGGCTGTGCTGAGTCTTCTTTGATGGGTGGGCTTTTCTCTAATTGTGGCAAGCTACTCTCTAGTTTCTCATTGTGGTGGCTTCTCTTGTTGCGGAGCATGGGCTCTAGAGCACAGGCTCAATAGTTGTGGCACACCAACTTAGTTGCTCCTCGGGATGTGGGATCATCGCAGATCAGGGATCAAACCCATGTCTGCTGTACTGGCAGGCAGCTTCTTTACCACTGAGCCACCAGGGAAGCCCCTATCATCATTCTTAAATAAAGCTCCTCATCTTTATCAGTTCAGTTCAGTTCAGTCCCTCAGTCGTGTCTGACTCTTTGTGACCCCATGAACCGCAGCATGCCAGGCCTCCCTGTCCATCACCAACTCCTGGAGTTTACCCAAGCTCATGTCCATTGAGTCGGTGATGCCATCTAACCATCTCATCCTCTGTCATCCCCTTCTCCTCTTGCCTTCAATCTTTCCCAGCATTAGGGTCTCTTCAAATGAGTCAGCTCTTCGCATAAGATGGCCAAAATATTGGAGTTTCAGCTTCAACATCAGTCCTTCCAATGAACACCCAGGACTGATTTCCTTTAGGATGGACTGGGTGGATTTCTTTCCAGTCCAAGGGACTCTCAAGAGTCTTCTCCAACACCACAGTTCAAAAGCATCAATTCATCTGCACTCAGCTTTTTTATAGTCCAACTCTCACATCCATACATGACTACTGGAAAAACCATAGCCTTGACTAGATGGATCTTTGTTGGCAAAGTAATGTCTCTGCTTTTTAATATGCTGTTTAGGTTGGTCATAACTTTCTTTCCAAGGAGTAAGTGTCTTTTAATTTCATGGCTGCAGTCACCCTTTGCAGTGATTTTGGAGCCCAAAAAAATAAAGTCTGACACTGTTTCCACTGTTTCCCCATCTATTTGCCATGAAGTGATGGGACAAACTGCCATTATCTTAGTTTTCTGAATTTTGAGCTTTAAGCTAACTTCTTCACTCTCCTCTTTCACTTTCATCAAGAGGCTCTTTTGTTCTTCTTCACTTTCTGCCATAGGGTGGTGTCATCTGCATATCTGAGGTTATTGATATTTCTCCTGGTAATCTTGATTCCAGCTTGTGCTTCATTTATCCCAGCGTTTCTCATGATGTATTCTGCATGTAAAAGAAGCAGGGTGATAATATACAGCCTTGATGTACTCCTTTTCCTATTTGGAACCAGTCTGTTGTTCCATGTCCAGTTTTAGCTGTTGCTTCCTGACCTGCATACAGGTTTCTCAAGAGGCAGATCAGGTGGTCTGGTATTCCCATCTCTTTCAGAATGTTCCACAGTTTATTGTGATCCACACAGTCAAAAGCTTTGGCATAGTCAATAAAGCAGAAATAGATGTTTTTCTGGAATTCTCTTGCTTTTTCAATGATCCAGCAAATGTTGGCAATTTGATCTCTGGTTCCTCTGCCCTTTCTAAAACCAGAGTGAACATTTGGAAGTTCACGGTTCACATATTGCTGAAGCCTGGCTCAGAGAATTCCTAGCATTACTTTACTAGCATGTGAGATGAGTGCAATTGTGAGGTAGTTTGAACATTCTTTGGGATTGCCTATCATTGGGATCATCTTTATAATTCCTCTTAATTCCTCTTTCTTATTCATGTTTTCTTATCTTCTGTTATGTAAACTGAATCTCACTTCTTAACTTTTGTGCTCCTAATTTTCTTTATCAATCTAATTTCTGCTTAGACTTGTTGATTTTTTCATTTCTGGTGATTCTTTTTGCCCGTGAAATCCCTACTGTTTTGGGTGCAAACACCACGAGATATTCTTTTGTGTTCTCTATTCACTTGTCTCTGTTTGGCCTTTTTGTCAGCATACAGTATTTTTAAAGACTATTTGCCTTTTATGTTATTTTAAGTTCTATATTATTTTAAGTTCTTTGCTGTCAATATAAATTGGACAATTGAGAAAATCATTAAGATAATTCAAGGGAATATTTACTTTTGCAACAAATACTTGTGAAAGATTTTTTCGGTCTGAGTTATCTGTACAAATAATTTACTAACCACTTCATGTGGCTCATTTAGACTGGTTCATTTGCCTCCCATTGGAGATATTATGCCCTAATATTTTTAGTTTTCTGTTTGCTGTTTGTGGATTTAAAAAATATTATGAAATTATGTGACATAAGTCCTCAAGTCCTTAATGAGTTTTTACTAAAGAAACTAGAAAGAGTAAAGTAAAACCAAAGCAAAGAGAAGGAAGGAAATAACCATAAGTACAGAAATCAATGAAAAAAAAAAAACAATGGAGGAAATCTGAGAAAGTTGGTTTTATTTAAAAATTAATAATATTTGCAAAACTTAAGCAAGATTTTGGGGAAAAAAGACAAAAAGCTCCCAATATCAGAAATAAACTAGAAGATATAACTACAGATCTTGCATTCATTGGGGTTCCCTGGTGGCTCAGAGGTTAAAGCGTCTGCCTGCAATGCGGGGAGACCTGGGTTCAATCCCTGGGTCAGGAAGACCCCCTGGAGAAGGAAATGGCAACCCAGTCCAATATTCTTGCCTGGAGAATCCCATGGACAGAGGAGCCTGGTGGGCTACAGTCCATGGGGTGGCAAAGAGTTGGACACGACTGAGCAACTTCACTTTCAAGACGATTTTGTAAACAACTGAAGGGTCATAATTTCAACATCTCAAAAGAAATGAACCAATTTCTTAAAAGTCACAAAGTACCAAGCTCAACAAGATAAACAATCTGAATAGCCCTTTAATTGTTAAATAAACTGAATGAGCAATTAAAAAGTTCTTGAAAAAGAAATCTCTAGGTCCAGATGGTTTCCCTGGAGAATTCTAACAAATAGTTTAAGAAAAATGAATACCTTACTTTTATATAATGTCTTGCTAATATTTTGTTGAAATATTTTGAGTTTAAGTTTATGACACCTATCAGTCTGAAGCTTTCATTTTTTTGTACTGCCATTATGTGGTTTTGGTATTAGGGTAAAACTGATCACAAAAAATAAGTTGGAAAATGTTCTATCCACTTCTGTTTGCTTTCTGAAAAAGAACATGTAAAATCTCATACCAATTATTTTTTCAATGTGTTTCCCCAGGCATGATGCCCCTAGTGGAGATGGGAGACATCAGGCCTGATGGGATACGTGGACCACACTTTGCCAGGTCACTTGGTACTGGTGGAGTTCCCTCTAATCCTTCCTAGTGCTGCCTGAAAGTGTAGGATATATTGGATTGGCCAAGATATTACAAAAAAAAAAAAAAAAAACAAAAAAAAAAACACAAAAAACTGGATGAATTTTTTTGCCAATCCAATACCTCATTGGCCTACTGGGTGCTACCAGGTCCTACTGGGAGCAACTGGGTCTGTGGAACAGAGAGTTCTTCCCAGGTCTTGTTTTTTTTTATGATACAGTGCCAGTGGGGCTACCACACCATCAAGACACTGAACCTGGCATACGTTCTGTCTGTTGGAGAGCCAAGAGACTTTGGGCTTGGTTTTGCTTCTTCGCCAGGTGGGTGGTCAGATACTGGGTAGTTGTATTTTTCCTCAAGTTCTGCAGTCCCCTGGGAAGTCTCTTTTCTCTTTTTAACTTGTTAGAATTCTCCATGACTGTCTATTTTACAGTAGTATTTCCAGTATTTTCACTTGTACTTAGTAGAAAGCAGCTAGAAGAGATGTGTTTATGCCATCGTGTCCTACATCAGAAGGTTGTTTTGTTTTCTTTCAAAGCCATATTTCTGGGTTGATTGTTTTCAGAGTAAGCGGGTTGGCAAAACGTCCTACTTCATGTTACCTCTGTAAATGGAAGCTATACATCCTTGGCCAAACATGTAAAGTTCTCAATCAGTTTATTCTATCACTCTTATCATCTCCATAAGTGTATTTTTCATTTCTCATAATATCGCCCATCTCTTCAGTCAAATCACTATCATTAATACATCTTACTCCCTCCTTCTACCATGTCTTTACTAATGCCATTGCCACTGTTTGGAATCTTTATTTTTCTCAAAAAGTTTACATAAATTTGGTTAAGAACAAAATCATAATCATCAACCATTATGAAATTTTGCTTCACTGACTTTATTCTGTGCCCAGTTCTTAGGAAATCTTTTAATCTCCCAGGAGACCTTTTAATCAACATTCCTTCAGCACTAAAAATGTCACATTTCTCCTGATATATTCTGTCTTTCTTCATGAACTATTTTTTAATATATTCAAACCATCTGGAACAGTACTATACATCTAGGAAAAAAGCTTTTAGTATGAATTGAAGGGCAATTATTTTCACTATTTTGATGAAAACTTATCAACTATTTCTGCTTTGTATTTGTGAATATTTCATGCATCTTTTTCTGTATTTTATTTAGGTCTGGGGGTGCAGAGAGACTGAAGGCAGAATAATTTAGATAATAGGCTCAATTCTACATTTTGATTTCCATTTGTAGACCTAAATTATGTGACCAGATGTCAAGAGAAAAACTGGAAACTCTCCCACCCTGTGAATGGATGATATTGTCATGAAAAGACAGATGGTAAAGAGCAGCAAACAGTTTCTGGAATGTTTCTTGCCTTGAAAGCCCCTGAAGTTTAAAACCTGGCCTTTATTGAAGTTGCATAAAGACATGTCTGTAAATTTCATATCTATGGTAGATTAAATATACTGACTTACAGAAAGAGAGGATAGAATAGTGGTAGTAAGGGGTGGGGGTAAATAGATGTTGGTCAAAAGCTACAAAGTCTTAGTTATTCAGGATACATAAGTTTTGGAAATCTAATGTACAACAAGGTGACTATATTTAATAATACACTTTTGTATACTTGAAACTTTCTAAGAGAGTAGATGTTAAATGTTCTCATTGCACAGACATAAAATGGTTAGTATGTGAGATGATGGAAATGTTAAATGACCTGATTGTGGTAATCATTTCATAATGATATATCAAAATGATGCACACTTTAGATATATAAAACTGTTTATTTGTCAAGTATACCTTAATGAAACTGGAACAATTTGCATATGATCATTTAAACAAATGGAGAGGTATTTTATGTTCTTTGATGATATGGTTTAGTAGTTATAAAGACGTTAATTCTTTCTTAAAATGACCATTAAATTCAGTGCATTCAAAACAAATATTTCAATTTTATTTCTTGAGGAACTTTATTAATTACTCAAAAATTCATATGAAGGAATAATGTACTGTAAGGAGCTGAATCAATCTTTAAAAAGAAGTCAGAATTGTTGTACCAGTTACTGACATAAAAAAATCACAGCAGTAACACCAGTGTGGTGTTGGTGAGTAAATAGACCAGTGGAGCAGAAGAGAGCCCAAAACTCATATTGTCTAAATGGTTACCACAAATCAATGAACAGATGAAAGACTGTTTAATTAATAATCTTGGGAAAACTGGATCACTTTATGAAGAAAGATGAAATTAGCTAACAAAACATAAAAAATTTGGACCCTAGATGAACTATTGACATAAACATGAAAGATAAAACTATAATGTTAGTAGATGGGAGTGAAGGAGATATTTGTGTGTCCCAGGGGCAGGCAAAGAAAGGACTGTTTTTTGTTTATTCAGTAAGACGTGTCTGACTCTTCTGCGACCCCATGGACTGTGTAGCCCACCAGGCTCCTCTGTCCATGGGATTTCGCAGGCAGGAATACTGGAGTGGGTTGGCATTTCCTCCTCCAAGGGATCTTTTCAACCCAGGGACTGTACCCTGGTATCCTGCATTGGCAGGAGGATTCCACCAGGGAAGCTTGTGAAAGGACGGTTAAATGATATTTTACCAGTATAATTCATAAAGCAGAAAAATGATCCAATTAAATTAAAATTCAAGGTTTATGTTAAAAAAAAAGACACAATAGACAAAGATAAGTGACAATAACAGTAGAAATAAATATCAGTTCAGTTCAGTTCAGTCGCTCAGTCGTGAGTGACTCTTTGCGACCCCATGAATCGCAGCACGCCAGGCCTCCCTGTCCATCACCAACTCCTGGAGTTCACTGAGGCTCACGTCCATCGAGTCAGTGATGCCATCCAGCCATCTCATCCTCTGTCGTCCCCTTTTCCTCTTGCCCCCAATCCCTCCCAGCATCAGAGTCTTTTCCAATGAGTCAACTCTTCACATGAGGTGGCCAAAGTACTGGAGTTTCAGCTTTAGCATCATTCCTTCCAAAGAAATCCCAGGGCTGATCTCCTTCAGAATGGACTGGTTGGATCTCCTTGCAGTCCAAGGGACTCTCAGGAGTCTTCTCCAACACCACAGTTCAAAAGCATCAATTCTTCGGTGCTCAGCCTTCTTCACAGTCCAACTCTCACATCCATACATGACCACAGGAAAAACCATAGCCTTGACGAGACGGACCTTTGTTGGTAAAGTAATGTCTCTGCTTTTCAATATCCTACCTAGGTTGGTCATAACTTTCCTTCCAAGGAGTAAGCGTCTTTTAATTTCATGGCTGCAGTCACCATCTGCAGTGATTTTGGAGCCCAGAAAAATAAAGTCTGACACTGTTTCCACTGTTTCCCCATCTATTTCCCATGAAGTGGTGGGAACGGATGCCATGATCTTCGTTTTCTGAATGTTGAGCCTTAAGCCAACTTTTTCATTCTCCACTTTCACTTTCATCAAGAGGCTTTTTAGTTCCTCTTCACTTTCTGCCACAAGGGTGGTGTCATCTGCATATCTAAGGTTATTGATATTTCTCCCGGCAATCTTGATTCCAGTTTGTGCTTCTTCCAGCCCAGTGTTTCTCATGATGTACTCTGCATATAAGTTAAATAAGCAGGGTGACAATATACAGCCTTGAAGAACTCCTTTTCCTATTTGGAACCCGTCTGTTGTTCTATGTCCAGTTCTAACTGTTGCTTCCTGACCTGCATACAGATTTCTCAAGAGGCATGTCAGCTGGTCTGGTATTCCCATCTCTTTCAGAATTTTCCACAGATTATTGTGATCCCCACAGTCAAAGGCTTTGGCATACTCAATAAAGCAGAAATAGATGTTTTTTTCTGGAACTCTTGCTTTTCCCATGATCCAGTAGATGTTGGCAATTTGATCTCTGGTTCCTCTGCCTTTTCTAAAACCAAATTGAGCATCAGGAAGTTCACAGTTCATGTATTGTTGAAGCCTGGCTTGGAGAATTTTGAGCATTACTTTACTAGCATGTGAGATGAGTGCAACTGTGTGGTAGTTTGAGCATTCTTTGGCATTGCCTTTCTTTGGGATTGGAATGAAAACTGACCTTTTCCAGTCCTGTGGCCACTGCTGAGTTTTCCAAATTTTCTGGCATATTGAGTGCAGCACTTTCACAGCATCATCTTTCAGGATTTGAAATAGCTCAACTGGAATTCCATCACCTCCACAAGCTTTGTTTTAGTGACGTTTTCTAAGGCCCACTTGACTTCACATACCAGGATGTCTGGTTCTAGGTCAGTGATCACACCATCGTGATTATCTGGGTCATGAAGATTTTTTTGTACAGTTCTTGTGTGTATTCTTGCCACCTCTTCTTAATATCGTCTCCTTCTGTTAGGTCCATACCATTTCTGTCCTTTATCAAGCCCATCTTTGCATGAAATGTTCCCTTGGTATCTCTAATTTTCTTGAAGAGATCTCTAGTCTTTCCCATTCGGTTGTTTTTCTCTATTTATTTGCATTGATCTCTGAGGAAGGCTTTCTTATCTCTTCTTGCTGTTCTTTGGAACTCTGCATTCAGATGCTTAGATCTTTCCCTTTCTCCTTTGCTTTTTGCTTCTCTTCTTTTCACAGCTATTTTTAAGGCCTCCCCAGACAGCCATTTTGCTTTTTTGCATTTCTTTTCCATGGGGATGGTCTTGATCCCTGTCTCCTGTACAATGTCACAAACCTCAGTCCATAGTTCTTCGGGCACTCTATCTATCATATCTAGTCCCTTAAATCAATTTCTCACTTCCACTGTATAATCATAAGGGATTTGATTTATGTCATACCTGAATGGTCTAGTGGTTTTCCCTACTTTTTTCAATTTCAGTCTGAATTTGCCAATAAGCAATTCATGATTTGAGCCACAGTCAGCTCCTGGTCTTGTTTTTGTTGACTGTATAGAGTTTCTCCATCTTTGGCTGCAAAGAATGTAATCAATCTGATTTTGGTGTTCACCATCTGGTGATGTCCATGTGTACAGTCTTCTCTTGTGTTGTTGGAAGAGGATGTTTGCTATGACCAGTACATTTTCTCGGCAAAACTCTATTAGTCTTTGCCCTGCTTCATTCCAGGCTGCGACCAGCGCACTAAGCACAGCAGAGAGGAGCTACCTCATGTCCGAGGTCAGGGGCAGAAA
This sequence comes from Bubalus bubalis, assembly GCF_019923935.1. NCBI lineage: Eukaryota > Metazoa > Chordata > Mammalia > Artiodactyla > Bovidae > Bubalus > Bubalus bubalis. The sequence continues at coordinate 124,408,287 of NC_059181.1, read as the reverse complement.
CCGGGAGGACCCCATGCCCGAAGGGCGGTGGCCAAGAGGAGTTACCCCACGTCTGAGGTCAGGGGCAGAAGCCGGGAGGACCCCATGCCCGAAGGGCGGTGGCCAAGAGGAGTTACCCCACGCCCAAGGTCAGGGGCAGAAGCTGGGAGGACCCCATGCCCGAAGGGCGGTGGCCAAGAGGAGTTACCCCACGCCCGAGGTCAGGGGCAGAAGCCGGGAGGACCCCATGCCCGAAGGGCGGTGGCCAAGAGGAGTTACCCCACGCCCGAGGTCAGGGGCAGAAGCCGGGAGGACCCCATGCCCGAAGGGCGGTGGCCAAGAGGAGTTACCCCACGTCTGAGGTCAGGGGCAGTGCCCGAGAGTGCCAGGCTGTGACAGCGCAGGAATGGCTGAGAGGAGCTACCCAAGTCCAAGGTCAGGGGCAGCGGCTGGGAGGAGTTTCCCCACGTTCGAGGTCAGGGGAGGCGGCCAAGAGAAGCTACCCCGCCTCCGAGGTCAGGGGCAGGGGCTGGGAGGACCAACCCCACATCGAAGGAGCGGTGGCTGAGCGGGCACAGGAGGGCCTAGCGGAGTTATCCCACATTGAAGGTCAGGAAGGGCGGCGGTGAGGAGATACCCCTCCTCCAAGGTAAGGAGCAGCAGCTGTGCTTTGCTGGAGCAGCTGTGAAGAGATACCCCATGCCCAAGGTAAGACAAACCCAAGTAAGATGGTAGGTGTTGCAAGAGGGCATCAGAGGGCAGACACACTGAAACCATACTCACAGAAAACTAGTCAATATAATGACACTAGGACCACAGCCTTGTCTAACTCAGTGAAACTAAGCCATGCCCGTGGGGCCACCCAAGATGGGCAGGTCATGGTGGAGACATCTGACAGAATGTGGTCCACTGGAGAAGGGAATGGCAAACCACTTCAGTATTCTTGCCTTGAGAACCCCATGAACAGTATGAAAAGGCAAAATGATAGGATACTGAAAGAGGAACTCCGCAGGTCAGTAGGTGCCTAATATGCTACTGGAGATCAGTGGAGGAAGAACTCCAGAAAGAATGAAGGAATGGAGCCAAAGCAAAAACAATACCCAGTTGTGGATGTGACTGGTCATAGAAGCAAGGTCCAATGCTGTAAAGATCAATATTGCACAGGAACCTGGAATGTCAGGTCCATGAATCAAGGCAAATTGGAAGTGGTCAAACAAGACATGGCAAGAGTGAATGTTGACATTCTAGGAATCAGCAAACTAAAATGGACTGGAATGGGTGAATTTAACTCAGATGACCATTATATCTACTATTGTGGGCAGGAATCCCTTAGAAGAAATGGAGTAACTGTCATGGTCAACAAAAGAGTCTGAAATGCAGTACTTGGATGCAATCTCAAAAATGACAGAATGATCTCTCTTCGTTTCCAAGGCAAATCCTTCAATATCACAGTGATCCACGCCTATGTCCCAACCAGTAACACTGAAGAAGCTGAAGTTGAACGATTCTATGAAGACTGCCAAGACCTTTTAGAACTAACACCCAAAAAAGATGCCCTTTTCATTATAGGGGCCTGGAATGCAAATGTAGGAAGTCAAGAGTAACAGAAATAAATATATTTAGTGTTTAAAACTGATAGCTTATGGTGAAGAATGTTGAATTCCTGATCTCAGAAGATTCAGCTTCAGGACCAGGGACCAGGCTTGATCACTCAAGAACTTTTGTTTAGCAGAGTTTTACTAAAAAGGAAAAAGGATAGAGAAAGCTTCTGACGTAGACATCAGGAGGGGAATGGAGAGTGCCCAACTGCTAGTCTTAGAAAAGGAAGTTATATACTTTTTCAATTGGTTATTACAATAAATCAAAAGAATGTCTCAAGGTTGTAAAATTCTTATTAGATCCACTCCCACAACTTACATTTTAAGATAACAGGATTAGTCAGAAGGTTCTTAAGAAGGAGAAACATGTCCTCAAGCAAGATACATTGTTGTGGCTCAGAGGTTAAAGCGTCTGCCTCCAATGCGGGAGACCCAGGTTCAGTCCCTAGGTGGGGAAGATCCCCTGGAGAAGGAAATGGTAACCCACTCGAGTATTCTTGCCTGGAGAATCCCATGGGTGGAGAGTCCATGGGACTGAGCGACTCCACTTCACTTCACTTCAAGAAATATAGAAAAAAATAATTTGTCCTTTCCTCCTCCTTGAGAATTCCAGACCCCTATTTCCTCCTTGAGAGCCCCAGACCCCTTTCTCCTCCAGACTTCTTATCAACCTTCCTAGAAATTGACTCTCTCAAAACTGCACAAATGGTTAATTTATATAAAATAAGATAAAGACAGGAACTTAAGTAGAAAAATTATCAATGAATACAAACAAGCAGTTAACAGAAATGGAAACATCAAAGGCTAGCAAGTGTATGAAGAGATGCTCATGCTCATTAGAAATGAGAGAAACACAAATTAAAATAATGAAGAGCTATCACTTTAAATCTAACCTGGTGGATCAAAACGTTAAGAATCTGCCTGCAATGCAGGAGACCCTGCATCAGGAAGCTCCCCTGGGGGAAGCTCCCCTGGTGGAGGAAATAGCAACCCACTCCAGTATTCTTGCCTGGGAAATCCAATGGACAGAGAAGCCTGGCAGGCTACAGCCCATGGGGTAGCAAAGAGGTGGACACGACTGAGCGACTAACACGACAGAACAGCAAAAATTAGGAGACTGGATAAGCTATGTTGGTAAGGAAATACGGATTTGGGAACTATGCCAGATGCTCTGGTGCCTTGACTTACACCTTTCTGACTCACCTCTGATTTTAATCCTCTTGGTACAGGTCTATGAACACTTGCAGCTCAGCTCATCTCGTGCACATATCACGTGTCTCCGCTTTCCATGCTGGGCTCTTTCAATGTTTGGACAGCTATAGAAGCTCACTAGTCCCAAGGGCATGCACAGATCAGAAGTGCAGGGGCCAGAGAAGGAGAGGTGGGGTTAACACCACCGAGAACAAACACTGACCTGTGAATGTCATAAGCTGACAAATGCTTCTGCCTTTGGTCTTTTTATCAAACATAACTGGGGGTGATTCTGGATGCTTTCAGATACTCCTAGCAGAATTGAGTCCTCTTTGCCCCTATCAGAACTAAGTCATTAATACACACATTACTGGCTTTCCTTCCTTCTCTGTCTCTGTCTCCCCAGTGGCTTATGCTGCTTTCTGAAATCACCTCCCCCATAAATTATCTGTACATAAATCTTTGTCTCATTCTTTTGGGGAACTTTAGCTAAGGTATTCACCATCATGTTCTGCAGGTAGGAATGTAATTGTGTAGCCTTTCTTTAGAGAAATCTGGCAATATTTATATAGGTAAATTACATATATGTGTATCCTATGGCCCTCCAATTCCTTTCCTAGATATATACACACAAATAATTATAATATAGCTTCATAAGGGGATATATTCAAAGATATTTATTGAAATATACTGTTAAGGAGGGGAATAAGAGGCAACTCAATCTTAATCACTGGTTAAATGTGGTCAGTGTACACGTGGAGTATTTATTATGCAGCAGTTAGACGCATGCTTTAGATATACATAGAGCAACATGAATGGATCTTAAAAACACAATACTTGGTTTAAATAAAATAAAAAACGGAATGATATAAGACAGTACCATTTACACAAATTAGAAAAACATGCACAGATACACGTTTTGCAAAATACTCATTCAAATATGCAGATATACATTTAACATACTAACATACTTGCTTATGAGGTAGAAGGGAAAGGAAGTGGAGTATGAAGCTTAAAAAAGGAAAAATAAATAAGGACTTCTCTCACAAATAATGATAATGCATTATAAATTAAGAAACAAGACTACAGTAACTGAAACCTCTTTACTTGAGGTTCAAACAAAGAAAATACATTTTTAGATGCATATGTATTGCTTCATTTTCAACCTTAAGTTATGTGCTTGTACTACTTAGCGTTAGATTAATATTCCTCATTCTTTCATTTCTTCATGTATAAAATATTCACTGATTCTCTTACTATTAATATGTACTAATCTTCTTTGAAAGGGACTTCTCAGGTGGCACTAGTCATAAAGAATTTGGGTAAAGAGACATAGGTTTGATCCCTGGGTCAGGAAGATCCCCTGGAGAAGGAAATTGTAGGGCTCATTAAACAATTACTGTATTTTACTTCCTTTACCACAATCTTTCCTATTTCAGTGGATATTATTTGGGTTGTATTTTTTACATTACATTTCTTTTAAGAATATTTTTGTTTTCTTACTGGTTGATTCTCTAGTAGTTTAGTGTTTCTAGAAACATTGTATTCTGTGTCATGTTATTAGTTCTTAAATTATACTCATTCCAGAACATTCCTATCTCCATTTTCCTATGAACCTATTGCATTATTTCTCCAAGATTCAACATTTCTGTTTATTTAAATTTTATTGAAAGTAGGAAGCAGATGTTTTCTAAAAATTATTTCTGCTTACTCTAGTAAATAGTTTTAGAAGTTTCCTCTTTTAAATTTTTTTTCAGATTAAAAAACAAGATGAGAATTTATTAATTGCATCAGATCATTTCAAATACTAATCAGATCAGATCAGATGAGATCAGTCTCTCAGTCGTGTCCGACTCTTTGCGACCCTATGAATTGCAGCACACCAGGCCTCCCTGTCCATCACCAACTCCCGGAGTTCACTCAGACTCACGTCCATCAAGTCAGTGATGCCATCCAGCCATCTCATCCTCTGTCGTCCCCATCCCCTCTTGCCCCAATACCTCCCAGCATCAGAGTCTTTTACAATGAGTCAACTCTTCACATGAGGTGGCCAAAGTACTGGAGTTTTGGCTTTAGCATCATTCCTTCCAAAGAAATCCCAGGGCTAATCTCCTTCAGAATGGACTGGTTGGATCTCCTTGTAGTCCAAGGGACTCTCAAGAGTCTTCTCCAACACCACAGTTCAAAAGCATCAATTCTTCAGCGCTCAGCCTTCTTCACAGTCCAACTCTCACATCCATACATGACCACAGGAAAAACCATAGTCCTGACTAGACAAACCTTTGTTGGCAAAGTAATGTCTCTGCTTTTCAATATGCTATCTAGGTTGGTCATAACTTTCCTTCCAAGGAGTACACGTCTTTTAATTTCATGGCTGCAATCACCATCTGCAGTGATTTTGGAGCCCCCAAAAATAAAGTCTGACACTGTTTCCACTGTTTCCCCATCTATTTTCCATGAAGTGATGGGACCAGATGCCATGATCTTCATTTTCTGAATGTTGAGCTTTAAGCTAACTTTTTCACTCTCCACTTTCACCTTCATCAAGAGGCTTTTTAGTTCCTCTTCACTTTCTGCCATAAGGGTGGTGTCATCTGCATATCTGAGGTTATTGATATTTCTCCCAGTAATCTTGATTCCAGCTTGTGTTTCTTCCAGTCCAGCATTTCTCATGATGTACTCTGCATATAAGTCAAATAAGCAGGGTGACAATATACATCCTTGATGTACTCCTTTTCCTATTTGGAATCAGTCTGTTGTTCCATGCCCCTAAAAGCTGCTTTTTACATATTTCACATGCTTGACATTGGCAGATATGAATACTGGTTTCTGAGATCTGACAATATTTTCAAAAATATACTCTTGCAAAATACAGATTTCAGTAGCAGACTTTTTTCTTTTTTTCAAAAAAAAAAAAAAAAGTCAGTTAGAACTATACCAAGCTAAAAGCCTCTAACCAATAACATGAGACTTACCCTCTTAACAAATTTTAAGTGTACAATACAGTATTGTTAACAGTAAGCACAATGTATGATGGATCTATACAACTCATTCATCTTGATTAAAACCTTATACCCATTGAGTAGCAACTTTCCTTTTTCTCTTCTTCCCAGTTCCTCCCTAGTAACCAACATTCTACTTTCTGCTTCAATGAGTTTGAGTATTTAGATACCTCTTTTGTATAAATGGAATCATGCAGTTATTTGTCCTTCTGTGACTAGCTTATATCACTTAACCTAAAGCCCTCAAGGTCCATCTATGTTTTTGCCTATGACAAGATTTCCTTGTATTTTATGGCTGAATAGTATTTCATTGTATCATATACAGCATCTTCTTTGCCCATTCATCCTTTGATGGACATTTGGGTTGCTTCCACCTCCTAGTTGTTGTGAATAACGCTGCAATGAAGATGGGAGTCTTTGAGATACTGATTTTATTTCCTTTGAATATATACCCAGAAATTGGTTTGGATCATATGGTAGTTCCATTTTTAATTTTTTGAAGAGCCTCTGTACCTTTTCCCATAGTAGTTACATTACTTACATTCCCATCAACAGTGCATATATGTTCCAATTTTTCTACATCCTCACAAATGCTTGCTATTTTCTATTTTTTTTTTGAATAATGACCATCCTAACAGATATGAAGTGATAGCTCATTTTGATTTTGATTTGCATTTATCTGATGATCAGTGATGTTGAGCATCTTTTCATACACTTTTTGGCCATTCGTAGTGTTCTTTTAAAGTTGGGGGTGATGTCTATTCAAAATGGGCTATTAATGGAGATGCAGACACACAGCACGGACTAGTGGACACACGGGGGAGAGGGTGGGGCAAATAGGGAGAGTGGCATTGCAACATATACATTGCCATATGTAAAATTAGATAGCTGGTGGAAATTTATGACTCAGGGAGCACGAATCTAGTGCTCTGTGGCAACCTAGAGGAGTGGGATGGCGTGGAAGGTGAGAGAGAGGTTCAAGATGGACGGGACATACATATACCTATGGCTGATTCATGTTGATGTATGGCAGAAACCAACACAATATTGTAAAGCAATTATCCTCCATTTAAAAATAAATAAAAGCAAAACAAAACAAAAAATGGACTATTCATTTTTGCCTTTTCACTCTGTTGAATGTTTTTTTTTTTGTTCTCTATTTCTATTTAAATCTCATGTTCATCTTTTTCTTTTATTTGGCACAAATGGTTTCACAAAGTAAGTATGTATCTTTTAATTGGGGTGAGTCTATACTAAACTGGTCATTGACCCAAATTAGTGTATAAGAAGTTCCCTTGGATTCCCTAACTGTGTCTGAATACTATTGGACTTAATGACTCAGAAGTTTTGCAGGACACGTGGGTTGATGTATCTTTATGTGACCAAATAAGTGATACTGAAGTCTGTTGTTTAGTCACTAAGTAGTGTCTGACTCTTTGAGACCCCATGAACTGGAGCCCACCAGGATCCTCTGTCCATGAGATTTGCCAGTCAAGAAAAGCCACCTGAGCTTGAGTGGGGAAGAATTTGGAGTTTTGGGCTGGTCTTTTAGGGAAGATTTGTCTCTGCACACTTCCTCTTCACCATTTAGTGAATTGCTATTCCATGATTTAAAATGTTGTGGATATTTTTCTCTGCTCTGTCTAAACTCTCCTCCAGTTACAGAATGTGGCTGAGTCAGGGCATTTTCTTAGCATTCCTGTCCATTACTGCTAAGGTGGAAGTCAGGAGAAGCAAAGTCACAGCACTGTTAGGTTTTCTGTTAGGTTTGACCTTGTGGCCCACTTGCAGCTGATTCCATGTGATCTATAGTAATGAATTTGGTCAAAGTGCCTGTTCTACATTTGTCCCCATTTTTATCCAACTTACAGCCAACATCCTCCAAATTAGGGGGTTCTGTTCAGCTTGTATTAGGCAGGGACTGCTCCAATTATTCACACTCTGTAAAATGATATTTTGAGGCTTTTCAGGGTCTTCAATTAATCTTTTTCCATTTTTATCTTTATTTTTTCTTTTTCCATTTTTAAAATGCAACTACTCTGTTTCGTGAAGGACACCATTGTGTGTGTGTGTGTGTGTGTGTGTATTTAATCAAATTCCATTATATTAGAGTTAGTGAAAATTCCTTAATTTTGGCAAAGTTTGTCTGTAAATCCGTTTTTTTCAAAAGTTGTGTGTTTTGCTTTAAAAAAATGTATTCAGGCATTTTAGAAGACATCAGGAGAGGCAGCTGTGACAACAGCTGTCAGATATGATGTTTTAAAGCCACTCTTTTTTGTGTGTATGCCAAGATCATATGAAAGCAAGAGCATTCTCTTTTATGGTCAAAAAAATAATTACACTCATAAAAATTCATTGACCAGAAACAATCTTATATTATTTCTTTGACAGAACAACTTTTCTTAAATTTATGTTAAAATTTTCTATTTTCATAAAAATATATTTCATGTAGAAGATGAAAGTGTAGGCAATGATTTCATTCCTATATGGTAACAAGAATTCTTTGTGATTGCAAAGTCACCTATAAGGAAAGGAAAGGAAATTGTAACAAAGTAAAATATTTTGTTAAAAATAAAAGCCAAGTGTTATAATAAGTCTATCCCAAATAGCTAGTTTGGAATGTGTGAGTCACTTCAATAAAGCAATATGACCTTGAATTTTATCTTTACATTTTTCCAAATGAACAAGTAACATTCTCTTAAGTTTTAATGCAGCAGGTAAACAGAAAATCTCCAGTTAATTGTTTTTATGATGAATTTTATGATTGTAAAAATGAATTTATGATTATAATTTATTCTCTTTTCTGACATCTTAATAGCAAGAGTATATCTATCTATCTAATCATGTAACTGTATTTTCTTCAAGAGGAAGCAATTTATGGACATTGGCTTGCTGCCCTTTTCTTCAGAAGGCTGCAAGAACATGGCATCTGACAGTAATTCTCTTTCAAGTACCCTGTGAGCATTTTCACACCCATGACAGGTGCACATCCTGTTCTTAATTTCCAGAAATGAGATCATCTATGTGAACTGTTAAAGGTGCTAGATATATTGAAGGTGTGAAGTGGCACAATGATGGCTTTATTAGAATACTGAACATTTTTTTTTTAAATTATAGCTCACCCTCAAGTCTCATTAGTTCTAAGGGTAAAAGTTATTCTCAAGCATTCAGAGGTTTCCTGAGTGTCTTTGGTAATTAGATATAGCAACTTCTCTTAGGTTTTGAGCTTCCAAGATTTTTTTTCAAATCCTGTTTGAAAATTTTGTTTACTTTATGAATCTTTTTGAAATTTCAGCCTTCAGTTCAGTTCAGTTCAGTTGCTCAGTCGTATCTGACTTTTTGTGACCCCATGGACTGCAGCACGCCAGGCTTCCCTGTCCATCACCAACTCAAACTCACGTCCATCGAGTCAGTGATGCCATCCAATCATCTCATCCTCTATCATCCCCTTCTCCTTCCACCTTCAATCTTTCCCAGCATCAGGGATTTTTTTCAATGATACAGTTCTTCACATCAGGTGGCCAAAGTATTAGAGTTTCAGCTTCAGCATCAGTCCTTCCCATGAATATTCAGGACTGATTTCCTTTGGGATTGACTGGTTGGAACTCCTTGCAGTCCAAGGGACTCTCAAGAGTCTTCTCCAACACCACAGTTCAAAACCATCATTTGTTCAGCGCTCAGCTTTCTTTATAGTCTACTCTCGCGTCCATACATGACTACTGGAAAAACCATAGCTTTGACTAGATGGACCTTTCTTGGCAAAATAATGTCTGCTTTTTACTATGCTGTCTAGGTTGGTCATAACTTTTCTTCCAAGGAGCAAGCGTCTTTTAATTTCATGGCTGCAGTCACCCTCTGCAGTGATTTTGGAGCCCAAGAAAATAGAATCTGTGACTGTTTCCCCATCTATTTGCCATGAAATGATGGGACCAGATGCCATGATCTTAGTTTTCTGAATGTTGAGTTTTAAGCCAACTTTTGCACTCTCTTCTTTCACTTTCATCAAGAGGCTCTTTAGTTCCTCTTCACTTTCTGCCATAAGGGTGGTGTAATCTGCATATCTGAGGTTATTGATATTTCTCCCAGCAACCTTGATTCCAGTTTGTGCTTCTTCAAGCCCAGCGTTTCTTCTGATGTACTCTGCATATAAGTTGAATAAGCAGGGTGACAATATACAGGAGTATGTCAATACTCCTTTCCCTATTTGGAACTGATCTGTTGTTCCATGTCCAGTTCTAACTGTTGCTCCTTTAACTGCATACAGATTTCTCAGGAGGCAGGTCAGGTGGTCTGGTACTCCCATTTCTTTCAGAATCCTCCAGAGCTTGTTCTGATCCTACAGTCAAAGGCTTTGGCATAGTCAATAAAGCAGAAATAGATGTTTTTCTGGAATTCTCTTGCTTTTTTTTATAATCCAACTGATGTTGGCAATTTGATCTCTTGTTCATCTGCCTATTCTAAATCCAGCTTGAACATCTGAAAGTTCACAGTTCATGTACTGTTGAAGCCTGGCTTAGAGAATTTTGAGCATTACTTTGCTAGCATGTGAGATGAATGCAATGGTGCAGTAGTTTGAGCATTCTTTGGCATTGCCTTTCTTTGGGATTGGAATGAAAACTGACCTTTTCCAGTCCTGTGGCCACTGCTGAGTTTTCCAAATGTGCTGGCCTATTGATGCAGCCCTTTAACGGCATCATCCTTTAGGATTTGAAATAGCTCAACTGGAATTCCATCATCTGCACTAGCTTTGTTCATAGTGATGCTTATTAAGGCCCACCTGACTTTGCATTCCAGGATGTCTGGTCTAGGTGAGTGATCACACCATCGTGATTATCTGGGTCGTGAAGATCTTTTTTGTACAGTTCTTGTGTGTATTCTTGCCATCTCTTCTTAATATCTTCTGCTTCTGTTAGGTTCATACTGTTTCTGTCCTTTATTGTGCCCATCTTTGCATGAAATGTTCCCTTGGTAACTCTAATTTTCTTGAAGAGATCTCTAGTCTTTCCCATTCTTTTGTTTTCCTCCATTTCTTTGCACTGATCGCTGAGGAAGGCTTTCTTATCTTTCCTTGCTGTTCTTTGGAACTCTGCATTCAAATGGGTGTATCTTTCCTTTTCTCCTTTGCCTTTAGCTTCTGTTCTTTTCTCACCTATTTGTAAGGCCTCCTCAGACAACCATTTTGTCTTTTTGCATTTCTTTTTCTTGGGATGGTCTTGATCACTGCCTCCTGTAGAATGTCATGAACCTCCATCCATAGTTCTTCAGGCACTCTGTCTATTCGATCTAATCCCTTGAATTTATTTTTCACTTCTACTTTATAATCATAAGTGATTTGATTTAGGTCAGACCTGAATGGTCTAGTGGTTTTCTGTACTTTCTTCAATATTAAGTCTGAATTTTGCAATAAGGACTTCATGATCTGAGCCACAGTCAGCTCCCAGTCTTGTTTTTGCTGACTATATAGATCTTCTCTATCTTTGGCTGCAAAGAATATAGTCAATCAGATTCCAGCCTTGATTTTACTGATTGTCTTAAAAAGTTTTTGGTGTTGTAGTTAATATTTAAATTTTCTATTATCTTTAATATTTCTTTATGCTCTTACCTATGCCTTTGGTTCTTAGCTTATTTATTTCAATATTATACTCAATTATTTTTAATATTTATTGTTTTTAAATATGCATTCTTAATGTTACATATTTACCCATAAGTACTACTTCAGTTTTGATGTATATAAATTTCATTATCTCATATTCTAAATGTTTTGTTTAACTGACCAATTGTTTAGAAGTGACTTTTATTTTTTTTAATATAAATGTATTTATTTTAATTGGATGCTCATTATTTTACAATATTGTATTGGTTTTGTCATACATCAGCATGAATCTGCCACGGGTGTACACGAGTTCCCCATCCTGAACCCCCCTCCCACCTCCCTCCCTGTACTATCCCTCTGGGTCATCCCAGTGCACCAGCCCCAAGCATCCTGTATCATGCATCTAACCTGGACTGGTGATTCATTTCACATATGATATTATACATGTTTCAATGCCATTCTCCCAAATCATCCCACCCTCACCCTCTCCCACAGAGTCCATAAGACTGTTCTATACATCTGTGTCTCTTTTGCTGTCTTGCATACAGGGTTATAGTTACCCTCTTTCTAAATTCCATATATATGCATTAGTATACTGTATTGGTGTTTTTCTTTCTGGCTTACTTCACTCTGTGTAATAGGCTCCAATTTCATCCACCTCATTAGAACTGATTCAAATGTATTCTTTTTAATGGCTGAGTAATACTCCATTGTGTATATGTACCACAGCTTTCTTATCCAATTATCTGCTGATGGACATCTAGGTTGCTTCCATGTCCTGGCTATTATATAAGTGACTTTTAAACTAACTAAATATGTTTTTCTATATTTATATAGTTATGTGTGCATGATAAGTCACTTCGGTCGTGTTGAATTCTGTGTGACCCTATGGACTGAAAGGGTCCAAGGTGGCTCAGTGGGTAAAGAATCTGCCTGCAGCATAGGAGACACAGGCAGACTCTAGTTCGATCTCTGGGTGGGGAAGATCCCCTGGAGGTAGCATGGTAATCCATTCCAGTATTCTTGCCTGGAGAATCCCAAGGACAGGAACCTGGTGGCCTACAGTCCATAAGGTCGCCAAGTGTCAGACATGAGTGAAGTGACTGGGTGTGTACACATACACGGACTGAAGCCTACCAGTCTCCTCTGACCATGGAATTTTCGAGGCAAGAATACTGGAGTGGGTTGCCATGTCCTCCTCCTGGGGATCTTCCTGACTCAGGGATTGAACCCATATCTCTTTCATCTACCTGCATTGGCAAATGAGTTCTTTACCAATACTACCTGGGAGTGTTTTTAGTCTCTAAGTTGTATATGATTCTTTGGAACCCCATGGACTACAGCATGTCAGGCCTCCCTGTCCATTACCAACTCCCGGAGTTCACCCAAACTCATGTCCATTGAGTCAGTGATGCCATGTCGTCCCCTTCTCCTCCTGCCTTCAATCTTTCCCAGCAACAGGGTCTTTTCCAATGAGTTGGCTCCTCACATCACGTAGGCAAAGTGTCTGAACTTCTGCTTAACATCAGCCCTTCCAATGAATAGTCAGGGTTGATTTCCTTTAGGATTGACTGGTTTGAGTTTTTTGCTGTCCAAGGGATTTTCAAGCATCTTCTCCAGCACCACAATTCGAAAGCATCAATTCTTTGACACTCAGCCTTCTTTATGTTGCAACTCTTACATCCACACTTGACTCCTGGAAAAATCATGTGTTTGTGTAGTTGCTCACTTGTGTCTGACTCTGCGATACCATGGACTGTAGCCTGCCAGGCTCGTCTGTCCATGGAATTTTATAGGCATGAATACTGGAGTGGGTTGCCATTTCCTACTCCAGAGCTTCTTCCTAACCCAGGAATCGAACCTATATCTCTTCATGTTTCATGTGTTGGCAAGAAGATTCTTTACGACTGTGCTATCATGAATATGCTATGGAAAAACCATAACTTTGAATATACGGGCCTTTGTCACAAAGTGACGTCTCTGCTTTTGAATACACTGTCTAGGTTTGTCATAGCTTTTCTTCCAAGGGGCAAACATCTTTTAATTTCATGACTGCAGTTACAGTCCACAGGGATTCTGGAAGCCAAGAAGAGAAAATTTGTCACTGCTTTCATTTTCCCCTATTTGCCATGAAAAGATGGGACTGGGTGCCACAACATTAGTTTTTAGAATGTTGAGTTTTAAGCCAGCTTTTTCACTTTCCTCTTTCAATTTCATCAAGAGGCTCTTTAGTTCCTCTTCACTTTCTGCCATTAGGGTGGTATCATCTGCATATCTGAGGTTGTTGATATTTCTCCTTGGCAATCTAGATTCCAGCTTGTGCTTCATGCAGTCTGGCATTTCACATGATGTACTCTGCATAGAAATTAAATAAACAGGGAGACAATATGCAGCCATGAAGTACTCCTTTCCCAATTTTGAAACAGTCCATTGTTCCATGTACAGCTCTAACTGTTGCTCCTTGATCTGCATACAGGTTTCTCAGGAGGCAGATAAGGTGATCTGGTATTCCCATCACTTGAAGAATTTTCCAGTTTGTTGTGATCCACACAGTCAAAAGCTTTTGAGTAGTCACTGAAGCAGAAGTAAATGTTTTTATGGAATTCACTTGCTTTCTCTATGATCCAATGAATACTGGCAATTTGATCTCTGGTTTGTCTGCCTTTTCCATACCCAGCTTGTACATCTTTCAGTTTTCAGTTCAAGTACTGTTGAAGCCTAGCTTGAAGGATTTTGAACATAACCTTAGTAACAGATGAAATTAGCACAATTGTACAGTAGTTTGAACATTCTTTGGCATTGCCCTTCTTTGGGATTGGAATGAAAACTGATCTTTTCCAGTCCTATGGCCACTGCTGAGTTTTCCAAATTTTCTGGCATATTGAGTACATCACTTTCACAGCATCATCTTTTTAGTCAGTTAAGTACAGTTCAGTCACTTAGTCATGTCCGACTCTTTGTGACCCCATGGACTTCAGCACACCAGGCCTCTCTGTCCATCACCAACTCCTGGAGCTTGCTCAAACTCATGTCCATTGAGTCTGTGATGCCATCCAACCATCTCATCCTCTGTTGCCCTCTTCTCCTCCCTCCTTCAATCTTTCCCAGCATCAGGGTCTTTTCAAATGAGTCAGTTCTTGGCATCAGGTGACCAAAGTATTGGAGTTTCAGCTTCAGCATCAGTCCTTCCAATGAATATTCAGGACTGATTTCCTTTGGGATTGCCTGGTTGGAACTCCTTGCAGTCCAAGGGACTCTCAAGACTCTTCTCCAACACCACAGTTCAAAAGCATCAATTCTTCAGCACTCAGCTTTCTTTATAGTCCAACTCTCACATCCATACATGACTATTGGACAAACCATAGCTTTGACTAGAGGGATCTTTGTTGGCAAAGTAATGTCTCTGCTTTTTAATATGCTGTCTAGGTTTGTCATAGCTTTTCTTCAAGGAGTAAGCATCTTTTAATTTCAAGGCTACAGTTACTGTATTCATGAATTGGAAAACTCAATATTCTTAAAATGCAAATTCCCCTCAATTTGACCTATAGATTCAACACAATCTGATTTAAAATCCCAGCAAGATATTTTAAAATGATTGACAAACTTATTCTGTAGCTTAAATGATAAGACAAAGACCCTAGAACAGCCAACACAATATCGAATAAGAACAGAGTTGGAGAACTCACACTATGTGATTATAAGATGTACTATAAAGTTACAGAAACTAAGACAGCTTGATATTAGATGAAAGAATAGATACATAGAGCAGTGGAACAGAATAAAGAGCCCAGAAATAGACCCAAACAAATATAGTTAACTGATTTTTGACAAAATAGGAAAACAATTCCATGGAGAAAGAATAGTCTTTTCAATAAATGGTGCTAGAACAAGTAGATATCCATATGCAAACACACACACACACACACAAACACACAGACACACACACACAATCTAGATACAGATCTCTTACCTTACCTAAAAAATAAAGAATCTTTAAAAAGAAAAATCCTATGATATTTCTAGAAGAAAACATAGAAAACAATCTATGTGACCCTGGATTTGGTGATGACTTTTTAGATAGAATATGCACAACATGAGCCATCAAAGATGGACTCTGTGGGAGAGGGAGAGGGCGGAAAGATTTGGGAGAATGGCATTGAAACATGTATAATATCATGTATGAAATGAGTCGCCAGTCCAGGTTCGATGCACGATACTGGATGCTTGGGGCTGGTGCACTGGGATGACCCAGAGGGATAGTATGGGGAGGGAGGAGGGTTCAGGATGGGGAACACATGTATACCTGTGGTGGATTCATTTCGATATTTGGCAAAAACTAATACAATATTGTAAAGTTTAAAAATAAAATAAAATTTTAAAAAAGAAAAAGAAAAAAAAAAAGAAATAACTGACCAATTACTATTTATCAAAATTCAAAATGTACTCTGCAAAGGACACTGCTAAGAGAATGAAAAGCCAAGCCACAGCCTGGGAGAAAATATTTGCAAAACACATATCTGATAAAGGACTTGTATCTACAATAAAGAAACAATGCTTAAAACTCAAAAATAAGACAGCAAACAATTCTATTAAATAATGAGCAAAAAAATATATCACTGAGAGAATAGACAAATCCCCCACATAGAATAATTTTAATAGGTTATGTAGACACTATGCCTTCAAGGAGATGGAGCAAAGCATCCCATTCCTTAAGTGTGAGCTACACGTTGTGACTTCCTTCCAAAGGGAACAGTATGAAAAGTTGGGGGTGGGGGTGGGGGTGGTGGTGGAGTAACTTCACAGTGGAGAAACCTAACAAACACAACCTTAGCCAGGTGGTCAAGTGTTATCTGTCCCTGTTGGTAGTCCGTATTCTTGATATGATGTGATGAGAATGGCACTTTGACTCTGTGATCTTCTTCTCTAAAACTCATAACCTCAATTTGATCATATGGAAATCATCAGACAAATTCCAATAGAGGGGCCTCCTACAATATTCATGACAAGTACTCTGCTGAACTAGCAAGATCGTCAAAAACAAGGAAAATCTGATTAACTGTCACAGCTAAGAGGAGTTAAGGAGATATGACATTTAAATGTCTTGCGGTATCCTGAATGGGATTGTGAAACAGAAAAACAACAGTAATAAAATAATGAAGAAATCTGAATAAAGTGTAGACTTAAATTAATAATATACCAACATTGGTTCATTAATATTAACAAATGTACCATTCTAATATGAGATGCTAATAAAAGGAAAAACTGTTGCATATGAGAACTCCCTGTACTGTTTGATTTTTCTGTAAATCTAAAACTGTTTAAAAAAATAGTTTATTAATTTTAGAAACTTAACACAAGTAAGACTTTGTCCTGAGCTGAGATCCTCTTCCAGCCCCACAAAACAAATTCTACAAAGTCATCTCTGTAAAATAATACCACCAAAAGGAAAAAAAAATCCTTTGATGGTAGACATTCCTCAAGAGAATATTTACTCAAGCATTTGGTAGTTCATAATGCTGAATTTTTGCTCTATCTACAAGGCATATTTTGAGTGTATACAATTTTTCTCTAATCTTTAACAATTTTTAGGTCAGTGGAACTTTATTTTAAATCCTTTTTTCTTTGTTTGTTTCATTTTTTAATACACTTCCAAAGTTGCTTTAAAAACAAACAAACAAACCTAGTTTCAAATCTAAGTTCTTCCACTTTTACTGATTCTGTAGACATTGAAATTGATTTAACTTCTCCAATCTCCTGTTTCCTCTTCTACAAAAGAGAAAAATAACAATCTTTAACTTACAGTATTATCACTGAGACTAAATAAGTTTTAAATGTGTGATGAAGAAAATATAATCATCTCTTATCTTTGTCTAATTTCTAAGGAGAGTTAATTCCCTTTAATTAACCAGTTAAATTTTAGGATAATGAATGAGGAAAAGAACAGTAAAGCTGGAGAGGTTCACTGGATAGGCAGTGGAGCTGTGGAGGAGAAAGGACAGCTGCTATTTGCATGGTCATATTATGAATAAAATCTGCCATTGATAGTTTACTAAAGTTCAGTTCAGCTCAGTTCAGTCACTCAGTCATATCCAACTCTTTGTGACCCCATGGACTGCAGCACACCAGGCCTCTCTTTCCATCACCAACTGCCAGAGTCTATCCAAACCCATGTTCATTGAGTCGGTGATGCCATCCAACCATCTCATCCTCTGTCGTCCCCTTCTCCTCCTGCCCTCAATCTTTCTCAGCATCAGGGTCTTTTCCAATGAGTCAGCTCTTCGCATGAGGTGGCCAAAGTATTGGAGTTTCACCTTCAGCATCATTGAACACCCAGGACTGATCTGCTTTAGGATGGACTGATTGGATCTCCTTGCAGTCCAAGGGACTCTCAATAGTCTTATCCAACTCCACAGTTCAAAAGCATCAATTCTTCAGCACTCAGCTTTCTTTATAGTCCAACTCTCACATCCATACATGACCACTGGAAAAACCATAGCCTTGACTAGATGGACCTTTGTGGACAAAGTAGTGTCTCTGCTTTTTAATATGCTATCTAGGTCATGCCTACAGTAAAATTTTTAATTGTTTTTTATTTGTATTTAGACCCCTGATTAATATTTCTTTGAAAGCAAATATAAAGAAGCTTGGCTATTTTTAGGTTCTAATGCCTAAAATATAAGAAGTAATCAGAAAAGAATTTATTTAAGGAAAAAAAAAAGAAAGGTTGAAGTTGAATATGAAATTTGGCAACACAGTTGGAAAACAGTAATTGTTATCATAGGCCCATGCTCAGTCACTCAGTCCTGTCTGACTCTTGGCACCTGGGAACTGTAGCCCACCAGGATCTTCAGTCAATGGAATTCTCCAGGCAGGAATACTGGAGTGGGTTGCCATTTCTTCCTCCAGGGGATCTTCCCAACCCAGGGATCCATCTGGGGTCTCTTGTGCCTCTTGCATTGGCAGGTGGATTCTTTACCACAGAGCCACAAGGAAGCCCATTGTTATCGCAGAGAAAACCAAAATTATTGAGTGATTAATTAAAAGGCGCCTGCTAAGAATTGAAATTGATCCAGTAGTAGACAGCACAGCTGCTCTAGTTTCCAAGGCAGAAAAAACTCTGTTTAGTCTTTTCCTCTCTAATGCCCTTGTAAGTTTCTAAAAATCATCTACCCTTGGCGAATATAGGATTTTTGTGAGGCTTGTTAGCATTGATATGATATCTTTTGTTTTATTTGTGTTACACACGCTTATGTTTTCTGTTAATTCATGTGGAGAGGGCCTCCTTTTTCTTGACTTCAGTTTTCCGTTTGAAGGAACATTAATTACTGTTACTACTTCCATCCTCTCTACAGAAGGAGGTGTGATTGATCTGGTTAGTGAGTCTTGGAGAAAGAAGTAGGTGTTTTTTGGCTCTAATATTTCTCTTTGGGAGACCTGATTGACTACAATGAAGGAACACACTGCTCTGCACTCAACCCAGGTAGGAAAGTAAGTGGTCTAATCTCTACACTTGTCAGAGGTGGTCTAGAGGTGTTTGAGCTGTGCCTGCAATCCTTCTAGGGTGCAATAATAAGAAGTTAGCTGTTGCTAGGCAATCAACACATGCTCTCCAGTATCACTTTATCAAATTATAGCTGATATTTTGATAATCATCTGTCAAGCTACCTTGTCCTATGTCTCAATTGATTTAGAATTTAGTAAATTAGAGAATGTGCCATTTATTGCTCTTATTCCCTAAACCCTCCCCCCTAAGTTACATCTTTATAAAATCACCCTTGTATTGAGAGTGCTAGCCAGAAATTGGGGCATGACTTTGCATTTCCATTTAGTAACTATTTCTAGAATCAATGACGAGAGGTATTATACTGTGGAAGGAGACACTGCTATCAGTGGCTTAAGACTGTCAAGGGAAAAGTGTCCCAGATACAAATGATGCCCAATATACAACTATAGGTGATTATCTGCCAAACTACAAGTATCATAAGTACAATCCTTATAATTTAAGTTCAGCACAATATATAAAATATACTATTATGACCAATGTAATGACAGTCACAATGAAATACTGTACTCACAAAAGTCCGGGAAGCTGCTAATAAGAGACATTTCTGACCTATTGAGATTCAGTATTACCTATCATTTCTGATTACCTATCACACCAGGGCTTCCATGGTGGCTCAGACGGTAAAGAATCTACCTACAATGCAGGAGACTCAGGTTCGATCCTTGGATCAGGAAGATCCCCTGGAGGAGGGCACAGAAACTCACTCCAGTATTCTTGCCTGGAAAATTTTATGGACAGAAGAGCCTGGTGGGATACAGTCCATGGGGTAGCAAATAGTCAGACATGACTAAGCAACAACACATCACTCCTCATAATCTGTAGCACAGTGCCAGGCACAAGATTCTTCTTCAAGAACACATCAAATTGGTTTGCTTTCCCTCTAATAATGCACAGTGATTTTACTTCTACTATTTCTGAAGTAGTGTGACCCAGTTCTTAAGGATAGAGGTAAATAACTTTTCCAAAAGAAACCAAAGACATGCATTGTCTTGTTGTCTACATTTGAACAATGATGGTCTCTTTTTTCCTTCATTTTTTGATTCTCTTTTTCATGGTAAACACCTACTTATCTCTCAAAGACATGCTCAGATATCACTTTCCCTATGCAGTCTTTCTTTTTTCACTACTATATCAACATGATGTCAATATTCTATGCATATATTTATTATCATATATTCATGTGTGTGTTGTGATGAATTGTTAACATGTGTGCCTTCCACACTAAATTGTGGATTCTGTGATGACAGGAATCATTTCTTTGTTGTGTGTCTCCAGTGCTTTCCATGTGGTCAGTTTCAGAAATGGCAGTCATAAATGGTTGTTGAATTATAAGCTTCTAGCCTTAAGAGGTAGGACCATTTTCCAGCCATGTAAAAGCAAACAATACATTTTTCGTTGATTTTGAAGTTATGTGATTGGTTGGTACCTATATCTGATTGCTAGATGTGGTAAATACAGACAAAGCTCATCAAATTTGTAGGAAGAGAACTCAGGCTTTCATGAATATAAAAATTCACCATCAGCTGATACTGAATGTTTGTATTCCTATAAGACTGATTTCAGTGATCAAACTATACTATCCTGACTAGTCTCTCTGATGAGGGGGTTGTTTGCTATGAAACTTGTGACACAGAAATAAAATGAGGCAGAGGTAAAATGTGCCACAGATGACCAAATCTTTGAGTAGGTCCTGATTACTTCAAAGCTTCTGCTCAAGGGCAACCAACCAAATAAGTAGTACCTATCAGTACTATCAAATGCTTATTACTTACTTTCTTTTCCTTAATTAGCAACAAAATAAGGATGATAACCCATTTCACAGAACAGTAGAGAAAATTAAATGACATTATACATGTACTTACAATAGTACTTATATATAGTTTAAATTTTTAAAAATTATTTTCAGTACTGAACAATTCTTTACCAGCTGAACCAAAAGGGAAGCCCCTGAACAATTCTTGAAGCTGGTGGCAATAGCTCTGCCTCCTGTTTAAGCTGTTTGAGGATTTTCAGCAAGGAGGGCAAACTCCAGAAAGAGCTCATATCCACCCTCCTCTCTGCATGGAATTTGTAGTTTTAAGTACAATGCACATTTTCAGGGTTTAGCTCCGTGTCAACTCCTAAGTCCAAATAACCTCAGAAATTTAGGTTAGAGTCCAGTGATCTGACCAAACACTCTTCCCAAGCATAAAGTTAAGCCAATTATTATATGCTCAACCTGAAGAAATTTAATGCTTGACAACTTATTTAGGAAATAAGGCAGGAACATTGAATTTAATTAATTGAATTAATTAAGAATAGAAGAAGATAGGGACCCTGAATTAATTTAATATTGAAGGAATCAACCATAAATTTGCTTATTTGCATATCAAAATAGAATTTGATAATATTGGAAGCATGTCAGTTGCTGCCTGCTAAATGAGTTGCAATGCAATTCTTGATTAAAATATTTGAATCTAGACATTAATTAGACATATTCCAAGATAACACAAACCTCTCCCTGTTTCAGGGCAGATATTGCCATTATCCATATAAATATAATAGTATTTCTTTAAGCTTAGTCCTTCACAGAGTACATTTTACATGGTTATCAAGTATACCTCAATAAAATGGGGTAAGTACCCTGATTCCTATGCTACTTTGAACAAAATTCATTTAGTTTGACTTAGGCATACGAGTCTGAAATAAATTAAAGCCAATAATTTTTTATATATTGTTTTCAAAACACGCATTCTGACTGATGTTAAATTTTTACCAAAGCTTGGAAAATTATTCAGAGGTATAATGTTAATGGTGACATTTTGTTTACTACAGAAGCCCATTAAGACATTTGTTGGTCATTTGAAATAAAATAGAAGAGAGTGGGGAAGAACAGTCAGAGAGATACACTGTGACAGCTTTATTACAAAGGCTTTGGACACTGAACTTGATACATTTCTAGAAAGAACAGTTATCTTAACCCTGCCAGTGCAGTTGGGAATTTGAAAAATAGGAATAGTTGGTTTGCTAAATGGGTAATATATAGTGTATAGCATTGGATCATGCAAGGGAATAGAGCAAACAGATTATTATCACATTAAAATTTCAGTGGTAATTGAATTTTTGTTTTGCCTTGTGCTTACTAAATCCTTATAAAAAGCACTGCTATATTTAAAAGGGATAACCAACAGGGACCAACTATATAACACAGGGAACTCTGCTCAATGCTATCAGTTCAGTTCAGTTGCTCAGTCATATCCGACTCTTTGCAACCCCATGGACTGAAGCATACCAGGCCTCCCTGCCCATCACCAACAATATTATATAACAACCTAAATAGGTAAAGAATTTGAAAAAGAATAGACACGTGTATATGCATAACTGAATCACTTTGCTATACACCTGAAACTATCACAACAATCAACTACACTCTAATATAAAATACAAAGTTAAAAAAAAGGGTTTGCTTAAATAGGTGTTTTGCAATGCAGTGATAGCTAGTTTTAAATCATCATAGCAGCAGTTTAATTTAATATTGTTTTATAAATATGCTGGGATTATTTGCATGTATATTTTGCTCAAGCACAAGATAAGACCCCAAATTCCTAGCAACAACATAATGATGTTGTGATGACAGTACCAAACAGATAATTACATATACAGTTTATTGCTTAACCACTCAATCACTAAAAATAAAATTTTAAACATCTCAGTAAAGCAAAAACTAAAGTCGTGATGTGTGCTGCTATACATGTACATATATTTTTTAATCCAGGTTTTCCAGGCTTTCTATGGTCCCAAATGATCAGGCAGCCAGTCATTTCATTTATTTAACAACATTTGTTGAAGACTTAACACATACCAAGGCATACATTTTTTGTTGTTGTTGAAGATTATATGAGATCAAATACAAATTCTTGCTTTTTAAAATCTAACCATCTAGTTTCTATAATATTAAAAAATTATCAGTTAAGTCTGGTTAAAAATGAGTTAGTAACTTTATTATCTAGTGCTCCAATTGTGCTTCAAATATTTAGCAATAACTAAAAACCAGAAGTGCTTTCCTAGCAGCTCAGCTGGTAAAGAATCCACCTGCAATGCAAGATACCTTGGTTTGATTCCTGGGTTGGGAAGATCTCCTGGAGAAGGGATAGGCTACCCATTCCAGTATTCATGAGCTTCCCTGGTGGCTCAGACAGTAAAGAATCCTCCTGCAATATGGGAGACCTGGGTTTGATCCGTGGGTTGGGAAGATCCCCTGGAGGAGGGCATGACAACCTACTCCAGTATTCTTGCCTGGAGAATCCCATGAACAGAGGAGCTTAACAGGCTACAGTTCATGAGGTCGCAAAGAGTCGGACACGACTGAGCAACTAAGCACAGCACAGCAAGTACCCGAAACATAACAAGAATAAAAGGAAGTAAATAGAGTTGAAATCTGCTGGTCTCTGGAGCATGTAGTAGCTGCCAGGAGTTTGGCTCTTTTGAAGTGTGTTCCATATGAGATGGGATCAATGCCAGTCTCTCACTATAAAGCCAGTGTTTGGGGATGAGGCACACTATTCACTAAAGGAAGGAGAGACAAGTACACAGACCAAACATGTTTAAATACATGCATGTGCTTTGTTAAATGAATTAGTTCACGGGAAAGAATATTTTTTAGGTGGCGCTGAAAATATTTGTTATCTACTTTCCCAAAACTATATCATATAGCTATGCCTCATCATATAGGTAAATAAATGTCAACTGGATTAAAAATTTAAAAGTCCAAGACTCAACTTTATTTTTTTTAACTTTTTATTTTGTATTGGGGTATAGCTGATTAACAATGTTGTGATAGTTTCAGGTGGGGAACTCAGCCATACATATACATGTATCCATTCTTCCCCAACTCCCCTCCCATTCAGTCTGCCAAAGCACAACTTTAAGAAGTAAGATATAGGTGAATATCTCTCTAACCTTGAGGATAACGGAGGCTTTCTAAAACAAGCCATACTTAACACCAGAATTAAATAGTTTGACAAGTTTGAATATATTAAAAGAATGAACTTCTGTCCATTAAAAGACAATCTAGATACAGAGAAGGTATTACAGCACAAACAGCTGACAAAGGATTATTTGAAAATACAGCAAGAATTCTTGTAAACTCAAAAGAAAATAAGAAAAAGAAAACATAACAAATCATGAACAAATATTTTGTAAAAGAAAAACATTTGTGAGGACTAAATATATGTTGAACTTCACAAAGAAGTCACTATAAACCAAGACCACAATGTGATAACAGTATGTACCCACTTCGATTAGTAAAGAGTCAAAAGTATTGACGAGGATTCAGTATTGAATGAACAGAATCTCTTTTACATCACTGTTGAGAGTATAAACTAGTATAACTACTTAGGAAAACAGTTTGGCATTTTTGTAACGATGAATATTGACACACTCTACAAAACAAAAATGACATGAAAACTCTGGCACACATTTATAAGAATGTTTATAGCAATAATGTTACATGTAAAAAAAAGTAAAATGGCAAACAAAATATTCAAATACTTAGTGACCGAAGAATGGATAAATTATAGTATATTCATATAAATATATCCTAGAACTGCATGTACAGAATAGATGACCTTTAGTAGCATATTTTTGAGTAATAAAACAACATTTTGTGTACTATTATGCCTTTGAAAATGTACCAAAAAAACAAATATGTAAAATGATACATGTTTAAGCATACATCAGTTTAGTTCAGTCGCTCAGTCATGTCCGACTCTCTGCGACCCCATGAATCGCAGCACGACAGGCCTCCCTGTCCATCACCAACTCCCGGAGTTCACTCAGACTCACGTCCATCGAGTCAGTGATGCCATCCAGCCATCTCATCCTCTGTTGTCCCCTTCTCCTCCTGCCCCCAATCCCTCCCAGCATCAGAGTCTTTTCCAATGAGTCAACTCTTAAGTATACATATATCCCCTCTCTCTTGAACCTCCCTCATACACCCCATCCCATCCCACCCTTCCAGGTGCTTCTTTGATTTTGTTTTGTCATTTTCAGTGTAGAGTTCCTGTACACATTTACTAGATATATACCCAATTATTTCATTTGGGGGATGCTATCATAAATCATATTTTTTAAAATACCTTTTCAGCATTAATTAATATGATTTTTCTTCTTTAGTCTGTTGATGTGGTAGATTACATTCAATGATTAACTGATTTTCATGTTGGACCAGCTTCACAGAACATTCAGTCATGGTGTATTTTTTTATACATTGTTGGATTCATTTTGCTAACATATTCTTAAGGATTTTTACATCTATATTCATGAGAGATATTGGTCTGTCATTTTTCTTCTTGGAATCTCTTTGCCTGATTTTGGTATTAGAGTGATGCTGGCTTAATAGAATGAGTTAAGAAATATTCATTCTGCTTCTATTTTTTGTAAAAGATTGTGGAGAATTGGTATTCCTTCCTTAGAAGTTAGGCTTCCCACATGGCTCACTGGTAAAGAATTCACCTGTAGAATTTAATGGTGAAATCATCTGGGATAGTGTGTTAAGGACATTAATATTTAAAGTAGCTATTGATACATTTGGATTAATATTATCCATGTTCATAACTATTTTTTAATCATTGCCAGAGCCTTCTTTTCAATCTTTGGTTTTAACTGTTTCTTATTATTCCATTTTACATCTCCTTTAGTGTATCAATTATTGTTTGTTTGAAAATATGTTATAATACTCTAAGTCCACTTTAAATAAAATTTCCTGTGTAGCTCAGACATCTTATAACAAAATAGTCCTCATTCCTGTCTCCTGGCTCTTATGATATTGCTGCTACTCATTCATTCACTCACATACTATAATCACTGTAATCTGTGAATATTATGACATTAAATAGTTATCTTTTAGATAAATGAAGAATATAAAAAAATAGATTTTATTTTATATCTATTTACTCCTTCTCTGCTGTTCTTCCTTTCTCATGTAGATCTGAGTTTATGACCTAAGCATTTTTCTTCTTCCTGAAGATTTTCCAAGAACTTTTCTTGGAGGGCAGGTCTCTTGTCAATGACTGTCTATTGGGGGAATGGAAATGGGAGGGTTTGTAAAAGGTTTTATTTCTTCTTCATATTTGAAGTATAATTTTACTGTGTTTTCTTTTAACACTTTAAATATCTCATGCCACTCTTCTTACTTTTTATGATTCTTGATAAGAAGTCCACTGTAATTGTTATTGTTTTCCTTCTACACACAAGCTGTCCCCACTGCAGTTTAAATAGGATATTCCTAAGTATAGTTATTTAGTGCTTATTCCATTTAATATTCTATGAGCTCCCTCAATCTATGGCTTGATGTCTGTCATTAATTTTGGAAATTTCTCAGACATTGTTGCTTCAAATATTTCTTCTCTATTTTTTCTTTCTTCTTCTGGTATTCCAATTATTCCCTTTGAAGTTGTTCCGAAGTTCTTGAATGTTCTGGTGGGGTTTTATCCCCCATTTTTTCTTTGCATTTCAACTTGAGAAGTTTCTAGTGATCTGTCATGAAGCTCACTAATTTTTTCTTTGGCTATGTCTGGTGTATTGGTAAATCAAACAAGAACCTTCTTCATATCTGTTACAGAGATTTTCATGGCTGTAATTTCCTTTTGACATTTTTCTTAGAAAATTTCCTCTCTGCTTACATTACCCATCATTTCTTGAATGTTCACTTTTTTTCATTAGAGCGCTTAGTATGTTAACCATTGTTACTTTAATTTCATATCTGATAGTTCAAAATCTGTGTCTTATCTTAGTCTGATTCTGACCCTTGCTTTGTCTCTTCAGAATATGCTTTTTCCTTCTTTTGTTTTAGAATGCCTTGTATTTTTGTTGTTGTTGTTAAAAACCAGACAGGATGCATTGGATAACAGGAATGAAGATAAATAGGCCTATAGGGTGAGGATATATATTAGTTTTCTAAGAATTGCTTTGTATCTAATTTTTTTTTGTAACTATAGATACTGAAGGCATCAAATTCTTAAAGTATCTTTCTTTCTGTCCCTTACAGTTTGGGGCCTGTAATTACTCCTTCTCACAGAGATTTGCTCTCTTGTAGCTCTTTCAGCTGTAATCCACTGTTACCATACTACAGGTTTGTTGGCATCATTGTAGTATATAGGCGAGGCAGAGTTTTCTATAATCTCTTGATTAAATATCAGTCTTTTAGAGGGATTTGTGCCTTTGGCCTCTGACCTTTGCAAGTGTTTCTGAACGCTAGAGGGGGCTAGAGTGGGAGAATGTCATTCCCTCAGGTGGGATAGGCCTCTGGTAAGTCTTTCCTAATGGAAAGTAGGATTTTTTTTTGACAAGTACTGATATGTACACACTGTTATATTTGTTTATTTTGGGTGAGCTGGGTCATCATTGCTGCACATAAGCTTTCTCTAGTTGCAGAGAGCTAGGACTACTCTCTAGTTGTGCTGCACAGGCTTCTCATTGTTGCAGAACACCAGGCATCAGTAGCTGCAACATGCAAGCTCATTAGTTGCGACTTACTGGAACATGGGCATAGTTGCTCCATGGCATGTGGAATCTTCCTGGACCACAGATCGAAGTCATGTCCCCTGAATTGGCAGGTGGATTCTTATCCTCTGAGCCACCAGGGAAGTCCAAGACTGGGATTCTTATGCAGAATGCTCTGGGCATACTTGAAATGGATACTTTGCCCCTATTTCTGCCAGATATGTATAATTTTTCTTGGCTCTTTAATATGAGAAAGAAACAGGATTCTTGCAAATAAACCTCATGCGAATGTGAGGGTCCATGAGGCCCTGGTTGTTTCTCACTTTCATGGTCATAAACCTTCAGCTTCCAACAATTCATTAAAATCACCATTTAAGTGTTATGATTAATTTATGGCTCTGGCACATTCTATTCCAGAGAAGTAGATTCCAGCGATGGTTCTCTGGACTGACTGTCTATTCATTATTCATGAACTGGTGATCCTCCAAACTAAGTGTATTTCTAGGTTGTCTATTCATTATTCATGAACTGGTGATCCTCCAAACTAAGTGTATTTCTAGGTCTCTTTGATTTTTAGTTTGCCCAGCTTTTCTCTTGTTGTAAAGATGGGAGTCAGCCTCTGTTTCCATTGTTTCCCCATCTATTTGCCATGAAGTAATGAGACCGGATGCCATGATCTTAGTTTTCTGAATGTTGAGCTTTAAGTCAACTTTTTCACTCTCCTCTTTCACTTTCATCAAGAGCTCTTTAGTTCTTCTTCACTTTCTGCCATAAGGGTGGTGTCATCTGCATATCTGAGGTTATTGACATTTCTCCTGGCAATCTTGATTCCAGCTTGTGCTTCTTTCAGCCCAGCGTTTCTCATGATGTACTCTGCATATAAGTTAAATAAGTAGGGTGATAATATACAGCCTTGATGTACTCCTTTTCCTATTTGGAACCAGTCTGTTGTTCCATGTCCAGTGCTAACTGTTGCTTCCTGACCTACATACAGGTTTCTCAAGAGGCAGGTCAGGTGGTCTGGTATTCCCATCTCTTTCAGAATTTTCCACAGTTTACTGTGATCCACACAGTCAAAAGCTTTGGCATAGTCAATAAAGCAGAAATAGACATTTTTCTGGAACTCTCTTGCTTTTTCCATGATCCAGCGGATGTTGCCAATTTGATCTCTGGTTCCTCTGCCTTTTCTAAAACCAGCTTGAATATCTGGAAGTTCACAGTTCACGTATTGCTGAAGCCTGGCTTGGAGAATTTTGAGCATTCCTTTACTAGCATGTGAGATGAGTGCAACTGTGTGGTAGTTTGAGCATTCTTTGGCATTGCCTTTCTTTGGGATTGGAATGAAAACTGACCTTTTCCAGTCCTGTGACCACTGCTGAGTTTTCCAAATTTGCTGGCATGTTGAGTGCAACACTTTCACAGCATCATCTTTCAGGATTTGAAATAGTTCAACTGGAATTCCATCACCTCCACTAGCTTTGTTCGTACTGATGCTTTCTAAGGCCCACCTGACTTCACATTCCAGGATGTCTGGCTCTAGGTGAGAGACCACACCATCATGATTATCTGGGTCGTGAAGATCTTTTTTGTACAGTTCTTGTGTGTATTCTTGCCACCTCTTCTTAATATCTTCTGCTTCTGTTAGGTCCATACCATTTCTGTCCTTTATCGAGCCCATCTTTGCATGAAATGTTCCTTGGTATCTCTAATTTTCTTGAAGAGATCTCTAGTCTTTCCCATTCTGTTGTTTTCCTCTATTTCTTTTCATTGATCTCTGAGAAAGGCTTTCTTATCTCTCTTTGCTATTCTTTGGAACTCTGCATTCAAATGGGTATATATTTCCTTTTCTCCTTTGCTTTTTGCTTCCTTTCTTTTCACAGCTATTTGTAATCCAAAATCACTGCAGATGATGATTGCAGCCATGAAATTAAAAGATGCTTACTCCTTGGAAGGAAAGTTATGACCAACCTAGACAGCATATTAAAAAGCAGAGACATTACTTTGCCAACAAAGGTCCATCTAGTCAAGGCTATGGTTTTTCCAGTGATCATGTATGGATGTGAGAGTTGGACTATAAAGAAGGCTGAGCATATAAGAATTGATGCTTTTGAACTGTGGTGTTGGAGAAGACTCTTGAGAGTCCCTTGGACTGCAAGGAGATCCAGCCAGTCCATCCTAAAGGGGGTCAGTCCTGGGTGTTCATTGGAAGGACTGATGTTGAAGTTGAAACTTCAATACTTTGGCCACCTGATGTGAAGAGCTGACTCATTTGAAAAGACTCTGATGCTGGGAAAGATTGAGGGCAGAAGGAGAAGGGGACAACAGAGAATGAGACGGTTGGATGGCACCACCGACTCAATGGTTATGGATTTGGGTGGACTCCAGGAGTTGGTGATGGACAAGGAGGCCTGGCGTGCTGTGCTTCATGGGGTCACAAAGAGTTGGACACTACTGAGCTACTGAACTGAACTGAACTGAACTGAAAGATGGCAGTGATGACTTGAAAGCTCTTTGCCTGTCAGAAGTCACTCCATAATGGATTTTATTACTCCAGGCCAGGTTGCTGATATGGTAGTAAGAGTATGTCTCATAAACTAAATTAGAAGATGTTATTTATGTGTGCTTATGGACTTATCATAAGCTGTACTTATGGAAACAGTAGCAGACTTTATTTTTCAGGGCTCCAAAATCACTGTGGTTGGTGACTGCAGCCATGAAATTAAGACGTTTACTCCTTGTAAGAAAAGTTACGACCAACCTAGACAGCATATTAAAAAGCAGAGATATTACTTTGCCAACAAAGGTCCGTCTAGTCAAGGCTATGGTTTTTCCAGTGGTCATGTATGGATGTGAGAGTTGGATATAAAGAAAGCTGAGCACTGAATGATTGATACTTATGAGCTGTGGAGTTGGAGAAGACTCTTGAGACTCCCTTGGACAGCAAGGAGTTCCAACCAGTCCATCCTAAAGGAAATCAGTCCTGAATATTCATTGGAAGGACTGATGCTGAAGCTGAAACGCCAATACTTTGGCCACCTGATGAGAAGAATGGACTCATTTGAAAAGACCCTGATGCTGGGAAAGATTGAGGGAAAGAGGATAAGGGGATGACAGAGGATGAAATAGTTGGATGCCATCACTGACTCGATGGACATGAGTTTGAGTAAGCTCCAGGAGTTGGTGATTGACAGGTAAGCCTGGCATGCTGCAGTCCATAGGATGCTCAGTCGAGACAGACACGACTGAGCAACTGAACTGAACTGATGGACTCTCCAGGTGGCTCAATGGTAAAGAACCCACCTGCCAATGCAGGAGATACAGGTTTAATCCTTGCTTCAGGAAGATCCCCTGGTGAAGGAAATGGCAACCCACTCCAGTATTCTTGCTTGGGAAATCCCATGAACAGAGGAACCTGGGAGATGCAGGCTGGCAGAGAGTCCATGGTGTCACAAAAGATTTGCGCACAACTTAGTGACAAAACAACAACAACGTGTGCTTATAGCAATTGTTCATGAGCTTGTTTCTTTATAATTGAAGAAGTATGAATCATTTTTTTCTAGCTGGTGGACATGTCTGAAAGGAGCTTATCAGAACAATGTCAATATTTGATAATTTTATTACTTAGGATAAAAGTATAGGAGTCTTTTCTTTCTTGGGACTGTTTCCAAAACAAGGAACTGTAGGATGACTATTATGGACATCCTATTTGAGAAAATATAATTTTGATGGGGCCTTATTCTTG
This sequence comes from Bubalus bubalis, assembly GCF_019923935.1. NCBI lineage: Eukaryota > Metazoa > Chordata > Mammalia > Artiodactyla > Bovidae > Bubalus > Bubalus bubalis. Next base: position 124,377,137 of record NC_059181.1, on the reverse strand, counting down.
CCATGAGTCTTTTATCCTACAATATTACTATTACTAATCTGTTTGTTTTGATGTCTGTCTTTTAAGAGAACTGAACTGTGTCTATCTCAGATTTTTAGCTTAAAGTCTGGTTTGCTAAATCTCAGAGACTGGACTTTTTAGATCTAGTATCAGACTGGAGAAGGAAATGGCAAGCCATTTCCAGTATTCTTGCCTGAAGAATCCCATGAACAGAGGAGCTTGGCGGGCCTACAATTCATAGGGTTGCCAAGAGTTGAACACGACTGAAGTGTCTTAGCAGACACATCAGACTATCAGAGTTAAAAGAAATTGCAATGATTAGCTTAAATGGTAATGTGATTTGCCCAAAGTTGCAAACTAATTTAGAGACAGTATTGGAACTATAACTCAGGTCTATAGTCACACAGCTCATGAATTAATTAAAGTTCAGCAAACTTTCATTGGTGCTGCCAACCCCTAGTAATTCCCATTCCAGTCTGTGTTTTTATGAGTTTAACTTTTTTAGTAAGTGTTAGTCACTCAGTCATGCCCGACTCTTTGTGATCCCATGGACTGCAGCCCACCAGGCTCCTCTGTCCATGAGATTTTCCAGGCAAGGATACTGGAGTGGGTCACCATTTCCTTCTCCAAGAGATCTTACCAACCCAGGGATCGAACTCAGGTCTCCTGCACTGCAGGCAGATTCTTTACCGACTGAGCTACAAAGGAAGCCCCTTAATTTTTTAGATTCCACATATAAGTGATATTATTCAATATTTATCTTTGCCTGATTTGCTTTATGCTGAGAGAGTTTTTTCCATCATGGATGGATGTTGGATTTTGTTAAATTCATTTTCTATGTCTTCTGAGATGATTATATATATATATATATATATATATATATATATTAGTCTGTTAATATGGTGAATGATGTTGGTTGAGTTTGTTATACAATTTCTTCATTCCTGGAATGAACTTCACTTGGTCATGGTCTATTATTGTTTTATATATTGTTGGATCAAATCCACTAAAATTTATTTACATCTTTTGTTGTTATTGTTCATTTGCCACTCCATGGACTGCAGCACACCTGGCTTCCTCAAACTCATGTCCATTGAGTCAGTGGTGCCATCCAACCATTTCACCCTCTGTCATCTCCTTCTCCTCCTGCTTTTGATGTTTCCCAGCATCAGGGTCTTTTCCAATGGGTTGGCTCTTTGGATCAGGTGGCCAAAGTATTGGAGTTTCAGCTTCAGCATCAGTCCTTCCAATGGACATTCAGGATTGATTTCCTTTAGGATTGACTGGTTTCATCTCCCTGCAGTCCAAGGTACTCTCAGAAGTCTTCTCCAACACCACAACTCAAAAGCATCAATTTTTGTGAGATATATTGCTCTGTAGTTATATTGGAATGTTTTTGTGTACTTGTGCTATTAGCCTAATGCTGATTAAATGAGTGGGAAATATCCCTCTTCTGCAGTGTTTTGGAAGAGCATGTATAGAAATCACTTTATCTATTCTATAAATGTTTGGCAAAACTCTCCAGTGAAGTCATATGGGCCTGGAGATTTTTTTTTGTGGAAAGATTTACAAGTAAAAATGTATTACTTTCAATAGATAGAGTGTATATATCTTTTTTAATAGAACTTTGGTAGTTCATGGCTTTCAAGGAAGTTGTCCATTTCGTCTAAGTTGTTGAATTTGTTCTTAACATTCCTTTACTAACATTTTATTTTTTAAGCATATGTAGTGATGTAACCTCTCTCATCCTAATTTTGGTCAATTGTGTCTTTTTTCCCCCTGATTTGTCTGTCTAGAGGTTTATACATTTTATTAATCCTCTCAAAGGACTTGATTTAGATTTTTTATTGTTTTTCTGTTTTTTATTTTATTGACTCTTTCATTAAACTTTATTATTTCCATTTTCTGCTTATTTTGGACATACTTTGCTCTTCCTTTTACAGAACTTTAATGTGAAACAACTTTTTTCTTTTCTAACATAGGCATTTAGTGCTATAAAATTTTCACTAATACTGCTTTAGAAGCATGCCACAAATTTTCTGAATGCTTAAAATTTTTCTTTTTATCACTGGTTTAAAATAACTTGCTTATGATGTGACTTGGTATAGATTTCTTCATGTTCTTGCACAAGAAATTTGTTGAGTTTCTCCTGATGGATCACTTTCATAAACCTGGAAAAGTTATTGACTATTATTTATTCAAATGTATTTTGTGTCACCACAATCTCCAATAAGGAGTCCAGTTACATGTATATTAGGTTACCTGAAGTGATCCCATAGATCAGATATGCTCTTTTAATTTTAATGGATTATTTTTCTTCATGTGTTTAATTTTTGATAGCTTCTATTGTTACATCTCCATAACATAATATATCTTCTGCAATGTCTAATTTATTATGAATCCCATTCAGTATATTTTTCATCTTATGTATTTTAGTTTTTATCTCCAGATGTTTCATATGCGTCTTAACTTTCTAAGCATATGCAACATAGTTATGAAAACGTTTAATGTTTTATCTGCTAATGCTAACATCTGAGTCAATCCTGAGTCAATTTTGATTGACTAATTATTATCCTCATTATGATGTGTTTTCCTATTTCTTTGTATATCTGGTAATCTTTGATTGCATGTCAGACTTTTTTTTTTTTTTTTACTTTGTTGGGTGCTATACATTTTTGTATTTCTGAAAATATTCTTGAGCTTTCTCTTGGGATGTAGTTAAAATAATTACAATCAGTTTGATAGCTGTGTCTTTCCATTAAAATTTATTAGGAAGGACTAGAGCAGTGTTCAGTTTGGTGCCAATTATTCCTGTCTAATGAAGCAAGACTTCCTAAGTTCTCCACCCACTACCACAAGAATTATATATTTTTTCTGCCTGGTTCATCTGGTTGGTGAGAATAGGCATTATTTATAGCTCTGTATGAGAATGGGCCACTCTTTTCTGATACTTTTTGAGTATATTTTCCCTCTGGTCTCCGGTGACTTTTTTCATGCATATGTGCTTATCAGTTCTAAGTCAAATACCATAGGGACATTCTCTAAAGATCTCTAGGGTTCTCATTCTGTGCAACTCTTTTCTCTGTGGTACTCTGTCCTGTGAACTCCTAGTCACCTTGTTCTCCCTGGATTCTCAGCTCCATTGCCTTACCTCAGGGATACCAAGGGTGCTCCACTTGAATTATCCTGCTCACCATAGCAGTATGGAAACTCAAACAGATAATCTGGGATTCACAGTGCTCAGTTGATTTGCTTTCCTTCTGTCTTGGATTACTTTCCTTATTGCTTGATAGCCAATGTCTTGAACTCTACTATTTCATACATTTTGTCTATTTTATTTTTGTTTCAGGAGTGAGGGTAAATTTGGTCTTTGTCATTCTATAATGGTCAGAAGTAAACCTCTCCATTGTTTGAGTTTAACATTAATCTGGACAAATATAGTACAGTGCTTTTCATTTAGAGTTAGAAAGACCTATGTTAGAATTCAAATTTCAATCCTAAACCTATTTGTGACTTTGAGTAATCTACTTAACCTAAGATAATGTCAAGAGTTGATGAACAGTACAAATAAATGATTAAGAGCATGAGCTCTGAAGTCAGCAGTATATCTGGTGAACCTCAGACCTCATTATGCAGGTGGATACCCTTTACTTCATGATATGGAGATGACATGAAAACACATGTTCTCAGCTGGATGGTAGCTTCAGTGCTGAGAGAGGAAGAGAAGAAGGATTTAATCATGCTTGCACAGTTTATTCTCCCAGGCTGTCCAATCAGTTAAGTCACTCTTCCTCTGGTGAGGAGAAAGGCCAGGAGCATTACTTTAGGGAAAGGCCTTCATATAGAACAAGTGGAGTGAAAAATAAGTAACCACTCACCTCCAAGGGGTGGGGAGCAGGGGGGAACATTCAATTCTTGGGAAAAATAGACAACTAAGAATTGCCTAGTGTTCATGTTGAACTTGAGACCTCATTTCCTAAGGGTTCCAAGTTCAATAAGAAGAGGTGTTTATTAAAAAAAAAAGAGGTTATTATAAAAAAATAATTTAAGCCATACTTACACCAACTAGAATCTTTTAAGAAATTGAAAGTACTTTTATCTGTGGATAATCTACTCTCAGATAATGTCAGCCCTCATGTGGTCTTTTTATGGACGAAATTCTGTGTGATATAATTGAACTGCCCAAAATCAAACTATGAGAAAAGAAATTAGGGTATTGAGACAGATGCTCTTTCTGTGATTTACAAGAAATACCATTTCTTAATAAGACATTGATTAGCGATCACTCTGCAGAAAACATCCTGTGTACTGAAGCATGTAATAAACTGTCAGGAAACAAATTGAACCAGCAACTAACCTTTTGAAAATTCCTCCTTAATTTATTTGATCTTTTTCATAAAAAGAAAGGTGAAAATACTGTTATTTCTTAGCATTTTATTCTTGGTTTGGATGTAGGTCAAATATAACTAGGAATTATAAATAAAAATGTTATATCTGACATACATAAATGTGTTTCACTTACAGATTAGTAAGTAGGATTGTCTTTCTATTCTCTTTTCAGTTTCTTTTATTAGAAGAGTAAAACCTTTTATTTTATTGGTCTCAAAAATCAGAATTAACACATTAATAAAAAAAAGAATTTTAATTCCTTGAAAAGATTTATAGGGTTTTCTTCATCATTAGGCCAAACTAAGCCACCAGGTCTTTAACATATTTTGTCTTCAGTCTTGAGTTCTATTTAACTTAGCAAATCAATATCAATAAAAATCTTCAGCGGCCTAAATGGATTAAATTCCTAGTATATGTTATCTTTGTAATGTTATAAGATTCAGTTTCTCACTCAAAGATTTTCCAGTCTAGTTAAAAACCCCAAACTATCAAATGCCCACTAGAACCAGAGTTCTCTGAAAGTCTAAGAAAAGAGTGATGAGTATAAGTTCAGGTGAATATTAAGGCTTTATGGAGGAAATGTCCTTAATTAATAGGTAGGAATTAGATACGTAAAGGAGGGAGAATATTCTTAGATTTGTGACCAGCATGGAAGTATAAATGAGATTTATGTAAAAGAAAAAGAATTCATGAATAAAGTTCATGATAAGGAATTGGTGGAAATAGGAGTGGGAACATAGGATAGATCTCAAATATGGAAATCATGAAAAGGTATTCAAGATTGATGAACTGACAAATGTGCCATTAATGTTCTGTGCAGAAGAACAATGTGCTCAAATTTTAGTTTTAGGGAATTAGAAGTGATATGAGGAAAGGCAAGATACAAGAAGAAGCAACAGACTGCTGTAGTCATTTAGGTGGAAAATGAACATGTCTCTAATTATACCAGGAGATTTTAGCACAGATTTTCCCTCAGAGATTGATAAGATTACACAGACAAAAGACAAATAGGATATTAAAAAAATGAAAAACACTATTAACAAGCTTTACCTGGAGATGATATATCTGCTCCCATTGTTTAGATATTATGCATTCACGTAATACAGATATTGACCATGTACAGGCCACAAAGTAAGTCTAAAAATAAAATATATAGGCCACTTCTACTGATGACTATGTGATAAAGTTAGAAATCAATAAAACAAGAGTAGCCTCCATTTACTCAAAAAATGAAAAACAAAAAATTTCTATATAATTTATGGCTCAAAGAAGAAGTCATAATAGAAATAAGAAAACATAACTGCACAATAATAAAAACATCACATTCAGATTGGAGATGAAGTTAAAATGACACATAAAAGAAAATGTATATTCTTAAAATCTTCTCTTCCTATTTGGAATTTTAAGGATAAACATTACAATAGTAGTGGAAAAGTGATTACAAAATGAGAGAATAAGCAAAATCAAAAGATGGTTTTCTGAAAGATTTAATAAAATAGACACATCTCTGTCAAGATTAAACTCTCCAGGATAAGTTCCATGATCGGAGTGATTGCATTTGTTGTTTTTGATGTTGAACCTAAGAAAGATCCTGGAACATCTTGTGTCTTGAATGATATGTGTTATGAAATGTCATGTTTGAGAAGATGAGCTGCTATTTAATTGGAAGGGTAACAGGATGATGTACATGTAAAATAGCACTAGTCTGAGAGTCAAAGCCTTCTTACAAGTACAGGTTCAGCTGTGTAATGTTAGGAAACTAACTTATCTTCTCTGGACCTTAAAAATAGAAATAGATAATAGAAATGTGTGAAATTCATTCATATCCCTTTTAGCTCTCAATCTGAATCTCAACTCTAACTCTGCATCTGTAATTAATTTTCTTAATTAGAAATTACAGATTTATTCATTTGTTTGTTTGTTGTGCATTTTTAACCAGTAAGCTTCACTGAATAACCATATCTGTTTTGCTTCAATGTCTACCCAAGACCTAAAACTGTCCCTGGCACTTACCAGTGCCTAATAAATGTTTGTTGGATGACTGAATAAACACTACAGTGGATAGATTTAAGACACAGAGCTTGAAAGAGAGACCTATAGGTCATGAGCAGTAAGATATACATGCATACTGCTTGGGTAAAAAGTTCAGAGATAATTTAAAAGCTTTAGGAGGCATCAGAAAAAAAGGTATGAGCTGAAGCTCGGAGGAAAGAAATCATTAAAAAAAAAGTGGGCCTCTCAAGTTTTTTTAATGGTGTATAATTTTCTACTTAAAAGGTAATGCAGAGTCATTGCACAGAATTTGAAAAATAGAGAAATGTACAAAGAAGAAAACAGCACGTTTTAAAAACACATTTGAAAATGCTTGTGATTCACTAAAAACTCTAGTTTTAACAAGATATATCAATTGTCTGACTGTGGAAGCTTGTGCGTGGGTGGTTTGGAGTTGGAAGCTGTTATTAAGCAAGCAGGAAACCTGGCCCCTGTCCTTAAAGAGTTCGCAATTAAATTGAAGGGACAAAACAACCTTTCTGAAATAATCAAGAATAATTCCAAGTACAATGTGATTAAGGACATAAACACAAAAAAATTAAAACTTGAGTGTTGTGCTGAGAGCTAGAGGTGTAAATCTGTAATCAGCGTGGGCTGGAGAATAGAGTTAGTCAGGTTTCACAAAAGAAATACTTTTTTGCTTAGGACATGGCAGATCTAGGGGCAGGTGGTGAGGGTGCTGTATTAGGGAAGGGAGATAGGTAAATAGGAGAGAGAGAATGCCTACTATTTGAATGAGAGCCATTAAAGGCCTCTCATTAGTTGGACCGACTGAGTTTTACCAGAGGAAGTTCTTGTATAAAGCCATGGCCTGGGAGCACTACGATCTGGGCTCTAGTTTCATCTCTGTCACTAATTTTCTGTGAGCTTCTAGAGAAGTTGCCTCAAGCTCTGTACCTCAGTAGGACTCAGGTTTCTTCTACCTCTGATATTAAAGGGAATATCCATAAAATCTGTCATTTACATCACTGATCGCCCATTTTGTCTCTTTTGACTTTCAAATAAAGCATATCATTAATGAAGAATGCAAGTTGATTTGAGAGGAAGAGCATTTATTTAGGCAAAACATTATTTCCCCAACTATGATTGTTTTTCCAGACTTGAGAATATTTTACACCTGAGGCAGAGCCAAAGGCATATTTGCACAATGACTGATATAAAAGCTATGCCACCTCCCACTTGTCTATTCAGCCTGTACCCAGAATGGGAGAAAGCTCTGAAACACAAATTTATGTAATACAAAACTTTCCCTAAGAAGTACCAAATTGCATACTTAAGTACTTGTCACCAGGGATATCTTCAATGTTTTATAAGTACTGTGTAATTTTCAGAATCCACAAGCAATTTGCCTCCTGTGAAGAAATCCTCCCCATTGACTACTAGATTCTCCTGCCAAAGGCAGACAAAGCCCTGAAGTTCTATAGTCAATGCCTTCTCCCCCTGACAGTTTTTTCTTTCTTTTTTCTCTTTTTATTTCTCCCTTTCTCTCACTCTCCCTCCCTCCCTTTCTTCTTCCCTTGCTTTCTTCCTTCTTCCTTCTTTCTGTCTTTCTCCCCTCTCTCTCACTCCCTTTCTGTCTCTGACTCTCTTTCTCTCTGAGTTTTCTATCTCTGTCTCTCTTTCTCTCTGAGTTCCTCTCATTTTTCATCTATCAGGCAGCCTCACTCTCTCTCCCATCCAATTATCTATTAATATTAAATTTATCTTCATAACCTTATTGGTGAAGGTTTTTCTGTGAATCTACATTCAGACAGTTGAAGTCTTTCTTGTCAACTTGAACTCAAGGAAAAGAATCAAAGGTGTGTTCAGGTAGCATAATAAAAAGAATAATGAAAATTCATGTCAATATGTCAGTGAAAAGTCCATGAAAATAAGACCACAGAGTACATTGTTTATTAACACACCAGTTGAGTAAAAGTGTGAAATCTGTCAGCTAGAACAGGAGAAAACGAAAAGTCTTAGTATTCAGAAGAGTGAACTCTTCATTGAATTAATTAATTCTTGCACTTCTTTCTGGAAATGCGAGAGTAAGACTTTTCACAAGATGTTTCATTCTATTCTGCAGATCTGAAACACATCCCCATATCCTGTTGTTTCAGAAATAACGTTGCTATTACTTAAATGTCACTGGTAAATACCTCTTGAATGCTCATCTTCCTCTTCTTTATATAATTGTTTCTTCCACACAGCTCCAAACGCAAACCTTCAGCATATATACCAATCAAAGACTGTCTTTATTTTGAGCTGCCTAGAGAGGGTATTAAAAAGGACATAATTTCTATGCATTAAAGAGCAATAAGATTATTCAGGGCCAGAGTAGAGGCATTCACTTTCTTACTTATCTTCAGTTGATTTCAATCAAAAGAATTGTCAAATGTAAGGCTGAAGGAAAATGAACACATAGTACTTACATTGTCCTATTTCTTTCTCCACTAACAATCATTTTAGAGTTTGCAGGTCATAAAAAAACAACTAAAACAACCAAAAAAGCAACAATGATTGCCCAACAAATCTCCAGGTAGTTGCACGTTTTTTCTTTCTTGAGATTTATTGACTCTATTCAATTTACCATCATTGAGTTCTATTGGGCTTAAATGGGTAATTCTAGTGATTTAAGGCATTCGTTTGTCCGCCTGCATGTGGGCGTGTGAAGTTGCCTCAGTTGTGTCTTTGTGACCCTATGGACTGTAGCCTGCCAGGCTCCTCTGTTCAAGGGATTCTCTAGGCAAAAATACTGGAGTGTGTTGTCATATCCTCCTCCAGGAGATCTTCCTGACCCAGGAATCGAACTTGTGTCTCTTTATGTCTCCTGCTTTGGCTGGTGGATTCTTTACCACTAATGCCATGCGGGAAGCTGTTTGTTTGCCCAGTAGAGATCAAATAATTATACCACATTAATTAATTTAAAAATTATGACCAGTTTTAGATGCACCTGTGGATCCTTTAAGGGTGGTGTCATGGCATATCTGAGGTTATTGCTATTTCTTCCAGCAGTCTTGATTCCAGCTTGTGTTTCATCCAGCCCAGCATTTCTCATGATGTACTCGGCACATAAGTTAAATAAGCAGGGTGACAATATACAGCCTTCATGTACTCCTTTTCCTATTTGGAACCAGTCTGTTGTTCCTTGCCACCACCCTTTTGGCAGAAAGTGAAGAAGAACTAAAGAGCCTCTTGATGAAAGTAGAAGAGGAGAATGAAAAAGTTGGCTTAAAGCTCAGCATTCAGAAAGCTAAGATCATGGCATCCAGTCCCATCACTTCATGGCAAATAGATGGGTAAACAGTGGAAACAGTGGCAGACTTTATTTTGGGGGGGCTCCAAAATCAATGCAGATGGTGACTGAAACCATGAAATTAAAAGACACTTGCTCCTTAGAAGAAAAGTTATGACCAACCTAGACAGCATATTAAAAAGCAGAGACTTTACTTTGCCAGCAAAGGTCCATCTAGTCAGGGCTATGGTTTTTCCAGTAGTCATGCATGGATGTGAGAGTTGGACTATAAGGAAAGCTGAGCACTGAAAAATTGATGCTTTTGAACTGTGGAGTTGGAGAAGACTCTTGAGAGTCCCTTGGACAGAAAGGAGATCCAACAAGTCCATCCTAAAGGAAATCAGTCCTGAATATTCATTGGAAGGACTGATGCTGAAGCTGAAACTTCAATATTTTGGCCAACTGATGCCAAGACCCTGATGCTGAGAAAGATTGAGGGCAGGAGGAGAAGGGGACGACAGAGGATGAGATGGCTGGTGGCATCATCAACTCAATGGACATGAGCTTGAGTCAACTCCATGAGTTGGTGATGGACAGGGAGGCCTGGTGTGCTGCAGTCTATGGGGTTGCAAAGAGTTGGACATGACTGAGTGACTGAACTGAGCTGTGGGTCCTTTGTTCAGTAAGGGAGAAAGAATTGACTCCACTCTAATTCTGGGCTGAGAAATATAATTGATAAAGAATATAAATCAGAAGGAAGGCTCAGATATACAGGAATCCTGAGCAAAACTGTCAAAATTGTTTTCAACTTTGGCTGCCTCACTAGTACTAATAACTGCTCCAGAAAATCTATGACCTACAAGTTACTACAATTATAAATCATCTACAGTCAGTAGAGAAGTTTATAACTGTTAGTCAAGGCTATGGTTTTTCCACTGGTCATGTATGGATGCGAGAGTTGGACTGTGAAGAAAGCTGAGCACCGAAGAATTGATGCTTTTGAACTGTGGTGCTGGAGAAGACTCTTGAGAGTCCCTTGGACTGCAAGGAGATCCAACCAGTCCATTCTAAAGGAGATCAGTCCTGGGTGTTCATTGGCAGGACTGATGCTAAAGCTGAAGCTCCAATACTTTGACCACCTCATGTGAAGAGTTGACTCATTGGAAAAGACTGTGATACTGGGAGGGATTGGGGGCAGGAGCAGAAGGGGTCAACGGAGGATGAGATGGCTGGATGGCATCACTGACTTGATGGACATGAGTTTGAGTAAACTCCGGGAGTTGGTGATCAACAGGGAGGCCTGGTGTGCTGCGATTCATGGGGTCTCAAAGAATCGGACACTACTGAGCGACTGACCTGAACTTAACTGAAGGAAAAATAATTACTATACCACTATTATTAGGCAAGCTTTGTATTAAACTATTGGTATAAAATACAGACTATCTGCAAGATATTCATCGGGCTCTTATTTTTAATCTTTTCATCATGTACAAAAACACCATAGTTAACAATATATGAATGGGTCTCCATTCTATTTTACTGTTTCTTATAAACTAAACTCTGAGAAGATAGGAATGAAACTTCCTCCAGATACTTGTAATACAGAAGGCCAGACTCATTGGGTGTAATCACTGTAGATGGTATAGAGATAGTTTCATCCTCAGAGAAGGCAATTTGTCAAGCATTATGTTATGAGGTAAAACTAGAAAAAATAAATAAAATGATCGTTTTTATTCTTCCTGCCATTGTATTTTGTCAAGTACTAACTGATTATTTCTTAATAGGTCTTAACCCGTCCAATCCATCCTCTACACCACATACAGAGGGAAAGTGGAAAGTGAAAATGAAAGTGAAAGTCACTCAGTCATGTCTGACTCTTTGTGACCCCATGGACTATATAGTCCATGGAATTCTCGAGGCCAGAATACTGGAGTGGGTGGCCTTTCCCTTCTCCAGGGAATCTTCCCTCCCGAGGATCTGAACAGGGGTCTCCTGCATTGCAGGCAGATTCTTTACCAACTGAGCTATCAGGGAAGCCCAAGTTGTCTACAAATACAAATTATATCACTTCATTCCCTGAGTGCTCCCCACCCCCTGCCAATATGGTTTGTTAACAGTATCATTCAGATTAGATTGTGAAGATAGTATTTATATCCCTTAATTAACTAGTCTCAATGTAGTTTTTTTTTTTAAATATCATCTCCAATTGGAGCACCCAAAACTCCAGTGACACTGCTGTCAAAGTTTAATAAGCAAGGGCTTCCCTGGTGGTCCAGTGGTTAAGAATCTGTCTTCCAATGTGCAGATTCCATCCCTGGTCTGGGAACTAAGGTCCCAGATGCCACTCCACATCTTTACTCATGACTACTCCCACTACCTGAAATATATTTCCCACCTAACAAAATTCATTTTCTTCACTGCAGCTCACCTCAGCTCCATGTTATCAAATTCACCCCATTTATCTCAGCTGAGATTAATTACTCTCTTGTAAGTGCCCTCAAACACTTTCTTTAAACCTTTGTTATAGCATATAGATCATTCTATTATTAGTGGATGCAGGTTGCAGCAGCATCCTCTGTCTTCTTGAGTGAGTTGCAGGAACTTGTGTCTTTTTGAGAACTGGCCTGTTTCTTGTTTATTTTTGTTTTTGCTATTTAAAATGAGAATTATTGATTAACAATCAGAGGCAGACACAGAATAACACCACGGAGAGGTGGATGAAAGTGAAAGAAATTTATTATACTAACAACTCCTAAGGGAGAGAGGCACCAGATGCCATTCAGGTGACCATATGAGAGGAGCTCCAAGGGAGCATGCTCAACCAGGCAGATGGGAGGCCAAGAGAGTGAAGACCCATGAGCAAGTGCCTTTATTGAGGGTCAGTGTGGAGCACACAAGTAAGTGATGTGAGGAGAATTTCTTGAATGCCATTAGGTCACAGTCAGGGGAGTGCAAGACTGGTGAACTGTGACAAGGACCAGCCTATCACACTGGTGCACCTAGCCTGCACAAGGTGTCCACAGATGGTGGAGATGTTGAGGCATCAGGAAAATATGAATTTTAAAAATTGTACACTACTATTGATCCCATGATGACTCACCATTAACAATACTAATTAAGCACTAATTCCCTTGGTCATAGAGATGTTAAAGGTGAATGGAACAGCTGGGCCAGGTGGCTGAAGTTGAATCAGCCAGGGAAGATGCCAGTCCTTGGTGGGTGTTGCTGCCCAAGCCACCTTGAAGGGACTGTTGAAGCTAAAGTGGGCCCAGGCTGGAGACAGTCCCTGGACAGTGTTGCACCCAAGGCTTCCTTGGCTGAATGGCTGGGGCTGAAGCTGGAGTGGGCCTGGGCTGAGGGGAGCCCCACAGGGATTCAGTGGCCCACACTGTGCTTCTGACAACAGGGAGGGCTTCGGCAGTTGCCTGCTCTTTTACAGAAGTTCTAGGGTTAGTAAATGTATTTTCTTCCCTTAGAGTCTAGCTGTCCTTTAAACTGCTATTTCTTCACTATGTCCCATGGTGGGTGAGTGCATTCAGGTCTCTCTGCAATCCCTTCTTACTGCAGGTTGCTGAGTCAAGAGTGGATATCGTGTCTCTGTCTTTTCTACCCATTTCTATGCAGTCATTCTGTGTATAGTAGCTGGTCAATCAGCCCTCTGGTCTTCTTTAGGAAGAATTGCTCTATAGGCAGGTGTAGATTTGGTGCGTCTGTAGAGGAAGTGAGCTAACAGTTTTCCTATACAGCCATATGCCCTTCCTCCAAATCTGGTAGGTTTTTAGCCACTATTTCTTCAAATATTCTTTCTGTCCCTTTCTATCTCTCCTGTCCCTTTGGGACTCCTTCATGTGGATGTTCATGTACATGATGGTGTTTCACAATTCTCTTGGGATATGTTTATTTTTCTTCATTTTTTTCCCTTTCTGCTCAACAAATAATCTCAATGATCTTATCCTCAGGCTTGCTAATTCTTGCTTCAGCCTGTTCAAATATGCTGTTTAACCCCTATAGTGAAGTTTAATTTTGGCTATTTTACCTTTCAGCTCCAGAAATTTCTATTTGGTTACATTTAATAAGTTCTGTCTCCATATTTGATTCTCTATTTGGGAAGACTTCATCCTCCTGTTTTGTTTTTGTTCTTTGTCCACAATTTCTTTTAGCTATTTGGTTATATTTAAATCGGTTGATTTGATTTTTTCTAATATGTCCAGGGCTTTTTCCTTGACAGTTTTTTATTTCTTTTCTTTTCATCTGAATGGGCCATACTTTCTCATTTCTTTGCATGTCCTGTTATTTTTGTTGAAAATTTAACTTTTTGAATATTATAAAGTGGCAACTATAGAAATCACATTCTCCCCCTACCTGGGGTTTGTTTTGCGGTTTCTTCTGGTTTGTTCTTGTTTTCTTGTTTAGTAACTTTTTAAAACTGTTTTGTAAAATCTGTGTCCTTTGTCACATGTGACCACTGATGTCTGTTCTTCATTCGTTAAGTGGTTAGCCATTGTTCTGACAGTTAAAAGAAATACCTAGCGAAAAAAGAAAGAAAGGAGGAAGGAAGAGTCTCCCAGTCTTTTCAAATTGGATTTGTATTAGAACTCTTTTTCAATGCTTATCTAGGCCATTTACTACTTTGCCTTAGCTTTCACTCCCTGCTTGCATTAAGTGTTTAGGTCAGCTTGAAGTGAAGTTTAGGTTTTCTTGGGACTTTTCTGAGTGTGTGGGCAGTCCTGGTCATGAACATGGTCTTTTTGAATCCCTGGTATATATGAGAACTTATAGAATCCCTTAGTTCCCTTCATGTATTCTTTCCTAATTGCTTCCTTCCCAAGTTTTCTGGTATGCTTAATCCTTGTTTCAACTGTTGCTCCTTGTCACAGTGTGCTATGGCTAAAACTTGTGCTTTTACGTGCTTTTGGAAGATGCCACCAGGAAGCCAACCCTGCTTTGGGAACATTCATCATTAGGCAAAATACTGACAAGTTCATGTACTTGTTTCTCATGAAAGATCAGGCAGTTCCAAATGGACACACAGCTCCTTAAGAATAAGGTCCATATTGCTCACTCTGACACTAGCAACCTTCACTATTACCTCATGGCCATTCTAGTGTAAAGGTTGGTGGATGATAGGTAATCAATCTAAAATGCTACATTACTCTTGCTTCATCATACCTTTTCCTGATTGTTGTAAAGTTTTAACTAGAGTCTAGAGTTCTGTAAAAGTTAATCTGATAATTTTTGCCAGCACATTAACTGCTTTTGTGGTGAGATGGAATCTTGGAGTTTCCTACTCTATCAATTTCCAGAAGACATTTTTTAAAACCACTATATATTTTCTATATTGGAGCATTCCTTTTCTTCCTCCAAAAGATGATGCCAGTTTCTACTTTTGTCCATAAGAAAATAAAAGTGTATAAAATTAAGTTCCAGCTACATTAAAAAAAATAGAAAACTGTCAAATATATGAAATGTCTGTTTTCAGTTACTGGACAGTGGGCCTCAAAGGATTATGATCTTTGAGAAAAGAAAAAAGGACATATTTGAGGCTTACAGGTACCTGAATTTCTGTCTGGAGAAAATTTCTGGACCACAGAACAGGAGGATAAACTCAAACAGAGGTTGGTGTTCGTGCTGAATTAAGTAAAGTGATATATGAATTTTAAGAGGCTGAGAAAACTAGATTTTGAGGGGCAGAATACTGAAAAAAAGGGAGCTATACAGAAAAATAAATCCAGTAATCTGCATGAGTGACTGAAAGTCCATTTGTATACATATAAAATGAAAGGCCCTTCTGTCTGTCAAAGTATGATTTTCTGAGGAAAAAAACGATTACAGAATCTGTAAGTCATACCACCCCAAAGATCATGCAGGGCAAGGGATCATTTGACTCCCCAAAAGCCAGAATGAAGATACCTCATTGACTATTCAGAAAATTCAGTATAGACCCTAGAAGGATTATGCCTTAGCAGTGGGGCTAAATTAGTCCCAGTATAAAGGCTAAACCTCACCACAACAAAGCTATAGAACAAGCATAGAAAGGAACAAGGTTACTGTAAGTAACTGAAATGCTTGTTATATACTTAATATGTCTAAAGATTCAAAGAAAAATATGAGAGAACAGCAAATTATAAAAAGAAAAAATCTACCAGTGAAAATTCAATATTGTAAATTATTACTTTACTAAATTAGATTAACAGCAATTAGACACTGTAGACAAATATATCTATGAACTTGAAGATCTAACAATAGATATTATCCAACAGCAAACACAGTAAGAAAAAAGACTTACAAGGCAAGGCAACATTAATGAAAAATCACACAATATCAAATATTCTAAAAGACACATAATTAGATTGCCAGAAACAGTGGGGTAGAAATATATTTGAAGAAATAATGGCTGAAATTTTTCCAAATTTTTGAAAAATAGAAACCCACAAATCTACCAAGATCAATAAGCAGCTACCAAGAAGATTAAACATAAAGAAAACCAGTCAAACGTACGTCATGGTCAAATTGCTGAAAACCAGTGTTAAAGAGAAAATCTGATAATCAACCAGAGGCAAGAAGCATGTTTCATACAGAGAAAAATTATCAAACTTTGAACATGCTTCTTTTTAGAAATTCTGCAAGACAATAGAATCATACCTTTTAAATGCTATGAGGAAAAAAAAAAGCTATCTAAAATTCTATATACAAAGAAAAGTGAAGGTCACTCAGTCATGTCCAACTCTTTGCGACTCTATGGACTCTAGAGTCCACGGAATTCTCCAGGCCAGAATACTGGAGTGGGTAACCTTTCCCTTCTTCAGGGCATCTTCCCAACCCAGGGATCAAACCCCGGTCTCCCACATGGCAGGCAGATTCTTTACCAGCTGAGCCACAAGGGAAGCCAAAAAATCCTGAAAATAAAGTTCAAATGTGAAATAAAAACAGAAGTGAGGAAAATTTGGTCTCAGTGAACTGGTAGTATAAGATATACTAAAGGAAGTTTTACACACAGAAGGAAAATATTACCAGATGAAAGCACAGATATACAGAAGAAAATGTAAAGCATAAAAAAGAAGTATGTGAGTAAATATGAGAGACATTATTTTTTATTTTTAACTTCCTTGAGAGATAATTCCTTTAAAATAATAATTAATAATGCATTGAAAGGTTTATCACAAATATAGAAATGAGATGTATGACAGCTATAGCACATTAGTACAAAGGAAGAGAGCTCACTTCCTCTACTTATGAAAGGCTCTTATATTTGACATGGAGTAATATACTATTTTTTAAAATTAATTTGTTTATTTTAACTGGAGGCTAATTACAATATTGTAGTGGTTTTTGCCATACATTGACATGAATCAGCCATGGGTATACATGTGTCCCCTATCCTGAACCCCCCTCCCAGTAATATACTATTGTTTGAAGTTAGACAATGATAAGGGAAAGGTGTACATTGTAAAACTTAGAGCAAGGACTAAAAAAGTAAAACACAGAAGGTTAGTTAATAAGCTAAATGTGATAATAGAATCCTAAGTAAGTTAGTTATTCCAAATGAAGCCTGGAAATAGAAAAGGGAATAAAGAAGAGATGGAACAAAAGCAAAGTTGGAAGACTTACACTACCTAATTTCAACATTTACTAAAAGTTACAGTAAATATATTGACATAAAAATAGAAATATAGATAAATGGAATAGAATACAGAGTCCAGCACATTTATGGTCAATTCATTTTTGACAAAGGTGCCAAGGTAAATCAATAGGGAAATGAAAATCTTTTTAATAAATGGTGCTGAAACAATTGGCTATCCATGTGGAAATAAAATAATGATTACCTAACACCATATGCTAAAGTTATCACAAATGTATACCAGGCCTTAATGTAAAAGCTCAAATTATAAAACTGGATGAAAACATAAGGAGAAAATCTTATTAGGATAAGAAAATTTTTCTTAAACAGGATCCAAAATGTGTGCATTTTGAAAGATAACTTGATAAACTAAATTTCATCAAAATGGAAAACTTTTCACTTTTCAAAAACACTTATAATATTGAAAAGATAAGCTCTAAAACACAGTACTTATATTTGACAAAAGGCTTGCCTGTATCTAGCACATATGATCTTACACCTCAGTAATAGAAGAAAAACACATGATAAAAGCTAGATTAAAAAAAAAAGATGATAATGTCAAGTATTAAAGAATGTGGAGCAAATGGAACTCCCATGCTGATGGTGGAGCATAAAATAATACAACCACTTTTGATACAGTTTGACAGTTCCTTAAAAGTTAAATGAATGCCATCAGTTCAGTTCAGTTCAGTTGCTCAGTCGTGTCTGACTCTCTGAGACCCCATGGACTGCAGCACGCCAGGCTTCCCTGTCCATCACCAGCTCTTGGAGCTTACTCAAACTCATGTCCATTAAGTCGATGATGCCATACAACCATCTCATCCTCTGTCATCCTCTTCTCCTCACGCCCTCAATCTTCCCAGCATCAGGGTCTTTTCCAATGAGTCAGTTCTTCTCATCAGGTGGCCAAAGTATTAGAGTTTCAGCTTCAGCATCAGTCCTTCCAATGAATATTCAGGACTGATTTCCTTCAGGATGGACTGGTTGGATCTCCTTGCAGTCCAATGGACTCTCAAGAGTCTTCTCCAACACCACAGTTCAAAATGAATACCACACATCCCGGCAATTCCACTCTTAAGGAATCTACCCCAAAGCAGTGAACTATATATTCACACGAAGAAACTGAACATGAATGTTCATGGTCATCCTAGCCAAAATCTGTGAACCAGCCAAATATCCACCAACTGGCAAATGATCTAGATGACAAAGAATACTATGGAGAAAAAAAAAATGAATGACTGATAACACAAAATAATATGAATAGATCTTGAAAACATTATGCCAAGGGGCTTCCCAGGTGGCACTAGTGGTAAAGAACCCAATTGCCAATGAAGGAGACTTAAGAGACACAGGTTCGATACTTAGATTGGGAGGATCCCCTGGAGGAGGAAATGGCAACCCACTCCAATATTCTTGCCTGAAGAATCCCATGGCCAGAAAAGCTCGGTCGGGTTGCAAAGTCCATGGGGTCACAAAGTGTTGGACACGACTGAAGTGACTTAGCATGCAAAGGAACCAGTAAAAGTTAATATATAGTCTATGATTCTGTTTTATATATAACACTAGGAAAGTCCAAAATTAATCTACAGTCACAGAAAGAACAGTGATTACCTGGGTTGGGAGTCAGAGAAGGGTATTGACTCAGAAGGGGCACAAAGAATCTGTGGTTATGGAAATGCTACATAACTTGATTGTGAAAGTATATAATGATGAAGAACCAGGTTCAGATCCTGGGTCAGAAAGATCCCCTGGAGAAGGAAATGGCAATGCATTCCAGTATTCTTGCCTGGAGAATTCCATGGACAGAAGAGCCTGTGCAAAGTGTTGCAAAGAGTTGGACACAACTGAAGAAACTTAGCAGCAGCATTATTATATACATATGTATATATACCTCAAACTATAACCCGAAAATAAGAACATAATTTGTAAATAAATGATCCCTTAATAATGCTGATTAAGAAAAAGATGGTTTCTTAGAAATGAAAAATAGGACACTATTTTATTGTTCTCTCTCATATTGTGATTTTTCCCATTAATCAAATGATCTATGTATTTTCTGCTCTTCGAGGGACACTGATTATTTCTACTCCTCCATTTACTTTAGATTACGTGACTTAACCCAGAGATAGACAATTTGAAACAATGACAATATTTATGAAAGAAATTTTAACATAGATAGCACAGCCATTTAGACATGCTGCAGTTACACAAATTCAAAAATCACATGAAATAAGGAAGGAACGAATAAAAGAGGAAAGAAAGAAGGAAGAGAGGAAAGAAGGAAGAAGTAAAGGAAGGGAAGAAGGAAGAAATCACGGTAGAAAACAGAGAACTTTGGGAGTCAAACCTGGTAGCTCAGATGGTTAAAATCTGCCTGGAATGTGGGAGACCCAGGTTCAATCCCTGGGTGGGGATTCCCTGGAAGAGAGCATGGCAACCCACTCCAGTATTCTTGCCTGGAGAACTCCCATTGACAGAGTATCCTGGTGGGCTATAGTCCATGGGGTCGCAGAGTCAGACATGACTAAGCGACTCATTTGGGAATCATAAATCTGTAATCTAATCCCAGCTATACAACTGTCTTCATTGGTTTGGGCTGTTATAATGAAATACCATGAACCAGGTAGCTTATTAACAACAGAAATTTATTTCTCACAATGCTGGAGGCTACAAGTGTAAGATCAGGATACCAGCACGATTAGATGAGGTCCATTTTCAACTCTTCATTGTATTGTCACGTGGTAGAAGGGACTAGGAACTCTATGGGGTCTGTTTTATAAGAGCAGTAATTCTATTCATGAAGGCACCACCCTCATGACTATGCCAAAGCCTTTAACTGTGTGGATCACAACAAACTGTGGACAATTCTTAAACAGATGGGAATACCAGACCACGTGACCTGCCTCCTGAAAAATCTGTATGCAGGTCATGAAGCAACAGTTAGACCTGGACATGGAACAACAGACTGGTTCCAAATTGGGAAAGGAGTACATCAAGGCTATATATTGTCACCCTGCTTATTTAACTTCAGGACTGATTTCCTTTAGGATTGACTGGTCTGATCTCCTTGCTGTCCAAGAGACTCTCAAGAGTCTTCTGCAACACCACAGTTCAAAAGCATCAATTCTTCAGTGCTCAGCTTTCTTTATGGTCCAGTTCTCACATTTATACATGCCTACTGGGAAAACCATAGCTTTGACTAGACGGACCTTTGTTGGCAAAGTAATGTCTCTGCTTTTTAATATGCTGTCTAGGTTGGTCATAGTTTTTCTTCAAAGGAGCAAGTATCTTTTAATTTCATGGCTGCACTCACTTTCTGAAGTGGATTTTGGAGCCCCCAAAAAGAGTCTGTCATTGTTTCCATTGTTTTCCCATCTGTTTTCCATGAAGTGATGGGACTGGATGCCATGATCTTTGTTTTTTGAATGTTCAGTTTTTTTTTTTTTTTTTAAATTTTATTTTATTTTTAAACTTTACATAACTGTATTAAGCCAGCTTTTTCACTCTTCTCTTTCACTTTCATCAAGAGCCTCTGCCTTGACCACAAATGATGTAACAATTTTGGGCAGTAGAGCAAGCCTTAAAGGGGGCTGGGGACATTTCCCTGTGCTTATTTTTCTTGACAGAGATTATTGAAACTGGAATGTTCTAAAGATAAACTTTTTCCCCCCACTAATAGTGTCCTTGAAATAATCTCTGGTAATATTAAGTGAATAAATAAAAATAAGACATTAACTCTTGTGGTTGAGTTCTGGAAATATTCTTTGGGAGTGATGATCTGTATAGCTTGTAGAAAGGCATTTAGTCAACTGCATTTCCATGTAAATATTACAGGCCTAGAAAAAGACATGCTAAATAAATAACTGGGAGGAAGTTGGCTATAGTGTCTGATATTTATTGCATGTTTAATTTCTTGCTTCTGAAGATGGTTCTGTGATAAGAAAGAGAATAAAGTAAAAGTTAGGAGCCCTGACTCTGACACTAACTTCCCATGTGATCCTGGAGCAAGTCTTCTCCACTCCTTGAGCATCCATTCCATTATCTACAAAATCAGGTAATGATGAAAGCATTTCTTAAAAAAAAAATTTTTTATTGGAATACATTTGATTTGTGATGCTGTGTTAGTTTCAGGTGTACAGCAAAGTGAATCAATTATATATAAATGTGTGTGTGTGTAAGTGTGTGTGTGTACTCTTTTTAGATTATTTTACCATATAGGTCATCACAGAGTATTGAGTAGAGTTCCCTGTGCTATACAGGAGGCCCTTATTAGTTATCTATTTTATATATAGTAGGAGTGGACTGTGGCTCAGATCATGAACTCCTTATTGCCAAATTCAGACTTAAATTGAAGAAAGTGGGGAAAATCACTAGACCATTCAGGTATGACCTAAATCAAATCTCTTATGACTATACAGTGGAAGTGAGAAATAGATTTAAGGGACTAGATCTGATAGACAGAGTCCTGATGAACTATGGATGGAGGTTCATGACATTCTACAGGAGGCAAGAATCAAGACCATACCCAAGAAAAAGAAATGCAAAAAAGCAAAATGGCTGTCTGAGGAGGCCTTACAAATAGCTGTGAAAAATAGAGAAGTGAAAATCAAAGGAGAAAAGGAAAGATACACCCATTTGAATGCAGAGTT
Organism: Bubalus bubalis; assembly: GCF_019923935.1. Lineage (NCBI taxonomy): Eukaryota > Metazoa > Chordata > Mammalia > Artiodactyla > Bovidae > Bubalus > Bubalus bubalis. The sequence goes on along the minus strand of NC_059181.1, from coordinate 124,355,215 downwards.
CCAAAGAATAGCAAGGAGAGATAAGAAAGCCTTCCTCAGTGATCAATGAAAAGAAATAGAGGAAAACAATAGAATGGGAAAGACTAGAGATCTCTTCAAGAAAATTAGAGATACCAAGGGAACATTTCATGCAAAGATGGGCTCAATAAAGGACAGAAATGTTATGGACCTAACAGAAGCAGAAGAAATTAAGAAGAGGTGGCAAGAATATACAGAAGAACTGTACAAAAAAGATCTTCACAACACAGATAATCATGATGGTGTGGTCACTCACCTAGAGCCAGACATCCTGGAATGTGAAGTCAAGTGGGCCTTAGAAAGCATCACTACAAACAAAGCTAGTGGAGGTGATGGAATACCAGTTGAGCTATTTCAAATCCTGAAAGATGATGCTGTGAAAGTGCTACACTCAATATGCCATCAAATTTGGAAAACTCAGCAGTGGTCACAGGACTGGAAAAGTTCAGTTTCCATTCCAACCTCAAAGAAAGGCAATGCCAAAGAATGCTCAAACTACCACACAATTGCACTCATCTCACACACTAGTAAAGTAATGCTCAAAATTCTCCAAGCCAGGCTTCAGCAATATGTGAACCGTGAACTTCCAGATGTTCAAGCTGGTTTTAGAAAAGGCAGAGGAACCAGAGATCAAATTGCCAACATCCACTGGATCACTGAAAAAGCAAGAGAGTTCCAGAAAAACATCTATTTCTGCTTTATGGACTATGCCAAAGCCTCTGACTGTGTGGATCACAATAAACTGTGGAAAATTCTGAAAGAGATGGGAATCCCAGACCACCTGACCTGCCTCTTAAGAAACCTATATGCAGGTCAGGAAGAAACAGTTAGAACTGGACATGGAACAACAGACTGGTTCCAAATAGGAAAAGGAGTACATCAAGGCTGTATATTGTCACCTTGCTTATTTAACTTCTATGAAGAATACATCATGAGAAATGCTGGGCTGGCAGAACAAGCTGGAATCAAGATTGCCGGGAGAAATATCAATAACCTCAGATATGCAGATGACACCACCCTTATGGCAGAAAGTGAAGAACTAAAGAGCCTCTTGATGAAAGTGAAAGAGGAGAGTGAAAAAGTTGGCTTAAGGCTCAACAATCAGAAAACTAAGATCACTACATCTGGTCCCATCACTTCATGGGAAATAGATAGGGAAACAGTGGAAACAGTGTCCGACTTTATTTTTCCGTGCTCCAAAATCACTGCAGATGGTGACTGCAGCCATGAAATTAAAAGACACTTACTCCTTGGAAGAAAAGTTATGACCAACCTAGACAACATATTAAAAGCAGAGACATTACTTTGCCAACAAAGTCAGGGCTATGGTTTTTCCAGTAGTCATGCATGGATGTGAGAGTTGGACTATAAGGAAAGCTGAGCACCAAAGAATTGATGCTTCTGAAATGTGGTGTTGGAGAAGATTCTTGCGAGTCCCTTGGACTGTGGGGAGATCCAACCAGACCATCCTAAAGGAGATCAGTCCTGGGTGTTCATTGGAAGGACTAATGTTAAAGCTGAAACTCCAATACTTTGGCCACCTGATGTGAAGAGCTGACTCATTTGAAAAGACCCTGATGCTGGGAAAGATTGAGGGCAGGAGGAGAAGGGGACCACAGAGGATGAGACGGTTGGACCGCATCACCAACTCAATGAATATGGGTTTGGGTGAACTCTGGAAGTTGTTGATGGACAGGGAGGCCTGTCGTGCTGTGGTTCATGGGGTCGCAAAGAGTCGGACACGACTGAGTGACTGAACTGAACTGTGTATATATCAATCTCTATCTCCCTATTCATCCCTCCCCCCTCGCCCCCCTGATCACTTACCATGTTTGTTTTCTACATCTGTGTCTCTATTTCTGTTTTGTAAATAAGTTCATTTGTGCCATTTTTAAAATATTCTACATATATGGTACCTCATAGTGATTTTGATTTGCATTTCTCTGATAATGAGTGATGTTGAGCATCTTTTCATGTGTTTGTTAGCCATCTGTATGTCTTCTTAGGAGAAATGTCTGTCAGAATGGCTGCTATTCAAAAGTCTACAAGCAATAAATGCTGGAGAGGGTGTGCAGAAAAGGGAACCCTCTTACACTGTTGGTGGGAATGCAAACTAGTACAGCCACTATGGAGAACAGTGTGGAGATTCCTTAAAAACTGGAAATAGAACTGCCTTATGACCCAGCAATGCCACTGCTGGGCATACACACTGAGGAAACCAGAATTGAAAGAGACATGTGTACCCCAATGTTCATCGCAGCAGTTTGTAATAGCCGGGACATGGAAGCAACCTAGATGTCCATCAGCAGATGAATGGATAAGAAAGCAGTGGTACATATACACAATGGAGTATTACTCAGCCATTAAAAAGAATACATTTAAATCAGTTCTAATGAGGTGGATGAAACTGGAGCCTATTATACAGAGTGAAGTAAGCCAGAAAGAAAAACACCAATACAGTATACTAAGGCATATATATGGAATTTAGAAAGATGGTAACAATAACCCTGTATATGAGACAGCAAAAGAGACACTGATGTGTAGAACAGTCTTTTGGACTCTGTGGGAGAGGGAGAGGGTGGGATGATTTGGGAGAATGGCATTGAAACATGTATAATATCATATATGAAACGAGTCTCCTGTCCAGGTTCGATGCACGATACTGGATGCTTGGGGCTGGTGCACTGGGACGACCCAGAGGGATGGTACGGGGAGGGAGGAGGGAGGAGGGTTCAGGATGGGGAACATGTGTATACATGTGGCAGATTCATGTTGATATATGGCAAAACCAATACAATATTATAAAGTTAAAAATAGAATATAATAATAAAATATATTCTACATATATGTGATATCATATGGTATGTGTCTATCTCTGTCTGACTTACTTTAGTTTTTTGCCAGTTTTAAAATTTCAAAATGGTAACTATTACTGTCTGTGCTTTGTTTCTGAATCCTGAAGAATCCCGTTTATTTTGGTTGGATACTCAATGTCGCACCCCAGTCAGTTTCTTGACAACAGAGCAGTGATTTCCTCTACCCTCACAGAAATCTCCTCAAAATAACTGCTATTAGGCCCCCAGCTCTCTAAGCTGCCAATCTGTTTTCCTCTGCTGTCTAGCCTCAATTAGTGTTATCTTCTTATTTACACTCCACCTCTTTCCAAATCAGCTTTGAGGAAGGCTTAACTCACTTTCCCTGGATTTCCCATTGTTTCCAGAATCACTGGCTTTGTCACACGTATCTAATTCCTATTATATCCACCCCCCCCCCCCCGCTTTGTTCCTGTTTAGTTATGATCTTGCTTCTTGGTCATTCAATTCAGTTCAGTTCATTTCAGCTGCTCAGTCATGTCTGACTCTTTGCAACCCCATGGACTGCAGTTCGCCAGACTTCCCTGTCCATCACCAACTCCTGGAGCATCATTACTGTGTATTAATACATCCAAAAACTGCCACAAATATAACGTGTATAAGATGAATCCTGTGTGTGTGTTAGTCACTTAGTTGTGTCCGACTCTTTCCGACCCCATTGACTTTAGCCTGCCAACTCCTCTGTCTATGGAATTCTCCAAGCAAGAATACTGGAGTGGATTGCCATTTCCCTCTCCAGGGGATCTTCCTGACCCAGGGTTTGAACCTGGGTCTCCTGCATTGTGGGCAGATTCCCTACCATCTGAGCTGTAGGAAATCGCTTATATGAATCCTATTGGCAGCAAAAGGTATACATTCAATATATACTTAGGGGGGAACTACAAAAGATCTTTATAAGTTATTTTCTTATGAATCCTTCTTTTGGTGTCTTACCTCTTTTTCAATAAGATGTGAATCCTTCCCTAGAGACTCCTAGAGAAAAAGACTTTGAATCGTCTGTACTGTTGGCATTTTCTTTAAAAATGCAGTGGGATATCCTGGAGGCTAGGGATTATTAGTTGTCTTGAGTGGAGTGCTATTTTGAATAAACCAATATCAGTGGATGAAAATTTTATGATTCTCTGTACCCTTGGGTATTATAAAATAGAAATATCATATCACTCAAGAATTTCAAGTTACAAAGTTGCTTTTATTTTTTTTTTCCTTCCCTTGGATTTTGAGTTTTAATATAACCTGGGAGAAAGAACTAAAGATAGAACAATTATATTTTTACCTTTCCCTCAATCATTATTTTCCACTGAATGATAATCAGCCCATAATAAGCACTTCCTCTATCTCTTTCTCAGTTTGAAAACAGATACAACATCTTTTCTGATGGCTCAGATGATAAAGAATCTGCCTGCAACGTGGGAGACCTGGATTCAATCCCTGGGTCAGGAAGATCCCCTGGAGAAAAGAATGGCAACCTACTCCAGTATTCTTGCCTGGAGAATCCCATGGCCAGAGGCTAGAGTTCATGGGGTCGCAAGGAGTCAGATACAACTGAGTGACTAACACTTTCACTTCACACAGCTGCTTTTTAAGTGCTCATATCTATGTCTTATAGTATTGTCTCCTTAACTCCAAAGGGATTGATATTTTCAACAATTTGGTCAGTATATACAGCCAGAAAAATCAGGACAACCCACATAACCATAACCACTTGCTGCTGCTGCTAAGTCACTTCAGTCGTGTCCGACTCTGTGTGACCCCACAGATGGCAGCCCACCAGGCTCCCCCATCCCTGGGATTCTCCAGGCAAGAACACTGGAGTGGGTTGCCATTTCCTTTTCCAATGCATGAAAGTGAAAAGTGAAAGTGAAGTCGCTCAGTCCTGTCCGACTCCTAGCCACCCCATGGACTGCAGCCCACCAGGCTCCTCCGTCCATGGGATTTTCCAGGCAAGAGCGCTGGAGTGGGATGCCATTGCCTTCTCCAGCCACTTGCTAGGATCACTGTATTATAGGTAAAGACTACAGGTTCCCCATTGTTCTATAACTGTCTTAGTGGGTCTAGGCAAATGATGGAGAGATGACATAGATTCATTCATATCCCTTTCATTCACAGATCACCAATCCCTATTATACTTGCCTATAATAATTATTAACACTAACCAAACACTTAATCTGCCACAAATACTCCTTTATTTTTTTTTAATTGAAGTACAGCTGAATTACAATGTTGTGTTAGTTTCTGGTGTACTGTACATTGATTTGGTTTTATATATATATACATGTATATATATATGAAACACATTTATGATTTGGCTGTATATGTATCTGTATACATATATATACACACAGTAGAACCTTATTGTTCATGTATTTTATATATAGTAGTTTATGTCTGCTAATGCAAAACTCCTCATTTATCCTTCCCCCACCCTCTTTCCCCTTTGTTAACCATACATTTGTTTCTGTCTGTGAGTCTGTTTGTTTCATAAATAAGCTCACTTGTATCATTATCTTTAGATCCCACATATAAGTGATATCATGTGGTATTTGTCTTTCTTATTCTGACTTACTTTGCTTAGTATGATAATCTCTAGGTCCATCCATGTTGCTATTGTGTATATATTCTATTGTGTATATACACCACATCTTCTTTATCCATTCATCTCTTGCTTCCAAGTCTTGGCTTTTGTAAATAGGACAAGCATGGTTTTAAATGCTCTACACGCATTGTCTCATTTAATCTTTTCCCCTGGATTATGCAATAAGTGCTAATTTTGCCTTTACATTAAAATGGGAAAATTAAAGTACAAGGAATTTAAGTAACTTGCAAGGTCACAGAGTTAGTAACTGACAGAATCATGATTTGAATACAGCAGTCTGGCCAGAACATTAAACATATCTTTACAGGAAATATGGACATTCTCTGGTGCATATAGGAGCCTGGACAAAATTAGTCCTTTTGAAGGATGAAATAGGCAGCCTTCTAGCTAGTGTAAATGAAGGAGTTCAGAAATTTTCCCTCCAAGTCTAAAATTGTCTCCTTACCACCCAAGTACAATGCTTGGATGTATACATGATTTTTTTTGTTTGGAACACAGTGAGTAAAACTGCTTTTAAAGCAAGGATTTTACCCAGGAATAGTAGTATATTAAGCCATAACCAAGTTAGTGTTCATCAGATTTATTCATCAAATTAAGGAACACTCATATAACACTACTCTAACAGAGGGAAAGGGACATAGAATATGTTTTCCAAACTGCACCAAGGTACCCCAGCAAGACACAATGAATTCCACAGGCGTGCCATGGGATGCTTTAAAATTTAAAGAAAAAGAATATTATATTTGACATATGTCAGACACCACATGGACTTTTAGCTTAAGATATTTCAGTTTCAACACCAGACTGTATTACATTATTTTTTTTTATAAGATCAGACATTTGCTAAATTGGAATTTGGGCAGTTCCTGTATTTAAAAGCAAGTGTCTGGTGAAAACCATTGTGGAACAGGAAATGATGCTGTCCAATCTGATTCTAAAAGTTTAAGAATTTATACAAGCATGTGTATTCCATTAATAAGTAATTGTGATTGTTTGAGAATAAAATAAAAATATTTTCCCTCCAATTTATGTGTATAGTTTCCTCAATTTGTTACTAAATTGTTAGGACATTGTCATTGTTCAGTTGCTAAGTCATGTCCGACTCTTTGAGACCCCATAAACTGCAGCACACCAGGCTTCCCTGTCCTCTACCATCTTCCTTCACCATTTGCTCAAAATCATGTCCATTGAGTTGATGATGCTATCCAACCATCTTATCCTTTGTCACCCCCTTCTCCTCCTGCCCTCAATCTTTTGCAACATCACGGTCCTTCCCAATGAATTGGCTCTTAGCATCAGGTGGCCAAAGTGTTGGAACTTCAGCTTCAGCATCAGGAATATTCATTCCTTCCAATGAATATTCAAGGTTGATTTCCTGGTTTGGTCTATTGCTATTCAAGGAACTCTCAAGAGTCTTCTCTGGCATCACAAATTGAAAGCTTCAATTCTTTGGCATTCAGCCTTCTTTATGGTCAAACTCTCACATCCATATCTGACTATTGGAAAAACCATAGCTTTGACTATATGGACCTCTGTCGGCAGAGTGATGTCTCTGCTTTTTAATATGCTGTCTAGGTTTGTCATAGCTTTTCTTCCAAGTAGCAAGCATCTTTTAATTTTTGTGGCTGCAGTCACCATCTGCAGTGATTTTGGAACCCAAGAAAATAAAATCTGTCATTGTTTCCACTTTTTCCCCATCTATTTGCCATGAAATAATGGGATGGGATGTCATGATCCATACACACTTACTAATTTGGTTGCAACTAACTGTTTAATATATTGAAATAGTCTTTTGGTCTGGGAACCCAAAGAATATTATTACTGAGATATTAAGTGATCTATGAACAGAGAAATTTGGAGAACCTCTGCAAAAAGATTATATCATATATTTAGTGGGTAAAGAGTAGAAAGAGGGAAAGTATATTTGGGCTGGCAGGCTGTGTACCATGAAAGTTCTGAGCATGTGCATGGCAGGAAAGTGTTGCCAAAAAGAGATGGAACCTTTCTGAAAGAAAACTGTAGACAAAACTCCCCCATGAGTCTGTTAGACATTGAGCTCTGTGAGGATAGGGACTGTGTGAATCTAATTCCTCTGTGGTTTCTCAGTTCCCAGTATATTATGTAGCAGGGCAAACATTTTCTGAAAGAACAATGAATGGAATCTATTTCTAGCATTGCCACAATAGTTCAGTTTGTCCAAATGACAAATAAAGTCAATAATTGCACTCAATATCTCTAGCAATCTAAAAGGGAAAGATTTTATTTCATTGTATCACAACTCACCTACATGTACTGCTCTCTTAGCCAACAATGACTGTTTCCTGGATATTAGCAACACCCTTATCTTGATACTACCCATCTAAGCTGGAGGTACATTAACAGTTCTGCTGGGAACTAAATTTAGTATCAGGCTCAAGCCTATTGATGAATTCAGAACACTGTTTTTAGGTACATCTACGCTGCCTCATTGATTTATTGAAGCTTTCTTACCTTGGTTAACTGTAAGTATAATTAAGAGTTCTTACCTGGAAAATCCCATGGACAGAAAACCCTGGTGGACTACAGTCCACAAAGTCGCAAAGAGTCGAACATGACTGAGCAACTAAGCACATGCTTATACACACCTCAGTCTTTACATGTTGGCCAATTTATTTTTAGCTTATTTCTGATCCCTGGTGATTTGATGAGCCATATTATTCACATTAAGAAGTACAAAAGAATAGAAGCAAATGTCTTCGGTGTAACATAAAGTATTTAAGAAAAACCTATACAACAGGTCAGACATTATGGTGAAATGGTGGTAGTGCTTTAAGATTAGAAACAAAATATTATAACTCACTGTCAGAATTTCAACTAATTGTAGGGCAGAGATCTTAGCAGCATAGGAAACAAAAACACAAAAGGTAAGCTTTGGAAAGCTTGAAACAAAAGTTTATTTACATGTGATATAAAATGGTATGTGTAGAAAACTGACATAATCACAGATAAATTATCAGAATTATTTAGAAAAGTAAGGTTGCTGGATGTAATCAGTCAGTCAGTCAGTTCAGTCGTTAAGTCATGTCCAACTCTGCGACTCCATGGACTGCAGCAAGCCAGCCTTCCCTGTCCTTCACTACCTCCCTTCACTATCTCTATCTCATGTCCATTGATTTGATGATGCCATACAAACATTTCATTCTCTGTCACCCCCTTCAAGATAGCTCTAAAATGAACAATACCCAGAACTTTCTCAGAGTTATGAGCCATTCTAATTCTAAGCAACCAGGATGAAGGGTTGCTGTCTTGCACCTAAGTAATGCAGTAAAATTCCATGAGTTACACCTTAACAATACAACTAAACTAGCCCTAGAGTAAATGTCATTCTAGACTCATGCCCTAAAGCCTAAGAAAGTGAAAGTGTTAGTCACTCAGTTGTGTCCAACTCTTTGTGACCCCATGGACTGCAGCCCACCAGGCTCCTCTATCCATGGATTTCTCCAGGCAAGAATGCTGGAGTGGGTTGCCATTTCTTTCTCCAGGAGATCTTCCTGACCCAGGAATTGAATCTGTGTCTCCCACATTGCAGGCAGACTCTTTACTGACTGAACCACCAAGGAAGGCAAGACCTCATAAAGCCTAAAATAGGCTTCAAAAGAATCAAGTTCATCCACAAGTACAATTAATACTGGCTAAAACAAGATAACTAATTCTAGTACTTGGCAATGTAAACTTCAATCTATTCAAGCAGCCAATCCATATTGTCATATGAAGAAACAGGAAAATGTGACCTATAATTTGAATGGAAATAAGTCAGTAGGAAAAGAAACAGAAATTAGAGTGATGATAGAATTTACAAACATTTTAAATGGATGACATAAATACGTGCAAGGCATTAAAGAAACACATGAAAATGAGGAGAGAAATCAGTGCTACCAAATAGGTTTTCTGGAGCTGAACAATATACTATTTAGAATGAAAAATTCACTGGTTGAGAAAAGCAGCAAGCTAATTACTGAAGAATAAAGGATAGACTCTTCAATACTGTTGACTAAAATATATAGTCACAACCTGAAAGTAGAGAGTTTTTTTTTTTGTTTTTTTTGTTTGTTTGTTTGTTTGTTTTGGTGGGAATGCTCAGGACTCGGCGTCCAAGAGACAGCATCTCAGTATCTCTGAGAAAACTGCTCCAAGAAGGCAGGAGGGGAGTCAGGCTATATACAAGTTTGCAACAAAGGGAGAAGGCAGTCTGAACAAAGATCAAGTACCAAGTTAAGGAATTTAGCATTCTATGTATGGGAAGATGGAAGCTTCTGGGCTCACTGAATTAATTCCCTTCATCTGCACCTTAGCTATCTGGGGCCAAATCTGTTTCCCTTTTCACCTTGCTTCGTGCATTCCCCCAGCTCCTCAGCAGTCACCTTGGGGAGTGGCTGCATCCACTTGATCGCAGTTTTGGGAGCCCTCATTTACATTTGGAGGCCAGAAATCGCTGATGGCTGTGACATTTCTTATTGATATGGCAGGAGATATATTTTCATTTCACCTGGAGAAGGAAATGTCAACCCACTCCAGTATTCTTGCCTAGATAATCCTGTGGACAGAGGAGCCTGGTGGGCAGCCATCTATGGGGTCGCATAGAATCGGACATGACTGAAGCGACTTATCATGCATGCATGCTTTGGAGAAGGAAATGGCAACCCACTCTGGTATTCTTGCCTGGAGAATCCCAGAGACAGAGGAGCCTGATAGGCTGCGGTCTGTGGGGTCGCACAGATTTGGACACGACTGAAGTGACTTAGCAGCAGCAGCATTTTCATTTCACAATATCCAGAATAGAAATTATCCAAACTTAGCTACAGCAACAGAAAATAGTGAACAAATTTAGCAGAGCATCAGTGAATCTGGCTAACATACGTACAAATGGACTATCATAAATGAAAGAAAGCAAAAAGAGAAAAAAGAAAATAATGGTTGCAATTTTCCAGGTTTGGTGAAAAGTAAAATTGCGCACTCAAGAATCTCAGCAAATATCAAGCAGAAAAAAGTAAAAAGAACATATCATGATCAAACAACTGAAAACCAGTAAGTAGCAAGGAGAAAATCATTTAATCAAGCAAAGATGCACAATATGCAAAACAAAACTTTTTTTTTAAAGATTACAGATATTTAATTAGAAAAAAAAATTGCCAGAAGACACTGAGACTTTTGGTGTAAGTGCTGAAAGAATAAAAGTATGTTAGTCTAGAATTCTATACCAGTAAAATACTCTCCAAAAAAACAGGCAAAAAAAAAAAAAAAAGGCAGCGATAATTCAATGTAGATGTTCATGCATTACAAAAAATAATAAATTCTTCAGAACAAAAGAAAAATTGCATCAAATCAAAATTTAAAACTCAATAAAAGAATATAGAGCAATAAGCATGAAGAATGTATGAGCAAGTATTAATATAAGAGTTACTTTTATCATTAATGTACCACCTGAAAAAACAAATAAATCAGCCAAAGTTTATTAAAATCACTTTTCCAAACACTAAATATTGGACAACGGTGAACAGCGATCCTCAAGCCTCAGGGAACAAATAATTTGTTTTGTAATATTGCCTAAGTGTTATAGGGAAGAACAAATCTGACTCCATATTACTTTAACATTTGTATTCTCTTGCTTTTTTAAATTTAAATTTATTTATTTTAATTGGAGGTTAATTAATTTACAATATTGTATTGGTTTTGCCATACATCAACATGAATCTGCATGGATGTACACGTGTTCCCCATCCAGAACCCCCCTCCCACCTCCCTCCCCGTACCATCCCTCTGGGTCATCCCAGTGCACCAGCCCCAAGCATCCTATATCCTGCATTGAAACTGGACTGGCGATTTGTTTCTTATATGATATTATATGGACTTTCCTGGTGGCTCAGATGGTAAAGTGTCTGTCTACAATGTGAGAGACCTGGGTTCGATCCCTGGGTTGGGAAGATTGCCTGGAGAAGGAAATGGCAACCCACTCCAGTACTCTTGCCTTGAAAATCCCATGGATGGAGGAGCTTGGTGCAGGCTACTATGTTTCAATGCCATTCTCCCAAATCATCCCACCCTCTCCCTCTCCCACAGAGTCCAAAAGACTGTTCTACACATCAGTGTCTCTTTTGCTGTCTTGTATACAGGGTTATTGTTACCATCTTTCTAAATTCCGTATATATGCCTTAGTATACTGTATTGGTGTTTTTCTTTCTGGCTTACTTCACTCTGTATAATAGGCTCCAGTTTCATCCACCTCATTAGAACTGATTCAAATGTATTCTTTTTAATGGCTGAGTAATACTCCATTGTGTATATGTACCACTGCTTTCTTATCCATTCATCTGCTGATGGACATCTAGCTTGCTTCCATGTCCAAGCTATTATAAACTGTGCTGTGATGAACATTGGGGTACACATGTCTCTTTCAATTCTGGTTTCCTCAGTGTGTATGCCCAGCAGTGGGATTGCTGGGTCACAAGGCAGTTTTACTTCCAGTTTCTTAAGGAATCTCCACACTGTTCTCCATAGTGGCTGTACTAGTTTGCATTTCCACCAACAGTGTAAGAGGGTTCCCTTTTCTGCACACCCTCTCCAGCATTTATTGCTTGTAGACTTTTGGATTGCAGCCATTCTGACTGGCGTGAAATGGTACCTCATTGTGGTTTTGATTTGCATTTCTCTGATAATGAGTAATGTTGAGCATCTTTTCATGTGTTTGTGAGCCATCTGTATGTTTTCTTTGGAGAAATGTCTGTTTAGTTCTTTGGCCTATTTTTTGATTGGGTTGTTTATTTTTCTGGAATTGAGCTGCAGGAGTTGCTTGTATATTTTTGAGATTAGTTGTTTGTCAGTTGCTTCATTTGCTATTATTTTCTCCCATTCTGAAGGCTGTCTTTTCACCTTGCTTATAGTTTCCTTTGTTGTGCAGAAGCTTTTAATTTTAATTAAGTCCCATTTGTTTATTTTTCCTTTTATTTTCAGTATTCTGGGAGGTGGGTCATAGAGGATCCTGCTGTGATTTATGTTGGAGAGTGTTTTGCCTAAGTTCTCCTCTAGGGGTTTTATAGTTTCAGGTTCTTATGTTTAGATCTTTAATCCATTTTGAGTTTATTTTTGTGTATGCTGTTAGAAAGTGTTCTAGTTTCATTCTTTTACAAGTGGTTGACCAGTTTTCCCAGCACCACTTGTTAAAAAGATTGCCTTTTCTCCATTGTATATTCTTGCCTCCTTTGTCAAAGATAAGGCATCCATAGGTGTGTGGATTTATCTTTGGGCTTTCTATTTTGTTCCATTGATCTATATTTCTGTGTTTGTGCCAGTACCATACTGTCTTGATAACTGTGGCTTTGTAGTAGAGCCTGAAGTCAGGCAGGTTGATTCCTTCAGTTCCATTCTTCTTTCTCAAGATTGCTTTGGTTAATCGAGGTTTTTTTGGATTTCCATACAAATTGTGAAACTATTTGTTCTAGTTCTGTGAAAAATACCGTTGGTAGCTTGATAGGAATTGCCTTGAATCTATAGATTGTTTTGGATATTATACTCATTTTCACTATATATTGATTCTTCTGATCCATGAACATGGTATATTTCTCCATCTATTAGTGTCCTTTTTGATTTCTTTCACCAGTGTTTTATAATTTTCTATATATATATGCCTTTAGTTTCTTTAGGTAGATATATTCCTAAGTATTTTATTCTTTTCAATGCGATGGTGAATGGAATTGTTTCCTTAATTTCTCTTTCTATTTTCTCATTATTAGTATGTAGGAATGCAAGGGATTTCTGTGTGTTGATTTTACATCCTTCAACTTTACTATATTCATTGATTAGCTATAGTAATTTTCTGGTGGAGTCTTTAGGGTTTTCTATGTAGAGGATCATGCCATCTGCAAACAGTGAGAATTTTACTTCTTCTTTTCCAATTTGGATTCCTTTTATTTCTTTTTATGCTCTGATTGCTATGGCCAAAACTTCCAAAACTATGTTGAATAGTAGTGATGAAAGTGGGCACCCTTGTCTTGTTCCTGACTTTAGGGGAAATGCTTTCAATTTTTCACCATTGAGGATAATGTTTGCTGTGGGTTTTTTGTCCTATATAGCTTTTATTATGTTGAGGTATGTTCCTTCTATTCCTGCTTTCTGGAGAATTTTTATCATAAATGGATGTTGAATTTTGTCAAAGGCTTTCTCTGCATCTGTTCAGATAATCATATGACTTTTATTTTTCAACTTGTTAATGTGGTGTATTACATTGATTGATTTGTGGATATTGAAAAATCCTTGCATCCCTGGGATAAAGCCCACTTGGTCATGGTGTATGATCTTTTTAATGTGTTGTTGGATTCTGATTGCTAGAATTTTGTTAAGGATTTTTGCATTTATGTTCATCAGTGATATTGGCCTGTAATCCTCTTTTTTGTGGCATCTTCATCAGGTTTTGGTATTAGGGTGATGGTGGCCTCATAGAATGAGTTTGGAAGTTTACCTTCCTCTTCAATTTTCTGGAAGAGTTTGAGTAGGAAAGGTGTTAGCTCTTCTCTAAATTTTTGGTAGAATTCAGCTGTGAAGCCGTCTGGACCTGGGCTTTTGTTTGCTGGAAGATTTCTGACTACAGTTTCAATTTCCATGCTTGAGATGGGTCTGTTAAGATTTTCTATTTCTTCTGGGTTCAGTTTTGGAAAGTTGTACTTTTCTAAGAATTTGTCCATTTCTCCCACGTTGTCCCTTTTATTGGCATATAATTTCTCATAGTAGTCTCTTATGATCTTTTGTATTTCTAGGTTGTCTGTTGTGATCTCTCCATTTTCATTTCTAATTTTATTGATTTGATTTTTCTCCCTATGTTTCTTGATGAGTCTGCCTAATGGTTTATCAATTTTATTTATCCTTTCAAAGAACCAGCTTTTGGCTTTGTTGATTTTTGCTATGGTCTCTTTTGTTCCTTTTGCATTTACTTCTGCCCTAATTTTTAAGATTTCTTTCCTTCTACTAACCCTGGGGTTCTTCATTTCTTCCTTTTCTAGTTGCTTTAGGTGTAAAGTTAGGTTATTTATTTGACTTTTTTGTTGTTTCTTGAGGTATGCCTGTATTGCTATGAACTTTCCCCATAGCACTGCTTTTACAGTATTCCACAGGTTTTGGGTTGTTGTGTTTTCGTTTTCATTCGTTTCTATGCATACTTTGATTTCTTTTTTGATTTCTTCTGTGATTTGTTGGTTATTCAGCAGCGTGTTGTTCAGCCTCCATATGTTGGCATTTTTAATAGTTTTTCTCCTGTAATTGAGATCTAACCTTACTGCATTGTGGTCCGAAAAGATGCTTGGAATGATTTCATTTTTTTTGAATTTACCAAGGCTAGATTTATGGCCCAGAAAGTGATCTCTCCTGGAGAAGGTTCGAATATGTGCTTGAGAAAAAGGTGAAATTCATTGATTTGGGGTGAAATGTCCTATAGATATCAATTAGGTCTAACTGGTCTATTGTATCATTTAAAGTTTGTGTTTCCTTGTTAATTTTCTGTTTAGTTGATCTATCCATAGGTGTGAGTGGGGTATTAAAGTCTCCCACTATATTGTGTTATTGTTAATTTCCCCTTTCATACTTGTTAGTATTTGTCTTACATATTGTGGTGCTCCTATGTTGGGTGCATATATATTTGTAATTGTTATATCTTCTTCTTGGATTGATCCTTTGATCATTATGTAGTGTCCTTCTTTGTCTCTTTTCACAGCCTTTGCTTTAAAGTCTATTTTATCTGATATGAATATTGCTACTCCTCCTTTCTTTTGGTCTCTATTTGCATGGAATAACTTTTTCCAGCCCTTCACTTTCAGTCTGTATGTGTCCCCTGTTTTGAGGTGGGTCTCTTGTAGATAACATATATAGGGGTCTTGTTTATGTATCCATTCTGCCAATCTTTGTCTTTTGGTTGGGGCATTCAACCCATTTATGTTTAATGTAAGTATTGATAACTATGATCCTGTTGCCATTTACTTTATTGTTTTGGGTTCGAGTTTATACATCCTTTTTGTGTTTCCTGTCTAGAGAAGATCCTTTAGCATTTGTTGGAGAGCTGGTTTGGTGGTGCTGAATTCTCTCAGCTTTTGCTTGTCTGTAAAGCTTTTGATTTCTCCTACATATTTGAATGAGATCCTTGCTGGGTACTGTAATCTGGGCTGTAGGTTATTTTCTTTCATCACTTTAAGTATGTCTTGCCATTTCCTCCTGGCCTGAAGAGTTTCTATTGAAAGATCAGCTGTTATCCTTATGGGTATTCCCTTGTGTGTTATTTGTTGTTTTTCCCTTGCTGCTTTTAGTATTTGTTCTTTGTGTTTGATCTTTGTTAATTTGATTAATATGTGTCTTTGGGTGTTTCTCCTTGGGTTTACCCTGTTTGGGACTCCCTGGGTTTCTTGGATTTGGGTGATTATTTCCTTCCCCATTTTAGGGAAGTTTTCAACTATTATCTCCTCAAGTATTTTCTCATGGTCTTTCTTTTTGTGTTCTTCTTCTGGACTCCTATGATTTGAATGTTGGGGCATTTATTATTGTCCTGGAGTTCTCTGAGATTGTCCTCATTTCTTTTAATTTGTTTTTCTTTTTTTACTCTCTGATTCATTTATTTCTACTATTCTCTCTTCTACTTCACTAATCCTGTCTTCTGCCTCCATTATTCTACTATTTGTTGCCTCCAGAGTGTTTTTTTTAATCTCATTTATTACATTATTCATTATATATTGACTCTTTTTTATTTCTTTTAGGTCCTTGTTAAACCTTTCTTGCATCTTCTCAATCCTTGTCTCCAGGCTATTTATCTGTGATTCCATTTTGATTTCAAGATTTTGGATCATTTTCACTATCATTATTCAGAATTCTTTATCAGGTAGATTCCCTATATCTTCCTCTTTTGTTTGGTTTGGTGGGCATTTATCCTGTTCCTTTACTTGCTGTGTATTCCTCTGTCTCTTCATCCTGTTTATATTGGCGAGTTTGGGGTGGTCTTTCTGTATTCTGGCAGTTTGTGGAGTTCCCTTTATTGTGGCGTTTCCTCTCTGTGGGTGGGGTTGTATAGGTGGCTTGTCAAGCTTTCCTGGATAGGGAAGCTTGTGTCGGTGTTCTGGTGGGTGGAGCTAGATTTCTTCTCTCTGGAGTGCAATGAAGTGTCCAGTAATGAGTTTTGAGATGTCAGTGGGTTTGGAGTAACTGTGGGCAGCCTGTATACTGACATTCAGGCCTGTGTTCCTGTGTTGCTGGAGAATTTGTGTGGTATGTCTTGCTCTGGAACTTGTTGGCCCTTGTGTGGTGCTTGGTTTCATTGTAGGTATTGAGGCATTTGATAAGCTCCTGTCTATTAATGTTCCCTGGAGTCTGGAGTTCTCTGGTGTTCTCAGGATTTGGACTTAAGCCTCCTGCTTCTGGTTTTCAGTCTTATTTTTACAGTAGTCTCAAGACTTCTCCATCTATACAGCACCTTTGATAAAACATCTAGGTTAAAAGATAAAAGGTTTCTCCACAGTGAGGGAAACCCAGAGAGGTTCACAGAATTACATGGAGAAGAGAAGAGGGAGGAGGGGGTTAGAGGTGACCTGAATGAGATGAGGAGGAATCAAAAGAGGAGAGAGCAAGCTAGCCAGTAATCACATCCTTATGTGTGCTCCACAGTCTGGATCACTCAGAGATATTCACAAAGTTATACAGAGAAGAGAAGATGGAGGAAGGAGTCAGAGGTGGTCAGAAGGATAAAGGGGGGTATCAAAAGGAGAGAGACACATCCAGCCAGTAATCAGTTCCCTAAGTGTTCTCCACCATCTGGAATACACAAAGAGATTCACAGAGTTGGGTAGAGAAGAGAAGGGGGAGGGAGGAGATAAAGACGGCCTGGTGGAGAAAAAGGAGAGTCCAAAGGGGGAGAGAGCAGTCAAGCCAGTAATCTCGCTCCCAAGTAAAATGGGTACTGAACATTGGGTTCTTAAAGGTACAAAATTGGTAACATTACTAAAAAGCAAAGATTAAAAATCTAGAGTAGAGGTTGAATTTTCAAAAGTACAATATTAAAGAAAAGAAAAAAAACAGAAAAAAGTCACAAAAATTATAATATATACATATATATATGAAGTTTGCTTTAAAAAGTAGGGTCTCTTTTTTTTTGCAAAGTAATAGTAGGTTATAAAAATGAGAATTAAAGGAGTAATAGAAGACTTAACAATTAAAAAAAATGATAGTAAAAATATATCTAGGACTTTCTCTGGTGTTGTTGTGGGAAGTGTGGTATCAGTTCATTTTCAGATAGTTCCTTGGTCCGGCTTATATTTCTCAAGATCTATGGGCCCCTTCCTACGTAGTCGGTACTAACTACAGGGTTTTAATCTATTGCACCTGTCATTTCCAAGGTGGTTCCCTCTGTTTTAGCTTCTTCTGTTTGCTGGTCTCTTCAGTGTCTGATTTCCGCCCTGACACAAGGGGGCAGTGGTGGACACATTTTTAGGCTCACTTGTTCAGTCGGGCTGTGGGGCAAGAGGGACGCTGCAAACAAATAACACTGGCATGTGCTCGCAGTGTCTCAGCCAAACTGGGCCTGCCCCGCTCACGGTGCGTGTGCCCTCCCTGCCCACACTGCTCAGGCTCTAGGTTGCTTCTCTGGGAACTGTCCGAGGCCAGCCCTGGGCTGCATGTACCTCCCAGGTCTAAGCCACTCAGGTTCAGGAACTCAGGTAGCCCTCAGGGGCACAGACTTGGTTGGGCCTGCGTTTTGTGCCCTTCCCAGGTCCGAGCAGCTCAGGTGATGAGGTGTTTGGTGAGTGTGGTCTCTGTGATTTATCGCCTCCCCTGTCCCTGCCACTCGGTTTTCTGGGTATACAACTGGAGTACCTTCTCAGGCAGATGTTGACTGTCCAGAACCCCAAGAAGTCTTAGTTAGCAAAGAAGCCTGCTTGAAGTTTGGTAAATAATGTCTCTCTAGGGCTGCGATTGCCCCCTTCTGGCTCTGGCTGCCTGTCACCGGAGGGGGATGGTCTTCAGCTGACTAGCTCTGTACAGTACTTTGTTCTCTGAGCGGGCCTGATGGTGTCTTAGGTTAGGGCTTTTCTCATGTTAGCTATCCCACAGTCTGGTTTGCTAGCCCAAGTTAGTTCCCTCAGATTGCCCTCAGGGCATTCAGGCCTGGTCCTTACTCCAAGCAATGCAGCCTGTGCCTCCCTGCTCAGCCCCCTCTGCTTCTCCGTTGGGGGAGTTACCATTGGGCACGTAATCTGTAGGTTTTAATTATTTATTTATTTTTCCTCCCAGTTATGTTGCCCTCTGTGGTTCCAAGGCTCGCCACAGACTCGGCAGTGAGAGTGTTTCCTGGTGTTTGGAAACATCTCTCTTTTTTAAGACTCCCTTCTTGGAACGGAGCTCCGTCCCTACCTCTTTTGTCTTTTTTTGTGTGTTTTATATTTTTTCCTACCTCCTTTCGAAGACAATGGGCTGCTTTTCTGGGTGCCTGATGTCCTCTGCCAGAATTCAGAAGTTGTTTTGTGGAATTTACTCAGTGTTTAAATGTTCTTTTGATGAATTTGTGGGAAAGAAAGTGGTCTCCCTGTCCTATTCCTGCGCCATCTTAGGACCGCCCCTCTCTATTGCTTTTTCTAGAAATTAATCACTAGAAGGATGTTGCCTATAGCTTAAAGTATACTTAATGATCCAT
Source organism: Bubalus bubalis (assembly GCF_019923935.1). NCBI lineage: Eukaryota > Metazoa > Chordata > Mammalia > Artiodactyla > Bovidae > Bubalus > Bubalus bubalis. Next base: position 124,336,041 of record NC_059181.1, on the reverse strand, counting down.
CACCAGGAACCCTGCCTCCTATGTCTAAATGTTAAGCTAGAATACCTTTGTTTAAGCTGACATGAAACATCCTGACCAAGCCCACCTGTGAATAGCCACAGGAAAGAAGAAATTAACACATCCCCTATGGAGTTTGGCTGAAACCAGGAAATATTTGTAGTAACTTATCACCTTTTTAACTTTACCTCCCCATTCTTTGCTCTATAAGAGAAACTAGCACCCAAACCTGGGCAAAATGGTTCTTTGAGACATTGGTCCACCATATTCTTGGTTAGCTGGCTTTCCAAATAAAGTCACTATTTCTTGCCCCAACAACTTCTCTCTTGATTTCTTGGCCTTCATGTGGCAAGCATTAAGAGCTTGGGTTTTATAACATAAGTAAGTACTGCTTGGAATAAATCCCCAAGCTACAGCATAGGGTAAGGTGGGGGTGCAGCTCAGGTAGAATATCACAGCCTCTGCATTGAGCAGGCAGAGCTGAAAGTCTGGGCAACCAGAGTGGCTAGAGTTCAAAGTAAAACATAGTGGTGAAGAAAGAACTTCACAAAGAGAGAACTGGAGATCTGCAAAGCAACATTCTTGAGTTCTTAGCTGAGTACTGATGAGTGCATATGTCTGAGGTGTCTACCTGAGGCTATGGAAAGGGTCACACAGAAGAATTATAGGAAACAATTCCTAGGGCTTATAGAAAGCTGAGCATAATTCCTGTTCCAACTGCACACAGTGAATAATCCCATATTTTAGAGTATTAAGTAGCATATTCAGAAATTGTTTTTATCTGAGTAACAGGAAAATTTAATGCTAAATTAAACCCACTGCCTTAGTATCACCTAACAAAGATAAAACTAATATCCAAAAGGATAAAACTTTTTCCATGTCATTCAGTATGTCCCAGAATAAAGCTCAAGAGTATTTTAATAATGCAAACATGTCCATCACCAAACAGGATAAAATTCACAATGCTTGTTATCTGATCAAAATTAAGTAGTATGCGAAGAATACAGAACATAATGACAAGAAACAGTTGTCAGTCATAAATGCCCCTGAACTGAAATATTATAGATTTAGTAGTCTAGGACATTAAGATAGTAATTTTTACAGTATTCCATATTTTCAAGAAAAATTAAATATACTATATTACACAGAGACATGGAAGATATAAGTAGGCCCTAATAGAATTCTTACAGATAAAAATCTCAACATCTAAGATAAAAGAAATACACTGAACGATATTAATAGCAGAGCAGACATTGCAGAATAACTAGTGAATGTGAATGTTAACAGTAGAAACTATGTGAAATGAAGCACAGAGAGGAAAAATGAATAGGGTATGAGGTACACTGTAAAAAAGAAAATCAACTGCCTAATATATGTTGGGGAGTCCCTGAGGAGAGGAAAAAGTGAGAGAATATAAAGAATATTTGACAAAGCAGTGGCTAAAATTTGATGAAAATAATTCACTTGACAGTTTTAAGAAACTCAATGAACTCTAAGCACAAGAAAAATGAAGAAAATGAATCCAAGATAGGTTATAATCAAATTACTTAAAATCATCAATAAGCAGCAAGCTTCCCAGGTGCCACTAGTGGTAAAGAACCTGCCTGCCAGTGCAGAAGATGGAAGAGATGTGGGGTTCAATCCCTGGGTCAGAAAGATCCCCTGGAGTAGAAAATGGCAACCCGCTCCAGTATGCTTACCTGGATAATCCCATGGACAGAGGAACTTGGTGGGCTACAGTCCATGGGGTCAAGAAGAGTTGGACACGACTGAAGTGACTTAGCATGCATGCATGAATAAATAGAAAATCTTAAAAGCTTTTAGAGGAAAGACAAATCTTATTATCTATACCCAAACAAAGATTAGAAGACAGTAGATTTTTTATTGAAAATAAGAGATGCTAGAACACAGTGGAGAATAAATTCTTTTCTCAGCAAAAATATCTTTCACAATGAACGTGAAGAAAGTAGGAGGGAAAGGGACTTCCAGAATGGCTGAGTGAGGAGCTTGGCAGATCCTGTCCTGGAAAAGCATCAATGAAAATGGGCAAAATTATTTTTAAAAATTCAAAGACTCAGGTTTTAAAGAATTTGAGAAGTGTTTATTCAAGAAAACTTATTGAATCGTAATAAAAACAATGGAAGTTCATGATATGTTAATCTAGAGCTGCTCCCATCACAACCATTCCTCTACCTCCATGAGTAGAAATACTATGAGGGCAGTAGGAGAAGCTAATGTTATTCGGAGCAGAGTGCAGAAAATTCTAGATCCAGTGGTGTTGTCTTCCAACTGAAGCCTCAAGTACCCTAGATCAGAGAAAAGACAGCCCCAGTTTTCCCCTGTCTGAATTCCTGACCCATGAAATCCATGATTGGGTTTACATCATAAATGATTGGTTTACATCATAAATATTGGGCTAATTTGTTACCCAGCCATACTAACTGAAAGATATTTGTAACATGGATATGGGATGCTTCCATAAAACAGAAACCTAATATGGCAGTGTTTTGAAGAACAAATGTTAGGACTAAACTGAATGGGCCTTCTTCTTTCATAGGAGAATGTATGGAAGATGGTCTTTATGATCTCAGTTAAAAATGAATTTCTCTACAAATGTACAAACTGCAAATTAAATAAAGAAAGACTCATACATTTGATTGCATTAAACGTAAGATACATATTCATCAGAAACACAAAATGTTTAAAGAAAAGTCAGGCATTTAAGGAAAATATTTGTAACAAAGATAACTGCAAAAAGATTGATAGACATAATAAATAACACTTATGATTTAATATGGGCTTCCCAGGTGGCACTAGTGGTAAAGAATCTGCCTGCCAATGCAGCAGATAACAGAGACATGGGTTTGATTCCTGGGTTGGGAAGATCCCCTGGAGTAGGAAATGGCAATCCACTCCAGTATTCTTGATAGGGAATCCCATGGACAGAGGAGCCTGGTGGGTGATAGTCCATGGGGTTGCAAAGAGTCAGAAATGACTGAGCATGAAAGCATGCATGATTTAATACAGAGAAAAATATGAATGAGTCAATAGAAAACTGGACTAACTATATGAATTACATTTCAAAGAAGACAAAATTCAAAAATCACATTAATAGATATTAATTTTCATTAGTAATCAAGTAATTGAAAATTAAAGCCATGTGAAATGCAGTTTTGTGCCTTTCAGATTTTAAAAGTTTTTTTTAACTTTTTTTAACCTGAGTGTTCCAAGTGTTTTTTAAGATGTGAAATAATGAGAATGGTTATGATTCAAAATTGTAAAGGTACTTTAGAAAATTAATTTGACATTATCTTGCAAATTTAAAAGTGCACATACCTCAGAATCCCACTCTAATGTCTATACCATAGAAATATTCTAGTTTATGAGTGCCAAGAGTCAAATACAAGATTGTTTGTTCAACTACTGTTTCCAACAGCCAGAGATGAGAAGCAACCCAAATACACATCAGCAGGAGAATACTACATCTGAATGAAAAGAAAGAACTCTGGTAACACTGATAAACATGGATGATTTCAGATTCCTAATGTTCAGTGGAAAGACCAAGTCACAGACAAGTTCATACAGTATGTTGCTGTTTAGTGAAGGACAAAGAAGCCTGGTGTGCTGCAGTCCATGGGGTTGCAAAGAATCAGACACAACTTGGCAAAAGAGAACAACAACAAATAAATTCAAAAATGAAACGAAGCAATATGTTGTTAATGTATCCATTCTGTGCATGCAATTGTATAAGCCACTTAGCACTAATCCTCCCAAATAAAATTGGGAGCCATGTTCTCAGGAATCCTCTTCCCTACATGGGTCTGTATTTGAGTTGGCTGCATGATATTTGGAAGGCAGAAATGAAGCACTAGAAAATTTGTCAAAGTGAGATATAATGGTGAAGAGATATAGAGAAGTTTAGAGAGCCCTGGCTTGTCCCTGCTTTTCTGTTCTGTTCCTAATTCATCTTTCTGACTAATGCCCTTACCAATCAACAGCAGGCTGAAGCCCATGACCAAGTGCTTGGCTGCAGTTTCCCCTTAAGGCAACAGTTTTTGCAGAAATGGCCATTTCCACAGCAATAGCCATTAAATAGCTCCTGGTACCACCTTGGCAGTCACTTTTGTTTAGTTTCGCAGATTTTACCACATTCTCTGACTTGTTCACCCTCAGTAGTTCAGGTGGATATAAGATCTGATCACTATCACAAATGGCTTTTTGTTATTGTATTACTTTTCTGGAGTTCCCATAAAAAAATACCAAACACTGGGTGGCTTCAACAACCGAAATATTTTCTTAACAGTTCAGTCTATAACAACCATAACACTGGTGATGTTCCTGTTTTCCTGATATATCTTCACATTTAATAACACTATAGTAAGAAGAAATGAAATTGTAAACACACAAATAAGAATAGCAGTTACTATGGGAGAGAATATTTCCTTTAGCATCTCTTTAGCAAATCTGAATTTCTTGAAAGTTCATTGCTCAAGAAAGCTGTTCAGTTAATATTCTTGTATGTGACCTTGCAAGCATAATAGACCATTGCTGACTCATCACTTTCCTTTCCTTGCTATCTTCAAAACTGTCCTTTGCTTACCTCTTTCATTTCAAAAATCTCTCAACTATAATATAGAACAGAAATTGCAAAGTGGTGACCCTGGTTCATATCCTGGCTACAGATATATTTTGCTTATACAAGTATTTTTTAAATTTTTATTTGGGTATAATTGATTTACAATGCTGTATAAGTTTCAAGCATACAGCAAAGTGAATCTGATATATATATATATCTCCACTCTTCTTTAGATTCTTTTCCCACTTAGGTTATTACAGAATATTGACTAGAGGTCCCTGTGCTATACAGTAGGTCCTTATTAGTTATCTGTTTTGTCTGTAGTAGTGTATATGTGTCAATTTCAATCTCCCAATTTATCTCTCCCTCCTTTTTCCCTGGTAACCATAAGTTTATTTCGTACATCTGTTAACTATTTCGGTTTTGTAGATAAGTTCATTTGTAGCCTTTTTTTTTATTTCACAAATAAGTAATATCATATGATATTTGTCTTTCTCTGACTTACTTCACTAGAAAGATGATCTCTAGGTCCATCCATGTTGCTGCAAATGGCGTTATTTTGTTCTTTTTTATTTAAGTGCTAATCATTTTGTGATTTAGCTGCCAACATTTTAAAACTGGGAAAATTTACACAAAAATCTGGACTTCTGAATCTTTAAGTTGGAAGATCTAATAACATTGACCACATGCACCATCTTGTCTTACATTCAGCCAGTTTACTTCACTTATTGTAACCATTTCTTCACTGTTGGCATTTGAGCTGGTGGCTACAACTTCTAATAAGAAAGTTAGCATATAAAACATTTTCCTCATTTTCAGGCTCCTTGACCCCAAAACACTCACATGTTCATTCTCTCTTGAGTCCTACTCTCATGAGAAAATACAACTGTTTCTAGAAATTTAAGAAATGAGTAATTTACAACCAACTAGTAGTCAGCTATCCTAGAGATATTTTCACTTTTAAAGAGGCAACCTAAGGAAAGGAAGACATTTCTGCTTTGCATCCCACTGCTTCTTGTGCTTTGCTTTTCATAATACTCAACTCACTTGTCATTATTTGTTCACTGTTATTTTCTGCAGTAGATGGTAGTAAGTTCTATGAGGGCAGAAACCATGTCTGTTTTTTTCACTTCTGCTTGATCTATGTCACTGAGTAAGCCTCAGAGAATTTTTTTTAAATAAAGGGATAAATGTGTATCTTATCCCTGATTTTCTTAGTGATTTTGGTTTAAAGCCAGTCTGACATTTAGCTCTTTGCTGTCCAGATAAGCTTTATTTGATGGTAATACCACCAGAGGACAAATTCTAAGGAGTTGGTCTTGTATTCTTAAGTAATCTACTGATAACAGCCCTGGTCCAGGATTAAATAAGGAAATCTTCCACCAGATGACAGAACCTGTCCCTTTTAATAATCGGTGTGTGGGAGAAGCATACAAAATAAAAGGATTTCTTATGCCTTAGTGACCAGTCCAAGCTTTTTAAAAAAGTGTGTGTGTGTGTGTGTGTGTGTGTGCATGTGTGTGAGAAAGAAAGAGAGAGAGAGTCATTGATTCTATCCTATGTGCTATTAGACATCTAAACAAAACACACAGGAGAGAGAAAATCCCCACCAAACGAGAGACTTAGGGAGCAAAACAATTTTCCAGAATGAGAGAGAAGATATAGAACAAGGCTTAGAAATATTAGAAGATTTGAATTTATAAGTTTGGCCTAAGTGTACTTTCAACTTGGACAATCTATTGATTTAGTGTCTCAATAAATTAAATTGAAATTGCATTTCTCATTTCAAAAAGTCTTTTTCCATTTGTCCAAACAAGCATAACTTTAAATATGTTTTATCCATTATAGGTTGGTGTAATGTAATTTACAGATTGGTTATAGAGAGCAGGATTGGAACAATGAAGTATTTTAAAGTATTTGAATATTTCATTTGAGACCAAAATACTTTTCATACACATCATTAGAGAAGCAATTCAGAGTATCTACTGAATTGGCTTTTCTCCCCTTGCCCCAGCTTTATTGAGGTGTAATTCACAAATAAAATTGTAAGATATTTAAAGTGTACAAGATTTGATATTTATATATACTGTGAAAGAATCCCCCAACCAGTTAATTAGTATATCCATCACCTCACATGTTGTGGTCGTTTTTACAGACCAGGGCCTGGTGGATCAGAGTCAACGAAAAGAAAGCAAAAGAGAGAGACTAATATTCCCTGGGTTACATGGAAAACCAATAAAGCCCTAGAATAGGGCTTGTACTGCTCACAAAGGTACAGGGTGTCCTCTCGAGGAGGTCTTGAAACCCCGGGCAAGAAAGTGAGCTCGGCAGGCCTCCACACTCCAAAAAACTAGCCAGAAAGGGAAAGAAGGATACGGGGGACCCAAGTTTCTAGTGGAACAAGGGTGTTTTATTCATGTTTGCATGAGCTTATATATTGTTATACAAGGAAGCTTTAGGAAGAAATAAAGTTAGGCAAAGAACAAAAAACCAGATGTATAACAACCGTTACAAGGGAAAGAAATAACAATCGTCACAAGGCCAGAAGACAGTCCATATCTTGAGTAAGAGGGTCGTGATTAAATAGTTTTACCTTAGGGTAAAAGGTTACTGAAGGAAATCCATGCATGTGTTCCATCCCATGACCTCAGTCCTGGGAACAGCGTGCCGCTCCACTCCTTCCTGTCTACCAGGAACTGATAAGCAACAGAGGGTTCATGAGAAACAGAAAACAACATACAGGAATCCTAAAGTTAAATGTTCCCTGAAAATTCGCCCTATTTTATTATATATGCAAAAAAGACACTGACCATTTGAGTTTGTTTACTCTTAACAATTTTTTGTAGAAAGGCAATGGTATACAACAAATATAATTATCAGGACAATTACCAAAGTTATAATTCCAGACCCAGTGCTATGAGTAATGCTCTAAAGCCCTCCTTGAGGGTCTAGCCCAGATAATTGATCAGCTAGTTGTTCAGCTAAAGTTTCCAAATTTTTGGAAGAGGGCAGACTTTTAGAAAAGGTTTCAAAAATTTCTTTTTGCAATAATTATACATTCAGTGAGGCATTATCATGTATATTTTGTAAATGAAATTTGATTTGTTCCCAGTTGTAGGCACTATGGTTGAATTGAACAGGTGTAACACAAAACTGAGAATTTCAATCACATTTTAGTATCACTTGTTTTTGCAAATCTGTTAATTGATCTCTGACCCATTGGATGGCTGTTCTTAGTTCCTGTATTTCATCTTGAACTTCCTCATTTATCTGAGCCTGAGTGGCCCACATAGTATGAGCATCTTTAGTCCAATTTTGAATAAAATTATGTTTGAATTGAGGTTTGTAAAGCAATGCTGGCGATGGCAGCAGTGGTGCAAATAGCTATTAATCCCAAAATGCCAAAAATTAGCCACCCAATGAATCGTTTAGATCATTGGAGTAATTATTCACAGGGCCATTGGAGATTTATCAGTAACCATAGATTACATCAAGATCAAAGAATCAAAACGGATTCATTTCTTAAGGAAATGTAAGAGTTGAGACAAGTTTATAATTTGCAATTTATACAAGTTACAGAATGTAAAGTCTTATTAAATTGTAAGTTTCCTATAGCTATAACAAAAGGAAGGGGAACACAACCTTGTATGAAATATGATTGATTATAATGAAAGGAATAATGACTAGAACTACAAATGGTTCCTGTGAAATATGCAGTCCAAGTTCCAAGCTCTTCTGTACTTGCAGTAAGTTTCCAAATTTCCCATTGTTCAGGCCCAACCCATTCATCGAGGATGATTCAAGGACAAGGGGATGCCATTCCACCGTCAAGCCAGCCAAGAAGTCCTTTGTCATGGTAATGTTCCATCATAGTTTGGGTAACCTTTCAGGATACTTGAGTAGCATAATCACAGGCAGTGCTGTTAATATCATCTGAGCAGTTATATAATCACATACCATGGGGTCCCCAATAGACAATTGTTGATTAATTAGCCACAAACATTAATTTTCCTGATTTGGCTTGACATTTTTCCCAACGAACAGAAATATATTTAAAGTTTTTATAAGTAAACCCTTTGTATAATATTCTTTGTCCTTTCCCTAGAGTTTCAGTAGTATTGACATGGTTCTCATAAAAAGAAAGGGAAGTAAATAATCCAAGCAATGTCCGAAAGTCCTTTTTTGAAGGCAGGATGAAAGCCCAAGCTTGTCAACTAACGTTTATACATAAGTCTGCTGGGCCCATGCACAAAGGAAGGACTTCATAACCTAGAGAAATATTAATTAATCTCCCTTCTTGCTCAAGGTGTGAGGGCCCCTCCAGGCCCCATGGAGGAGGCATATGTATTGAATCATTGGTGGATACAATTGGTCCTTTTTCTGTCCATTCTACAACCTGTAGTAAAGGGAGGTTGGGTATGTAAGCCCAGTAAGTATGATTCATTAGTTCAGCTTGAGCTGGGGAAGCAAAAGCAAGCAAAGCAAGCATAGCAACAAAAATATTTTCAGGACTCCGAGGCATTCCCTGCTGAGAAACCAGATTTTCAGCTTGATTATTAAGGGTTTTTATTTGTCCCCAAGAAGGGAGATCATAAGGTTGATGTCGTCGAGGGCGGTGCTTTCTGGAGATCTTCAGACAGCCATGGCTGTATTGGAATTTCTTCCCCCTCGGTTTTTTGTTGTTTTGTCTCTATTTTGAATGTCGGGGGCCCCCTTGGTTTGGATCTTCCAAAGAGGAAGCCAAGTAAGTTCTTTGGATCCATCTGGAGAAATACAAGCAAACCCCTTTCCCTGTAAGATTAATTTCCCAGATTTCCATTGTTTTGTTAGCCCGTTTTGGTACCAAATGGGCAGAGGAAGAGAGGCATCCTGTGATCCCTCAAAATGTCTTTCTGCTCTTGTTAAGATATCTCCTTGTGGTAAGTTTAAAAAACTTAAGAAATAAAGCTGTATTAACAATAGTTATAGGTTTAGAGAATATCTTATGTTGGAGTCTAGTAAAGTCTGCTTTAGATAAGGAAGATAATAATGCTCCTGTGTATTTCCCCTTTTTTAATTTTTTATTTGTAATTTTAGTGTGTGATGTGTCTGTTTGACTATGTCCTGTGTCTGTGGATTATAAGGAATAATCTATGATATGTTTAATAGAAAATGATTGTGAAAATTGTTTGAAGTGATAGGCAGGGCCATTGTCGGTTTTTATAGAATTAGGAGTTTTCATTATAGCAAAACAAGGTAATAGGTGAGTTATAACGTGTTCTGTAGCTTCATTGTGAAGAGGTGTGGCCCATATAAAAGAATTAGTGTTGATACAAACATGTAAGAAAGAAGATAAAGAAAGTTTAGGGCAATGAGTTATATCTATTTGTCATAATTTATTGGGTTGTAACCCTCGAGGGTTGTGTAATGGATTGAAGATGTAGGGGTCTACAAGTAGAGAAATTATTAATAATATTTTTAGCCTGATCAGTATGGGATTTTTCATACCTGGTGTAGGGAGCCAGCATTGTTGTGTAATAGAGCATGTTGTTTCTCTGGAGTAGCAAAAGAAACAAGTTTATCAGCCTGTTTATTATCATGAGTCATGGGACTGGGAAGACAGGAATGTGTTCAAATATGGGTAATATAAATGGGAGAAGTGTGGTTTTTAATAACAGATTGTAGTTTGAAAAAAAGTTGTTGAATAATAGGTTGATTGGCGTTTATAGTGGAGGTTTTTAAGGAATCAAAGACTATATTAATGGAGTAAGGGTATAGGCAAATAACTTAAATAAGAGCATATAATTTGTTTTGTTGAGGAGAATGAAGTTTGTATAAAAGACTTTATATTTTTTGAGAGACCAGAATGAGGCTTTGGTGTTTTTAGTCCCATCTATATAGAAAACATCAGCTTGAGGTATAGCCTGTGAGTTGACGATGTGTTTTGAAGAAATTTCATAGCTTGTTAGAAGGATAATGAAATGAAATTTCTCCAAAATATTTTAGAAAAGCTATTTGGAAATCGGTGGAAGTTTGTAATGTGTTTTTGAATTCACGTTTATTAATAGCTATCACAATTTTATGAGGATCAGACATAATTAGTGTTTTCATTTTATTTTTATCATTAATAGTGATTAGAGTGATTAAATTAAGGTAGGGTGTAAGTGACTTTATTTTTTTAAAAATGAGTATAGATCTATTTTATTGGGTATTCTTGTTGAGCAAGAAGTCCTGTGGGAGAATGAAGAGAGGGGAGTATAAATAATTTTAGAGGTAAATCTAGTCTCATGTGAATAAGAAACTGTTGTAATTTATTTTGTACAAATAGAATTTCTTTCAGGTCTCTTGAGAAAGTGAATGAGGGCTATTTAAATCAGGATCTCTTTTTAAAGTATTAAATAGATTAGTCAGTTGATAATTCAGTTCAGTTCAATTCAGTTGCTCAGTCGTGTCCGACTCTTTGCGACCCCATGAACTGCAGGACGCCAGGCCTCCCTGTCCATCACCAACTCCCGGAGTTCACTCAAACTCACTTCCATCGAGTCGGTGATGCCATCCAGCTATCTCATCCTCTGTTGTCCCCTTCTCCTCCTGCCCCCAATCCCTCCCAGCATCAGAGTCTTTTCCAATGAGTCAACTCTTCACATGAGGTGGCCAAAGTATCAGAGTTTCAGCTTTAACATTAGTCCTTCCAATGAACACCCAGGACTGATCTCCTTTAGAATGGACTGGTTGGATCTCCTTGCAGTCCAAGGGACTCTCAAGAGTCTTCTCCAGCACGACAGTTCAAAAGCATCAATTCTTTGGTGCTCAGCTTTCTTCACAGTCCAACTCTCACATCCATACATGACCACTGGAAAAACCATAGCCTTGACTAGACAGACCTTTGTTGGCAGAGTAATATCTCTGCTTTTTAATATGCTATCTGGGTTGGTCGCAATGGCACCCCACTCCAGTACTCTTGCCTGGAAAATCCATGGACGGAGGAGCCTGCTAGCCTGCAGTCCATGGGGTCGCTAAGAGTCAGACATGACTGAACGATTACACTTTCACTTTTTACTTTCATGCATTGGAGAAGGAAATGGCCACCCACTCCAGTATTCTTGCCTGGAGAATCCCAGGGACGGGGGAGTCTGATGGGCTGCCGTCTATGGGGTCGCACAGAGTCAGACATGACTGAAATGACTTAGCAGCAGTAGCAGAAGCTAGGTTGGTCATAACCTTCCTTCCAAGGAGTAAGTGTCTTTTAATTTCATGGCTGCAGTCACCATCTTCAGTGATTTTGGAGCCCCAAAAAATAAAGTCTTACACTGTTTCCCCATCTATTTCCCATGAAGTGATGGGACCAGATGCCATGATCTTAGTTTTCTGAATGTTGAGCGTTAAGCCAACTTTTTCACTCTCCTCTTTCACTTTCATCAACAGGCTTTTTAGTTCCTCTTCACTTTCTGCCACAAGGGTGGTGTCATCTGCATATCTGAGGTTATCGATATTTCTCCAGCAATCTTGATTCCAGCTTGTGCTTCTTCCAGCCCAGCGTTTCTCATGATGTACTCTGCATAGAAGTTAAATAAGCAGGGTGACAATATACAGCCTTGATGTACTCCTTTTCCTATTTGGAACCAGTCTCTTGTTCCATGTCCAGTTCCAAGGGTTGCTTCCTGACCTGCATACAGGTTTCTCAAGAGGCAAGTTGGGTGGTTTGGTATTCCCATCCCTTTCAGAATTTTCCAAAGTTTATTGTGATCCACACAGTTAAAGGCTTTGGCATAGTCAGAAGCAAGGTCTGATGCTGTAAAGAGCAATATTGCATAGGAACCTGGAATATTAGGTCCATGAATCAAGGCAAATTGGAAGTGGTCAAACAGGAGATGGCAAGAGTTAATGTTGACATTCTAGAAATCAGTGGACTAAAATGGACTGGAATGGGTGAATTTAACTCAGATGACCATTATATCTACTATTGTGGGCAGGAATCCCTTCTTAGAAATGGAGTAGCCATCATGGTCAACAAAAGATTCCAAAATGCAGTACTTGGATGCAATCTGAAAGATGACAGAATGATCTCTGTTTGTTTCCAAGACAAACCATTCAATATCACAGTAAGCCAAGCCTATGCCCCAATCAGTAATGCTGAAGAAGCTGAAGTTGAACGGTTCTATGAAGACCTACAAGACCTTTTAGAACTAATACCCAAAAGAGATGTCCTTTTTATTATAGGGGACTGGAATGCAAAAGTAGGAAGTCAAGAAACACCTGGGGTAACAGGCAAATTTGGCCTTGGAATACGGAATGAAGCAGGGCAAAAATAATAGTTTTGCTAAGAGAACGACTGGTTATAGCAAACACCCTCTTCCAACAACACAAGAGAAGACTCTACACATGGACATCACCAAATGGTCAACACCGAAATCAGATTGATTATATCCTTTGTAGCCAAAGATGGAGAAGCTCTATACAGTCAGCAAAAACAAGACTGGGAGCTGACTGTGGCTCAGACAATTAGCAATATTTAAAGAGGGTCTAATCCAATTTATACCACTTAAAAGTTTTTGAAAATTATTTAAGATTGATAATTTATCAGTATGAATCTGTGTTAGTTGTGGCGTAATACATTGTCTACTAACAACAAATCCTAAGTAATGGTAAGGTGTAGAGGTTTGATTTTTTTCAGGGGCAATGATTAATCCAGAGTATTTTAAGCATTGTTAAGCTATGTCAAACATGTGTTGAGTTTTTAAAATAGATGGAGCTGAAAACAATATATCATCTACATAATGAATAACAAGAAAGTTAGGAAATTTTTTTTTTATAGGTTTAAGGGCTTTAGCTACATAGTATTGACACATGGTGGGAGAATTCATCATTTTTTGAGGAAGTACAGTCCATTGGTATCGTTTATGAGGCCCAATGTGATTAGGATAAGGGAGAGAGTAAGTGAATATCTCTTGGTCTAAAGATATTTTTAAAAATTAATCTTGTAAATCAATAAAAATAATGTGTAAATTTTGAGGAATAGTGGTAGGTGATGAGATTTCTGGTTGTAATGTACCCATAGGTTTTTTAGATGCATTAACTTTTTTAAGGTCTGTTAAGAGATGCCATTTGTTAGATTTTTTTTTATAACAGAAATAGGAGAGTTCTCAGGAGAACAAGATTTCTCAATATGTTTTAATTTTAATTGTGTATCTCTAAGTTCTTTAGTAGCCTGTAATTTCTCTTTTTTAAGGGGCCATTATTATGTCTAAATAGGCTTGTCATTCTTTCAAGTTATTTTAATAATTGCATTGTTTGTTAAATGAGCAGTGGCCCCTAGGAAATATGTGAAATGTATATCTGAGTTTGTCATTGTATAAGTAAATCTCTTCTTATTAGATTAAGGGGTGTATCTATCACATAACGTCTTAATGTTGTAGGTTGGCCTTCTGGTCCCTCACATGGATAGATTTGAACACTTTGATAAACTTCTTGTACATTGGTTTGAGAAATTTCTGTAATTTGGTAAGAGATTTTTTGTATAGGCCAAGATTTGGACCATAAATGTTTGGAAATAATAGTAATATCAGAGTTGAGGAGACCAGAAAATCTTTTACCATTAATTTTGATATTTATATTTGGCCAGGCATATTCAGACACAAATCATGTCCATAAGGATTGTTTTTTAATTGTATTACTTAATCTATCTGTCTGTATATCATTGGAGGAATTAATAGAAATGTAAGGTAAAAGAAGTAATTGGGCAATTTTTTCTCCCTTTTTGAATTGTCATAGTATCTGAGATGACATCATAATTTGGATTTTTCTCTTATAATTTGAATCAGTTATTTCAGGGTGAATAGTAATTCTCTTAGAAATCAGATTAGCTTGGCCAAGTAAAAGGCTGAAAGTTTGTGGGGATATGGGTCCAAAAAATCCAGTAGATATTCTAGAAGGAACTGTTTGAGGGAAAAGAAGAAAATCATTTAGGGCTGGTATATTGATGGCAGCACTGCCAGATGTTGAGGGTTTGAGGGAAAAGATAGAGTTTGTCCCTGGTTTTTGTTGATGGAGACCTGGGGAGTCCCCAGCTTGGAGTTTCCTGAAATAAGTTTTCCTTCAGTATCATATATAGATTTACCATCTTTAGTCCAATGTATGTCCTTACAGCAGCAAGGGCAGATTTTTGGATGTCTTTTATTAGTTTTAATTTTTTTTTATTAGGGCAATCTTTTTTAAAATGGGTTTTATCTCCACATGTAAAACATCCTGTATTTCTCTTTTTAAAAGCAGCAGCCATTGTTTCAGCTAACATTTGTATTTTTTGTGTTTCTGACCCTAAATTGTGGCAAGCCTTCAAATAATCAATAATAGTTCCAGTTTCACAAATAGGAGTGATAGCTTTTTGACATTTTTGATTTGCACTTTTATAAGCAAGTAGTTTCTTTGGCTGTTTTTTGGCTTCTTTTCTGATTACAGTATGGGAAATAGCAGTTTCTAATCTAGCTAAAAAATCAGCATAAGTTTCATTAGGTCCTTGTAATATTTTGGTGTAGCTACCTGTAGGTTTCCCTTGAGGAGTAATTTGGTTGCAAGCTTCAAGGGCCATTGCTTTTAATTGTTTATGCAACAAAGGAGGGCATTGTATTTGAGCTTCTACTGCATCAAATTGTTCTGTGCCAGTTAACATTTTAAAAGTAATTTGGTTTTGGGGAGTGCTGGCTCGAGCATTCATGTTAGCATGATCTCTGGCTATATCTTGAAATCACATTGTCCATTGAAGATATTTTTCTGGTTTAAGGAGAGCTTTTATTAAAATTCACCAATCATAGGGAATAAAATTTTCAATATAAGATGCCATAGCCTTTAGGAGTTCTTTAGTAAAAGGTGAATGTGGGCCATACATAATTATAGCCTTTTTCATTTGTTGTATGTGAAAAAAGTTAATACCTTCATATTTAGGTATTATATTTCCTTGAGCATCAGCATTTCTTAAAACCAAAAAGGTGGAAAAATATTGGCTTCAGAGACTTGTGATTGTAAAGCCAGAAATTCAGAAAGCCTCTGCCATGAAAGAGAGTGAGTAGGTAGCAAATTCTTTACAAATATGAGTATGTGTTAAAGACATCATTGTCATCAAAAAAGGTATTGTCAGCTTTGGTGTCAAAGAGAAACTCAGGAGAGCCATCATCAGAGTCATTTTGTCCTAGATTTGGAAAGACTTTTGGTTTCGTGCCTGTTGGTAGAGGAGAAGAGTTTGGAGCAGCTGGAGCAGGACTTGTAGGAAAATTTTGAAATATTTTATGTTGCTTTAGTGGGGCCTTTTGTAAAGTTTTATCATCTAATTCATATTCATATAACAAGTGTTCTGTCTGTTTCCAAATATCAGCAAGGCCAGAATTACCTTGAAATGGTAGAATAACAGCTTTAATGAGAACCCACTGGGGCCAGAAATCAATTGGAATATTTTTTTCCCCATCTGGTGGCTCATACAACATTTTCTTTGACCCGGTGCCAAATTTCTAAATCAAAATTGTCTTCATCAGGGAACCAAGGATTATATTCAACCACTGTTTGAAGGCAAGCCTCTATGCATTGACATGAAACTGAAAGTCCTTGAATCTTAAATAAATGATGAAGCAAAGTAGAAAAATGGTGGGGCTTTCCAGCCGTTTGTCCCATAACCCCATACTTAGCGACCTCAGTAGGTCCCAGTCACTCCATCCGGAATACCTGTGAATTCCAGGTCCCTGTTCGGGTGCCACTTGTTGCAGTCTTTTTTTACAGACTGGGTCCTGGTGGATCAGAGTCAACGAAAAGAAAGCAAAAGAGAAAGAGACTAATATTCCCTGGGTTATATGGAAAACCAATAAAGCCCTAGAATAGGGCCTGTACCATTCTCAAAGACACAGGGCGTCCTCTGGAGGAGGTCTTAAAAGCCCAGACAAAAAAGTGAGCTCGACAAGCCTCCACACTCCAAAAAACTAGCCAGAAAACAACAACAACAACAACAACAAAAGGACATGGGGGACCCAAGTCTCTAGTAGAACAAGAGTGTTTTATTCATGTTTACATGAGCTTATATATTGTTATACAAAAAAGCTTTAGGTAAAAAATAAACTTAGACAAAAAAAAAAAAAGACATATAACAACAGTCACCAAAAAAATAACAAAAAATAACAATAGTCACAAGGCCAGAAGACAATCCATATCTTGTGTAAGAGGGTCATGACTAAACAGTTTTACCTTAGGGTAAAAAAGGTTACTGAAAAAAATCCATACATGTGTTAAATCCCATGACCTGAGTCCTGGAAACAGTGTGCCTCTCCACTTGTTCCTGTCTACCAGGAACTGATAAGGAACAGAAAGTTCATGAAAAACAAAAAAAAACATCATACAAAAATCCTAAAGTTAAACGTTCCCTGACACTCACATATTTAAACTCCCTTTTGTTGAGAACATTGAAGTTCTACTCTCTTAGCATATTTCAATTAAACAATACATTGTTGTCAGCTGTAGTCTCCATGTTATACATTAGCTCTTCAGACCATATTCATTTTGTGGCTGAAAGTTTGTATCATTTTACCAGTATTCCCCTATCCCCCAGCCCCTGGAACCCTCTTTCCATTTCATTATTTGACTTTTAGAAAAAAATTTTTTTTTTCTTTATAAAAATTTATTTATTTATTTATTTTAATTTTATTTTATTTTTAAACCTGAAACACTGTATTAGTTTTGCCAAATAAGTAATACCATACAGTATTTGTCATTGTCTGACTTATTTCACTTAGAATAGTGTCCTCCAGTTTCATCTATGTTGTTGGAAATGGCAGGATTTCTTTCTTTTTAAAGGCTGAATAATATTCCAGTGTTTGTGTATGTGTTTATATAAGCATATGTGTATATTTATATATCTCACATTTTGTTGATCCATTTTTTTTTTTTTTTTTGCGTTGACAGACATTTAGACTGTTTCTATACCTTGGCTATTATAAATTTTTTTTGTTGTTGTTTTCAGCTGGTAAGTTGTGTCCAACTCTTTGTGACCCTATGGAGCGCAGCATGCCAAGTTCCTCTGTCCTCCACTATCTCCTGGAGTTTGCTCAGATTCAGATCCCCTGAGGAAGGAAATGGCAACTCACTCCAGTATTCTTACCTGGAGAATTCCTAGGACAGAGAAGCCTGGTGGGCTACAGCCTATGGGGTCGCAAAGAGTCAGACATGACTGGCTTTTGTAAATAATGCTGCAATTAACGTGGGAGTCCAGATATCTCTTTGAGATAATGGTTTCATTCCCTTTGGATATATAGCCAGAAGAGAGATTGCTGGATCTTATGGCAGTTCTTTTTTGTAATCTCTTGAGGAACTCCCATACTGTTTCCCATAATGGCTGTACCAGTTTATATTCTCACCAATGGTATACAAAGCAAACTATAGAATGAAAGAACATATTTTCAAGCTATATATTCAATCAAGGAGCTTCCCAGGTGGTGCTAGTGGTAAAGAACCTGTCTGCCAATGCAAGAGACATAAAAGATGTGGGTTCGATCCGTGAGTCAGGAAGATCCCCTAGAGGAGGAAATGGCAAACTGCTCCATTATTCTTGCCTGGAGAATCCCGTGGATAGAGGAGCCTGGTAAGCTACAAGTCCATACGGTCGCCAACAGTCAGACACAAGTGAAGGGACTAAGCATGCACACACATGCATCCACAATATACAAAGAACTCATTCAACTCAATAGCGATTAACTAAAACCAAAATGACTTAAATTTTTTAAAGGGGAAAGGATCTGAATAGACAGTTCTAAAGAAGGCATGCAAATGCTAATATGTACATGAAAAAGTTCTGACCCTCACAGATCATCAGGGAAATGCCAATCAAAACCACAATGAGATATCATCTCACACCTGTTAGGAAAGCTATCATCAAAAACACAAGAAATATTAATAAGTGTTGGTGAGGATGTGGAAAAATGGGAACATTTGTACACTGAATTGGCTTTTAGGATAACTCACAGGAACTAGCTTAATTACACATTTTGTCAGAGAAAGCCCAGTATGGCAGTAAAGAATAATGTATGAGCATGCCCTTTCTACTCATTAACACAGATATCAAGAAAGTACCACATCAAAGTCCAGCTTAAGTTATTGTCCATGTTTTCCTCTTCAGGAAAATATTGGGCCTTTTATTTAAGTTCCAGTGCACACATACTTATTTTACATCATAATCTTTCTTACATAACAATTTTTTCTCATGAAAAAATTCCTGGGTGGATAAATGGACTCTGCTTCACAAATTGATTCTAGTAATGCAGATCAGCAGGGAAGTTTTGTCATCCTCAATAAGTGTTTTTTGATATTATTACTCCAACCTTCAAATTTTCCAGTTAGCAGGCAGGAAACTGGGTAGTAATCCCAAGAGCAATCTTCATTTTTTACGAATGACACTCAAATTGCACAGATCACTTCCATGCCCATCCCTTTGGGGAGAGCTTAGTCATTTAGTCATACCTAGCCATGAGGGATGCTGAGTAATATAGCTTAGCTGGGTGATCATGTCTCCAGCTACAGGTCAATTACTGTATATGTAGAAAATGGAATTTGATGGACAAGGAGCAGTCTTTGCACAGGGAATATTATAGAGCTGAGGCTCTAGACCAACAAACATTTTCTGTAGTGGGTGAAATAATAAATGTTTTAGTCTGCTTGCCTGTGACAAATTTTCCTATGACACATATCCTCTCTCTCTCTCTCTCTTTTTTTTTTTTACAATCTTTTAAAATGTGACAAACATTCTTAGTTTGAGGGTCACACAAACACAGGATGTAAGCTCACAGTCAATAAATTTCTGATCCCTACCCTAAGGTATAGCTGATTCAGTTTCTCAGTCTCCTACTTGCTGTTAGATATTGGAGAAGTCATGGACGTGAGTCTGAGTGAACTCCGGGAGTTGGTGATGGACAGGGAGGCCTGGCGTGCTGCAATTCATGGGGTCGCAAAGAGTCGGACACGACTGAGTGACTGAACTGAACTGAACTGAACTGAATGATGGATTCAGAAATATTTAACAACTGATTGGGAGGTTGTTAAGAATTTGTAGCATTTGTTGTTTTGCATGGTGTTAATATTAATACTCCTATTATGACCAATTTCAAGCTAATAACACAACATCTCTGAATACCAATTTGGGGAAAAATGCACAAAATTGGCTCCTGCAAGTTGATGTAAATCAGTGCACTGGCATCATTCCTCTTACCTGCTTCACTTAATTGTTTTAAGGATTGAAGTGAAAAAATGCTTTGAAAATGTAAAGTATCTGTGAAGCAAAAATATGATAATTATTATATGAAGAAACTTATTAAAAGATGGAAGAATCTTGTTAGAAAATTCTCTCTCCAGCTAAATCAAATTTAACACATTAAAACTTTGAACCACTGATATGAACTGTGCTCTCCTGAGCCAAACAGAATAATTTTAATCTCTTTCACATGGCAGCCATTCAATATATGAAAGCAGCCATCCTATTTCCCCTAAGATTTCTATTTCCCTAGTACTAAACTTTAAGATTTACTTAAATGATGGTACTATTTCAATTATTTGGATTAGATTCTGTAGACTCTGAGTAATTTTTTAATACTCTTTTATCTGACAATGGGGATGGAGCAGATGCATTTATTACACCTGAAGCACTCATGTACCTTCCCATCCAGAAAACAATTTGTAAGCTTTTTACACATTTGAATATACCCTTTTAATGAGGTGCATGGAAAATAAATATTTAGTACATTGAATGGTGTCTCTTGGACTTCCATAGCAATTTCAGTGATGAGTCCTGACAGAAATAAATATTGAGTCTATATTTAATCAAAATCATAATACAAAATTCTGACATTCAGTTCAGGAAGCAATATGTCTTTGTCAGAGGCATTTTGTTTTTGGCAGTAGGTTGCTCTGCTGACAGGCTCTCTGGCACATTGATTCAAGGCAGATATTTAGTGCAACTATGAATCAAGGAGAAAGAATATATTAACCATTGTCCTAAAAATTGTGTATTAATCAAACGGAAAACTGCAACAATTATCATAGAATGTTCTGCCCTGACTCACACCTGTACAGCATCGCAAACCAATCCCCTGCTCATGATTGAACTTCTTTGAAAGTTCTTATTGTCTCCAGGTGACTCTAAAGAGAAATTGCTTTGTTTTGATGCACTGTGTTTAGAGATCACAATCCTTTTACCTCCACATGCCATTTCAGAATCCAAGCAGAGCGCAGAGGATTCTCTGAGACAAGGAGATAGAACTGAGAGTGTGGGAAGATCAAAGCAGCTAGACAAGATAGGATACCAAAGTGGAGAGAGCTATATAGAGAGAAAGCTCAAAAGATCTCAAGGGAGCCCTTACTAGTATGTAGCTGAGAGTTGGTAAGTTTACACATAAGAGGAAACTACCTGAGACAGGGAAAACAACTTTCCTAAAGGATTAGTGATAACAGTGTCTGGTATTCAGATAAGGACAGGAATAGCTTGTTTCCACCAAAAAGATGAGAAAACCTCATGATTCACGAGACCTGGGGTAGAATATCCATAAAGATCTTGCCTCAGTAATTGGGAATAATTAACCCTGGACTGAACACTTATCTAGTTCCACCTAACAAAGCCTAACAGTAAGATCCAAAGGGATAAAATAGATTCCCAGTAAATTCACCGTGTCCCAGAAAAAGCTTAAGAATATTTATAGAAATACAAATTATCCAGCCCCTGATAAGGTAAAATCTACAATGTCTGGGTTTCAACCAGAGATTACCAGGCATACAAAAAGGCAAGGAAATATTAATGATAATGAGGAAAATAGTCAGTTAAAACCACTTCAGAACTGACAGAGAAGTTAGAAATAACATAGACATGCAAAAAGTTATCTTAACTATTTTTCATATTTTCAAAAAATAAGATATGGAAGATATTTTAAAGACCCAAATCAAACTTCCAGAAATAAAAATGACAAAGTATGAATGAAAAATATATGGAATAGATTAATGATTGATTAGATATTACAGAAGAATAGATTAGTAAACTAGAAGACATATTCAAAACAAAACACAGAAAAAAGAATTCCATGTAATGAAAATGACCTCAGCAAGATTAGGAACAACTTCGAGTAACATAATATAGATGTAATTGGAGTCTCCAAAGGAAGGGAGGCATAGAAAAAAATATTTCAAGAAATAATGTCCATAATAATCATCTATGTAGATTATTTTATAGGATCAACAACAAAGCTGATGGAAATAAGCTCTATATAAGTTGAAATAAAAGCCAATATCATTTAAAATAGCATCAAGAATATGAAATACTTAGTGATAAACTTGACAAAAGACTTGGAAAGCCTTTATATTATAAACTATAAAATGTTGCTGAGGGAAATTAAGGAAGGCATAAATAAATGCAGAGATATAGTTTGTTCATTGGAAAACTTAGTATTCAATATCAATTCTCAAATTATATATTTAACATAATCCCAATTAAATCTCATTCTTTTTTCCTGAAAAGTGATGAACATGTTAAAATTTATATGAAAGTGCAAAGAAGCTGAAATAGCCAAACAACTTTGGAAAAGAACAAATTTTGAAAACTATACTACATAATTCAAAAATATATTGTACATAATTTCAAGACATTAATCAAAGCAATGTGGTGCTGATACAAATGTAGACAAATAGGCCAATAGAAGATAACTAATTGTCCAGAAATAGATTCCCATGTATATTGACAGCTGACTTTTTTCACAGGTGCAGAGGTTCTTCAATAGAGAAAGAACAGTTTGACAAACAGCATTGGAAAATTAGATTGCCATTTATTTAATAAAAAGAACTTCAATTCATACCTCAAACCAAATTAATCCAGTAAGATTCATAGACCTTAATGTAAACTCTAAAACTATACAAATTACAGAAGAATGCATAGGGGAAGTTTTTTGTGTGTGGCCTTGTATTAACACAAAGATTTTTGTTTTAGATTCAACACCAATAATGCATCCGTGCTAAAAACCATTGATACATTTTACTTCATCAAAATTAAAAACTCTTGTCTCAAAAAAACACTGTTACGAAAATGAAAACACAAAATATGAGCTAACAAAATATTTATGAATCATGTATTTGATACAGGACTTATATTCAGACTACATTGTGTACTTTTAAAACTCAATAATGAGAAAACAATTTATTTATTTATTTTAAATATTTATTTTTATTTATTTGGCTGCATAGAGTCTTAGTTGTGGCATGTGGGATCTAGTTCCCTGACCAGGGATTGAACCCAGCCCCCCTGTATTGGGAGCACAGAGTCTTAGCCACTGGACCACCAGGGATTTCCCGAGAAAACAATTTAAAAATAGGTGAAATATTTTACAGACACTTCACACAAAAAACTTCTTTGAGTAACAGATGCATGAAAATTGATCAATGTCGGTAGTCATTTAGGAATGCATTAAAAGCAACCACTATGCAATACCATTACAAACATATTCAGTTCAGTTCAGTCACTCAGTCGTGTCCGACTCTTTGAGACCCCATGAACTGCAGCATGCCAGGCCTCCCTGTTCATCACCAACTCCTGGAGTTTACCCAAACTCATGTTCATTGAGTCGGTGATGCCATCCAACCATCTCATCCTCTGTCATCCCCTTCTCCTCCTGCCCCCAATCCCTCCCAGCATCAGGGTCTTTTCAAATGAGTCAGCTCTTCACATCAGGTGGCCAAAGTATTGGAGTTTCAGTTTCAACATCAGTCCTTCCAATGAATATTCAGGATTGATTTCCTTTAGGATGGACTGGTTGAATCTCCTTGCAATCCAAGGGACTCTCAAGAGTTTTCTCCAACACCACAGTTCAAAAGCATCAATTCTTTGGCGCTCAGCTTTCTTTATGGTCCGACTCTCAAATCCATACCTGACTACTGGTAAAACCATAGCCTTGACTAGATGGACCTCTGTTGGCAAAGTATTGTCTCTGCTTTTTAATATGCTGTCTAGGTTGGTCATAACTTTCCTTCCAAGGAGTAAGCGTCTTTTAATTTCATGGCTACAGTCACCATCTGCAGTGATTTTGGAGCCCAAAGAAATAAAGTCTGCCACTGTTTACACCATTTCTCCATCTATTTGCCATGAAGTGATGGGACTGGATGCCATATTAGAACTGCTAAAATTGAAATGACTGACCATACTTAGTTTTATACACTACAGGTAGGAATGAAAAGTGATACAGACACATTAGAAAGTTTTGCAGAGTTGTTTTCAGTTAGATTTATACCCACTATATATCCAGATTCTCAGGTATTTGCCCAAGAGAAATAAAGGCATATGTCCACACAAAAGCTGATACATAAATGTTTATAGCAGGTTCATTTATGCATGTGTATGTGCTAAGTTGCTTCAGTCATGTCTAACTTTTTGCAGCTCTATGGACTGTAGTCCACTAGGCTCTTATGCCCATGGGATTCTCCAGGTAAGAATACTAGAGTGGGTTGCTATGTTCTCCTGAAGGGGTTCTTCCTGACCCAGGGATTAAACCTGCATCTCTCATGTCTCCTGCATTGGCAGGCTAATTCTTTACCGCTAGCAGCACCTGGGAAGCCCAGGTTCAATTATAATAGCCCCAAATTGGAAATAATCCAAATGTTCATCAGTTGGTGAATCAATAAACAATCCATGGTATAGTCACATAATAGAATACTACAAAGTAATACAAGTAGTGATACAAGTAAGCAATACAAAATAATGAACTATTGATACAACAACATGGGTTAGTCTCAAAATGATTATACTGAGTAAAAAAAAAAGTATATATCATACAATAAATTTATATACATTATTTAAAATGCAGATTAAAGTATTATAACAGAAAGCCTCAGGCCAGAATGGGTGATGACTGGTTGTGGGAGGGAAGCATGGGAGTATGAACTGAACTTTGTCCCTGAAAAATTCATATATTGAGTCTCTAATGCCCAATGTGATAGTACAGTATTTGGTTGAAGTCAAGAAGGTGGGGCTCTTGTCATGGGATTGGTGCCCTTATAAAAAGAGACCCAGACATCTTGTTTTCCCTTTCTCTCTTTGTTCTTAACCCAACATCTTGTGCTGCATTTCCCCTGTTCATTTGTTGATTCATAAACAATAGGAGCAGAGGGAGTGGCAAAAAGCACTCAAACAGAGCTAGGGAGACAAAAATAGGAGTTTCAGGTTTTCAAATATTAGGATTTGTAAGAACAAAATCAAGAAGAGAAAAAGTACACAATGAAGTGAGCCTGCTCCTCATGTCTCTGAGTTGCTTTTCTTTTCTAGGCATTCAACAATTGATAGGTGGCTTAGGACAAGGAAAAGAAGGGTCAACCAGAAAGCAGCTGCTGACAAACTGAGAAGCTAAGCAGAACTGTTGACAATCTTCACAAGGCTTAAGAGAAAACAAAATACTCATGAAGAACCACAAAGTTCATGGACTTTGGGAAACACCCAAGGCTATCAACTGGAACCCAAGAGGGTTATACATAGAGGAATGGGGTTGGCGGGAAATATATCAGGCTTTATAACAGAACTTCCCCTCAAAATACCTAAATTTATTATTGAATGAAGATAAGTTGAGCCTTTTCTAACTGCTTGCTAGAACCTAAAGAAAATCCTGCTTGATGAAAAATTTTCCATATAAAATTTAATTTCAAAATTGGATATGGACAGTTTTAAGGAAAAGAAAATCAGAGGTCAATCTCACTCAAATACAAATACAAAATTCCAGCAATAGAAAAGTAAAAACAAATGAGTTCTATCAGTGTACAGGAGAAACAATGTGCGGATATTTGGGATGGTAGAGTGAGGACCTCTGTAAATTTGTTTCTCTTTATTTTTAAAAGCAATAAAAACACTGACACAAATGGTCTAGATCAACTTTTTCAGATTTCTAGAAATTAACAAAAAGCTCTCAAAAATCCAATAACCATTTATTCAGAAAAACTCCTGAACCTTTGGTTCAATTCAGTTCAGTTCATTTCAGTCACTCAGTCATGTCCAACTCTTTGTAACCCCATGGACTGCATCATGCCAGGCCTCCCTGTCCATCACCAACTCCTGGAGTTTACCCAAACTCATGTCCATCGAGTCCGTGATGCCATCCAACCATCTCATCTTCTGTCATCACCTTCTCCTCCTGCCCTCAATCTTGCCCAGCATCAGGGTCTTTTCAAATGAGTCAGCTCTTCGCATCAGGTAGCCAAAATATTGGAGTTTCAGCTTCAACACCAGTCCCTCCAATGAACACTCAGGACTGATCTCCTTTAGGATGGACTGGTTGGACTTCCCTGCAGTCCAAGGGGCTCTCAAGAGTTTTATCCAACACCACAGTTCAAAAGCATAGATTCTTCATCACTCAGCTTTCTTTATAGTCCAACTCTCACATCCATACAGGACTACTGGTAAAACCATAGCCTTGACTAGATGGACCTTTGTTGACAAAATAATGTGTCTGCTTTTTAATATGCTGTCTAGGTTGGTCATAACTTTACTCCCAAGGAGTATGCGTCTTTTAATTTCATGGCTGCAGTCACCATCTGCAGTTATTTTGGAGCCCCTCCAAAATAAAGTTAGAGAAGGCAATGACAACCCACTCCAGTACTCTTGCCTGGAAAATCCCATGGACGGAGGAGCCTGGTAGGCTGCAGTCCATGGGTTCGCTAAGAGTCAGACATGACTGAGCGACTTCACTTTCACATTTCATTTTCATGCATTGGAGAAGGAAATGGCAACACACTCCAGTGTTCTTGTGTGGAGAATCCCAGGGACTGGGGAGCCTGGTCGGCTGCTGTCTCTGGGGTCGCACAGAGTCGGACATGACTGAAGCAACTTTGCAGTAGCAGCAGCAGCAAAATAAAGTCTGCCACTGTTTCCACTGTTTCCCCATCTATTTGCCATGAAGTGATGGGACTGGATGAACCTCTGAAGGAACAGTAAAATTTGAGATTTTTTGACTTAAACTGGGCTTCCCAGGTGGCGCTAATGGCAAATAACCCGCCTGCCAATGCAGAAGATGTGAGAGACGCAAGTTCGATCCCTGGGTTGGGAAGATCCCCTGTAGAAAGGAATGGCAACCCACTCCAGTATTCTTGCCTGGAGAATCCCATGGACAGAGAGTCTCGCAGGTTACCGTCCATAGAGTAGACTTAGGCTACACCAAACATCTCTCACCAGATCAATGGCAACCTTGAAAAGAGCAGCCTCCCATTCATAGCCCCATTGTTGCTATGAAATCCAGCAGCCTTGTAACCATGAAGGGGGCTGACTTGATATGGAGTCCCTTGAAAAGCCTCATCCATAGAGAATTGGCCATCTCACATCTCCTTGCCTGGGTTTCCATGGTTGTTCAGATGGTAAAGAATTAGCCTGCAATGCAGGAGACCTCAGAGAAGGCAGGGGCAACCCACTCCAGTACTCTTGCCTGGAAAATCCCATGGATGGAGGGGCCTGGTTGGCTGCAGTCCATGGGGTCGCTAAGAGTCAGACACGACTGAGTGACTTCACTTTCACTTTTCACTTTCATGCATTGGAGAAGGAAATGGCAACCCACTCCAGTGTTCTTGCCTGGAGAATCCCAGGGATGGCGGAGCCTGGTAGGCTGCCGTCTATGGGGTCACACAGAGTCGGACACGACTCAAGCAACTTAGCAGCAGGAGACCTGGGTTCGATCCCTGGGTCTGGAAGATCCCCCGAGAAGGGAATGGCCACCCACTCCAGTATTCTCACCTGGAGAATTCCACGGACAGAGGCTACAGTCCATGGAGTGGCAAAGGGTTGGACAAAACTGAGTGACTGACACTTTCATACTTTTCACTTTACATCTCCTTGGAAAAGTCCCAATCACAGGGCCTTGTCAGTATTCGAGCTGACTCAGTGATCACTTCTTGAGAAAAGCCTTATCATTGGGGTTTGGTGAAAACAACCATGGGCAATTATGTAACACTGCACCTGGGACAAGGAAAAGACTGACCAGAGCCCTCAAAAGGAATCTGAAGAATGACACGTCCATAAAGACTTTTGAAAATCTTAGATGCATTCTTGCAAAGCTAAAAGGCTGCATACACGTCCAGGTTTGGACACCTGTCTTAGAAAGAGCTGAGAAGACCCTAAGCCCTCACCTCTGGATGACCTTGAGGCCCTGCCAAGTAAATACTGTTTATTCAAAGCTTATTATAGCAACAGAGTCAGCTACCATCACTTGTATTTTGATAGAAATTCAAAGTCAGACAGAGAAGTGGGACAGCTTTAGAGTAGAAAAAAGGAAGGCTCCAGTAATGCCCTGGTTGAAGGCTGTTGAAATGGAGCAGCTGGAGGCTGGGCATCATATGCGATTGCTTAGGAGTGCTTATTTGGCCTTTTCTGGTAGGTTCTAACTTGAAAGTGGAGGCAAAAATTAGAGAAGCTATCAGTTATTAATCAAATCCTGGCTGTTTGGGCCCAATTATTACAGGAGCTATTATTTGGCTTATTGAACTGGTAGCTAGAGATTGTGGCCTGACTTCCTACAGGTCTGACATTTAGATTGTGTGCTGGCTTCTGGGCTGATTAGTGTAGATGATGGGTTGGTTTCCTAGGCTGGTTGCTGCCACTGTGGATTAGAATTCTATTTTTAAACAGTGTCTGGCTGTTGTCCATCTGTATAGTCAGGCTATCATATTTTAGTGAAAAGTCTTAATATTTTGTAAATGTTTAATATTTTGTAAATAAACATGTAATGCACTTAAAGAAGTGGGGGGGGGGAGAAGAATGAAATTAAGGAACAATTACTGGTTAAAAGTATAACTTGAGGTTATACTATGCAGCTTCACAGGTGGCTCAGTGGTAAAGAATCTGCCTGCAGTGCAGGAGATGCAGGAGACATGGTTTGATCCCTGGGTCAGGAAGATCCCCTGGAGGAGGAAATGGCAACCCACTCCAGTATTCTTGCCTGGGAAATCTCATGGACAGAGAAACCTGAAGGGCTATAGTCCATGGAGTCACAAAGAGTTGGACACAATTGAGCATGCACATACACACATATACGTACCCTTATCTACTGAGCATGCATACGCATGCATGTAGAGAAAATAAGCAAATCCTTGAGCCTGAATGAGCTTTTAAAGACAGAGACAGATTGGTTAAAAGACAGTTTTGCAGCTAAGGTCAGAGATTCCTGAAAGGGGCTCCCTGCTGCTGCTGCTGCTGCTGTTGCTAAGTCACGTCAGTTGTGTCCGACTCTGTGCAACCCCATAGACAGCAGCCCACCAGGCTCCCCCATCCCTGGGATTCTCCAGGCAAGAACACTGGAGTGGGTTGCCATTTCCTTCTCCGATACATGAAAGTGAAAAGTGAAAGAGAAGTCGCTCAGTCGTGTCCGACTCTTCGTGACCCCATGGACTGCATCCTACCAGGCTCCTCCATCCATGGGATTTTCCAGGCAAGAGTACTGGAATGGGGTGCCATTGCCTTCTCCAAAGGGGCTCCCTAGTCCTTTCAAATTGTAGAAAAAGATCAAAGCATTTTTTGGGATGTTGAATCTAAAAATCTCAGTTATTAAGTGGAAATATGTATCACACAGAAGACTAAGTCCACAGAGAAAAGTATGTTGGTAGAAAGGAATGAGAATCAGAAAGTAGAACTAAAAGAGAGAGAGAGGATAGGGGTGAGAGGGAAGAGAGGAGAGACACAGAGAGAACAGCAGGAGAGTGAGGAGATAGATCAAAGAAGACAAATAAGAATACCAGACAAAGAAGACAAATAAGAATACCAGAACACACAAGAAAAATAAGAGTTGGAGGGAACAAGCATAAGGAACTATGGTTGGAATTTATACAATTTATACAATTGTCTCCAGCAAATTTCATCTTGAAAGTAGGCTCATTCACAAAATTATTTGCTTGGGGAAAAACAAGGATTAGAGAAGGTTTCTTTGGTATAGAAGGCACACAGGGTATTTTCCTTTTAAAATGAACTTGACTCTCATGGAAGGAGCAACTTTTACAGAAATTGACATTGCATGCAACTGTCTAGAAGGAAGCCTGATTGCCAAGAGTACAGTGATTTGATTCTGCTGGGAGTTAGAGAGGCCATGTGCTTTTAAATTGGAGGTAAGGCTCTTCTATGATTGGTAGGATGGGTGAAAGTAAACAATCTATTCGTAAGGGGGATCTTGCCAAAAAACAAAGAATCATAGCAGAAAATAACTCAGGTTTTCTTTATTCTTTCTTTCCTTTCTTTTTTTCATTTTGTTCCACTCCCAGGAGGAATCTCTTCTCAGACAATCCATCTGTAAAATGTAATTTAAATAAATGGATCTGTCCTAAAGTTACATGAATTCCAAAGAAAATAAACCATCTGAAATTCTTATTCCTCTAATTCAACATCTGTTGTTTTTCTTTTCACTTTTTCTCAAATACAGGAATAATTTCACTCCTGGGCTGAATGGAACATTTCATACCAAATTTTTATAGAAGGATGTTTTAATACTTGAATGATTAGACTATAAAATGAGAAATTCTAAATTAATTTGGGATGATGCTAAAATGTATCACTTCATTTCTCCCATCTTTTCTGGGAAAAAAGCTTTAATCACCTTGCCTTCAGTATTCCATAGTCCTCTTTCTTTAGCATTCCCAAAAATGTTTAGCTTGGCTACTGAAATGTGAGGTTAAATTTATGGGCCTTGCTTGATTGTTAATCTCTATTTGGAATGCAAATTTAAGTATGGATATGACAACTGGGGCCAAGAGGTTAGGAGGGATGGCAGGGAGAAAAGGGAAGTAGAATATATTCTGGGTAAAATATATGATCTTTCAGAAAAATGATAGAAAATTGTCCCTGAAATTCCTACTGCATGTATTTTAATATTACATATTTGGTATTTTTAAAATATATTGTTTGATATTGTAGCTACAGTTGTGTACTTTGCTAATCTCTCTACCAGTCAACAAAGTCCAAGAAAAAGGGATCTTGTACATTGTACCTGCAACATTGTTCAGCACAAAAAAACTAAATTCAGGAAGTGTTCAATGAATATATAGAGAAGGAAGAAAGCAAAAAAGAAAATGAAAAAAGGGAGGCAGAAAGAGAAGGTGGAATGTAGGCAGGAAGGCTATGCGAGGAAATGGCAGTGATCCCCATATGGAAATAGAATGCTTTATATAATATGAATGTTCTCCACATAAAAGCATAAATTAAAGATGTAAGATGAAATTATTTCATTTTCTGGACTTTTTTTGGTCTCCCACTTCTGCCATTTTTGTCATTCAACAAACAGGCAAACATGTAATTAAAGAAAACAATGAACAGATAGTGGCAAACTATCATTCTGTTTTAACATCAGTAACTTTGTGTTATGGAATTGCTTTTAATGTAATGATCATTAGTGTAAACTCCACTTTCCCTCTTGTCTGCTTCAGTGCACACTGAACTCTTTCTACTTCGATAGTTTTAAAACTTTCTACTGTATAGTGATATAAAGCTTGCACTTCATTTTATGCCACTATGTTCAATCTAGCTAAATATATTGTAAACCTCCAGAGGGATTGGGTAAGACTGCATTCCTGAGTTTCTTCATATCGCCTAGCATGACACTTTGCATTCAGTAGTTACTCAGTAGATAAGTTTGTTAATTAAAATAATATGGAATGGAACTTCTGTTTCTGCTAAAATGGAGTACCCCTTTTCCTCCCATGTCATCCATCTTTCTATTAAAAACTCTGAATGTAACACAATAAATATCATAGGGAGATCCTGAAAGGTGGAAAAGTGGATGGGTTGCTTAGGGGTATTGGGGTTTAAGGAATGATATGGTTGTTAGTTCTCAGGGTTTCCTTATTGACTACCATATATTGAGGAAAAGGTGCTATAGAATCTTCCAACCTGGAACTGTCACCAGGCAGAGACAAAAAACATTCCAAGAAATACCTGTTTCTCTTAGCAAAAGGACCAGAAAACATATGGCCTGATAACAGAAAAGTTTTGGAATGCTCACAGTTCTCCAGCCAAACACCAACAGAAAACTCACACACTACTCCCCAGTGATTTCACCAGTGTTGAGTGGGTAGTCATGATTTTCCACCCTATTCCCAACCCTGACAGAAGTAGGTAGCATCCTTTTCATTTTCCAACCAGTGTAATTGCAGAAACAGCCATGGAGTTAAACTTCCGTCTCCTACCTGGCAGAAGATAGCAGTGCTCTAATTCCCAAGTCACATAATTTTCAACAGGGTACAGCAGTGAGAAGAGCCTTCACTCTCAATAGGCAAAAAAAGACTTAATAAGGAAATGTGAAGTGGGGTAACCACCGCTGTACTTCACCCCATCCTCTCTCATATCAGTGGGGCACAGTAGCAAGCTGAGCCTCTACCCCCAACTGGAATCAGTAAGACCAAAAAAGAAAGGAGACATTAATAGAGATCTCAATCCCCTCACCATTCCCATGTCAACCAAGCCCAGGGAGGAACTAAGCCTCCATACCCACCAGATATCACCAAGGCACAATGAAGTGGTTCGAGGCAGGAGAGTTGAAACTCTGTCCCTACCTCCCTACTCCCATGTCACAACCCCCATTTTCAGCAAGGTCCTATGGGAAACTGAGCTTATACCTTCACTCTGAGGCAAGGACAGTATAAATTGATGGTCCACTTTCCTAGGGTTTAGGGGGGAGCTGAGTTTCCACTTGTTTTCAATCCAGAAATGTGAATCAGTGATCTACTTTTCCCAAGGTGGTATTGCAGGGCCAAGTAGGAAACTGAACATACACATTCACTTGGCCCTCAGCTACACCTCAACAAAGTAATTACCTGCTAAAAGGGATATAAAATCAAATAAATAAGATCAAGTGTCTCATAATATAATACACAAAATATCCAAGATACAATAAAAAATCACATGTAATACACCCCTTAACTCAGATTGGGCAATTACCTGCCTCTCCCTGTAGTGGAGGGGTAGGGAAGAATTGGCAAAGATTTCCAGAATCTCTGACTGGGCTGACTGGTGAGGAATTTCTCCTCTGTGAGTCCAGGTGCAAAGTCTACTTAACTACTGTGCAGACACCAACACAGAGAGTCAGGGAAAATAATCAGGCAAAGTTGTCCCCAAAAAAGGCTGTGGAAGGAGATGGGACATAGCATGGTACTGGGAAGGCTAGCTTTGGGTTAGGGAAGAGACAGTGATCCCTCTACAGTTTGAAGGAAGCACAATAGAATATACAGGGCATAAAAAGTGGCATCCAGACCTCTGCTGGAAATCGAAACTCTTCCTTAATGAATATTTTTCTATGATAGGTCAGAGTTAAAGTCCTCTACTGAGAGGAGAAGGGATAGTGGATAGGAAGATGAAAGAAAGTGACAAAGGTTATAATAATTGTGTAGGTTAACTA
Organism: Bubalus bubalis; assembly: GCF_019923935.1. Classification (NCBI taxonomy): domain Eukaryota; kingdom Metazoa; phylum Chordata; class Mammalia; order Artiodactyla; family Bovidae; genus Bubalus; species Bubalus bubalis. The sequence continues at coordinate 124,303,092 of NC_059181.1, read as the reverse complement.
AAAGAGAAACTGATTAAACAAACATAAGGAGCTTGATGGGGCTTCCTACGTGGTGCTAGTGGTTAAGAATCTGCCTGCCAACACAGGAGACATAAGGGACTGTGGGTTTGATCCCTGGATGGGGAAGATACCCTGGAGGAGGGCATGGGAACCCACCCCAGTATTCTTGCCTGGAGAATGCCACAGACAGAGGAACCTGGTGGGGTACAGTCCATAGGGTCGCAAAGAGTAGGACACGACTGAAGCAACTTAGCACACATGCATGGAAAGAGATTGATAAGCACCTCTGATGTCTCAGCTATTATTGACAATAATGTTTTTCAGCATAATTTAGACATTTGCACAGCCATCAACAAACAAGCTTCAATGTAGGAGCAAAGAGGACTATTTCTAAAACTGTCCCAAATTTAGTGATCTGTAATGTAGGCATGATAAAAAGGAAAAATAATAAAGAACTAAAAGTGCAAGTCAGAAAATACTTCAGTGATTGACCATTGGACGCAGGCTGGGAAAGAGTATATACATTGAGTTCAGAGCTGATGAACTAGGAGAAGGTGGAAGAATAATTTGACAGAAAATCACAATAGTTTCAAAGAGCAGGTGTAATAGAAAATGAGCTGGAAAAATTGAAGGTTGTGGTCAGTTAGGTAGGATCAGAAGTCTTAATGTAGCCATGGGAATGAAACCCAGTACATGTGAATGTTTGAAGAGTCAAGAATATATAAGTTATTTTATGGATTTTAAAATCATCCAAATAAATGAAAGGATTAATAATGGAAAAGGAAGTTGGTAAATGAGAAAGAATATTCATTAGATTGACAGATCATCATTATCGTCTGGCAAACATTAATGTAGCTCTTATTGATACAGGGCTGTTCACACTACTTGACGTATATTATGCTATATAATCTGCACAACCTGCCTTTTAGGAAGATATTATTGATACTTTACAGATGAGAAAACTGAGACACAGGGATATTAAGTAACTTGCCAAATTGCACTGTTAAAATAGGTAAAAGAACTGGGATTGAAGAACAGTTTGGTTCCAGAGTCCATATTCTTTACTACTACACCATGGTATGTGGACATTGGATAAAGACAGAGTTGGAATAAATAGGTTACTAACAATATAAGACTTGAAGCCTGTGGGCCACAAGATTAATAGCATCTGTTTGAGAAGGCTGAAAGTAAAATTGTGTTCTTTGAAAAGATCTCTGTTTCAACGAAGGCAAGGAATTTGGATCAGAGAAAACTGTTTCCATTGGGTACTCACCATTCCCTTATATTCCAAGAGACTGTTTCTGCAAGTAGCTGTAACTTGGCATTAGGACTTTCCATGGCTAGGAACAAACCTTTTGAGAAGCCAGATAATACTCCCTGCCAACTAAAGATGCCCATGTCTTAATTCTTGGAACCTGTGAATGTATTAGGTAACACAAAGAAGGAAAAATAAGACTAACTTTGAGGTGTGACGATTACCCTGGATTATCTGGGTAAAGTAACCACATAAGAGTTCTTATAAATGGAACAGCAAGTCAGAAGAGAGAGAAGCAAAGACGTGGAGACATGAAAAGTACTTACCCCAACATTGCTGGTTTTGAAGGTGGGAAAAGTGCACTCTTGGAGGAGACTGGACTGCAAGGAGTTCCAACCAGTCCATCATAGAGGAGATCAGCCCTGAATATTCATTGGAAGGACTGATGTTGAAGATGAAACTCCAATACTTTGGCCACCTGATGCAAAGAACTGACTCATTTGAAGACACTGATGCTGGGAAAGATTGAAGGCGGGAGGAGAAGGGATCAACAGAGGATGTGATGGTTGGATGGCATCACAGACTCAATGGACGTGAGTTTGAGTAAATTCCAGGAGTTGGTGATGGACAGGGAGGCCTGGTGTGATGCAGTCCATCGGGTTGCAAAGAGTCAGACATGACTGAGTGACTGAATTGAAATGACTGAAAGTGCACTCTGAGGTATGGAAAACCTTTAGATCTGAAAAATGAAAAGCAATGAAAGGAAATGTTCTCTGGAGCTCCAGAAAGAAATGCAGCCAAGCTAACATTCTGCTTTTAGCTCACTGAAACCCACTGTGGGCTTCTGAGCTATAGAATTGTAAGATGATTAATAACAACCACAAAATAATAATAATAATAGCAATAATAAATTTGTATTGTTTTAAACTGCTAAATTTATGGTGATTGTTAAATTAGCCATGGAAAGCTAAAAGAGCCCTAAGCCAGTGGTGGACAGGAATTGGAAGATGAAGAGCCCAGCTTCCTCTCCTTTGAGTGGACATCTCTGGTTTGTTCCCAGAGATCCCTAGCAAGACTAAGCACCAGTTACCCACACCCTGACCTGCTAATTAAAACAGTCTATTGACTTTCTTCTTTCTCCTGTCTCATATCTCTTCTCCTTTACTGTTACTTCCTGGCATCACTTCTCTAATAAACTACTGGCACACTAATCCATGAGACTACTTCTGGGGATCCCAAACTAGGACAGAGATTTCTTTAAAAATTCTATGAAATTCAGGAGGATTTAGGGGACCTTTTTTCTTATGAAGTGAGAATTTCCAATAGAATGCATCTGTAAGGAGGACTGCAGAGAGACAATGAGCCATAGTTCTAGGACATTCAGAATAATGTGAGTTTTGACCAAATTTTTCAGGCATATAGATAGTGCTTATTCATTTATTAAAACATAATTATTCAAATGGTATTAGTTTCTTAAGTATATTAATATAATTTTCTCTCATCTGTTAAACATCACTGAAATGGTCATAATGTAATTTTCTTAAATTAAATTTAGTTTTAATTAAACTATTCTTTTGAACTTTGCAAACTGTAATGGGAAGTGAATTGTGTTATTATTAATACTTTAATTAGCTATCTTTCTAACTTCTATTTAATTATATAATCCCTAATTTAAGATAGCATCTTCAAGTTGAAAATATATAGACATCTGATATTTTAGTTGAAGAACAAAAGATTGTATTCATTTCGTGAAGATTACACCCATTTTGTACAATGCAATTAGGCTTCCCAGGTGGGTCAGTGGTAGAGAATCCAGATGCCAATGTAGGAGACTCGGATTTGATCCCTGTGTTGGGAAGACTCCCTGGAGAAGGAAATGGCAACTGACTCCAGTATTCTTGCCTGGAAAATCCCATGGGCAGAGGGCTACAGTCCATGGGGTCACGAAGATTCAGATATGACTTATTGACTGAGCACACACACATGCACCATGCAGTTATTGTTTTTTATTTATATCAGCAATCATATTCTAACAAATTCAATCAATAAATTAATTTTACCACTTCACAAGCCATCTAAAAGCTTGGGTTTAAATATGAAAATCAAGTTACATTATCTGTGTAGGGGAGCAAAATTTGCCACCCCAACATTTCTTTGGCAGGTGCATTATTTTGAGCTGAAAACAATCAGGTCCAAAAGATCTGGAAAAACCTTTGGCCTTCCCCCTAACTGCCTAAAAGAATGTTGAATAATTTAGGGAAACTTTTCCCTTCTACAAAATTAACACAAATGAAATTAGCCATGTACAATAAAAGACAGTGTTTAAATCTCTGGAATAAACATTTCCTGTCTCAAAGAAAGTTGAAACTGACCTGAACTTCAAAGAATGTGTAAGATTTGAATGAGGAAGAAAAGGAAGAAGAAACAATGCATTTTAAGGGATTAGTTTAGTTCTGCAGAGTACTAAATTCAGGGTGTGTGAAATAGAACTCAGAAAATGTTTGTAGGATGTGTATTACAAGGGGAGGCAGAATAGAGGGACATGGCTCGAAAATACTACCCAACTAAAAATTTTCCTGATGGTTCACACTATTTGCAGCTGCTTTGCAACTATTTAGACTCTAGATGTCTTCTTTTCTTTTTTAATGTAGATCTGCGCTCTGTATCATAATGCAACCCACCCTATGATCTATCTTGGGATGATTTATGCTACCATTTTATTCTTGGATTATTTTTTAGCATAACTGGAAATAAGATTATAAAATTAGGGGAATATATATTATTAATGCCCTAGTCTTTTCTTTCACCCACTTCTTCAGTCCCCTTACTCCACCTTACATATCATAACCTCTTCCTGGGACTCTCACGTTGGTGGCGGTGGTGGTGGTGGTGGTGGTTTAATCACAAAGTTGTGTCTGACTCTTGCAGCCCCATGGACTGTAGCCCTCCAGGCACCTCTGTCCATGGGATTTCCCAGGCAAGAATACTGGAGAGGGTTGCCATTTCCTTCTCCAACTTTCATGTTGCCCAACCCATATTTCATGTCAGAGAGGAAATAAAATGTATTAAACCACTCACAACTAGGAATAATTGTGGGCTTCCCTGGTGGCTCAGCTGGTAAAGAATCTGCCTGCAATGTGGCAGACCTGGATTCGATCCCTGGGTTGGGAAGATACCCTGTAGAAGGGAATGGCTATCTGCTCCAGTATTCTGGCCTGGAGAATTCTGTGGACTGTATAGTACATGGGGTTGCAAAGAGTCAGATATGACTGAGTGATTTTCACTCACCTCTTTCATTTTTAGAAAGCTTTTTATGTAAGTGACAGGATAACATTCAATACTGAATTGCTAGTGTGGATTTTTTTTTTCTGCACTGCTAGGTGGAGACTATTTTGGGTGAATTGCATGAATCACACCATGTGTGTAATTAATTATTGACTCTATCTACCTTTGAGGAGAGCCCTCTTCATGCAAATTCAGAGTTGTGACTTGTTTCATCATGCAAATAACAAGATTATTTCTCTGTTCTTTATCTCCTATGCTAATCCTAGAATATGAAATTTATCCATGGGTAAACTTTACTCTTTCAATGTAAAAAATCATGAGACCTCAAGTGTGGTCTTTTTACTAATTTCTTTACTTGTACCAAAAGGCAAACACTCAGTGCGTCCTCAGGATTACCAGTTGTGCTTCTAAATAATCAGCTTATCTGTGTCTAGTTTTATGCAAGTTGCTATTAACAAAAGAATTTGTGTTTGTGTATCCTGGTTTTGTGATGCTTAAACATGCAAATGAATTTTCTGTTTACATATAACAATTCCACTGATGCCTTTTAGAATTCAAAAGTAAAAATAATCACATAGCACACTCTACATGAAACTGGATCAAATATGTAGAAAAGATGGAACAAAGGCAAAACCAAGTGGCCCTGGTAGAAGACAATAATTTCCCTAAAATGAATTTCTGCTTCCTTAAGCAGATTAGAGAACAAATAAATCTGTTTATTGTATAGAAATGATACGGGATGTATTTAGTTAAAAAGGCAGAATACCCATGAGCTAGAATGACCAGAAGATTCTGAGTTTTTGACCTCTACTGCAAATCTATTTGACTCCTATCAGTAAGAATGAAGAAATTATGGACTAAACTCTTTGGATGACACTTTACATTTTTATTAATTATTAAGTCATAATTAAAAAGTAAATACTACTACAAGGCTAATTATAAAATTTTCTACCAATACTGTTTATTGGAATGGTTAGATGATATTTGGGGTATAAATCTAGTGATTAAATTAGAGTCACAACTGAGCCATAATTTGAGAATAATTTCACATCCTTCCTGTTATAATTTTCATTTCCCTAAGTTCCTTTTGTTCTCCTTTTTTAAAAATGCATGTCGTGTGTAGTAGTGTTAGTCGCTCAGTCGTGTCCAACTGTTTGCAACCCCATGTGCTGTGGCCCACCAGGCTCTTCTGTCCATAGGATTTCCTAGGCAAAAATACTGGAGAGGGTAGCCATTCCGTTCTCCTAGGGGTCTTTGCAACCCAGGGATCGAACCAGAGTCATAAACCATTATAATTTGTTGATAGTCTTTTTTTTTTCCCTCCAATTTGTCTTCATTTATTTATTTTTAGTTTACAATATTGTATTGGTTTTGCCATACATTGACATGAATCCGCCACAGGTGTACATGTGTTCCCTATCCTGAACCCCCCTCCCACCTCCCTCCCCATATCATCCGTCTGGGTCATCCCAGTGAACCAGCCCTGAGCATCCTGTGTCATGCATCAAACCTGGACTGGTGATTCATTTCACATATGATACTATACATGTTTCAATGTCGTTCTCCCAAATCAACCCACCCTCGCCCTCTCCCACAGAATGCAAAAGATTGTTCTATACATCTGTGTCTGTTTTGCTGTCTTGCACACAGGGTTATCGTTACCATCTTTCTAAATTCCATATATATGCATTAATATACTGTATTGGTGTTTTTCTTTCTGGCTTACTTCACTCTGTATAATAGGCTCCAGTTTCATCCACCTCATTAGAACTGATTCAAATGTATTCTTTTTAATGGCTGAGTAAAACTCTATTGTGTATATGTACTACAGCTTTCTTATCCATTGTCTGCTGTTGGACATATAGGTTGCTTCCATGTCCTGGCTATTGTAAACAGTGCTGTGATGAACATTGGGGGTACACGTGTCTCTTTCAATTCTGGTTTCCTCAGTGTGTATGCCCAGCAGTGGGATTGCTGGATTGTATGGCAGTTCTATTTCCAGTTTTTTAAGGAATCTCCACACTGTTCTCCATAGTGGCTGTACTAGTTTGCATTCCCACCAACAGTGTAAGAGGGTTCCCTTTTCTCCACATCCTCTCCAGCATTTATTGCTTGTAGACCTTTGGATTGCAGCCATTCTAACTGGCGTGAAATGGTACCTCATTGTGGTTTTGATTTGCATTTCTCTGATAATGAGTGATGTTGAGCATATTTTCGTGTGTTTGTTAGCCATCTGTATGTTTTCTTTGGAGAAATGTCTGTTTAGTTCTATGGCCCATTTTTTGATTGGGTCATTTATTTTTCTGGAATTGAGCTGCAGGAGTTGCTTGCATATTTTTTAGATTATTCGTCAGTTGCTTCATTTGCTATTATTTTCTCCCATTCTAAAGTCTGTCTTTTCACCTTGCTTATAGTTTCCTTTGTTTTACAGAAGCTTTTAATTTTAATTAGGTCCCATTTGTTTATTTTTGCTTTTATTTCCAATATTCTGGGAGGTGGGTCATAGAAGATCCTGCTGTAATTTATGTTGGAGAGTGTTTTGCCTATGTTCTCCTCTAGGAGTTTTATAGTTTTTGATGTTATATTTAGATCTTTAATCCATTTTGAGTTTATTTTTGTGTATGCTGTTAGAAGAGTGTTCTAGTTTCATTCTTTTACAAGTGGTTGACCAGTTTTCCCAGCACCACTTGTTAAGGAGGTTGTCTTTTTTCCATGGTATATTCTTGCCTCCTTTGTCAAAGATAAGGTGTCCATAGGTTCATGGATTTATCTCTGGGCTTTTTATTTTGTTCCATTGATCTACATTTCTGTCTATGTGCCAGTACTATACCATCTTTATGAATGTGGCTTTGTAGTAGAGCCTGAAGTCAGGCAGGTTGATTCCTCCAGTTCCATTCTTCTTTCTCAAGATTGCTTTGGCTATTCAAGGTTTTTTGTATTTCCATACAAATTTTGAAATTATTTGTTCCAGCTCTGTGAAAAATACCATTGCTAGATTGATAGGGATTGCGTTGAATCTATAGATTGCTTTGGAAAGTAAACTCATTTTGACTATGTTTATTCTTCTGATCAGTGAACACGGTATATTTCTCTATCTATTAGTGTCCTTTTTGATTTCTTTCACCAGTGTTTTATAGTTTTCTATATATAGGTCTTTTCTTTCTTTAGGTAGATATACTCCTAAGTATTTTATTCTTTTCATTGCAATGGTGAATGGAACTGTTTCCTTAATTTCTCTTTCTGTTTTCTCATTATTAGTGTATAGGAATGCAAGGGACTTCTGTGTGTTGATTTTACATCCTACAACTTTACTATATTCATTGATTAGCTCTAGTAATTTTCTGGTGGAGTCTTAAGGGTTTTCTATGTAGAGGATCATGTCATCTGCAAACAGTGAGAGTTTTGCTTCTTCTTTTCTAATCTGGATTCCTATTATTTCTTTCTCTGCTCTGACTGCTGTGGCCAAAACTTCCAAAACTATGTTGAATAGTAGTGGTGAGAGTGGGCATCTTTGTCTTGTTCCTGACTTTAGGGGAAATGCTTTCAGTTTTTCACCATTGAGGATAATGTTTGCTGTGGGTTTGTCATATATAGCTTTTATTATTAAGGTATGTTCCTTCTATTTCTGCTCTCTGGAGGGTTTCTCTCATAAATGAATGTTGAATTTTGCCAAAAGCTTTCTTTGCATCTATTGAGATAATCATACAGCTTTTATTTTTCAATTTGTCAATATGGTGTATTACACTGATTGATTTGAGGATATTGAAGAATCCTTGCATCCCTGGAATAAAGCCCACTTGGTAATGATGTATGATCTTTTTAATGAGTTGTTGGATTCTGATTGCTAGAACTTTGTTAAGGATATTTGCATCTATGTTCATCAGTGATATTGGCCTGTGGTTTTCGTTTTTTGTGGCACCCCTGTCAGGTTTTGGTATTAGGGTGATGGTGGCCTCATAGAATGAGTTTGGAAGCTTACCTTCCTCTGCAATTTTCTGGAAGAGTTTGAGTAGGATAGGTGTTAGCTCTTCCCTAAATATTTGGGAGAATTCAGCTGTGAAGCCATCTGGACTTGGGCTTTTGTTTGCTGGAAGATTTCTGATTACAGTTTCAATATCTGTTCTTGAGATGGGTCTGTTAAGATTTTCTATTTCTTCCGGGTTCAGTTTTGGAAAGTTGTACTTTTCTGAGAATTTGTCCATTTCTTCCACGTTGTCCATTTTATTCACATATAATTGCTGATAGCAGTCTCTTATGATCCTTTGTATTTCTGTGTTGTCTGTTGTGATCTCTCCATTTTCATTTCTAATTTTATTGATTTGATTTTTCTCCCTTTGTTTCTTGATGAGTCTGGCTAATGGTTTGTCAATTTTATTTATCCTCTCAAGAAACCAGCTTCTGGCTTTGATGATTTTTGCTATGGTCTCTTTTGTTCTTTTGCATTTATTTCTGCCCTAATTTTTTAAGATTTCTTTCCTTCTACTTACCCTGGGGTTCTTCATTTCTTCCTTTTCTAGTTGCTTTAGGTGTAGAGTTAGGTTATTTATTTGACTTTTTTGTTGTTTCTTGAGGTATGCCTGTATTGCTATGATCCTTCCCCTTAGCATTATTTTACAGTGTCCCACAGGTTTGGGGTTGTTGTGTTTTCATTTTCAGTCATTTCTATGCATATTTTGATTTGTTTTTTTATTTCTTCTGTGATTTGTTGGTTATTCAGCAACATGTTGTTCAGCCTCCATATGTTGGAATTTTTAACAGCTTTTCTCCTGTAATTGAGATCTAATCTCAGTGCATTGTGGTCAGAAAAGATGCTTGGAATGATTTCAATTTTTTTGAATTTACCAAGGCTAGATTTATGGCCCAGAAAGTGATCTCTCCTGGAGAAGGTTCCATGTGTGCTTGAGAAAAAGGTGAAATTCTTTGTTTTGGGGTGAAATGTCTTATAGATATCAATTAGGTCTAACCGGTCTATAGTATCATTTAAAGTTTGTGTTTCCTTGTTATTTTTCTGTTTAGTTGATCTATCCATAGGTGTGAGTGGAGTATTAAAGTCTCCCACTATATTGTGTTATTGTTAATTTCCCCTTTCATACTTGTTAGCATTTGTCTTACATATTGTGGTGCTCCTATATTGGGTGCATATATATTTATAATTGTGATATCTTCTTCTTGGATTGATCCTTTGATCATTATGTAGTGTCCTTCTTTGTCTCTTTTCACAGCCTTTGTTTTAAAGTCTACTTTCTCTGATATGAGTATTGCTCCTCTGCTTTCTTTTGGTCTCTATTTGCATGGAATATCTTTTTCCAGCCCTTCACTTTCAGTCTCTGTGTGTCCCTTGTTTCGAGGTGGGTCTCTTGTAGACAACATATATAGGGGTCTTGTTTTTGTATCCATTCAGCCAGTCTTTGTCTTTTGGTTGGGGCATTCAACCCATTTATGTTTAAAGTAATTATTGATAACTATGATCCCGTTGCCATTTATTTGTTGTTTTGGGTTCCAGTTTATATACCCTTTGTGTGTTTCCTGTCTAGAGAAGATCCTTTAGCATTTGTCAGAGAGGTCGTTTGGTGGTGCTGAATTCTCTCAGCTTTTGCTTGTCTGTAAAGCTTTTGATTTCTCATACATATTTGAATGAGATCCTTGCTGGGTACAGTAATCTGGGCTGTAGGTTATTTTCTTTCATCACTTTAAGTATGTCTTGCCATTCCCTCCTGGCTTGAAGAGTTTCTATTGAAAGATCAGCTGTTATCCTTATGGGAATCCCCTTGTGTATTATTTGTTGTTTTTCCCTTGCTGCTTTTAATATTTATTCTTTGTGTTTGATCTTTGTCAATTTGATTAATACTTGTCTTTGGGTGTTTCACCTTGGGTTTGGGATTCTTTGGGTTTCTTAGACTTGGGTGATTATTTACTTCCCCATTTTAGGGAAGTTTTTAACCATTATCTCCTCAAGTATTTTCTCATGGTCTTTCTTTTTTCTTCTTTTTCTGGGACTGCTATGATTCAAATGTTGGGGCGTTTAACATTGTCCCAGAGGTCTCTAGGATTGTCCTCATTTCTTTAAATCCGTTTTTCTTTTTTCCTCTCTGATTCATTTATTTCTACCATTCTATCTTCTACCTCACTAATCCTACCTTCTGCCTCTATTATTCTACTGTCGGTTCCCTCTAGAGTGTTTTTGATCTCATTTATTGCATTATTCATTATATATAGATGGAGAAGCTCTATACAGTCAACAAAAACAAGACCAGGAGCTGACTGTGGCTCAGATCATGAACTTCTTATTGCCAAAATCAGACTAAAATTGAAGAAAGTATGGAAAAACACTAGACCACTCAGGTATGACCTAAATCAAATTCCTTATGATTATGCAGTGGAAGTGAGAAATTGATTTAAGGGACTAGATCTGATAGATAGAGTGCCTGATGAACTACAGACTGAGGTTCTTGACATTGTACAGGAGACAGGGATCAACACCATCCCCATGGAAAAGAAATGCAAAGAAGCAAAATGGCTGTCTGGGAAGGCTTTACAAATAGCTGTGAAAAGAAGAGAAGCCAAAAGCAAAGGACAAAAGGAAAGATATAAGCATCTGATGCAGAGTTCCACAGTATAGCAAGAAGAGATAAGAAAGACTTCCTCAGCAATCAATGCAAAGAAATAGAGGAAAAAAACAGAATGGGAAAGACTAGAGATCTCTTCAAGAAAATTAGAGATACCAAGGGGACATTTCATGCAAAGATGGGCTCGATAAAGGACAGAAATGGTATGGACTTAAAAGAAGCAGGAGATATTAAAAAGAGGTGGCAAGAATACACAGAAGAACTGTACAAAAAACATCTTCACCACCCAGATAATCATGATGGTGTGATCACTCACCTAGAGCCAGATATCCTGGAGTATGAAGTCAAGTGGGCCTTAGAAAGCATCACTATGAACAAAGCTAGTGGAGGTGATGGAATTCCAGTTGAGCTATCTCAAATCCTGAAAGATGATGCTGTGAAAGTGCTACACTCAATATGCCAGCAAATTTGGAAAACTCAGCAGTGGCCACAGGACTGGAAAAGATCAGTTTTCATTCCAATCCCAAAGAAAGGCAATGCCAAAGAATGCTCAGACTACCACACAATTGCACTCATCTCACACGCTAGTAAAGTCATGCTCAAAATTCTCCAAGCCAGGCTTCAGCAATACGTGAACCGTGAACTTCCAGGTGTTCAAGCTGGTTTTAGAAAAAGCAAAGGAACCAGAGACCAAATTGCCATCATCCGCTGGATCATGGAAAAAGCAAGAGAGTTCCAGAAAAGCATCTGTTTCTGCTTTATTGAGTATGCCAAAGCCTTTGACTGTGTGGATCACAATAAACTGTGGAAAATTCTGAAAGACATGGGAATCCCAGACCACCTGACCTGCCTCTTGAGAAAACTGTATGCAGGTCGGGAAGCAACAGTTAGAACTGGACATGGAACAACAGACTGGTTCCAAATAGGAAAAGGAGTACGTGAAGGCTGTATATTGTCACCCTGCTTATTTAACTACTATGTAGAGTACATCATGAGGAACGCTGGGCTGGAAGAAGCACAAGCTGAAATCAAAATTGCCAGGAGAAATATCAATGACCTCAGATATGCAGATGACAACACCCCTATGGCAGCAAGTGAAGAGGAACTAAAAAGCATCTTGATGAAGGTGAAAGAGGAGAGTGAAAAAGTTGGCTTAATAAAGCTCAACATTCAGAAAATGAAGATCATGGCATCTGGTCCCATCACTTTATGGGAAATAGATGGGGAAACAGTGTCAGATTTTATTTTGGGGGGCTCCAAAATCACTGCAGATGGTGACTGCAGCCATGAAATTAAAAACATTTACTCCTTGGAAGAAAAGTTATGACCAAGCTAAATAGCATATTGAAAAGCAGAGACATTACTTTGCCAACAAAGGTCCGTCTAGTCAAGGCTATGGTTTTTCCAGTGGTCGTGTATGGATGTGAGAGTTGGACTGTGAGGAAAGCTGAGCACCGAAGAATTGATGCTTTTGAACTGTGGTGTTGAAGAAGACTCTTGAGAGTCACTTGCACTGCAAGGAGATCCAACCAGTCCATTCTGAAGGAGATCAGCCCTGGGATTTCTTTGGAAGGAATGATGCTAAAGCTGAAACTCCAGTACTTTGGCTACCTCATGTGAAGAGTTGACTCATTGGAAAAGACTCTGATGCTGGGAGGGATTGGGGGCAGGAGCAGAATGGGACGACAGAGGATGAGATGGATGGATGACATCACTGGCTGGATGGCATCACTGACTCGATGGACGTGAGTCTGAGTGAACTCCGGGAGTTGGTGATGGAGACGGAGGCCTGGCGTGCTGCAATTCACTGGATCGCAAGGAGTGGGACAGGACTAAGCGACTGAACTGAACTGAACTGATTGACTCTTTTTTATTTTCTAAGTGCTTGTTAAACCTTTTTTCCATCTTCTCAATCATTGTCTGCAGACTGTTTATCTGTAACTCCATTTTATTTTCAAGATTTTGGATCATTTTCACTATCAGTATTCGGAACTTTTTATCAGGTAGATTCCCTATCTCTTCCTCTTTTGTTTGGTTTGGTGGGCATTTATCCTGTTTCTTTACCTGCTACCTATTTCTCTGTCTTTTAATCTTGTTTAGATTGCTGTGTTTGTTTGGCCTTTCTATATTCTGGCAGGTTGTGGAGTTCTCTTTATTGTGTCGGTTCCTTGCTGTGGGTGGATTTGGACAGGTGGCTTGTCAAGGTTTCCTGGTTAGGGAAGTTTGTGTCGGTATTCTGGTGGGTGGAGCTGGATTTCTTCTCTCTGAAGTGCAATGAAGTGTCCAGCAATGTGTTATGAGATGTCAATGGGTTTGGAGTGACTTTGGTCAGACTGTATATTGAAGCTTGAGGCTATGTTCCTGTGTTGCTGGAGAATTTGCATGGTATGTCTTGCTCTGGAACTTGTTGGCCCTTGGGTGGTGATTGGTTTCAATGTAGGTATGGAGGTGTTTGATGAGCTCCTGTTGATTAATGTTCCCTGGAGTCAGGAGTTCTCTGGTGTTCTCAGGATTTGGACTTAAGCCTCCTGCCACTGGTTTTCAGTTGTATTCTTACAGTAGCCTCAAGGTTACTAGGTTGCCTCAAGGCTCTAGGTTGCTCTGCTGGGAACTGTCTGAGGCCAGCCCTGGGTTGTATGCTCTTCCCAGATCTAAGCTGCTCAGGTTCAGGTACTCAGGTACTCTACAAAGGCACAGACTCGGTTGGGCCTGCGTTTTGTGCCCTTCCCAGGTCCAAGCAGCTCAGGTGACCAGGTGTTTGGTGAGCGCAGTAGCTGCGACTTATCGCCTCCCCTGTCCCTGCTGCTCAGTTTCCTGGGTGTACAAGCGGCACACCTTCTCAGGCAGATGTTGACCATCCAGAATCCCAAGAAGTCTTGGTTAGTAATGAAGCCTGCTTGCAGTAAGGTTGATGATGCCTGTCTGGGGCTGCGATTGCCCCCTTCCAGCTCTGGCTGCCCTCGCCTGCCTGTCTCTGGTGGGGGATGGGCTGGTCCGTAGAAGGCTAGCTCTGCTCAGTCCTTTGTTCTGTGAGTGGGCCTGAAGGTGTCTTAGGTTATCCCACAGTCTGGTTTGTTATCTCAAGTTAGTTCCCTCAGATTGCCCTTGGGGTATTCAGGCCCGGTCCTTACTCTAAGCAATGCAACCGGAGCCTCCCTGCCAGCCCCTGCTTGTTAGTGGTGGACCCAGGCGTCAGCGCTGCTTCTCCACTGGGAGTTACCATTGGGCACATAATCTGTGGGTTTAAATTATTTATTTTTCCTCCCGGTTATGTTGCCCTCTGAGGTTCCAAGGCTCACCACAGACTCGCCAGTGAGAGTGTTTCCTGGTGTTTGGAAACTTCTCTCTTTTTTAAGACTCCCTTCCTGGGACGGATCTCCATCCCTGACTCTTTTGTCTCTCTTTTTATCTTTTGTATTTTTTCCTACCTCCTTTCAAAGACAATGGGCTGCTTTTCTGGGTGCCTGATGTCTTCTGCCGGCATTCAGAAGTTGTTTTGTGGAATTTACTCAGCGTTCAAATGTTCTTTTGATGAATTTTTAGGGAGAAATTGGTCTCCCCATCCTATTCCTCTGCCATCTCTGCCATCTTAGGACCGCCCCCTGTTGATAGTCTTATTATTTTATTTATTTATTTTGAAAATTTTTATTGGAGTATAGTTGATTTACAATCTTGTGTTAGTTTTAAGTGTATAACAAAGTGACTCATATATATATATATATATATATATATATATATATATATATACACACACATACATATATCTACTCTTTTTTAGATTATTTTTCCATATAGGTGAGTACAGAATATTGAGTAGAGCCCCCTGTGCTATACAGTAGGTCCTTATTAGTTATCTATCACAGCAGATGGTGGCTGCAGCCATGAAATTAAAAGACGCTTACTCCTTGGAAGGAAAGTTACGATCAACCTAGATAGCATATTGAAAAGCAGAGACATTACTTTGCCAACAAAAGTTCATCTAGTCAAGGCTATGGTTTTTCCTGTGGTCACGTGTGGAGTTGGACTGTGAAGAAGGCTGAGCGCCAAAGAATTGATGCTTTTGAACTGTGGTGTTGGAGAAGACTCTTGAGAGTCCCTTGCACTGCAAGGAGATCCAACCAGTCCATTCTGAAGGAGATCAGCCCTGGGATTTCTTTGGAAGGAATGATGCTAAAGCTGAAACTCCAGTACTTTGGCCACGTCATGTGAAGAGTTGACTCATTGGAAAAGACTCTGATGCTGGGAGGGATTGGGGGCAAGAGGAGAAGGGGACGACAGAAGATGAGATGGCTGGATGGCATCACTGACTCGATGGATGTGAGTCTGAGTGAACTCCGGGAGTTGGTGATGGACAGGGAGGCCTGGCGTGCTGCAATTCATGGGGTCGCAAAGAGTCGGACATGACTGAGCGACTGATCTGATCTGATCTGAGTGTGTATATGTTGATTCCAGTCTCCTAACTTATCCCTCCCTCTTCTTTAGCTTCTGGTAACCATAAGTTTGTTTTCTACATCTGTGACTCTACTCGTGTTTTGTAAATAAGTTCATTTGTACCATTGTTTTTTAAGATTCCACATGCAAGCAGTATCATATGATATTTGTCTTTCTCTGTCTGACTTACTTCAGTTAATATGTTAATCTATAGGCCCATCCATGTTGCTGCAAAAGGTATTATTTTGCCGGGAGCCAGCGTGAGGAACTCCACCCGTGGCAAAGGTCATGAGGAAGGAGGCTCGGCATACACAAGGATGGGATTGAGCCTCAGGAGTCCCCCTGGATATTCTCGAGCATCTACCCCCCAAAACAAGAGTCTGACTACTTTACTGCTTTGTGCTCTTACCTCTGACTTTACTGGGGGCTGTCCCCCACCACCATCTCACTCTCTCTGATAAAGAGTTAACTTACAGCTCCAGTTAATAAGTTCCTGGGCATTAGGAGTGTTTAAATCCAAATCCCTTAGATAGCTCTCTAACTCGCCTGACAAGTTTACCTGGACTCCTACAGCTATGCATACGATTGTTTACAGTCTCCCAGTCTCGAAAGACATGGGAAGCTTAAGATATTCAAATGGCTTAGAGCCTCTCAGAGAGTTAGAAACTGTCAAAATAAAACTAGTAAAAGATTTCATTGATGAGCCAATGCTTGCTGCCAAGTTTCCACATCCCCTGTATTGTATCCTTGGAAGTGTATTAATTAATATAGTTGGTATGTAGAAAAAATAAGTGGTGGCCTTGGTGTTAGCAACTTTAGACCCTTAAGGTAATAAATTCTTTCCTTTGTTGTAAACCCACTGCACCTCTGCCCTATAGGAATGCAGCTTGGTCTCCCCATGTCATTCTTTTTCTCAATTTCTGGCTGAAGTTTCCATCTGGAGCGTGGAGGTCCTCTGAGACCATTTATTTGCCTGGGCTTCTAAGACCCACTCGAGAAGGTGCCTAAGGTGGGGCACCTTCTGCTATTCAAGAGGGCGCCTGCAGCCTCCGTGGTCAGAACTAACCTGATGTCACAGGTTATATTGATTTTCTGCATAAACCAAGCTACTCAGCCTCTTTTCTCCGCTGAATTTTCCTACTGAGCTATCCTCATTATATTACTCTTTATATCTGTAATTAATATTTAAATAAAGCTATTGTATCCAGTGAACTTGCCGAAGCCGTCTCCCCTTTGAATACCCTGGATCAGCCGGGGCTGGACCTTGGCATTATTTCATTCATTTTATAGCTGAATAATATTCCATTTTATATATGTATGACTTCTCTTTTATCTGCTCATCTCTCAATGTACATTCTTTAAACATTTTATTGGGGTAAAATTGATTTACAATGTTTCACAGCAAAGGAAACTATAAGCACAATGTAAAGAAAACTCTCAGAATGGGAGAAGATATTTGCAAATGAAGCAACTAACAAGGGACTGATCTCCAATATATACAAACAACCCATGTAGCTCAAAATAGAAAGAGCAAACAACACAATAAAAAAAAAAATGGGCAGAAGATATAAAGACATTTCTCCAAAGAAGACATACAGGTGGTTAAAAAGCACATGAAAAGATGTTCAACATCACTAATTACTAGAGAAATGCAAATCAAAACTATAATGAGTTATTACCTCACACCAGTCAGAATGGCCATCATCAAAAAGTCTACAGAGAGGGAGGCAGCCTGTCCTCCAAATGGAGCACCTGTGCTGGAGCAGGACAGCAGCAGATTGGAGCCCAAAACCTGCGGGGGCTGTGGGGGGCAGCCAGCTGCCCAGCGGCATGGTGGCATGATCCCAGCTACCTGAGCAATCAGTTGGCCACATTCCCTACAGGTTTTGGGGCTTGAGGCTGATGCGGTAAACTCTGTCCAGTTTTCAAACCACACAGGCTACTAACATTGGAAGGGCCAAGTGCCAAACCCAGACCAGCTCCATGATCCGTCTAGGAACTGAAGCTGAACAATTCCAATCAGGATGATTACATTCTCAGGGGCTCTAGGTGAGACAAATCCTTCCTGGCCACGGTGGTGAGCATCCTGAGGGAACTTTAGCAGCAGAACTCCAGGCTTATGTACATGTGTGACCCCGAGATGGGAGACCAGCATAATGGAGAAGGCACCATGTACATCCCCAGAGGACCTCCTTCCCGTTTACAGAGAGAAGGTGGTGCCAGTTGCAGACATCATCACCCACAACCAGTTTGAGGCTGAGTTGCTGACCAGGAGAAAGATCCACAGCCAGGAAGAAGTCTTTAGAGGTTATGGACAAGTTATACTCCATGGGGCCCAACACGGTGGTCATCACCAGCTCTGACCTGCTGTCCTCGAGGGGCACTGACTACCTGACGGCGCTGGGGAGCCAGAGGACATGGACCCCTGACAGCTCCACGGTGACACAGTGCATCCCCAGAGAGACACACAAGGTGGACACCATCTTCGTCGGCACTGGGGATGGCTTCGCCGCCATGCTCTTGGCGTGGATGCACAAGCACCCCAACAACCTCAAGGTGGCCTGTGAGAAGACCCTGTCAGCTATGCACCATGTTCTGCAGCGGACCCACCTCCATAACACCCGATGTTAGGTGTCTCTGTTTCTGTCCTTGTGAAAAATGTAACGTCTGCCTTCGAGCTGTGACTGAAACTTGATGCTCCACAGTCATTTTGGTGGGGACCTTCCCAGAACCCCCAAAATCTGCACATCTCAGTGTGTCAGGGGGCTGCCTTGTAATTTCCCGGGCCATGGGACACAGGTTGCTGCATGGCCAAGGGCACCTGTGGGAAAACCACCACAGCTGGCTTCTTTTGGAAAACTCATCAGGTTTATGGTAGAACGGGTCATGCGCTGTGTGTTTGCCGCCCACTCCTGGTGACAAATGTGTCAAGTCACTAGGTCAGTGTGCAGGTACAGTGCGCAGAGGCAGGCTCCTCCT
This sequence comes from Bubalus bubalis, assembly GCF_019923935.1. Lineage (NCBI taxonomy): Eukaryota > Metazoa > Chordata > Mammalia > Artiodactyla > Bovidae > Bubalus > Bubalus bubalis. The sequence continues at coordinate 124,284,576 of NC_059181.1, read as the reverse complement.
GCACCCCCACCCCCCACCTCTCCCTAGTGTCTTTAACCCCATCCACCAGTTATCTCACCCCCCTGCCCTGCAGCTCTGTGTCCTGTGCCAACCAGGTGGGGCATCCCAAAGCCTCCACAGCTTTGACCATCCCAACAGTGGGTGGAGGACACAGCAGAGACCTTGACACCAGTCCAGGTGTCCACTGCTGGGATGACCTTCCTGGCCCCACTTTGCCCGGGATTTTGAGGACCCCCACCAGGCGTGGATACAGGCAGGATTGCCCCTGCTTATTGCCCACCCCCAACTCTGGAGGCTGCAGGGGTTCACATCTCTTGAAAGTCATAGCCTGGAGGAAAGCAGGGAGATAGATGGATGTGGGGGCCCAGATGGGGATCCCTGGGGAAGCAGGCTATCCTAGGGTAGCCCTTCCCACCACCCCACTCTCCCCAGTCCTGGGCCCACAGACAGCCTCCTGAGGCCAGGCCCACATCTCAAGGACTCTCACCTCCTCAGTGCTGCCTTCAACCCTGTGTTGAAAATGCCCCCAAATGAAGGCAGGAAGATCCCCACTGGACTCCTACACTCTCTGTTGTCTTTCTTCCCAACCCTGCTCATGTTCTGAATATTATAATTTAACTCTCTGGCACTAGTTCCTGCATACAGGGTCAGGGGTCCTCAGCTCCTTGCAGTGGGCAATAGGTCAGGGCTTGTGTCCCTGTCATGTTTCCTTGTCCCTGCATGGCCCACTGGCCCCAGAGGAGAAGGAGGAAACCCTGGGGGGTGGGGGTACAGTCCTCCAGCAAAGTGGCCAGGGGTAAGCCATAGTCCCCCAGGGCCCTGGGCCTCCACAGAGTCTTTCATGGAAAATTGTCACTACCAACTAGAGTGGGGGATGAGGCCACATTGCCAACCAGTGGAAATCTTTTCCTTCTGTTTCCCTTTTTTTTTTTTTTTTTTAAAAACTTAAGGACAGTAAGTGTAAGACTAGGGCAAGAAACTGATGGGCTCTCTCAATAAGATGGTGAAAACCTGCCCTGAGAATATGGTGTTGGGGGGTAGTGGCTTGTTCTGTGTGCACTGTGAACTTGAAGAAAAACACACTTGACCAAAAAAAAAAAAAGTCTATAAACAATAAATGGTGGAGAGTGTGTGGAGAAAAGGGAACGCTCCTACATTATTGACCAGAATGCAAACTGGTACAACCACTATGGAAAACAATGTAGAGGTTCCTTAAAAAACTGAAAATAAATCTATTATATGATCCAGCAATCCCACTCCTGGGAATATACTTGGAGAAAACCATACTTGGAAAAGATGCATGCACCTCAATGTTCACTGCAGCACTATTTACAACATCCAGGACATGGAAACAATCTAAATGTCCATCAACAGAGGAATGAATAAAGAAGATGTGGGGTGTGTGTGTGTGTGTATATATATATATATATATATATATATATATGAATATTACTCAGCCATAAAAAAGAACAGAATAATGCCATTTGCAGCAACATGGATGAACCTCTCATACTGAGTGAAATGAGTCAGACAGAGAAAGACACGTATCATATAATATTGCTTATATGTGGAATCTAAAAAAAAGACTACAAATGAACTTATCTATGAAACTGAAATAAATTTACAGATGTAGAAAACAAACTTATGGTTACTGGGAGTAAAAGGAGGTGGGATAAACTGGAAGACTGGGATTGACAGACACACTACTATATATAAAACAGGTAACTAATAACATCTTACTGTATAGCACACGGAACTCTACTCAATATTTTGTAATAACCTATATGGGAAAAGAAGCTAAAAAGAGTGAATATGTATTTGTACCATACACAGATTCACTTCACTATTCAGTAAAAACTAATACAACATTATTTTTATATAAGAAAAATTATCCAGAGTGATATTGTATAGAAACCACTGTTCCAATACACAAATACTTCATTGGCTCACCTTGATGGACAGGTAGGATAGAATTCTTTTTAAGCAAAAGAATAAAATTACAACTTTAGTGTTTAAAGATTATGAAATCTATCTATATTTAGCAGCATACAGTCCTTGCCCACATGAGTTTTAGAGAACTGTGTGTTATTATCTGAAGGATATGAAGCATGCCAACTGTATTGTATAATCAGAATGTAGATGTGGGCATAATAATTTAATAATACTAACAATAATAGGAACAGTAACAATAACAGCATCTGTCATCTCTTGGGCTATGTTCAACATGTTTTGCATTTTTTATCTCATGCAGAACTTGAAATGTATCTATGAATTATTAACATACTTCCCTTTTTGTAGACAAAAGAACTGAGGCTCATTGTGGTTGAGTAATTTGCCCATTTTTGGGTAAGACTGGAATTTGAAACTAGGTCTGTTTGACTCCAAATTAAGTGTGCAAACAGCTGTGAGTTTATGTTGGTTTATCTTGAGAAAAGTGATTTGGTAAAATCTGAGAGAATAAATTTAGAAACTTGGAGAGGACACATAGGTACTGCACATTCACATTCATCTATTTGGGTTTGCCAATGAGGATACTTAAGGCAAGTCTTAGGACCTTGGGTAGTTTTATGTCATCCAAATGTAGGGGTGGAAAAATAATTTCCCCTCTACCATCTTAGCTGAGACCCCCCTCTATAAGAAAAGACATTAACAGGAGAAAAACAAACATAAGCTCAACAACATGTTTAAAACAAAGAATATTGCCCACCATCTGGTTCTACAAGGATTAAGTTATTAGCCACTGCAGTCACTGACCAACAGTGCATTCTGAAAGGAATTCAGGGTGAAGAAAACAGGGTAAAGCACTCTGTGTTTTGGAAACACAGACCCTTAAATAGTTAGATATACCTCTGGAGAAAATGTTTATGAACTCACATTCTTGCATTTTTCCATATATCAAAAAGCACAAAGATACTAGATCCTTGTGACTAACCTTTTGCTGAGATGTATGCTCAACTGCACATATTCCCTACCCAAAATCATATATAAACTGGCTTCTCCCTCTATTTCTTCAGAGAGGTTTCTCAGAGCAGCTGAGGGGCTGTCTCCCTGTCTATGGTCCTCAGTAAGACCCTGAATAAACACACAGCTCCTACACTTTTCATTTTCCTTTCAGTCAACACAGCCATACCTCCTGTATACATGGAAGATACTCAGAAAAAACTGAGTAACTCTATGAAATATCCCAAGCATCACCTTAAATACCATCTCCAGCTGAAGACAAAAGAAGATTTGGAGGTGGATGTGGGGTCACTTATGGGAGGTTATCAAGAAACACACAGTTAAAACTAGAGTACAACTGTTACACAGATTTAAGTTTTTGCATTTTCCATTGGTACAAATTTTCTAGAGGTTTGGTCATCTTCCTCTGCGTGGTATACAGAGGGAGACACCCTTAAAATGGAAATTTCCCTTATAAATGTAAATGTGCCTTGCAAAAAAGAAACTTCTGCTCAGTTTTCAGAGCTTCTCTTGAGTCTGATGTTTCTTAACAATAACCAGCTTGAGATAATCTTTATGTCAAAGAGGAATACATGGGGGTAGTATATTTTGCTCCTCTTCACCTATCAGTGAGAGGAGAAAAAACACAGTGCTCAAAGAAACTTAAATAGATTCCAAATGATAGATATGAGTTTACTAATTTTTATTTTTAATTTTAAGCCTAATTTTCTCTTTTATTCCTAGCCTGCTGTTTCTCAGTATTTCTCCTTCTGTCAGGTTAAATACAACCATAGAAGAACCTACAACTAGCTTAATCTTTCCAATTTGTGAATCATCTAGTAGACTGCCTTCAGACTTTATCTGCACTATCAGCTCTTCTGGGTCTCCACCCCACCAGCCTATACTGCAGACTTTGTATTCAGCAGCCTCCACAATCCCATGAGCCAGTTCCTTATAATAAATGTAATAAATCTCTTTGTATATTTTTTGACCTAAAAAAAAATAGACTACCAGATATTTCTCCAGCAAAGATGAGGTTATTTCAGATCAGCAGAGGATTGTAATCCAGGGTCTGCAACCATGGTGAGTCATGTGCAAGTCCCTGCACAGCAAGTGAAGAACACTTTTAGAGGGGAAAAGGAAGTTGGGAGGGCTATAGTAAACAAAGAGTTCATGGCTTTTCACTGGCTGAGTCCTTGCCAGGAAAGAAGACAAGATGATGAGTCTTTTTGTTGGGATCTGCTATCATCACAGGGCATGAGAGCTCCCCCTTCTGGTCTCTTGCATCTATTTAATTTAGGTTTCTGTTTATTATACACAAATATATATATATATATATACACACACACATATATATGTACATAAATATATATGCTGTGCTGTGCTTAGTCAGTCATGTCTGACTTTTTGCGGCTCCATGGACTGTATCCCGCCAGGTTCGTCTGTCCATGAGATTCTCCAGGCAAGAGTAGGAGTGGGTTGCCATTTCCTTCTCCAGGGGATCTTCCCGATCCAGGGATCGAACCCATGTCTCCTGCACAGCAGGCAGATTTTTTTACCACTGTGCCACCTGGGAAGAAAAGTTTTATCCTTGCTCTCCCTTTAAAGAAAATTTATTGGGACACACAATCATAAGATTGCCCCTGATTTTTGATAACACCCAATCTCCCAAATCAGGCTTCCCAGGTAGCTCAGCAGTAAAGAATCCGCCTGCCAATGCAGGAGATGCAAGAGATGTGGATTCAGTCCCTGGGTCAGGAAGATACCCTGGAGGAGGGCATGGCAACCCACTCCAGTATTCTTGCCTGGGGAATTGCATGGACAGAGGATGCTGACTGGCTACAGTCCACAGGGTTGCAAAGAATCAGACACGACAGAGCAACTGAGCACACACAATCTTCCAAATCACCTAATTAAAACTGAAATCCCATAGTAAGTTCTTTCTAACACTCTCTTACTGAGATGCGCCATGATTCCCCAGGGTGTGCATCCCCCATCAGTACAGTGAGTAGTGAATACAACTTTTTTATCTATAGGTGTGTTCCTTAGCAGTCTGGCTGGAGGACAAAGGATCTCTGAGGGAATATGTTGTAGTCTGCTTGTTTTTTCAAATCATTTCAAGAAGACAACATAAAAAAGAAAACAATTGATTCTTAAACATCCATTACTAATCAAGTGAAAACCTACTCAAGTGAATGTTTTTATTAACTAACACATCTTCTGTTGCAGAATACAACTATAGTGTTTTATTATGTTTTTAATCATGGAAATAAATGTATGTCTAGCATAACACCATAATAATCAGTTCATTCATTTAAAATAACCTAAGCTTGTACTCACATATTCACAAACTAAACAATATGCATTAAATAAAAATTATTTAAGTCTATTGCTTGACAGAATGGATTGATCAACTAGTTTTAACTGCACCTTCATTTCAACAACCATTTGAAAATATACATCCTGACCTTTATGATTTTGCCATTTTTTCCCCAAAGCATCCAAATTCATAACGTCACCCATGCTATACAGCCCCTGGCCCAGATGCAGAAAGTATCTTTAATGGTATAAGCTAGATGCACTTTGCTGGAGCAGCCGTGAAGAGATACCCCACGTCCAAGGTAAGAGAAACCCAAGTAAGATGGTAGGTGTTGCAAGAGGGCATCCAAGGGCAGACACACTGAAACCATACTCACAGAAAACTAGGCAATCTAATTACACTAGGACCACAGCCTTGTATGACTCAATGAAACTAAGCCATGCCCATGGGGCCACCCAAGATGGGCGGGTCATGGTGGAGAGGTCTGACATAATGTGGTCCACTGGAGAAGGGAATGGCAAACCACTTCAGTATTCTTGCCTTGAGAAGACCATGAACAGTATGAAAAGGCAAAATGATAGGACACTGAAAGAGGAACTCCCCAGGTCAGTACCCATATCAGGTGCCCAATATGCTACTGGAGATCAGTGCAGAAATAACTCCAGAAAGAATGAAGGGATGAAGCCAAAGCAAAAACAATACCCAGCTGTGGATGTGACTGGTAATAGAAGCAAGGTCTGATGCTATAAAGAGCAATATTGCATAGGAACCTGGAATGTCAGGTCCATGAATCAAGGCAAATTGGAAGTGGTCAAAAAAGAGATGGCAAGAGTGAACGTTGACATTCTAGGAATCAACGAATTGAAATAGACTGGAATGGGTGAATTTAACTCAGATGACCATTATATCTACTACTGCGGGCAGGAATCCCTCAAAAGAAATGGAGTAGCCATCATGGTCAACAAAAGAGTTCAAAATGCAGTACTTGGATGCAATCTCAAGAACGACAGAATGATCTCTGTTCATTTCCAAGGCAAACCATTCAATATCACAGTAATCCAAGTCTATCCCCCAACCAGTAATGCTGAAGAAGCTGAAGTTGAATGGTTCTATGAAGACCATCAAGACCTTTTAGAACTAACACCCCAAAAAGATGTCCTTTTCATTATAGGGGACTGGAATGCAAAAGTAGGAAGTCAAGAAACACCTAGAGTAACAGGCAAATTTGGCCTTGGAATACGGAATGAAGCAGGGCAAAGACTAATAGAGTTTTGTCAAGAAAATGCACTGGTCATAGCAAACACCCTCTTCCATCAACACAAGAGAAGACTCTACACATCGACATTACCAGATGGTCAACACCGAAATCAGATTGATTATATTCTTTGCAGCCAAGGATGGAGAAGCTCTATACAGTCAACAAAAACGAGACCAGGAGCTGACTGTGACTCCAATCATGAACTTCTTATTGCCAAATTCAGACTTAAATTGAAGAAAGTAGGGAAAACCACTAGACCATTCAGGTATGACCTAAATCAAATCCCTTATGATTATGCAGTGGAAGTGAGAAATTGATTTAAGGGACTAGATCTGATAGATAGAGTGCCTGATGAACTATGGACTGAGGTTTGTGACATTGTACAGGAGACAGGGATCAAGACCATCCCCATGGAAAAGAAATGCAAAAAAGCAAAATGGCTGTCTGGGGTAGCCTTACAAATAGCTGTGAAAAGAAGAGAAGCCAAAAGTAAAGGGGAAAAGGAAAGATATAAGCATCTGAATGTAGAGTTCCACAGAATAGCAAGAAGAGATAAGAAAGCCTCCCTCAGTGATCAATGCAAAGAAATAGAGGAAAACAACAGAATGGGAAAGACTAGAGATCTCTTCAAGAAAATTAGAGATACCAAGGGAATATTTCTTGCAAAGATGGGCTCGATAAAGGATAGAAATAGTATGGACCTAACAGAAGCAGAAGATATTAAGAAGAGGTGGCAAGAATACACACAAGAACTGTACAAAAAAAATCTTCACGACCCAGATAATCACAATGGTGTGATCACTCACCTAGAGTCAGATACCCTGGAGTGTGAAGTCAAGTGGGCCTTAGAAAGCATCACTACGAATAAAGCTAGTGGAGGTGATAGAATTCCAGTTCAGCTATTTCAAATCCTGAAAGATGATGCTGTGAAAGTGCTACACTTAATATGCCAGCAAATTTGGAAAACTCAGCAGTGGCCACAGGACTGGAAAAGGTCTGTTTTCATTCCAATCCCAAAGAAAGACAATTCCAAAGAATGCTCAAACTACCACACAATTGCACTCATCTCACACACTAGTAAAGTAATGCTCAAAACTCTCCAAGCCAGGCTTCAGCAATACGTGAACCGTGAAGTACGTGAACCGTGAACTTCTAGATGTTCAAGCTGGTTTTAGAAAAGGCAGAGGAACCAGAGACCAAATTGCCAACATCCACTGGATCATCAAAAAGGCAAGAGAATTCCAGAAAAAAAAAATCTATTTCTGCTTTATTGACTATGCCAAAGCCTTTAACTGTGTGGATCACAATAAATTGTGGAAAATTCTGAAAGAGATGGGAATACCAGACCACCTGACCTGCCTCTTAAGAAACCTGTATGCAGGTCAGGAAGCAACAGTTAGAACTGGACATGGAACAACAGACTGGTTCCAAATAGGAAAAGGAGTATGTCAAGGCTGTATATTGTCACCCTGCTTATTTAACTTCTATGCAGAGTACATCATGAGAAACGCTGGGCTGGAAGAAGCACAAGCTGGTATTAAGATTGCTGGGAGAAATATCAATAACCTCACATATACAGATGACAACACCCTTATGGCAGAAAGTGAAGAGGAACTAAAAAGCTTCTTGATGAAGGTGAAAGAGGAGAGTGAAAACGTTGACTTAAAACTCAACATTCAGAAAATGAAGATCATGGCATCCGGTCCCATCACTTCATGGGAAATAGATGGGGAAACAGTGGAAACAGTGTCAGACTTTATTTTGGGGGGCTCCAAAATTACTGCAGATGGTAACTGCAGCCATGAAATGAAAAGACGCTTACTCCTTGGAAGGAAAGTTATGACCAATCTAGATAGCATATTGAAAAGCAGAGACATTACTTTGCCAACAAAGGTCCGTCTAGTCAAGGCTATGGTCTTTCCAGTGGTCATGTCCGGATGTGAGAGTTGGACTGTGAAGAAAGCTGAGCGCCAAAGAATTGATGCTTTTGAACTGTGGTATTGGAGAAGACTCTTGAGAGTTCCTTGGACTGCAAGGAGATCCAACCAGTCCATTCTGAAGGAGATCAGCCCTGGGATTTCTTTGGAAGGAATGATGCTAAAGCTGAAACTCCAGTACTTTGGCCACGTCATGCGAAGAGTTGACTCATTGGAAAAGACTCTGATGCTGGGAGGGATTGGGGGCAGGAGCAGAAGGGGACGACAGAGGATGAGATGCCTTGATGGCATCACTGACTCGATGAACGTTAGTCTGAGTGAACTCCGGGAGTTGATGATGGACAGGGAGCCCTGGCGTGCTGTGATTCATGGGGTCGCAAAGAGTCGGACACAACTGAGCAACTGAACTGAAGTGAGATGTGCTTTATCAACAGGAAAACAGGAAGCCACAAATGGGGAAAACTAGACTAAATTGGTTAGATCCAAAATGGTTGACAAAGTAGGCTTTTCTCATTATATACACATTAGAATACATTATCATGCTAAGATCTCCTCCCCACGTGCACCACTACTGGATGGTCTTGACCATACAAGGGGAGATAGACAGTGTGGACTCAATTCTTGAAACTCTCTGCCTTTTATAAGAATTTAGAAGATGTTGGACTTCACTCAGATCCCTCCCCTTTGCCCCTTACCTGTAAAAACTTTCTCCTGACCTTAGGCCAGTGAGAAGATGCTTTCAGAGCAAGCGCTCCCCTTCTCAATTCTCTGGCCATTGAATAAAAGCCTGTCTTTCTTTTAAGAAGTAAGTTCTCTGAATTCTTATTTTTAAAATTTTTAATTTATTATTGGCTGTGCTGGGTCTTCATTGCTGCGTGGGCTTTCCTCTACTTGCGGTGAGCGGGGCTTACTCTCTAGTTGGGATGCACTGGTTTCTCATTATGGTGGTTTCTCTTGTTGCCGATCACAGGCTTTAGGGTGTGCAGGCTTCAGTATTTGGGGCACATGAGCTCAGTAGTTGTGGTTCCCAGGCACAGGCTCAGTAGTTGCAGCTTATGGGCTTAGTTGCTCTGCAGCATGTGGGATCTTCCTGGATGAGGGATTGAATTCTTGTCTTCTGCATTGGCAGGTGGATTCTTTATCACTGAGCCACCAGGGAAGCCGAACCCTGTCTTTCTTGCACCCAATTAATTTTCCTTATTGGCAGCAAGAACGTAAAAGGGAAAGAATCCAATGACAGAGACCAGAGCTTCATTTCAGCTAGGGCCTAAAGAGGGGGGCTGCTCATCTAATTCAGTAACAATAAAATGTTAAGTTCTCTTTAATCTTTTTTCACCAGTGTTGGTGTTTGTATCCAGTATAAACTGGAAATCCTCAGTGGAGAGTACATGTAGGTGCAAATATAGTTTCAACACATAAAATATTCTTAACATTTTTGTGGTGACAGGGAGATAAAGGAATTATTTTTCTTATTTCAAAGAAGAGCAATTTTTCTTACTTTCTGCTCAGTACAGTTCAGTTGCTCAGTCGCATCCAACTCTTTGTGACCCCATGGACTGCAGCACGCCAGACTTCTCTGTCCATCACCAACCCCCAGAGTTTACTCAAACTCAAGTCCACTGAGTTGGGGATGCCATCTAACCATCTCATCCTCTGTCATCCCCTTCTCCTCCCACCTTCAATCTTTCTCAGCATCAGGGTCTTTTCTAATGAGTTCTTGGCACCAGGTGGCCAAAGTATTGGCATTTCAGCTTCAGCATCAGTCCTTCCAATGAATATTCAGGACTGATTTTCTTTAGGATGGACTTGTTGGATGTCCTTGCAGTCCAAGGGACTCTCAAGAGTCTTCTCCAACACCACAGTTCAAAAGCATCAATTCTTCGGCGCTCAGCTTTCTTTATAGTCCAACTCTCACATCCATACATGACTACTGGAAAAACCATAGCTTTGGCTAGACAGACAAAGCAATGTTTCTGCTTTTTAATATGCTGTCTAGGTTGCTCATAACTTTCCTTCAAAGGAGTAAGTGTCTTAATTTCATGGCTGCAGTCACCATCTGCAGTGATTTTGGAGCCCAAGAAAAGAAAGTCTGACACTTTCCATTGTTTCCCCATTTATTTGTCATGAAGTGATGGGACCAGATGCCATGATCTTAGTTTTCTGAATTTTGAGTTTTAAGCCAACTTTTTCATTCTCCTCTTTTACTTTCATCAATAGGCTCTTTAGTTCTTCACTTTCTGCCATAAGGGTGGTGTCATCTGCATATCTGAGGTTATTGATATTTCTCCCAGCAATCTTAATACCAGCTTGTGCTTCTTCCAGCCCAGCGTTTCTCATGATGTACTCTGCATAGAAGTTAAATAAGCAGGGTGACAATATACAGCCTTGATGTACTTCTTTCCCAATTTGGAAACAGTCTGTTGTTCCATATCCAGTTCTAACTGTTGCTTCCTGACTTGCATACAGATTTCTCAGGAAGCAGGTCAGGTGGTCTGGTATTCCCATCTCTTGAAGAATTTTCCACAGTTTATTGTGATCCACACAGTCAAAGGCTTTGGCATAGTCAATAAAGCAGAAATAGATGTTTTTCTGGAACTCTCTTGCTTTTTCAATGATCCAACGGATGTTGGCAATTTGATCTCTGGTTCATCTGCCGTTTCTATATCCAACTTAGCATTATATACCTGAATTCTAAGAGACTTATGTTAAACTTCCCAGGTGGCTCAGTGGGAAAGAATTTGGCTGACAGTGCAGGAGACATGAGTTCAACCCCTGGGTGCAAAAGATCCCTTGGAGTAGGAAATGACAACCCACTCTTGGGTTGGTTCTTGCCTGGGAAATCCCATCCACAGAGCCTGACAGGCTACAGTCCACAGGGTTGCAAAGAGTCAGACATACTGAGTGATTAGACAACAACAACATACTTAGAATAATACAGTCTATACTCCTTTATGACTGGTTTATTTTGCTCATTATATCTATGAAATGGATGCTGTTGTTGCTTGTATCAGTAGTTTGGTCCTTTGAAGAGTAGTATTCTATTATATGAATACCATTTTAAAATACACCATTTTAAAACCATTCTTCTATTGATAGACATGTGCATTGCTTTCAATATCTTGCTTTTATGACTAAAGACACAAAGAAATATATTGTTCAAATTTTTTGGAGTGCTTATGTTTTACTTTCCTTTGGATAAATACATAGGGGTAAAATTGATAGATCACAGGACAAGTATATGCTTAGCTTTGAAATAGGTAAAGAGTTAAATGGCCCTATAAAGTGGTTGCACTATTTTGGAGAAATAGTGAGTTCATTTTTAATATCTAGGAATAAACCTACCTAAGGAGATGAAAGAACTGTACAGAAAATTACAAGACACCGATGAAAGAAATCAAAGATAACATAAACAGATGAAGAGATATTTCATGTTCCTGGGTAGGAAGAATCAATATTGTATAAATGACTATACTACCAAATGCAATATACAGATTCATTGTGATCCCTATCAAATTACCAATGGCATTTTTCACAGAACTAAGATAAAAAATTTCACAATTCATATGGAAACACAAAAGACCCCGAATAGCCAAAGGAGTCTTGAGAAAGAAGAATGGAGCTGGAGAAATCAACCTTCCCGACTTCAGATTATACTACAAAGCTACAGCCAACAAGACAGTATGGTACTGGCACAAAAACAGAAATACAGACCAATGGAACAAGATAGAAAGCCCAGAAATGAACCCACACACCTATGGGTACCTTAGTTTTGACAAAGGAGGCAAGAATATACAATGGGGGCAAAGACAGCCTCTTCAATGAGTACTGCTGGGAAAACTGGACAGCTACATGTAAACAAATGAAATTAGAACACTTCCTACCACCATACACAAAGATAAACTCAAAATGGATTAAAGACCTAAATGTAAGACTAGAAACTATAAAACTCTTAGAGGAAGACATAGGCAGAACACTCGATGACACAAATCAAAGCAAGATCCTCTATGACCCACCTCCTAGAGTAATGGAATTAAAAACAAAAGTAAACAAGTGTGACCTGATTAAACTTAAAAGCTTTGCACAGTAAAGGAAACTATAAACAAGGTGAAAAGACAACCCTCAGAATGGGAGAAAATAATAGCTAATGAAACAAATGACAAAGTATTAATTTTCAAAATATACAAGTATCTCATGCAACTCAATACCAGAAAAACAAACAACCGAATCAAAAAGTGGGAAAAAGACCTAAGCAGACATTTCTCCAAAGAAGATATACAGATGGCTAACAAACACATGAAAAGATACTCAATATTGCTCATTATTAGAGAAATGCAAATCAAGAGATATCACTGCTCACCGATCAGAATGACCATCATCAAAGAGTCTACAAACAATAAATTCTGGAGATGATGTGGAGAAAAGGGAACCCTCTTGCAGTGTTGGTAGGACTATAAATTGATAATACAACCACTATGGAAGACAGTATGGAGATTCCTTTAAAAACTAGGAATAAAACCACCATATGACCCAGAAATCCCACTCCTAGGCATGTTCCCTGAGGAAATCAAAATTGAAAAACAGACATGTACCCCAATGTTCATTACAACACTACTTACAATAGCCAGAACATGGAAGGAACCTAGATGTCCACTGACAGATAAATAGATAAAGAAGTTGTGGCACATATACACAATGGAATATTAGTCTTAAAAAGGAACGTATTTGAGTCAGTTCTATTGAGGTGGATGAAACTAGAGCCTATTATACAGAGTGAAGTAAGTCAGAAAGAGAAAGCTATATATCATATACTGATGCATATATATGGAGTCTAGAAAGATAGTACTGAAGAATTTATTTGCAGGGCAGTAATGAAGAAACAGACATAGACAACAGACTAGAGGACACTGGGAGATGGGACGAGAGGGTGAGATGTATGGAGAGAGTAACATGGAAACTTACATTACCATATGTAAAATAGATAGCCATGGAAATTTGCTTTATGTCTCAGGGAACTCAAACAGGGGCTCTGTATCAACCTAGGGGGTGGGATGGGGAGGGTGGTGGGAGGGACGTTCGAGAGGGAGAGGACATATGGATACCTATGGCTGATTCATGTTGAGTTTTGACAGAAAACAAAATTCTGTAAAGCAATTATCCATTAAAAATAAATAAATTTTAAAAAATAATAAAATACACAGTTTAGTGGCATTCAGTACATTCACAGCGTTGAGCAACCATCACCTCTAAATGATTCCAAATCATTTTCATCACCCCAAAGGGAAATTCCCATACCCATGAAGCAGTCATTCCCTGTTTTACCCTGCCCCAGCCCCTGAAAACCACTAATCTTTCTGTTTCTATGGTTTTGCCTATTATGGAATTTTCATGCAGGTATAATTATGCAATCTGTGACTTTTTGTGTTTGGCTTCTTCTCTTAGCATAATGTTTTCCAGTTGCCTCCATGTTGTAGCATGTACCAATATTTTATTCTCTTTTATAACAGAAAAATATTCCATTCCACAGATATAACATAAACTGTCTATCCATTCATTCCTGAACATTTGGTTCCCATCCATCTATTGGCTACCATGAGTAGTGCTGCTATTAATATTCGTGTACAAATTTTGAAAACTCATTTTCAATTTTTTTTTTTTGGTATATACTAGGAATGGAATTTCTGGGTCATAGAATTCTCTTTAACTTTTTGAGAAATAGTCAAACTCTTTCACATTTGCTCTACTGTTTTACATTTCCACCACTAATTATGTACATTTTATATTCCTGTCACTAATATGAGTCCAGTATCTGCACCACCTTTGTTAATCTTTGTTGTTTTCCATTAAAAAAAATATTATTATAGCCATCTTAGTGGGTAAGAAGCAATATATTGTGTCTCTAATGATCTGCATGTCTTTAATGCCTAATGATGTTTTGAGTATCTTTTCATATATCATTGATCACTTGCATATCTCCTTTGGACAAATGTATATTCAAATTTATCGTTTAAAGTTGGGATGTTTGCTTTTGTGTTATTCACTTGTAAGAGTTATTGACTTGTAAGAGTTCAGTATATATTAACATTTTGGGTACTGTTTCTTACCAGATATATGATTAGCGAATATTTTCAAGCCTTGATAGCATTTTTTGATACATAAAATTTTGATGAAGTGCAGTTCATCTATATTTTTCTTGTTCTTTTTTGGTCATATTTAATGGTTGTTAGGTCTAACAGCATAAAGATTTCTTGGTATGTTTCTTTCTAAGAGGTTTATATAGATTAGCTCTTCAGTTTAGGTATTTGATTCATTTTGAGTTAATTTTTGTATATGGTATATGGTATGGCCCAGCCTCTCATACTTTTGCATGTGGATATCCAGCATCATTGTTGAAGAGTCTATCCTTTCCCCCATTAATTGGTTTTGGAACCTTTGTAAAAAATCAGTTGACCATAGATGTATGAGTTTATTTCTGGACTCAGTTCTATTCCACTGATCTACATATCTATCTGTATGCTAGTACTATATGGTAGGCTTGTAATAAGTTTGAAAATATGAAACTGTGAGTCCTACAACTTTTTCAAGATTGTTTTGGTTATTTGGGGGTCATTTGAACTTCCCTATCTTTGTTGAAGATTTCTGTTATTTGCTTAGTGACTTTCTTAAATCATTTTTGTAAAATCTTCATTGTTTGTCCTATATGTCATTGGAGTCTACATTATATTACCTATTGGTCAGTGAGCATTTTAACGAAGTTTTCTTAAGTTCCTGGATCAAACGAAACACAAAGCAACTGAAAAGAAACATAAAGGATAAACGAGAAACAAAATAAATGGAAGTATTTTTCCAAGCATTGTTGATTGGCTGTGCTTGAGGGTGCTCCTCCAGTGGTTAATCAGGCTGTTTACAGCTCTGCCTTGGCCTTCACTTTATGCTGTTGGATGCTAGAGGTCAGCTGGAGGTGAAAACTCAGGATCTTCTCAGGCTTTTCTGTGCATGCATCCAGCACTGGGCATGCTGTTGACCTTCTCTATTCCCCGCGATATATGTGAGACCTTTTAACAACCTTATTCCCCCATGTATCTTCTTGCTGACTCTTTCCTCTCAGACTTTCTAGTCTCTCTTGCTTAGTCTGGATTTTATTCCCTTGCTCCAAGTTGTCATGGTCAATATTTTGCTTTAAATGCTTTTAGCAGACATCACCTGACAGCAAACACCACCTGGGAAGCCACCCCAGTCCTAGGAATCCTCTTTATTTGTTTAAAGACAAAAGAGAGAGATGAGAGAAGAAAAAAAGAAAAAGGCAAGTCCGTGTTCTGGGTCCTCAAAGAGCCATGAGATAGAGACACCCAACCACAATTATTTGAGAATGTGGTCCTCATTGCCTCTGCACTAACAATCTGCCCCAGGCACGCAGGTTCCCACATTTATGGCCTTAGCATTTTAGGTAGGCTACTTAAAATGTCACAACACTTTCTTACCACAGTGCAGCAGATTCTTTCTTCACTAAGGTTTCCCTTGGTGGTTGTAAGCATTAGACTAGATTACAGATTCTGTAAAAGTTGATTTTGACAGTTTTTACTATCATTTTAGCTATTGCTCTTGTCTTGGTAATGATGAAGCTCTGGAGCAGGACATGCCCCTACTGTGCCCTTTTTGGTGCCATTCTCTCATTCATTTTTATTTTGTTGTTATCCATCTGTTGTGGACTGAATTGTGCACGCACCTCAGCAGCCACAACAACAACAAAACCACAAATCAAAAAAGAAGTTGCTGTCACTTGCTCCTATTTTCATTCATTTATGGTCATAGAATTAATTTTGTGTGATTCAAATTATTTAAGAAATTTTGATTCTTGTTTTAGAATATAGTCTATCTTGGAAAATGTTCCAGGTGCACTTGAAAAGTATGTGTATTGGGATGTTGTTGGGTGTGATTTATACACATCAGATCATGTTGGTTGGTTATAATGTTCAGGCCCTCTATAGCCTTACTGATTTTCTATCTACTGTGTTCTGTAAATTATTGAGAGATGGATGTTAAAATTCTGCTTCTAGTCATAGATTGTCTTTTTAAACTTCTACCAAATTCGGTTTAGTGTATTTTAGACACAGTATTAGTCTTAGAATTGTTAGAATGATATTAATAATACTTTAAGATATTTTTCTGCTAAATACATTTAGATGCACTTGGAGTCATTTTAACTTACTGTTTAAACAACCAGTATTTTTTTCCTAGCTCTTTTGTGGTAAGAAGTTTAAAAATGTACTTTCTTATCAGCTTTCAAATAACCATAGTCACCATACCACACATTACATTCCCAGAGTTTGTTCATCTTATAACTGGATATTTGTACCTTTTGACCATTTTTACTCATTTCCCCCCACCCTGCTATCCTCTGCTCCTAGAAACCACTCTGATAGGTTTCTTCACTGTCAAGTACAGTTTGCAAGCATGTGTGCCTGCTCAGTCATTTCCAATCGACTTTTTGCAACCCTGTGGACTGTAGCCTGCCAGGCTCCTCTGCCCATGGGGTTTTCCAGGCAAGAATACTGGAGTGGGTTGCCATTTCCTTCTCCAGGAGATCTTCCCAACCCACACCTCCTGTGTCTTCTACATTGGCAAGCGTATCCTTTACCACTGCACCACCTGGGAAGCCTCCCAAGAACACTTTACTTTGATATTATAACCAATCCTGCTTCTTTGATTAATATTTGTGGTCTATCTTTTTCTATCCTTTTAATTTTAACCCATATATAACATTGCATTTGAAGTTTCTTGTAAACAGCATAAAATTTGGTTATTTTGTTTCATCCACCTTGCCAATCTTCATCTTTTAATTGATATCTTTAATATTTACATTTTAGGCAATTATTGATTTGATAAGATTTAAATCTGCCATTTTATTCTCTGTTGTCTCTTTTTTCTCTTTGTTTTCATTTCTGTTTTTTTCCCTCAATTTCTGTCACTTTTGTTGATGTAAAAAGATTGCATCAACACTTTATAATTCCATTCTTATGTATTCATTGTTTTATCTTTGTATAGGTATAGCTTTTTAGTAGTTTCTCAAGGTATTATATTGTTGTTGTTCAGTCACTAAGTAGTGTCTGATTTTTTGACCCCAAAGACTGCAGCATGCCAGGCTCCTCTGTCCTCCACGATCTCCCACAGTTTTCTCAAATTCATGTCCATTGAATCTGTGATGCTATCTAGCCATCTCATCCTCTGCCACCTCCTTCTCCTTTAGCCTCCAAGCATCAGTCTTTTCCAATGAGTTAGCTCTTTATATCAGGCAGCCAAAATGTTGGAACTTCAGGTTCAGCATCAGTCCTTCCAATGAGTATTCAGGTTTGATTTCCTTTAGGATTGACCGATTTGATCTCCTTGCAGCCCAAGGGACTCTCAAGAGTCTTCAGAACAACAAACAGAAAGCATCAACTCTTCAGTGCTCAGCCTTCTTTAATATACTATGTGTATGTGCTAGGTTGCTTCATTCATGTTGGACTGTAGCCTACCAGGCTCCTCTGTCCATGAAACTTTTCCAGGCAGGAATACTGGAGTGGGTTGCCACGGCCTCCTCCAGAGGATCTTCCCAACCCAGGGATCAAACCCGCATCTCTTATGTCTCCTGCATTGGCAGGATTATTTACAGCTAGCGCCACCTTATGGGCATAACTGATCACAGTTTACTTGTGCCATCATTTTTCCAGTTTGAATGATGTGTGTAAAATCTTTTCCTTTTGTCTCTTTACCCTCCGTCTATTATAATTGTCTTAAAGCGTTGCCTTACATACATTTATACAATATTAGACTGTGTTGTATTTTTTATCTCAACTAACATAATTTAGAAAACTGAATGATATTGTGTCACTTCATATTGCTATTGATAGCAATAGTTTCATATGATAAATTGCTTGTCATTTGACTTTTTTCCCCTATTGGTAAAATGTCATCTCTCTCACTGTTTTCAAGATTTTCTGTTTTTAGTCTGTGGAAATTTAACTATGATGTATCTTGGCATGGATTTCATTGGGTTCCTCCTGTTTGGGGTTAACTAAGCTTCTTGAATACATCTGCTGGATCATCGAAAAAGCAAGAGAGTTCCAGAAAAATATCTATTTCTGCTTTATTGACTATGCCAAACCCTTTGACTGTGTGGATCACAATAAACTGTGGAAAATTCTGAAAGAAATGGGAATGCCAGACCACCTGACCTGCGTCTTGAGAAACCTGTATACAGGTCAGGAAGCAACAGTTAGAACTGGACATGGAACAACAGACTGGTTCCAAATAGGAAAAGGAGTACATAAAGGCTGTATGTTGTCACCCTGCTTATTTAACTTATATGCAGAGTACATCATGAGAAATGCTGGACTGGAAGAAGCACAAGCTGGAATCAAGATTGCTGAGAGAAATATCAAGAACCTCAGATATGCAGACGACACCACCCTTATTGCAGAAAGTGAAGAGGAACTAAAAAGCCTCTTGATGAAAGCGAAAGTGGAGAGTGAAAAAGTTGGCTTAAAGCTCAACATTCAGAAAACTAAGATTATGGCATCTGGTCCCATCACTTCATGGGAAATAGATGGGGAAACAGTGTCAGACTTTATTTTTCTGGACTCCAAAATCCCTGCAGATGGTGACTGCAGCCATGAAATTAAAAGATGCTTACTCCTTGGAAGGAAAGTTATGACCAACCTAGACAGCATAGTGAAAAGCAGAGACATTACTTTGACAACAAAGGTCCATCTAGTCAAGGCTATGGTTTTTCCAGTGGTCATGTATGGACGTGAGGGTTGGACTGTGAAGAAAGCTGAGAGCCAAAGAATTGATGCTTTTGAATTGTGGTGTTGGAGAAGACTCTTCTTGAGAGTCCCTTGGACTGCAAGGAGATCCAACCAGTCCATCCTAAAGGAGATCAGTCCTGGGTGTTCATTGGAAGGACTGATGCTGAAGCTGAAACTCCAATACTTTGGCCACCTCCTGCAAAGAGTTGACTCATTGGAAAAGACTCTGATGCTGGGAGGGATTGGAGGCAGGAGGAGAAGGGGACGACAGAGGATGAGATGGCTGGATGGCATCACCGACTTGATGGATGTGAGTTTGAGTGAACTCCAGGAGTTGGTGATGGACAGGGAGGCCTGGCGTGCTGTGATTCAGGGGTCACAAAGAGTTGGACACGATTGAGCGACTGAACTGAGCTGAACTGAAGCTTCTTGAAACTGTAGGTTATGTTGTTTGCTAAAGCTGGAAAAATTTCAACCTTTAATTCTTCAGGTATTTTTTCAGCTCCCTTTCTGGAAAGATTACATAAATGCTAGATTTTTTTTTTTTTTTGCTACTGTCCCCATGAAAAAGGCAGACTTGAATATCAATGAAATTATATTTCAGCATTGCATTTTTGGTTTATGTGAGCTTTGTGGAGAAAGTAACTTCAGAATGAACCAAGTTTTTTTAATTAAGCTGCCACAAACTATATTTCATTAAATGTGAAGCAATTACATATGTCCCCCTCCCCCAAGGAAAAGAAGATAAAAATGAAATAAAGGAATATATAGAAGATAAAGAGGAATTATGAAAACATACAGACACCATACCGACAGCAAATATGGAAAATCCTAAACAAATGTCTATTCACTGAATCATGCTACTATGAATGAAGCAATGATGATGTGTGGTGAAATAATGGGTAAACAGGCAAACATGCATTTGTGTTTGAGGATGTGAATATTGAAAAACTCCAATAAATCTCTGTGCTTTAAGTAAGTTGATGAGTTTAAACATACAGCTTTTAGCCATTAATTAACCCAAATTCATAAAAGAAAAAAACATTAAAAATTATATTTTCTACTAATAATTCTTTTCTAAACATGGTACTGTAGTCAGTACCATTGTTACCTAACTGGTCATCATTCTCATTTTTTTGTTGTAGTACTTGCAATATTAGACTTGCTGCTGCTACCGCTAAGTCGTTCCAGTCATGTCCAACTCTGTGCAACCCCATAGACAGCAGCCCACCAGGCTCCCCCATCCCTGGGATTCTCCAGGCAAGAACACTGGAGTGGGTTGCCATTTCCTTCTCCAATGCATGAAAGTGAAAAGTGAAAGTAAAGTCAAAAGCTCAGTCGTGTCCGACTCCTAGCGACCCCGTGGACTGCAGCCCACCAGGCCCCTCCGTCCATGGGATTTTCCAGGCAAGAGTACTGGAGTGGGGTATCATTGCCTTCTCCGATATTAGACTTAGATGTGGTCAAAGACTGAAATGATTGAATCAATTGGAAATTATTGGTTTTGGGTGTTTTCTGGATGAAGAAGAATAAACTTACTTCTTTCTAGATGTTTGAAATTGGTTTAGTGAAAGTTGCTTAGTTGTGTCCAACTCTTTGTGACCCCATGGACTGCAACCTGTCAGGCTACTCTGTCCATGGAAATCTCCAGGCCAGAATACCTGAGTGGGTAGCCATTCCCATCTCCAGGGATTTTCCCAACCCAGGGATTGAACCCAGGTCTCCACATTGCATTGGGCTTCCCAGGTGGTGCTAGTGGTAAAGAACCCACCTGACAATGCAGGAGACATTGAGACAAGGGTTCCATCCATTGGTTGGGAAGATCCCCTGGAAAAGGACATGGCAACCCACTCCAGTATTCTTGCCTGGAGAATCCCATGGACAGAGGAACCTGGCAGGCTGCAGTCCATAGGGTAGCAAAGAGTCGGACATGACTGAAGCGACTTAGCACACACAAATCCAAAGTTAAAAATGTATTTTGGGGATACAATTGTATACCAAGGCTATATCAAGTAAGACACTGAATTATCTTTTTCTTTCTCTCTAAAATTTATTTTGTGAGATTTGCAAAAAGGAGAAATGATCTACAATTATTTTTAGGTGCATAACTTTCAGTGACTATTTCATCATAAGTATTTTCAACATACAACCCAGTATATACAAAATTTTAAAATATTCATTTAAATGCAAAACCAAAAGTATTTGAGAGTATTTATTTTATTTAGTCAGTTGGTGGCTTTGAGCACATTTATAATGTGGTTCAGAGTGCATAAAAATATACACATAATGGCAAACAAGGGTTGATACATCACTTCCTTTGCAAAGCTCAAATGCCAGTATTTATTGGATATATATATCTTTTACAATTGCAACTTATAACGAGATGCAGGAACACAAATATGTAAAATAGGGATCATTGGAAATATAAGTTTAAAAAATATCTCCTGAAGTCTTTGTATCCAAGCTTCTTTCCCTGTTACTTTATAGATTACCCAAGGAAATAGTATCTGAGTTCTTCCTGACTAATTCTTGTTCCTGCATTCCAACACTGTTGATCCAACTGAGATTCTTTTCTTCCTTGGTTTCTGAGATACTATTTTCTCCTTCTGACACTTTTCTGACTCTTTCTATGTCTCTTAATCATTGTCCTTTTAAATACTAATATTCCCCTGAGTTGTATTCGTCCATAGTTTTCTCAGTCTAGTGGCCTAATGTATGATTCTCCAAGCCAGGCTTCAGCAGTATGTGAACCATGAACTTCCAGATGTTCAAGCTGGTTTTAGAAAAGGCAGAGGAACTAGAGATCAAATTGCCAACATCCGCTGGATCATGGAAAAAGGAAGAGAGTTTCAGAAGAACATCTATTTCTGCTTTATTGACTATGCCAAACCCTTTGACTGTGTGGATCACAATAAACTGTGGAAAATTCTGAAAGAAATGGGAATACCAGACCACCTGACCTGCCTCTTGAGAAATCTATATGCAGGTCAGGAAGCAACAGTTAGAACTGGATATGGAACAACAGACTGGTTCCAAATAGGAAAAAGAGTATGTCAAGGCTGCATATTGTTACCCTGCTTATTTAACTTATATGCAGAGTACATCATGAGAAAAGCTGGACTGGAAGAAGCACAAGCTGGAATCAAGATTGCTGAGAGAAATATCAATAACCTCAGATATGCAGATGATACCACCCTTATGGCAGAAAGTGAAGAGGAACTAAAAAGCCTCTTGATGAAATTGAAAGAGGAGAGTGACAAAGTTGGCTTAAAGCTCAACATTCAGTAAACTAAGAGCATGGCATCTGGTCCCATTATTTCATGGGAAATAGATGGGAAAACAGTGGAAACAGTGTCAGACTTTATTTGGGGGGGCTCCAAAATCACTGCAGATGGTGATTGCAGCCATGAAATTAAAAGACATTTACTCCTTGGAAGGAAAGTTATGACCAATGTAGATAGCA
Source organism: Bubalus bubalis (assembly GCF_019923935.1). NCBI lineage: Eukaryota > Metazoa > Chordata > Mammalia > Artiodactyla > Bovidae > Bubalus > Bubalus bubalis. The sequence continues at coordinate 124,261,874 of NC_059181.1, read as the reverse complement.
TATCAAAAAGCAGAGAGATTACTTAGCCAACAAAGGTTCATCTAGTCAAGGCTATGGTTTTTCCAGTGGTCATGTATGAATCTGAGAATTGGACTGTGAAGAAAGCTGAGTGCCGAAGAATTGATGCTTTGGAACTGTGGTGTTGGAGAAGACTCTTGAGAGTCCCTTGGACTGCCAGGAGATCCAACCAGTCCATTCTAAAGGAGATCAGTCCTGGGTGTTCTTTGGAAGTAATGATGCTAAAGCTGAAACTCCAGTACTTTGGCCACCTCATACAAAGAATTGACTCATTGGAAAAGACTTTGATGCTGGGAGGGATTGGGGGCAAGAGGAGAAGGGGGCGACAGAGGATGAGATGGCTGGATGGCATCACCGACTTGATGGACGTGAGTTTGAGTGAACTCCGGGAGTTGGTGATGGACAGGGAGGCCTGGCGTGCTGCGATTCATGGGGTTGCAAAGAGTCGGACATGACTTAGCGACTGAACTGAACTGAACTGATGCTAAAGGTTTCAACTATCACATATATAATGTGCCTGGTTGCTAAATCATGTCCAACTGTTCGCGATCCCATGGGCTGTAGCCTGCCAGGCTCCTCAGTCCATGGAATTCTCCAGGCAAGAATACTGGAGTGGATTGCCATTTCCTTCTCCAGGGGATCTTCCTGACCCAGGGATTGAACCTGGGTCTGCTGCATTGCAGGCAGATTCTTTACCATCTGAGCCACATATATAATTTAAGAAATGATTAAAAACATTTATTTTCTGAAATAAAGATCCACATAGCTGATTATAGGACCTTTCTATCAAGGTGGTTGTCAGGAATTTCATTTATTCACCAATTATTTATTAAATATCTTCTATGTCTTAAAGGATATACTTGGTACTAGAGATAAACAGCTAGTGAATTAGATCAAGTTCTTGAACTGATTACACTCACAGGATAGAAATAGTTAGAAACTGTGGTGTTGAAGAAGACTCTTGAGAGTCCCTTGGACTGCAAGGAGATCCAACCAGTCCATTCTGAAGGAGATCAGCCCTGGGATTTCTTTGGAAGGAATGATGCTAAAGCTGCAACTCCAGTACTTTGGGCACCCCATGCGAAGAGTTGACCCTTTGAAAAAGACTCTGATGCTGGGAGGGATTGGGGACAGGAGGAGAAGGGGACGACAGAGGATGAGATGGCTGGATGGCATCACTGACTTGATGGACATGAGTCTGAGTGAACTCCGGGAGTTGGTGATGGACAGGGAGGCCTGGCGTGCTGCGATTCATGGGGTCACAAAGAGTCAGACACGACTGAGCGACTGATCTGATCTGATCTGACCAAGTCAAATTGGAAAAAAAATGATGTCTAAGCTGATTTCCACTTATCAATTAGAGCCAGGAAAGCATGTTTTAGTCAGAGGGGACAATCTATAAAACTATACAGTGGCTGGAGAGAGAACTGCACTTTAGAACTTCACAGTTCAATATAGCTCTAATGATGAGTTGGTAGATGAGAAGTGGCAAAATATAATAGGTAGATTCAGATTATGAGGATATATATGAGCCACTGTAAGTTATGGGACTTAACACTTACTAGACTTCCCTGGTGGTCCAGTGGCTAAGATTCCGCACTGCCAATGCTGGGGGCCTGGGTTTGATTCCTGGTCAGGGAACTAGATCCCTCATGCCACAACTAAGAGTTTGAACACCTCAACTAAATATCCAGTGTGCTGCAAAGAAGATTGAAGACCCCACGTGTTGCAACTAAGACCAGGTGCAGCCAAATAAATAAATATTTAACAAAGTTCTTAACATTCAACATGAACTAAACCAAGTTCGTTTTTTTCCCCCTACCAGGTCTTTTCCTCAAACTTGTGACCTTGCAAAACCTCATATCTATTCCTCATTGAGCCATTTTTTTCTATCCTCTTAGTGAGGTAAGGGAAGGAATATGTTAAAGACTAGATCCCTAATGCCAAGTCTTCTGGATTCTCGCTTAGAATCCTCCTACATCTGATCTCTTCTATTCACAATCCCCGTCTCTTTCGTAATGCAGGCTACTAGTATCTCTCACCAGGATAACTGCAACTGCATCTGAACAGGTCTGTCAGCTTCTAGCCTTGCATTACTCAATTAATTCTCCAAATTGCAGCTCAAATAATCTTTCTGAAATGCAAATCTGACAATGTCACTCACTTGCTTAAAACACGTGATCATTTTTCCTTTGCCAATCAAGTCTAAATTCAGAGTCCTCCACAAAACTGCTTCACCCTTTCTTTCTTTAAAAAAAAAATAATAATTAATTAATTTGGCTGTGCCACATCTTAGTTGAAGCATGTAGTCTCTAGTTCCCTGACCAAGGCCCCCTGCATTGAGAGCACAGAGTCTTAGCCACTGGACCACCAGGTTCACTGGATCACTGGACCACCAGCCACTGGACCACCTATATTTCCTCTCATATATCTAGCTATTTTAGATGGCATCCATTGCTCCCAAACTCAAGCCTATTTGTATTTATTCTTGATGATATTTATACTCCTCTTGTAATGCTTCTCCTACTCACTTCTTGTTTTTCTGGCAAAGTGCTACTTCAGTCAGTCAATCAGTGTTAGTTGCTCAGTCATTTCTGACTCTTTGTGATCCCATGGATCTCATGGAGCCCCCTGCCAGGCTCCTTTGTCCATGGGATTCTCCAGGCAAGAATACTGGAGTGGGTTGCCATTTCCTTCTCCAGGGGATCTTCCTGACCCAGTGATCAAATCAAGGTCTCCTACACTGTGTGAAGATTCTTTACCATTTGAGTCACCAGGCAAATCTAAAGTGCTATTCATCAAGTTTCAAATCACTTGTCAACTTTCTTAAATGGTCTATTTCTCAACAACTCCAACTAAGAATTAATGCTTTCTTTTGAATTGATGCTTTATTGAATGGATTCTAATAGTACTTTGTACCTATCAATATAATAGGTACTATAGATTTGGTCAGAATACTACAGTTATTTGTTTGAATGCTGCATCTTTACTAGATGTGACCTTCTAGAAAAATGAAGGTCACTTTGCCTGAAACATAGCAGGTACCAAATAAATGTTGCTTTGCTTACTTACTGAATTAAACATTGTGATGATTAATTTTATGTGTCACCCTGAACGATCACAGGGTGTCCAGATTAAACATATTTCTGGGCGTGTCTGTGAGGGTATTTCATGATGAGATTAGCATTTGAATTAGTTGGCTCAATAGATTGCTCTCCCTAGTGGGAGTAAGCATCATCCAATCCAATGAAGACCTGAACAGAAAAAAAGATGGAAGAAAGTGGAATCTATTTCTGCCCCCCCACCCCGGCTTTTTTTCTTACTGGTTGCAGTGGACATCTCATCCCATATTTCCTTATCCTCAACTGAGATTTATACCATCAGGTCTCCTGGTTCTCAGATATTTGGACTTGGACAGAATTACCCCACCAGCTTTGCTGTGCTGGGTCTCCAGCTTCCAGATAGCAGATTGTGGGACTTCTCAGCCTCCATAATTACTGAGCTAACACCTCATAATAATTATATATATATATATATAGTCACAACCCTAAATATGAACGAGCTCTGCTCTAAGAGCATGTCTCTTTTAGCCTAGGTCTTCGCTTCTGTGAGCTCATATGTTTAAAATATTGTAATGTTTATCAACTTTTAGATAAATGTATTCATCTTTTATGATTGAGTTGAGATTACATCTCCTCCAAAAAAATTTTTTTGTTCTCCACAGGATATAAATAATTCTTCTGTGATCTCTCACAGCATTCCATTGCATTTGTTGTTTGTGGATAGAAATGCAGCTGATTTTTGTATGTCGATTTTGTATCCTGAAACTTTACCGAATTCATTTATTACTTCTAACAGTTTTTTTTTTTTTTTTTTTGTGGAGTCTTTAGATTTTTCTAAGTATAAGATCATGTCCTCTAAAAACAGACATAATTTTACTTCTTCCTTTTCAATTTGTAAACTTTTTTTCTCATTTTCTTGACATTTCTGTGGCTAGGACTTTCAGTACTTTGTTAAAAAGGATTAGCAAGAGTGGGCATCCTTGTCTTGTTCCTGATCTTAGAGGAAAGGCTTGTAACTTTTCACTTTTATGTATCATATTAGCTGTGGGCTTGCTGTATATGGCATTTATTGTTTGAGGTACATTCCTTCTATACTTATTTTGTTGAGAGTTTTTATCATAAAAGGGTGTTAAATTTTCTCAAATGTTTTTTCTTCATGTATTAAAATGATCACATGATTTTTATCCTTCATTCTATTAACATGCGTATCACACTTATTGATTTGTGTATGTTAAAACATCCTTGTACCCCACAAATAAATCCCACTTCATCATGTTGTATAATACTTTTAATGTGCTCTTGAATTAAGTTTGCTAGTATTTTGCTGGGAATTTTTGTGTTATGTTCATTAGGGATATTGGCCACTAATTTTCTTTTCTTTTAGTGTCTTTGTCTACTTTCAATATTAGGATAATGCTTGCCTTATAAAATGAAGTTGGAAACATACTTCTTTTTCAATTTTTTGGAAGAGTTTGAGAAAGATTGGTATTAATTCTTCTCTAAATATTTGGTGGAATCTACTACTGAAGCCATCTGGTCCTGGGCTTTTGTTTGTTGGGAGATTTTTGATTAGTGATTCAATCTTCTTGCTCATTATTGGTCTGTTTAGATATTTTTTTTTTACTTCATGATTCAGTCTTAAGAAGTTGCATCTTTCTAGAACGTTAGATGCTTCTTCTGAGTTATCTAATTTGTTGGCATATAATAGTTCATAGTAGTCTTTTTTATGATCCTTTGTATTTCTGTGGTACCAACTGTAATATCTCCTTTTTCATTTATAATTTTATTAGAATTCTCTTTTTTAAGTCTAGTTTTCAACTAGTTTGTCAACTTTGTTTATCTTTTCAATAGACTATTTTTTTAATCTTTTCTATTGTCTCCCTAGTCTCTATTTCATTAATTTCTGCTGTACTTTTTACTATTTCCTTTATTCTGCCACTTTTGGGTTTGTTTGCTTTTCTTTTTCTAGTTTCTTTAGGTTCAAGTTAAGGTTGTTTGAAAATTATTTTTTTCTTAATTTAGGCATTTATTGGTATAAACTTCTTAGAACTGCTTTGTCTGCATCTCATAAGTTTTGGTATGCCCTCTTTCCATTTTTTTGTCTCAAGATACTTTTAATTTCCCTTTTGGTTTTTTCTTTGCACCATTGGTTGTTCAGAAGTGTGCTGTTTAATTTCCACATATTTGTGAACATTCCAGATTTCCTCCTACTATTGTTTTCTAGTTTCATAAAATTGTGGCTCAGAAGATACCTAATATGATTTCCATTTTCTTAAATTTGTTAAGACTTTTTTGTGACATAACACATGACATTTTTGGAGAATATTTTGTGTGTGCTTGAGAAAAATGTGCATTCTGCTTCCGTTGGATGAAAAGTTCTTTATTGGTCTTTTAGGGTCATTTGGTCTAAAGTAGCATTCAAGTCCAATATTATTTTCCTATAAATTTTCTGTAAGAATGATCTGTTCTTTGTTGTAAATGGAATATTGTAGTCTCTTGCTATTAATTGCATTGCTATCTCTTCCTTCAGATTTGTTAAAAATTGTTTAATATATGTATGTGTTCTGATATTGGGTGTGTATACCTTTACACTTGTTACAATTTCTTGATGAATTGACTTTTTATGATTATATAGCATTTTTTCTGTCTTTTGCTACAGTTCCTGACTAAAGTATATTTTGTTTAATATAAGTATTATAACCTCTGCTCTATTTTGCTTCCAATTTGCAAAGAATATATTTTTCCATCTTCTCCCTTTCAGTCTATGAATGTCCTTAAAGCTTAAATGAGTCTCTTGTAGACAGGATATAGTTGGGTCTTGTTTTAGAATTCACATTTACATTTCCCTTAACTGTTCTTTAGTCTGACGTAGACAGTCTCCTTGAGGCCCATCAGATTTCTACCAATAGCCTCAAGACCATTCCAGCTTCTATCCACCATATGGTCCCATAACAAATGCCACTTGTTTTTGGCTTGACAGTATTTTCTTTCCAGGTACTGAATTGTGCATTTTTTCATAATTTTGTGGGTCAGAAATTTTAACAGGGAATGGCAGAAATGGCTTGTCTCTGTTCTACAATATCAGGGACTTCATCTGGAAAGATGCAAAAGCTTGGATGACTCAGTAGGCAGAGGAAGAATCATCTAGAAACTTCTTTATTTACATATCTTGCACCTTAAATGGGATGGTTTGAAAATTAGAACTACTGACCTGAATGTTGTAGGTAATTTTTCCAGGAGGCCTGGCTGTTTCAAAGAATGGCAGATGCTTTAGGATGCTTAGACTTCTCATATGGTGGCTCGCAGCTTCTAGTGTGGTGACTCAGAGAGAACCAGGCAGAAGCTTCATGGGTCTGTCTGCCACAGCCTGAGAAATCACACTGAGCATTCCCACTATATTCTGCTTATAATGGGTGTATCACTAAAGTCAACCCAAATCAAAGGGGAAGGGACATAAACTTCCAGTCTTGGTGGAAGAAGTGTAAAAAATTGCTGACTTGTTTTTCTATAACTGCACAAAATTAGAAAGCAAGGAAGCCAATAATTTGCCAGAAACTTATCATGAAGAATATTTGTGCTGTGAGCATAAGCTTGGAGGCCTTCAAGCCTTCAATATTTATACTCTTTCTGTCTTGTTTGGGGGAAGAAAAATATATGCAAATCAGAGGAAGTAGTAAGGAATTAGTACAATGTCTTTTAATCTTGGGTATGTGCTAGAAATACCTGGGAAGCATTCAGGGATTCTGATGCCCAGGCTGCATCCCAGAGCAGTGAAATTAAAATCTCAATGGGGAAGTGTATGTGTGTGCACGTGCATTTGTGGGGTAGGGACATGGGAGTATGCAGGTATGCTTGCATACTTTAAAAAAAATTGTTTTAAGTGCCTGAGGTGATTCTATTATATAGCTAATATTAAAGACCACTAAACTAATCCTGAGGTTAACAAGACAATTGATGACCTTCATTTGATTTGACTTCTAACAGCCTGGGTTGACTGGCCTCTATAAGCTCTCTAAATGAATCCTAATAGTGAACATGGGCTACTAATGCATGTATTGAAGAGAACTTGAAAAAATCAGCTCCTAGTGAAACTGTTAGATAATGAGCCTGGAGTCCTAAGGCTTATACCATTCCCCAAAGAATCTGATTTCAAGAGAAGCATAACAGTAATATATAAAAAAGCATACTAGAAAAAAAATATTCACAATACCAGCATTGCCTTTAAGCCATAATTGACAACAGTTAAGTATTGAGAGAAATTTTTATATTTGTTATAATTTGCTGCATAAAGTAATCTGCTTATATGTTTAATTTTGCTCTTTCAATGTGCTGAGACAGTTGTGCTTTTTTGTGTTGGTGCTCTAGTTAGATGTCCATGTACATGTTTCTTCAGTTTGACTTTAGCTATTTGAGGATAGGAAGCATATCTTATTAACCATTGAAGCCTAAGTGGCTGGAAAATTTTAAGGCTCAATAATGTTTGTTAAGCTAAATAAGTGGACTGAAAAACCAAGAATCCTCTTACAATGAAGAGAAGAAGGGAAGTTTTCACAATGAAGTGCCTAATGGAAAAACAACATGGCTAAGCATGCATATGAAAGCAATAAAATGATTAGAAATGACATGTATGACCCTAGGCCATTTCCCCAAAAGACTGCCAATACAGCATCTTAGGCTTTGAAAAATCTAGCAAAGGAAGCAATGATAATGGTAATAATAAAAGAATATGAAGCTATGAACATCTCTCTTTCATACACACACACACAAATACACACATACACTCAACCATTAGACCATTTTATTCATGTTGCCTAAGTGTTCAGGGTAAAATAGTTATGTGCACCTAAGAAAATATTCATCTGTGGCTACTGTAAATAGTTTCTGCTACAGGTAGAAGAAAGATATACATTATTTCACTGTCCTGGATTTTTATTATATTGAAACATATGCAGTTGTAACATATATTGTATATATGTAGTGTATGTTGCATATATCGTAACATATGCAATAAAGATTTGGAGATCACATTTTGTGTGTGGTAGCATTCTTTGAATAAAATAGATTGCTCTGAATGCCAGATATGAAGACTTCTGTTATTAGTTAGTATTTATCTAAGGTGAAAAAAACTCTGGGAAATGTCTAAGTTATGATTTCTTGCTTGAATCTAAGCTCCTTGACCCACAGAAACTCAGTTTCTCTGAACTCACCTTAAACATTCAGATTGGGCTCTCTGGCTCTGACTATGGATAAACCTTCGCCCATGTACTTATGGGTAACTTTAAATTGCCATAGGCTGACTGTGCCCTTGAATCCAGCAGCTGCAATAGTTGAAAAAGGCAATATATATATTCAACATTCTTAAGAAAACACTGTCCATTTCCTAAAGATTGTTGTAAAAAAGTCTCACATAGAGAGGACCCCAATTACGACTTAATACTACTTTTATGATTAGATACCATCTTAGACCAAGATCCTTTCAGGAGTAAAGTAACAAAAATATTTTCTTTCTGAATACAGTATACATTCCCTAATATTTTTTTCTGCCTCTCTCTGACCACCCCCCCTCCCCGTGTATAGAGAATATGCAGCTGGACTTCAAATATAGCTAAAAATATTTCTAAAAGATCTGATGTTTGCAGACAGTATTGAAGCACCCAGAAATCAGAACCAAAAGCATTACCTTACCTTTACCTTTGCCTCTTTTCAGGACCAAGAGGTCACAAGGGGTTTCATTCCACTGGAATTTTGAGCATTTATGGCATAGATGTTTCTCTGTGTGAATTTACAAACACTGGATTTTAACAAGCAGGAGAATCGTTCTTGAAATCTTTCTATGTAAGCACACTATTTTCTAAGCTCCCTTTTCCTTGAGATTCCTTTTTGTGCATACAGAGCTTCATTATTTAAATTCAGACAGATGCATAGAGTTGAATGATTCTTTGGAGACTTGAAAGTCTAGTCATTTGCTAATTCTGGGACACTCATTATAAACCAGACATAACAGCTTAAGAAAATATCATAAATGTTCTGTCTCCATGCAAAAACATCATGAATATTGATGTTCAGTTTCTGTCAATCCTATGGCTCTTTCTTATTTCATTCAAATTATAATATAAGAAGATAGTCCCACTATGATATACACAGAAACGTAGACTGAATATTTGTCTATAATAATCTTTTAATCTCTACCTTGCCAGGAATGTAAATATTAGGCAATAGTTTCTTTGTTTTATAGAAGCTGCTTCCATTTTCAAGAACAGAAAATCAAATCTCATAGTGTTTAAGCTTTTTGCCCCAAATCTTACTTACTAGCTATTAAGCAGAACCAGTATTTGAATCCAGTTTTTCCCTATTAGGCAGTGTTAGTCACTCAGTCGTGTCCAACTCTGTATGGCCTCATGGACTGTAGCCCACCAGGCTCCTCTGTCCATGGGATTTCCCAGGTAAATGACCTTTCTATGTCTAATATTATGTTAACATTTTCTCAATAAAGGGTGTAAGAATAAGTAATTGAAGGAATAAATAATCCCCCCATTTTGATGATGGTCTGGATCACAAAAAGAAACAATTAAAAAAGACCTTTCCCCAGAATGAGGGGATCCTTGGCTGCTAAACACCTACTTCACATACTAGGGAAAGTGTAGGCAGTTATATCAGTAGGTAACATATCAGGTTGCATATCCTTTCCAAGAGGATAATCAGTCCTATCAAAGGATGGAGGTTCCATGTACTAGAGATAGCAAAGTCACAGAGGATATGCATGGATGTGAGAGTTGGACCATAAGGAAAGCTGAGCGCTGAAGAATTGATGCTTTTGAACTGTAGTGTTGGAGAATACTCTTGAGAGTCCCTTGGGCTGCAAGGAGATCAGACCAGTCAATCCTAAAGGAAATCAGTCCTGAATATTCATTGGAAGGACTGATGCTGAATCTGAAACTCCAGTACTTTGGCCACCTGATGTGAAGAACCGACTCATTGGAAAATACCCTGATGCTGGGAAAGATTGAAGGCAGGAGGAGAAGGGGACGACAAAAGATGAGATGGTTAGATGGCATCACCAACTCAATGGACACGAGTTTAAGTAAGCTCCAGGAGTTGGTGCTGGACAGGGAAGTCTGGCGTATTGCAGTCCATGGGGTCTCAAAGAGTCAGACACAACTGAGTGAGTGAACTGAACTGATTTCAAAGTATTTGTCCACTAAAACTAACAGATGGCTCATTTTGCATGCAGCAAAAGCGGTTCCAAAAGGGAAGTTTAGAGCAATACAGATCTACCTCAAGAAAGAAGAAAAATTTATTAAACAATTTAAATTTATATCTAAAAAACTAGAAAAAGATAACAAGAAGCAAATAATAAAGATCAGAATAAAATTAAATGAAATAAAGATGAAAAAATAGAAAAAAATCAATGAAACTCAGAGATAGCTCTTCAAAAAAAAAAAAAAAGAAAGAAAAAAAACTTTAGCTATACTGAGAAAAAAAGAATTCAAAGAAAATCAGAGCTATAATAGGAAAAATTACAACTGATACCATAGAAATACAAAGGATCATAAGAGAATAGTATGAGCAATTATATGCCAACAAATTGGATCACTTAGGGAAAAAATGGATAAATTCCTAGAAACACATAATCTCCCAAGACTGAATCATGCAGAAATAGAAAATCTGAACCGACTGATTACTAGCAAGCAGATTAAAACAATAATCAAAAATATTCCAACAAACAAAATCCAGGACCAGACAGCTCCATTGGAGAATTCTACAAAACATTCAAAGACCAAATACCTATTCTTCTCAAATTCTATCAAAAAACTAAAGAGGAGGGAAAGTTTCCAAACATATTTCACAAAGCCAGCATTACCCTGAGACTAAAAACTGACCATGATGCCACAAAAAAGAAAATTATAGGCCAATATATTTACAAATGTAGATATAAAAATTATCAACAGAATATTAGTGTTCTGCATTTCTCAATACTTTAAAAGGATCATACACCATGATCAAGTGGGATTTATTCAAAGGGTGCAAGGGTGCTTCAACATCTGCAAATAAATCAATATGATACACCACATTATCAAAATGAAGGATAAATATCATAGGATCATCTCAATATATACAGAAAAAGCATTTGACAAAATTCAACATCCGTTGATGATAAAAAAATCCTCAACTCAGTGTATATAGAGGAAAGTATCTCAACATAATAAAGGCTATATATAACAAACCCACAGCTAACATCATTCTCAATGGTGCACAGTTGAAAGATTTTCTTCTAAGATCAGGAACAAGACAAGAATGCCCATTCTTGCCACTTTTACTAAACATAGTATTAAGAGTCCTAGCCACAGCAATTAGGAAGAAAAAGAAATAAAAGACCTCCAAATAGGAAAGAAAGAAGTAAAACTTCACTATTTGCAAAAGACATGATACTACATATGTAGAAAGACCTAAAGACTCCCACAAAAACCAAAAAACTGAATTCAATTAAGTTGCAGGATACAAAATCAATATGCAGAGATCTGTGCCATTTCTATACATTAATAATGAACTATCAGAAATGGAAATAAAGAAGCAATCCCATTTATAATTGCCTCAAAAAGGATAAAATACCTAGGAAAAATTTTAACCAAAGATGTCAAGGCCTATAAACTGAAAACTGTAAGAAGAAGACACAAATAAATAGAAAGATATTCCATATTCATGGATTGGGGGAATTAATATGTTAAAATGTCCACAAAACCCAAAGCAATCCACAGATTCAATGCAGTCCCTATCAAAATTCCAATGGCATATTTCACAGAACTAGAACAAATAATTCTGAATTTTATATGGAATCAAAAATGACCCTGGGTAGTCAAAACAATCTTGAGAAAAAACAAAACTGCAGGTATCATGCTTCCTCATTTCAAAGTATACTACAAATCTATAGTAATCAAAACAGTATGGTACTGGCACAAAAACAGACAGATCAATGGAACAGAATTAAGTGCCCAGAGATAAACTCATGTACATATTAACAATTTATGATGAAGCAAAAAACATACAAAAAAGAATGGATATTCTCTTCAATAAATGGTATTGAGAAAACTGGACAGCCTCACGTAATAGGACAAAATCAGATCTCTATCTCACATCATACACAAAAAAAGTTAACTCAAAGTGGATTAAACTTGAAAGTAAGACCTCAAACCATAAAATTTCTAGAAGAAAGTATAGGTGATAACTTCATTGACATCAGTCTTAGCAATGTTTTTATGAAACTGACTCCAAAAGCAAACGAAACAAACTAAAAAATAAACAGACGGGACTACATCAAACTTAAAAACTTCTGCACAGCAAAGGAAACCATAAGCAAAGTGAAAAGACAACCTATTGAATGGGAGAAGATATTGGCAAATAATATACAGATAAGTGATTAATATCCAAAATATATAATGAACTTATACAACTCAACATGAAAAAACAAGAATTCAATTAAAAACTGGGCAGAGGATATGAATAGACAGTTTTTCAGAGAAAATATACAGCTAACCAACCAGCACATGAAAAGATGTTTAATATCACTAATTATTAGGAAATGCAAATCAAACCCACAATGAAATATCAGTACACACCTGTTAGAATGGCTATAATTGAAAAGACAAGAAATAACAAATGTTAGACAGGATGTAGAGGAAAGGGAACCTTCAAATACTGTTGATGGGACTGTAAATTGGTGCAGCCAATTTGGAAAACAGCATGGAGATTACTCAAAAAATTAAGAATAAAACTGCCATATGAACCACTTAAATAACCAATTATTCCACTTAAATAAGCCACTTATCTGGCTTATTTATCTGGAGAACACAAAAACACTAATTTTAAAACATATATGCACCCTTATGTTCATTGAGGGCTTCCCTCATAGCTTATTCAGTAAAGAATCTGCCTGAAATGCAGGAGACCTGGGTTTGATCCCTGGGTCAGGAAGATCCCCTGGAGTAGGAAATGGCAACCCACTCCAGTATACTTGCCTGGAGAATCCCATGGACAGAGAAGCCTGGCAGGACACAGTCCATGGGGTCACAAGTGTTGGACATGGCTTAGTGACTAAACGACGATGATGATCTTCATTGAAGTGATATTTACAATAGCAAATACATGGAAGCAACCCAAGGGTCCATCAAAAAATTAATGGATAAGAAGATGTGATACATGTATGCCGGGGTCCAGCCCCGGCTGATCCAGGGTATTCGAAGGAGAGACGGCTAGGCGACCTATTCAAATGTTAATTAGAGATAATAAAGAGTAATAGAATGAGGATAGCTCAGTAGGAAAATTCAGTGGAGAAAAGAAGCTGAGTGGCTTGGTTTACGCGGAAAATCAATATAACCCGTGACACCAGGTTAGCTCTGACCACGGAGGCCGCAGGCGCCCTCTCGAATAGCGGAAGGTGCCCCACCTTAGACACCTTCTCGAGTGGGTCTTAGAAGCCCAGGCAAATAAATGGTCGCAGAGGACATCCACGCTCCAGATGGACACTCAGCTGGAAGTTAAAGGGAAGAATGACATGGGGAGACCAAGTGTTGGTGAGCAAGGCCCATAGCTTTATTTTCAACAGGGGCTTTTATACCCTAAGTTACACATAGAGGATAATAGGGGATGCAAAATCAGCAGTCTTTGATGCTTATCAAAAACCAGGGTTTCTTTCCTGCAGATTTATCGTATACAAATGGTTTAGGTGATTTACATCATCTTCTGGCCAGAGGCCTATTAACATTTTATGACTCTTGACAAGGACTTATCAACAAAGACTTATTTTCTCTAAGAGTAATTATTTTAAGGTTTGGCGCCATCTTCCGAAGATAAGATTACGTTCCTATAGGGTGGATGTGTAATGGGTTTACAAAGTAAAGAATTTACTACCTTAAGGGTCTAAAGTTACTAACACCAAGGCCACTACTTATTTTTTCTACATACCAACTATATTAATTAATGCACATTCAAGGATACAATTCAGGGGATGTGAAAACTTGGCAACAAACATTGGCTCATCAATGAAATCTTTTACTAGTTTTATTCTGACAGTTTCTAATTCTCGGAGAGGCTCTAATATCTTTTTGAATCTAATATATTTTGAATATCTTAAGCTTCCCGTGCCTCTGGAGGCTGGGAGACTGTAAACAATCGTATGCATAGCTGTAGGTGTCCGGGTAAACTTGTCAGGTGAGTTAGAGAGCCATCTGAGGGGTTTGGATTTAAACACTCCTAATTGCCCAGGAACTTTATTAATTGGAGCTGTACGTTAACTCTTTGACAGAGAGAGCGAGATGGTGGTGGGGGACAGCCCCCAGTAAAGTCAGAGGTGAGAGCACAAAGCAATAAAGTAGGCAGACTCTGGTTTTTGGGGGGTAGATGCTCGAGAATATCCGGGGGCACTCCCGAGGCTCGATCCCGCCTTTGCGTATGCCGAACCTCCTTCCTCATGACCTTTGTCACGAGTGGAATGTCTCTCGCCGGCTCCCGGCACATGTATACACACACACACACACACACACACACACACAGAGAATGGAATACTACTCAGCCATGAAAAAGAATGAAATCCTGCCATTTACCCCAATATGAATGGACCTAGAGGGTATAATACTAAGTGAAATATGTCAGACAGAGAAGCACAGATACCATTTGATTTCACTTATGTGTGGAATCTAAGAAAACAAAACAAACAACATAAAACAAAAGCAAACTCATAGATACAGAGAATAGATTAGTCATTACCAGAGGGGAAAGGGATTGGGTGTGGATGAAAGTGGTCAACTATACAGTGAGGGATGGCAACTAAAAATGTGATGATAATCACTTTGAACTGTATATAGGTGTTGAATTATAATGATGTATACCTGAAACTTATAAATACAGCAGTTCAGTTCAGTCACTCAGTTGTGTCTGACTCCTTGCAACCCCATGGACTAAAGCACACCAGGCCTCCCTGTCCATCACCAACTCTTGGAGCCTACTCAAACTCATGTCCATTGAGTTAGTGATACCATCCAACCATCTCATCCTCTGTTGTCCCCTTTTCCTCCTGCCTTCAATTTTTCCCAGCATCAGCGTCTTTTCCAATGAGTCAGTTCTTCACATCAGATGGCCAAAGTATTGGAGTTTCAGCTTCAGCATCAGTCCTTCCAATGAATATTCAGGACTGATTTCCTTGATCTCCTTGCAGGCCAAGGGACTCTCAAGAGTCTTCTCCAACACTACAGTTCAAAAGCATCAATTCTTCAGTGCTCAGCTTTATTTATAGTCCAACTCTCACATACATACATGACTACTGGAAAAAACATAGCTTTGACTAGACAGACCTTTGTTGGTAAATTAATGTCTCTACTTTTTAATATGCAGTGTAGGTTGGTCAGAGCTTTTCCTCCAAGCAAGAAGCATCTTTCAATTTCATGGCCGCAATCACCATCT
Organism: Bubalus bubalis; assembly: GCF_019923935.1. Classification (NCBI taxonomy): domain Eukaryota; kingdom Metazoa; phylum Chordata; class Mammalia; order Artiodactyla; family Bovidae; genus Bubalus; species Bubalus bubalis. The sequence continues at coordinate 124,246,341 of NC_059181.1, read as the reverse complement.
GCAGTGATTTTGGAGCCCTCCAAAATAAAGTCTGTCACTGCTTCCACTGTTTACCCATCTATTTTCCATGAGGTGATGGGACTGGATGCTGTGATCTTAGTTTTCTGAATGTTGAATTTTAAGCCAACTTTTTTACTCACCTCTTTCACTTTCATCAAGAGGCTCTTCAGTTCCTCTTCACTTTCTGCTGTAAGGGGGGGTGTCATCTGCATATCTGAGGTTATTGATATCTCTCCCAGCAATCTTGATTCCAACTTGTACTTCATCCAGCCTGGCATTTCGCATGATATACTCTGCATGTAAGTTAAATAAGCAGGGAGAAAATGCATATTTTATATGCATTTCTACATATATATATATGTAGAAAACTGGATATCTAGATGATAGATATTAATAGATAATGATGATAGATAGATGGTGTGTGTGTGTCTCAGTAGCTCAGTTGTGTCTGACTCTTTGTGACCTCATGGACTGTAGCCTGCCACGCTTCTCTGATTTCCTAGGCAAGAATACTGGAGTGGGTTGACATTTCCTCTTTCAGGGGATCTTCCCAACCCAGGGATTGAACTTGCATCTTTTGTGTCTCCTGCACTGGCGGGTGTATTCTTTACCACTGAACCACCTGAGAAGCCCAGACAAATGGTAGATAGATAGACAGATATGAGAGTAAGAAGAAGAAGAATGATACTGGTAGATAAATAAAAGACATTGAATAAAGAATTTTGAAACTTTCAAAGCCAACTGGCCTCCCATTCCAACCTCTACCCAGAGCACTAGCTAAATGCCATAATTGTTAATGGCAAATGAGTCAGTAAAGTACCAGTGAAGCAAATAAACTATTCAAGAATATAATCAGGAAGAGCTAAATTTCAGAAGATAGAGGAAGACAGTAATGTATAGATGCCTTGAATTTTCAATCTGTTGAAATTTCTGAAAATGTGCTTCAGCTTCAAATGACGTTAATTAGTGAAATGCCAAAGTCGATTAGTCTGCAATGAGTAAACAGTAGAGAGTCTTTTAAACTAGGTAGAAATCTGTTTTATAAAACTCATTTCTTAGTCAGAAGTTTTTAAAAATTAATCCTGTCAAGTATTCACAGCTTCTCAAGATTTTGAAATTCTATGGCTTCAAATCTATTTGGGCTTATTTGGGGACTGGAATAATAGCAGCACACCCACATACAGATTGCTTTACTCTGTCACACAGCTCTGTTATAGGGTTAGAGAACAAGACTGTTCACCATTTAAACTGATCTCCTGATCTCCAGTGACAAGGAAAATCCACCTCTCTCCCTCTTCCTCCCCACACCTCTCCCTCTTTCTCTTGGTATACCACAGAAATTTTAAAAATTGATTATAATTGAGTAAGGAAGAGAGTTAAATCTACCTACACAGTCAATGATGGTTTATCTTATCATTCATAATGCTCTGTTAATAGTAGCACATATTAATCTAAGACAAGATAGTGGGTCTATTTATTTTTCTATTTATTACCTGAAGCATTAAAAGAACATGAAGGGAAACTTATTTAGTTAAATATTCAACATATGAAGAACATGTGTTGGTTAGCTTTTGTGCTTTGAATAGTTCAAAATCACTGGTTCTTCTCGAAGCATTTGTCACAGTCAGGACTCATTCATTTGAAGGGGAGGAGAATTTGCTACCCAAAAATATGACTTTTTGACATAAGGATTATTTTAGTCTGATTATTTTTTAAACAGCAGTTATAGGAGAAGCTATGAAAGTATAGCAAAAGTTACCCTCTTCTAAACAATAGTAATAGTAATGGGGGAAATTTCCATTTGTATCTTCCTGGCTATACCAGAAAGAGGAGTATGACCAAATCTCTAGAAACTGTTATCAATGGAGAAGGCAGGGACTTAAATCTGCATAACAACCATGCCATTGTTTATTGTGATTTGCCTGATAATCTCCTGTAACTAGCATCCCTAAAAAAGAAAAGCTTTTTAAAGAAAGCTGAGCACCGAAGAGTTGATGCTTTCGAACTATGGTTTTGAAGAAGACACCTAAGAGTCCTTTGGACTGCAACGAGATCAAATTAGTCAATCCTAAAGGAAATCAGTCCTGAATATTCATTGGAAGGACTGATGCTGAAGCTCAAGCTCCAATACTTTGGCCACCTGATGCGAAGAACTGACTCATTGGAAAAGACCCTGATGCTGGGAAAGATTGAAGGCAGGAGGAAAAGGGGATGACAGAGGACGAGATGGTTGGATGGCATCACTGACTTGACGGACGTGCATTTGAGCAAGTTCTGGGTGTTGGTGATGGACAGGGAAGCCTGTCATGCTGCAGTCCATGGCGTTGCAACGAGTTAGACATGACAGAGCAGCTGAACTGAACTGAACTAGCATCCCTACTCCACCAACATCTTCTTTTGCTGGAAATGGTTTTTAAGATGGTGGTTTGGACCATTTCTGGGAGTTACTCAGTTTCCCTGGGTCTCTTCCATGTATAAAGGAGGTATACATGTTACTAAACTTCTGTTTGTTTTTCTCCCATTAATCTGTCCTTTTATTACAAGGATATCTCAGCCTCCTAGAAGGAGAACCTGAAAGAAGAAATTATCTTTCCTCTCCCTACATAACTTGGGCAGATTTCTGGGATCTGGTTCTTGGCAAGTCACTAATATGAAAAGACAGTTTTGGAACTATACAAAAATGGGCCAGAATGCATTGTTTAGGCTACATCTGTACTTTCCTCTGTCATTTTGTAAGGTCTGCTTCTAGCTCTGGATTCACTTTTCTGTTGTAGAGGATCTTATCTTCACCTTCATTGAACTTCGAAACAAATCAATAAAATATCAAATTCTTGGGGAAAAAAAACTTTACAGTGCAAGCAGATTATGTTTGATTTATACTTTGAGGAGAAGTGGCATGAGAAAAATTGCTATTCTGAAAACATAATAGTGTATTACCTCTATCATATGTGGCATCAACATACAATATTTACAAGGGCTTTTTCCTTCCCTTTCAACACTGGAAAATTAGTAAACTCCGTCCAACTTATTCTTCTCATTTTCATTTATTTGGATGCTATCAATTTTATATATATTACAAAATAGAAACCATTAAATCTCATGTGCATTTGTTATTTAAAAAAAAACTGTCATCTACATGTATCATAAATATTGGACTTGGAAAGATTAATTGGATCATTTTGCTCTTTTCTGTGTTCGGGCTTAGAAGCTACTAATGTCATATGGAAAGGAAACCAAATGCACTATGCATTCCTAGTATTCTCTGCTATAGTTAAACATTTAGAAGTGTGCTCTCTATCTCCATCTAACATTTTTGGTCTGTTTCTCCACTGGTTCCTTAATATCTTCAAACATACTTTGAAACATACCTAAGCTTCCTCATTTTGTAAATTTTTAGTTGACCTTGATCTCCTATCTGTGAATTTCTCTGGTTCTCTACTATATTTTAGCCTCAGAATGATCAAAATTGGGGTATAGTTCACATACGAATAAGACTCAACATTTAAATGGTTTTCAGTATATTCGTAACTATCACCACTGTCCAAACCCAGAATATTTCCATTACCCCAAAAAGAAACCCTATACGCATTAACAGTCACTTCCCAATCTCCCCTCCCAAGCCTGCTGATTACTAATTCCCTATTCTGGACATTTTATATAAATATCATCACACAATATGTGGCCTTCTGTATTCGGTTTCTTTCATTTATCATGTTTTCAAAGTTCATCCATGCTGTAGCACCAATCAGTATGTGATTCTTCTTTATGGTTGAATAATATTCAATTTTATGGATATACCATATTTTGTTTATACATTTATCAGTTGATTACTTTGGGTTTTTTTCTACATTTTGACTATTTTTTTTCTTTTTTCTTTTATTTTATTTATTTTTTTTAATTTAATTTTATTTTTTAAACTTTACATAATTGTATTAGTTTTGCCAAATATCCAAATGAATCCGCCACAGGTATACATGTGTTCCCCATCCTGAACCCTCCTCCCTCCTCCCTCCCCACACCATGACTATTTTGAATAATGCTGCTAGGAGTATTTGTGTACATGTTTCTTTGTGGACATATGTTTCCAGTTCTTTTGGGTATGTAATTAGCAATGGAATTGCTGTGTCATATAGTAACTATGTTTAAAATTTGAGGAACAGCCAAATTGTTTTCCAAAGCATCTGCATAGTTTTACATCTGCACCAGTTATGTATGAAAGTTCCAGTTTCTACACATCCTTGTTAATGTTTGTCATTACCTGTCATTTTGAAAGACATACATGGTAGGTGTGAAGTGCATCCCACTACAGTTTTGATTTGCATTTCCTTGATGGTTAATGAATTGAGTACCTATTTTTGTGCTTATTAGATATTTGTATATCTGCTTTGGAGAAATATCTATTTAAATCCTATGGCCATTTTTAAATTATATTATTTGCATGTTCATTATTGAGTTGTGAGAGTTCTTCATATACTCTGAGTATGAGATCCTGATCAGATATATGATTTACAAATATTTCCCCCCATTCTATGGATTGTCTTTCTCTTTTTAAAATAGTGTCTTTTGAAACACGAAATTTTAATGAATTCCAATTCATGTAGTTTTTTCTTTAGTTGTTTGTGCTTTGAGTATTATTTCTAAAAAAATAAATTGCCAAACCCAAAATCATGAAGATTTATGCCTATGTTTTCTTTTAAGAGTTTTATAGTTTAAACTCATATTTAGATCTTTGATACAATTTGAATCAAATTTTGTATATTGTGTTTCAAAATCATCCTTTTGTATGTGGATATCCAGTTGTCACAGCATCATTTGTGGAATCCTCATTGAACTGTCTTGGCAGCCTTGTTGAAAATCAATTGACTATAAATATGTAGATTCATCTCTATACTTTCATTTTTATCCCGTATATAAGTATCCAACACTGGTGAGCATGGCCATCATCAAAAAATCTACAAACATAAATGCTGGAGAGGGTGTGGAGAAAAGGGAACACTTTCGCACTGTTGGTGGGAATACAAATCGATACAGCCACTATGAAGAATAGTATGGAGATTTCTTTAAAAATTTGGAATACAACTACCATATGACCCAACCATTCCACTATGGGCATCTATCCTGAGAACTCAATAGTGTACATATATATGCAGAAAGAGAGAGAGAAAGAGGGCAAGAGAGAGAGAGCGAGGTATCCTTATGCCCGTACCAAACAATCTTGAGTACAAGAGCTTAAATTTTAATGGGAAGTGTGAGCCATCAAACCTGGTTATTTTCCCAGTTGTTTTGGCTACTCCTATTTCCCTGTGGCTTTAGTATCAGCTTATCTATTTCTACAGAAAGGGGCAGCTGAGATTTCAATAGGACTTGATGTGAATCTGTAGATAAATTTTGAGAGTATTGTCATCTTAACAATATTAGTCTTCCCATCTTTGAACATGGACTCTGTTTATATTTACATACCTCTTTGATATATTTAAATAATGTTCTCATACCTTTTTATTGTGTAAGTCTTACACCTCTTTGGTTAAATCTATCCCTAAGTATTTAACACTTTTTGATTTTAAATGAAATTATTTTCTTAATTTTATTTTCAGATTGTTCATTGTATAGGAATTGCAATGGAATACAATATAATTGTATAAAAAGATGCAGTTGTATATAGTTATACAATATTTTGTGTGTATTGGTCTTATAGTCTAAAAATTTGCTGAATTTGTTTGTTAGTTCTAATAGTTTGAGGGCTATTTCTTAACATTTTTGGAGTATAAGGTCATGTCATCTATGAATATAGTTTTACTTCTTTCTTTCCATTTTGAATGCCTTTTATTTCTTTTTATTTCCTAATGCCCTGTCTAGAACTTGCAGTATAATATGAAATAAAAGTGGGAAGACTGGGCATCCTTGTTTTGTACTTGATCTTAAGCTTCTGATTTTTCACCATTAACTGAGATGTTAGCTCTAAACTTTTCATAGAAGCTTTTTGTCAGATTGAAGAACCTCCCCTTTATTCTTAGTTTGTTAAATGTTTTTATGGTAAAAGATGCTGGACTTTGTTAAATGTTTTTTCTGCATCTATTGAGAATACTGTTCTTAATGCATTAACATGGTGAATTGCATTGATTGATTTATGTATGCTGAATCAACTATTGCATTACTGGGATAATCCCTACTTGGTTGTGGTATGTACTCCTTTTTTTTTTGCCTATTGCAGAATTTGCTTTTCTATAATTTTTAAAGATTTTTATGTCTATATTAATAAGGGGTATTGGTTTAAAGTTTTTTATTCCCTCTTGTCATGGCTTTGTCTGGTTTTGGTACATTTGTTTCCTTTTAACCTTCCACTATTAGGTATTAAGGTTCACCCTTCCACTGAAACTGCTCTAGCAGAGATGACCAAATCTGATGCCCCAGTTCTTCAAAGCATTTGTCACTGCCTTTTCATTTGTTATTATTAATTTTCACCTCTTCAAAATCTTCTCTTCCATCAGCATTTACCCCTTGGAGAAGTTAGTACAGATATCCTCCTTTGTTTTTTGTCTCAAAGATGGAAGGAGGAAAGTTGGTATTTATGGTCAGAACAGCATTTTATAAAGCTGTGACAAAATCAGAGAATTCCTGCAACTATTCTGACCATCATAACAACAACAACAACAAAAAACCACACTTCTATTGAACAAAGAATTCTGCTTCTTCTATACCAGGCTCTGGAATCACCTTACCTGGATTCCCATTCTGCTTCCTTTAACAAGTTATTTAAGCTTTGTGTCTTCATTGCTCATTTGTAAAATGGGAATGATAATAATAGTGCATATGTTATAGGGCTATAAATATTATATAATATAATGCATACAAAGTCCCTGATACATACCAAGTGCTTCACAAATGATGATCATCATTATCATAGCCACACAATTTAAGAGAGATGTACGTGAGTAGACTATGCCAACAATGTGACTCAGATGTTAAGCCATTGCTTCAGTTACTGCTCCAGCCTTGATTTCCTTCCAATCTTCTTATTCAGGCTTCATGACGCAGCTGTCTGAAGATGTAGGGGTAGTGCAATATGATGGTTTTTCTTGTATCTGGGCATGGAGAAAAAGACTGTACACCTGAATATGCTCGGGGTAATATTTATTCCCTCATTCGTTCAGCCAATATTTATCGAGCATCAGTTATGTACCAGACACTGTGCTAAGGAAAGGAATACCGTAGTGAATAAGATATATGTATAGTTCGTGCTGCCATGCAACTTACCTTCTCGAGGGGTGGGGCATGGATATCACAATCTGGTATGGGATTGGTGAAACTTTAATCTAGAAGAAATTATTTTCAGTTTTGCAGGCCAAGCAATCTCTGTTGTAACTACTAAACCATGTGGTTGTGGTGCAAATATAGAGCCATAGAGAATACAGAAATAAATGGCACAGTTGTATTCCAATAAAACTTTACACAAACAAGTGGCAGGCCAGATTTTGCCCAGGCTCCAGTTTGCCAACTTTGGTCTAAATACATAATCATAAGTAAAGGGAATTGAATGGAAAAAAAAAATAGAGTTTTTTTTTTTCCCCCATTATAAAGACAAGTCTACATTTACTTCAGCCTTTATTTCAAAACCAGAATGGGCCCATGAAGTCAGAAGTCCATTTTCCACCGGGGTTTGAATTCTGCACCATCGCAGGGATATAAAACTGCATGTTCTTATAGGAATCATTGGTGACTAAGGTATAAGAAATATGTCATAGAAGATTCTTATTCCATTTTGTGTTGTTATGACCAAACAAGTTGGTCTCAAACATTTGACATTCTGAGTAACAATTTTGGTGGTCTTTCAAGTTTGCATCTATGCTGCACATTATAATATCTATTCTCCATCCTAAAAACTGGACTCTGACATTTTGTTCCTGTGTGGGCCAGAGTAGACAAAACACATGTTATATTCAAGGCTAGCTCCAAGAGTAGATAAGATTTGGATTGGCTTTTATTTTTTTCACTGATTATACAGTACATAATTTCAGCAAAGCCAGGAACAAATTGAGCTACTTGGCATTTTGAAGACATTTCTAAAGAAATACTAGAAGTTACTCTTTGCCCAGAACTGTTTCAGGAGATGTGGAACCACTGAAAAGGGTCATTTAAAGCAGGGGACTACAAGAGTAATTACAGGATAATTTTTTCTTAAAACTCCTTTTTAGATGCTGTTCTTTGAAACAGCATGCTTTGTGCCCTGGCAGTTATTTTTGGTTCATGGGTCTTATTAGCTTGTAGAAGTTTTGAAGCATTTTTGTTTATTTTTTTATTTTTTTTTTTTAGGTAGTCACATCTTTTTATTGAAGGAAATTTTACATGCAGTGAATTGCATATATCTAAGTGTCCAGTCTGAGTATTGATGAATGTATATGTTTATTTTTTGATAAAGCAGAAAAGTATTGATGAATGTATATGTTTATTTTTTGATAAAGCAGAAAAGTTAGTCTTTAAAACATAATCATCTTCATTTTTCTGTTCTTTTGATTCTTGTTAAAGGTTTGATTGGGCTTCCCCAGTGGCTCAGATGGATTTGATCCCTGGGTTGGGAAGATCCCCTGGAGGAGGGCACAGCAACCCACTCCATTATTCTTGCCTGGAGAATCCCAATGGGTATAGGACCCTGGCGGGATTGCAGGAGTCCATGGGATTGAAGAGTTCGACATGAGTGAGCAACTAAGCACAGCACAAAGGTTTGTTTATGCAGCTATATGATGAGATTTTTCTCTCATTTTCTCTTTTTTTTTGTCATCTTTGAGATGAGCATAAGCTATCTAAATTTTCTTGCTTATTATATTTCGGTGATACAAAGTGGTTTTCTGTAGTGGTTTGACCTTTTCAGTATTGTTGGCAGGATGAGTGCCTACCTTTGAGTCCTGAGAAATTAGTTTGTGGAAACAGTGCCACCTTCAGGTGGAACAGAAAGGAAGGCTTAGAATAACAGCACACTAGGGGAAGCTTCTATTTGCAGCAAACTTCTATACGAATTAAGTTTTTGTTTTAAATAATTTTTGTGACCCTAGATTCCCCATCCTCCAGGCTGCGATTAAAACCTTTTTTATTACTAAAGAAAGATTAATCTCTAAGTTAATAAGTATTTGTGCATGTGCTCTAGACTTAATGCAAATTGAGAAGAACATCAACAGTTACACCCACATCCATACCCACACAAGTTTAAATAATGAACCACTGAATTTTCTACTCTCTGGTCACCAACCACATAAAATGAAACAAAGAATTCAGAAAGTGATTTCAGATACTTCTCTCCACCTCCTTTAATATTTACCATCAAAAGAATTCTATTTTAAATTTCTTATTTGAAACCAGTAGTCAGCAAAGAGATTTCTTCCCAGGTGGTGCTAGTAGTAAAGAATCCTCCTGCCATTGCAGAGACCCAAGAGACATGGGTTCAATCTCTGGATCAGGAGGATCCCCTGGAGAAGGAAATGGCAACCCACTCCAGTGTTCCTGCCTGGAAAATTCCATGGATAGAGGAGCCTGGTGGGCTACAGTCCATGGGGTTGCAAAGAGTCAGACACAACTGAGCATGCACACACACACACATTTGAGACCAGTAGTCAGCAGAGAGATTTCTAGGGAGGCATGTACCATTAATTTGATTAATGAGAAAAAGTTTATATTTCAGAGAATGGATAACAGAGAAAAATATTAGAAAGGTGCTTGGTAAAACAATGATGGGAACAATGTCTCTCTTCTCTAAGCAAGGATTTTTATTACTGGCTGATGGCTTATTAGCCAGAGATAGTGAGTGGACTGAGAAAGCAAATGAAAGGATCTGAGAAGAACCAGAAATGGAATATGGATAGAGTATGAGCTGGGGCTTCCTCTGTGGCTCAGTGGTAAAGAATCTACTTGCAATGCAGGAGCTTCAGGAACTACAGTTTCAGTCCCTGGGTTGGGAAGATACCCTGGCAGAGGGCATGGCAACCTACTACAGTATTCTTACCTGGAGAATCCCATGGACTGAGGAGCCTGGTGCTACTGTCCATAGGGTCGCCAAGAGTCAGACGTGACTGAAGCAGCTGAACACAGCACAGCACAGAGTAAGGTCCATGGAACCAAGAGCATAAGGAAGGGCAGGAAGAATTTCACTTCCACTGGAGGCTTTGTTGTAGGCAGTTGCAATAAAAATGGAGTGTGCTCTCAAACAACCTGTCCTCACTTTCTTTTGCTAAATCAGAAGGAATGGAGAAGTAGGGTAATAACCCTCTTTCAGGTTGAGTGACTGCTTATTCCTCACTGTAGCCCACCAGGCTCCTCTGTCCATGGAATGCTCTAGGCAAGAATACTGTAGTGGGTTGCCACTCCTCCAGGAGATCTTCCTGACCCAGGGGTGGAACCTGCATTTCCTGCATTGCAGGTGAATTCTTTACTGCTGAGCCATTTGTCCAAATACAAAATGAGTTGCTTCTAAAGGTGACTAAGTTGCTTGTTACTAGTGAATCCAGCTGTAGGTCAATTAGAAGCCACATGGGGGTAGTAAGAGCTCATGGCCCAATCAAGATGAGCTCTAGCCTTAGCAGCAGTAGAATGAGGGAGAAGGAACAAGTGGGCGACAGTAAGAAAGCTGTAGAAGTATTTTCCTAATAGACACTGAGTACATTTAAGACTGAAATGTCAGTCTGTCTCAAGTAATTCCTCTATCTTCTTTACGATGGTGGATCATTAAAAACAAATAAAAAAGTACCCTGCTACATATAGATCCAGTTTCCTTCTGGGTTGAAATGAATTTGATTTAATACATCAAACATTTTAAAGATTTCTTTGAAATTTAAATTCACAATAATATCTAATGTACTTTCTATTCAAAAGTCTAAAATTAAGGAATCTGATCTTGCTTTTAGTTAGAAAATACAAGTGAAGAGATTTTAATGACAAACATGTAATCAGGAATGTAAGATGAAAAATAGGACATTTTTCTAAAGATTTCACATGGTATCTCTGATAAGGTTTGGTCAGTACACAAAGAATTGAAGAATGCAGTAAAAACAGGAAGGTGTAATGCACTAGGCATTTTATTTTTCAGATACTTTCCATATGCCTTCTCATCCATGGCAACAGACAATAACTAGCATATGATTTAAAAATTAAATCTATTGACATGAAAAAACATTTCTCCAGAGAAGATATATGAAAGAAACACGTGAAATGGTGTTTGACATCATTAGTCATCAAGGAAATGCAAATCAAAACCACAATGAGACACCACTTTACATCTACTACCATGGCTATAATCCAAACATGACAGCAACCTTCCTACATTGCCGTGTGCTTGTGTGTACTTAGTTGCTAAGTCGTGTCTGACCCCATGGAATGTAGCCCAAGATCCTCTGTCCATGATATTCTCTAGGCAAGAATACTGGAGTGGGTTACCATGCCCTTCTCCAGGGGATCTTCCCGGCTAAGGGATTGAACCTGCATCTCAATGGTGAGGTAAATTGGTGAAATCGCTGTGAAAAACACTTTGGCATTTTCCCAAAAAGCTAAACACAAAGTTACCGTATGCCCCATCAATTCCACTCATAGGTATATGCCCAATAGAAATGAAAACATGTCTTAAAAATACAGACATTTTCATAGCAGTGTTATTCATAAGAGACAAAAAGTAGAAACTACCTAAATGTGCACCAACTGCTAAATATTCTATATCCATACAATGGAATGTTATTCAGCAGTAAAAAGAAATGAAATAATAATTCATGCTTCTATAAGGACGAACCTTGAAAATAGTGCTAAATGAAAGAATTCAGATACAAAAGAACTTATAGTGCATGATTCAACTCATATGAAATGTCCAGAAGAGCTAAATTTGTAGAGACAGAAAGATTAATGGTTGCCCAGAACTTGGATGGGGGGTTGGGGATAAACAGGGAGTGACTATTAATGGGTACAGTGTTTCTTTCTTGTAACGATGAAAATGTTCTGGGAAATGTTCTGGAATGGTGATGGTTGCATGTTCTGTGAATATATTATAAAACATTTAATTGTAGAATTTAAATGGGTGGATTGCATAGGATGTGAATTATATCTCAATGAACCTGTTTAAAAATTATACTCCATTTTACCCAAGATATTTATGATGCCTAACAAGCATATCATCATGATATCTACTTCCATAATATTAAAACATTGTTTTCATAGTCAGGAGAAAAAGGTTAACAGTTGGTCATGATTTTGGCTAGCAAATTCTGATGCAGCCTCTTTCAATTGCCCATGAAAATATTTATACAGACACCTGAAAAGATAATAACTAAAACAAAATCTTTAACTAATAATCTATTACTCTGTTTAGTCAAGACTATGGTTTTTCCAGTAGTCATGAATGGATGTGAGAGTTGGACTATAAAGAAAGCTGAGCACCGAAGAACTGATGCTTTTGAACGGTGGTGTTGGAGAAGACTCTTGAGAGTCCATTGGACTGCAAGGAGATCCAACCAGTCCATCCTAAAGCAAATCAGTCCTGAGTGTTCATTGGAAGGACTGATGTTGAAGCTGAAACTCCAATACTTTGGCCACCTGATGCAAAGAGATGACTCATATGGAAAAACCCTGATGCTGGGAAAGATTGAGGGCAGGAGGAGAAGGGGATGACAGAGGATGAGGTGGTTGGATGGCATCACCGACTCAGTGGACATGAGTTTGAGTAGGCTCCGGGAGTTGGTGATGGATAGGGAGGCCTGGTGTGCTGCAGTTCATGGGGTCACAGTGAGTCGGACGTGATTGAGCGACTGAACTAAACTATTACTCAAAACTTTTCTTGATAATGAGTGATGTTGAGCATCTTTTCATGTGTTTGTTAGCCATCTGTATGTCTTCTTTGGAGAAATGTCTATTTAGTTCTTTGGCCCATTTTTTGATTGGGTCATTTATTTTTCTGGAGTTGAGCTGTAGGAGTTGCTTGTATATTCTCAAGATTAGTTGTTTGTCAGTTGCTTCATTTGCTGTTATCTTCTCCCATTCTGAAGGCTGTCATTGCAACATGTAAAATATCATGTATGAAACGAGTTGCCAGTCCAGGTTCGATGCACGATACTGGATGCTTGGGGCTGGTGCACTGGGACGACCCAAAGGGATGGTATGGGGAGGGAGGAGGGAGGAGGGTTCAGGATGGGGAACACATGTATACCTGTGGCAGATTCATTTTGATGTTTGGCAAAACTAATACAATTATGTAAAGTTTAAAAATAAAATATAATTAAAAAAAAAAACAAAACTTTGCTTGAAAAGTCCAGTGCTGACTTGGCAGTAAATTAGATTACACATGCTAACCTGTAAAAGGGCGGGAAATGTTTTATAGAAATACCGTATAGAAATAAAACACCTAGGGCTTCCCACGTGGTGCTAGTCTTAAAGAATCCGCCTGCCAATGCAGGATACCCAGGTTTGATCCTGGAGAAGGAAATGGCAACCCACTCCAGTATTCTTGCCTAGAGAATTCCATGGACCAAGGAGCCTGGTGGGCTACAGTCCATGGAGTCACAAAGAGTCGAACATGACTGAGCATGCACATATACACATATGTGTACCCTGGCTCTTATCCTCAAAGATCAGACCATTTAGAGACCAAAACAGGCTTCTCTTGGCTTCAAGGAAATTGCATTATGGGACAAGGCTGGGGCCATTATAGTTAACTCTCCCTCTTCTCTCTTTCTTATTTCATAGAAGAATGGCCACTGCCAGGATACAGCTTGTCAGGAAGCCTGTGGTAGATGTATCCAGAGAGGCAGAGTCCATAAGTAAATCTGTGGGTGGAAGCAGAAAAGAGAAGAGCTTTGGTACGCCTGAAGGAAGGACTGGGTCACCATACTTCTGGACAAAGAGTGGGACAAGTACAATGTAGATACCTTATTTGATGACAATAGCCAAGATTTGATAGATCTTGCCTTGTTCAAGCAAATCTTCTCTTGTTTATACAAATATATACATACATGTACATATATATATATATAAAAATTCATGTTTCCTATGAAATAATACTATACAGAAAAATGAAAGCATTATCCTGTAGATTTCATTGAATTTATGCCTATTTCTAATTATTCAATATAATTTCATAGAAGTGTAATTTGAGTCAGTTTTCATATTTGACAAATATCTTAAAGACTTTTCATACATATTAATTACTTCCCTTACTTAAAGGTCATGGTAAGTTATAATCTCACCAGCAAAGTATGAAAAATTTCAATTCCTTGTCAATACTGGATAGTTAACCATAAAGAAATTTGTTTTAATTTGATGGAGAAGCTATAGAAGCAATATTATTACAGTATTTTTAGTTCAAATTTATTTGATTACTATTTAATTATATGGAATTTATTCTTATAGGTTTACCTTTCCTATTCCTTCTTTTGGAAATTTCATGTTCTTGCCCTTCAAACATTTTCCTACTGGGATATTTGCAATTGTCTCATTTATTTGTTAGAACTCTACATAATAATGGTATCTACTCTTATTCTGTCATACGTTGCAAATATCCAGGTTTCACTAGCCTTTGAGTTTTGATTAATTATTCGTGAGATTTCTTAGATACAGAAAAATGTTTTTAACTGCAATTGATTCTCTTAGTCTTATCCTGTAAGATTTTTAAAACTTTACCTCTGTGATTAGGAATGACTTGGCAGTCAATTGCCCCATCAGTATTTTCTGATTTGAAATGCCACCTTTATGATATATAAAGTTCATACACATAAAGACATAGATTATGTAGATAAGAAGTTTTTGTTTATTCTCTTATCAGTCGTACATTGATTTATTTTAGCCTTACAATACATAAATATTTTCAAATCTGGCAGTGCAAATTCATTTCAATGTTATTTTCAAAATTGTCTTAGCTATACCACTAAACCACTAAATTAGCACTTAGAGATGAAATTTATAACCTATTTGTCAAATCCTCCTATCAAATAATGTGGCACATCTTTTGGATCTTGTCTTTTAAATACCAGAGTGATTTACAGAGATTTCATTCATTTGCCAATGTTATTCTGAAATATTTTATAATTTTTGCTGTCAGCACAAAAGTTTTCTAAATATAATATTTTACTTTTTATTGATATTTAATATTTAAAAAGAATATGTACTTTTGGTACAATTTTGTATGGTTCAGAACAAGATAGTTGATGAATTATCCAAATTCACAAAACTGTTATGCATTTTTGTTTACCTTGATCTGTTAAATAAGTTATGAGAAAAGATCCATCCTTGAAGATTGATTCATCTGCTGTTTCTCTTTGTACATTCACCTGTGTTTCCTTTATATAATCTGAAGCATATTTTCTATCAAGAATATGCTTTGTGAACATGAAATACTGCTTTTGGCACAGTTTACAATTTAACTCTTTTTTAAAATTAACATCACAACACTTGCCTTTATTGTATTATCATTTTGTACTTTTCTTATTCCTTTATTATTAAACTTTTTCTCTCAGCATGCCTTAAGTATTTCTTCTTTATTAAATTATTAAATAAAGACAAGGAGATGGATTCTTTGAGAGTAGAAGGAAAAACATTACAAAAAAATGACTTTTAATTTTTAGACTAACTTGGTAGATTTTGAAACGTCTTACTGAGCTAGGGAACACTTAGGTAAGAATAAATTTTGGACGATTCAAAATAAGACAATTTTCAACATATAAAGTTGAAACCAAAAATGTTGAGTAGACAATAGACATATGTCTGGGGTTCAAAGTTAGAGATTATGGCTGGAGATATAATTCTGGGAGTACCCAGTTTAGGAATGTTATTAAAATCCATGGCTTGATCTGATCACCTAAGGTAAGGGTACAGAGTGAAAGGAATAGAAGTCTATAAATTAAGCTCTAGTATATGCTAACATTTTTATGATGAAAATAAGAGGATCAGTATGTATGAGTGAGTTTCTCTGCTGTGCACCTGAAACCATCACAACATTGTTAATTGGCTATACTCCAATATAAAATAAAATTTTTTTGAAAAAAAAGAAAAGAGTATCCAGTAAAGGAGACCAAGAACAGGCCATATTAAAGTAAGAGGAGAGTAGGTTTTCATAGCAGCTGGTGGGGAAACTTTCTTGAAAAGGAAGGACTGGATAATTTTGTCAAAAGCTGTTGAGACAGCAGTGTCCAGGTGAAGCTTCTATAGTGAAGCTTCTATATGAGAATATTATAGATCTGTGCTGTAGGACACAGCTGCCACTAGCCACAGCTGGCTATTGAACACTTGAAAGATGGCTACTGTGACTGAGGAACTGAATTTCTTTTAATTTAATAGTCAAATGTAGCTAGTGGCTACCATATAGGACAATGGCATTTGAGTTGTCAGGAAAGATGAAGACAGAAATGTGTCCATTTAGACATCAGTTTCATTGGAAAGGTGGAAAGCTGGATGAGAGTGGGCCAAAGTGTGAATAAGATAAGAAGCAAATTCAATAATATCATATTAAGAAAAAAACAAAAACAAGATGCAAAATTATGTGTGGAGAAAGAGCTCTCTTTTAAAATAGTATATAAGAAACATGCTGCTGCTACTGCTGCTAAGTCGCTTCAGTCGTGTCCGACTCTGTGCGACCCCATGGACTGCAGCCTACCAGGCTCCTCCGTCCATGGGATTTTCCAGGCAAGAATACTGGAGTGGGTTGCCATTGCCTTCTCTTTATAAGAAGCATAGAAAACCTGAAAAGGGTATACACTAAAAATATTAACAGGTTATCTCTGAATAGTGGGATAATGCTTGATTTTATTTCCTTCACATAATTCTTGTATTTTTTAATTTGTACAATAGCTATATATTCCTTTCATGTTTGATGAAATTTAAGTATATGAATATGATTATCTCAATTATATTAAATGTATTAGACCAATACATTATACATTTAAAAAATAGAACTAGAATTTGATAACTCAAAATAAAGGATAAGATCTTTGACTTGACAGTAAATCATTCACTGAACATAGTACAAATCTTTGTGAAGTTAAAAGGCTGTTAATGGACATTTTAATTCATAGACTCAGTGTAATTAAATTGTATAGTTTCATCATCAATTTTTACTCTAGGTCTAAGTTTTGTTTTTTACAAATATGGTTTAGGGACTGATTCCATGCCATATTTAAATATAATTAAAACCTTTAATTTCTGAGAATTCTATAAGAGTCTTGAGTATTGAAAAAGATTAATATTACCCTAAATTATGGAAGGTCTCTTTAAACAAGAGAGCAGTTGGTTAGTAATTATCACCAGACACCAAAAGTGTTTAAATAGTATAACAATGGTATTCTATGCACATCCATCTTTGTTGATTAAATTGTAACATTTCCTACTAGATTTTTCAGTTTCATACTTATCTCCATTTCCCTAAGCAGTGGCATATCTTTGTATGAAGTGTAATATTGCCTTATTGTCTATTATATGCCAAGAAAAATTAAGATTTGGTTAGTTTTGTGGTCTTTCATTTTACTAATCTGCCACAGAATTTTGTCTTGAGATTGTGGGCAAAAAGATGAATATGTTTGACTTCTGAATATTTAAGATGATTTTGGTTACAAAACTATTGAATTTATTCTCTGCTTGTAATTATTTAAAATGGAAATAAGAGAATAGTGTCAATTTGAGTCCAATCAAGGAAAATTTTAGACCACTTCAATGTTCTTTGTGTAGCATCGAAAACATAAGTTAACTATGTCTGTCCTCATTCTCTAAATTTAAATTCCAGAATTCTCACTACTGCTCAAGCTCAACTTGATCCCTAAGTGCACAAGAAAGGGGATTGCTCTCCATGTCTTAAGATAATTCTCCTAATAGATAAAAGATGGCATAGAGGAAAGAACATTCAACTAGGGATAAGAAAACCCAGATTACCTTCCTGCGCTTCTGCTTGCTTCCAGTATATGTAACACTGGGTGCAATATATGTAACTCGACATTTAGTTATGGAAACTGTTGGTGGTGTTTAGTCGCTAAGCCATATCTGACTCTTGTGACTCCATGGACTAGCCCACCAGTCTCCTCTGTCCATGGGCTTTCTCAGGCAAGAATACTGGAGTGGGTGGCCATTTCCTTCTTCAGGGGATCTTCCTGACCCAGGAATCAAACTGGAGTATCCTACCTTGGCATGTGGAATTCTTACCACTGAACCACCAGGGAAGCCCTATGGAAATACATAGAACTGTAAAATGGAGGTAATAATGGTTCTTACTTCATGGTGGTAATTAAATTTTTGGACAGTTTTATAATGCATTTAACAGAGTTTCTTGCCTAGAATAAGTGTTAAATATTATCTCCCTCCTTCACAAATGACCTGTTGTTGTTCAGTTGCTCAGTCATGTCCGACTCTTTGCAACCCTGTGGACTGCAACACATCAGGCTTCCTTGTACTTCACCATCTCCCGGAGCTAGCTTGAACTCATGTCCATTGAGTCAGTGATACCAATCTAGATGTCCATCAACAGAGAAATGAATAAAGATGTAGTATTATATATATATATGTATATATATAATTATAAAATATATATAATGGAATATTACTCAGCCATAAAAAGAACAAAATAGTGCTGTTTGCAGAGATGTAGGTCGACCTAGAGACTGCCATTCAAAGTAAGCCAGAAAGAAAAAAAAATTTTTATATAATATGACTTATATCTGGAATCTAGAAAAGTGGTACTGATGAAAACTATTTGCAAAATGAAAACAGAGACACAGATGTAGAGAACGAACTTATGGATATCCAGGGTGAAAGAGGGGTGAGATGAATTGGAAGATTGAAATTGACATATATATACTTCGAAGTATAAAATAGATAACTAATAAGAACCTACTATGTAGTACAGGGAATGCTACTCAGTGCTCTCTGTTGACTAAAAGGAAGGAAATCTAAAAAGAGGGGATATATGTATACCTATAGCTGATTCACTTTGCTGTACAGAAGAAACTAACACAACATTGTAAAGCAACTATATCCCAACAGAAATTTCTTAGTGTCCGACTCTTTGTGATCCCATGGACTATACAGTCTGTGGAATTCTCCAGGCCAGAATACTGGAGTGAGTGGCTTTTCCCTTCTCCAGAGGATCTTCCCAACCCAGGGAACCGAACTCAGGTCTCCCGCACTCCAGGCAGATTCTTTACCAGTTTAGACACAAGGGAAGCCCAAGATTACTGGAGTGGGTAGCCTATCATTTCTCCAGTGGATCTTCCCGACCCAGGAATCGAACTCAGGTCTCCCGCATTGCAGGCGGATTCTTTATGAACTGAGATATCAGGGAAGCCTGATATTAATATATGTAGGATATGAACAACACAGTTCTTACCACCCCCTCTTCCTTAATTCAGCAAACATTGTGAACGTAGCTTTGATCTCAAGCAACCCAGACCCTTATGAAAGCAGCCCTCACAATACATTAATTTGGGCTGGATTGGAACAGTATCTTATCCAGTACTGTCATGGTAAAAGGTAGGAAGAATATGAGAAATGAATCTCAACAGATTTTCTATAGAAAAATCAATAAATGTTCTCCAAAACTCTTTTTCCAAGGGTCCAATTTCATTCTTGTGCATGGGAATATCCAGTTGCCCGGCATCATTAATGAAGAAACTATCTTTTCTCCATTGTATATTTTTGGTGCCCTTGTCATAGATTAGTTGACTTTGTATACATGGATTTATTTCTGCACTCTTTATTCTGTTCCATTGGTCTATATGTTTGCTTTTATGCCAGTACTATGATGTTTTGATTACTGTAGCTTTGTAATATAATTTGAAATTAGGAAGTGTGATGCCTCCAGCTTTGTTCCTTCTCTAAATTGCTCTGTCTATTTGAGGTCTTTTGTGATTCCATACAAAAATAATTTCAAATAACTTTGCCTTGTTTTACAATTTATACATCTCAGGGTTAAAAATTAAAGGAAATGAAAAGTAAAGGGAAAGGTCACTGACAATTCAGTGATACCTACCATCAACATAAAATATATTTTAAAATAAAAGCATTAATTTGCAACTGTAAATTGTGTTGTAATTTATAAGCAACCATATAATTGTACTACTGATAATTTGACAGATTATTACACAGAACTGATTCAAATAGCAGTAGTTTTGTCATTTTGTAGCAAGGATTTTAGATAACTTAAAACTTCAAGGGAAAGAAATTCATCTTGGAGTAAAAAAAAAAATCTGTAATATACTGTTTCTGAGTCAAAATAAATCCTGATTGCCATATTAATAGTTTGTATGTTTTCAGAAGTTAATCAACAAATGAAAGCACATGACCACACAAAGACTTATACAAAAGCAGCTTTACTCGCAACAACTCAGGACTGAAAACAACTCAGATGTCAATCAACAGATGATATAAATAAAAATTGTGGTATAGGCAATAAAAAGAGTGAATTATTAAAACACAAAACAATATAAATATCAAGATAATGTAATTAAAAGAAACCAGAAAAGAAAGAGTAGACTCCGTAAGATTTCATTAATACAAAACTCCAGAAAATACAAAGTAACATGCTGTGACAAAATGCCAATGAGCAGTTGCTGCTCAGGGAAGGTGGGGGGAGTTTTGGAGGTAGGATAGTGTGCCTTGGAAGGAATGAGAAGGAGGGATTGCAAAGGGACACTAAGAAATTTCTGGGGATGTTGGTTTTGTTGATTTGTTACATCTTGATTATGGTAATGGTATTACAGGTGTGAACATATGGCAAAACTACCATTTTGAACACTTTACAAATATTGCAGTTTATTATGTATTAATTATACTTCATTTAAGCCATTAAGAAAAGAATATGTCCTACGTCCTGTTCATCTTTGTTTTAAAAAGTAAAAAAGAAAAGAAAATTATGGGCTTTTGTTATTTATGAAATTTCCTGAAGTTTTCTGCCTTTATTCTGTGATACTCAACGGTCAACTTCTTTGGAATATTACAGTTTCCTCCAGAAAGGTAGAAATTAATATTTCACATCCTCTGACATTATTTATATGCTGCTCTGCCAAGTTATCTTTTTAAATCACGTTTTCTGACACTTGTGTCTTCAGCATCCACTCCCTTGCTTTTGTATGCCTGTGTGTGCGCACACACACACATCCTTGTTCAGCCTTCAGAGCACTGGAGAACTCTTGCATTTTTAAGAATTATATTTTTTCTTTCTCTTTCTTGTGTTCTGCTTTCATATCTGAAACTTTTGAACATCTCTGAAAGCCAACTGATTGAGGTAACACTGAAATTTCCACTTTGAGATAGAAAGCTAAAAATATACAAAACGTTTCCTCTAAATGGATGTTGAGTAGCCAATGATTGTTACTGCAAGTTATGTTACCAGACTCAACTACTTGAGCACAAAAGGGACCTTGAAACGCAAAAGGTTAAACAAATTTGGTTTTTCCCTGGCTCATTACAAAACATTCCCAGTTTTTACACAAAGTTTTTCATTTTCATCTAAGTTCCTATAAGTGCTGAATCCGCCTGCCACCCCTCCCCCCCGCCACCTTGGTTTTATATATACATATATTTCTCTGGACCAGGTGGGTAAAAAGAAAACCTTGAAAATGTTTTATTTATTTTTAATTTTTTAAAATATTAAAAGACAGCTTTATTTATTTATTTTTGCCATGCATGATCTTTTTTTTTTAATTTATTTATTTTAATTGGAGGCTAATTACTTTACAATATTGTATTGGTTTTGCCATACATCAACATGAATCCACCACGGGTGTACACGTGTTCCCAATCCTGAACCCCCCTCCCACCTCCCTCCCCATACCATCCCTCTGGGTCATCCCAGTGCACCAGCCCCAAGCATCCTGTATCCTTCATCGAACCTGGACTGGTGATTCATTTTTTATATTATATTATACATGTTTCAATGCCATTCTCCCAATGTTTTAGATGAAGAAATACTTACGAAAAATTCCAGAATCCATTCTGAATTCATTATATTTCCTGGAGAGAGTCATCAATATTTTTAATAACTTTTTTATTGAGATATAATTCACATTGCATAAAATTTAACCTTTCAATATGTATGATTCAGTGTTTTTTTAGTATATTTATAAAATGTGCAAAATCACCACTAATTTCAGAATATTTTAAACACCCCCAAAAGCAACCCTTTATTGTGAAGCAGTCATCTTCATTCCTCTCCTCCCTCCAGCTCCTGTTAATCACTAATCTATTTTCTATTTCTATGCATTTGCCTATTCTGACATTTCATATAAATGGAGTTATACAATAAATGGTCTTTTGTGACTGTCTTCTTTGACTTAATTTTCAATTGTTATGTTTTCCAGGTGCATCCATGTGAGATCATGTATCAGTATCTAATTGGTTTCATTTTCAATGCATGTATCAGTACATCTTTCCTTTTCATTGTTGAATAATATATCACATTTTCCTTCAACTAATGGACATTGCTAAATAATAATCTATTGAAAGGATATATCACATTTTGTTTGTCCTTCAGTTGATGGACATTTGAGTCATTTCCTTTTTTATTGGGAGAAGGAAATGGCAACCCACTCCAGTATTTTTGCCTGGAGAATCTCAGGGACAGAGGAGCCTGGTGGGCTGCCATCTATGGGGTCTCACAGAGTCGGACACGACTGAAGCGACTTAGCAGCAGTAGCAGCAGCAGCAGCATTTTTATTGTCTATTTAGACTAATGCTGCTTCCCTGGTGGCTCAGACGGCAAAGAATTTGCATACTATGTGGGAGACCTGTGTAAAAATCTTTATATGAACAATGGTTTTAATTCTCTTGAGAATGGAATTGTTGGGTCATATGATAACTCTGTATTTAACCTTTTCAGCAATTGCTAAACTGTTTTCTAAGGGAATTACACGTGTAAAGTTCCCTTCAGTAATTTATAAGGATTTCAATTTCTCTATATCCTGGTGAATGCATGTTGCTGTCCCTCTTTTTGATTCTAGCCATCCTAGTGGGTGGATGTAAAGTGGTATTTCATTTTAGTTTTGATTTGCATGTACCTTACCATTAATGCTGTTTAGCAGCCTACATGGGTTTATTGATCATTTAAAAATCATCTTTGGGGAATTCCTTAGCAGTACAGTGGTTAAGACTCCATGCTTCCAATGCAGGGGGCCCCTGGTTTGATCCCTGTTCTGGGAAATAAGATCCCACATGTCACATTGAAGCAAATAAATAAATAAAATAAAAAAATTTTAAATTAAAATTGTCTTCAGAGAAATAGCCATTTAAGTCCTTTGTTTATGTTTTAATTGGATTATTTGTTGTTATTGTTGAGATGTAAGATGTCTTTTGAAGAAGGAAATGGCAATCCACTCCAGTATTCTTACCTGGGAAATCCCATGGACAGAAGAGCCTGTCAGGCTTCAGTCCATGGAGCCACTAGAGTTGGAGATGACTTAGAGAGTACACCACCAAGATGTTTTTACACATTTTGAACCCTAAACTCTTTTTTTTTTTGAACCCTAAACTCTTATGATATATGATTTACAAATGTTTTCTCCTGCTCTGTGAGCTGTATTTTCTCACAGCTCACAGAGTGTTCTGTGTGAAAATTGAGTGTTCTTTGAAATACAGTTGTTTAAAATTTTTGTAAATTTCCGTTTATTATCTATTTTTTCCTTTGGTTGATTTTGATTTTGGTGACATATTTAAGAAGCCATTGCTTAATGAATATTCATGAAGATTTACATCTTTGTTTTCTTCTAAGAGTTTTACAGTTTCAGTCTTTATATTAAAGTCTTAAATGCATTTTAGCTTAATTTTTGTGTATGGTGTGGTAAGTGTATAACTTCATTCTTTTGTGTGTGGATATCCAGTTGTCACAGCACTCAGAATTTTCTTTTCCCATTGAAATGTTTTGGTACCCTTGTCGAAATTCAAATGTCCATAAATCTATGGGTTTATTTCTGGACTTTCAATTTTGCTCCATTGATCTATATATCTCTCTTTATGTTAGTACTGAACTCTTTTTTTCAATATAGTTTTGTAGTAAAAAACCCCCAAGTTTATGGTTTATTTTTAAAATTAAAAGAACTTTACTTGCCAAAGATGTGTGTCCATCTTCAGATGAAAAACACTTTTATAAGTCTTCTTTAGCATACCTACCGTATGAAAGTTGAATATTTTAAATTTCTTCTCACCCTTTTCTTGCCTACAAGAGATTTTGATTGTGATTGATTATATTTTTGTTTATTACTCTGTTTCATTTCAGAAAAATTTAAGGCAGCTTAGATAAGTTGTGATTCCTAAACCACACATATTTGTTTATTTTTCTATTTGTTTATTTGGAAGAAATAAAAGATCTGGAAATTTTCATTTAAATACCAAATCAAACTGCTATCTTGCCATCCCTCACCCATCCCCTCATCAAGAACATAAAAGTATGTTTTGGACTTAGCTTCCCAAAGAGACAATAGGCAAGGAGAAAAGCCCTTATACCTGTGAGCTTTCTGAGGTTTACACACTAGATAGTGTCTTTAGTCAGTGCCTGTCTTAATTTCTTTTGATTCTATCCTCAACACCTCTTCATGGTTTTGTCTACTAATTGACCATAACTGCAGGGTCATTCCCTCTTAGTTTCTTTTTTTAAAAAAACAATTTTTATTGGCCTATACTTGATTTGCAATGTTGTGTTAGATTCGGGTGTGCAGTAAAGTGAATCAGTTATACAGATACACACGATAATCTTTGCTTCTGAGCCAATATTGACAGAGGCAGGTCATATACCAATAATGCTCCATATTGCAGTTTGTCTCTCACTTCATCTGCATTTTGTAGAGCTTGGAATGTAGTCAGGATTTTAAATTGTGTTCTCATGATCCTATCACAATTGTTACGGTCACATTCTGGCTCTTGCACTGACCCTCAACTCTCTTCCGCTATCCGAATTCAGAATCTGATACGCAAGGATGATTCCTGACTTCTATGTACCCCCTGGGTTACAAAAGTTTCCTTGTGTGTACTGTGTGTGCTAAGTCGCTTCAGTCGTGTCCTACTCTTTACGATCCCATGGACTATAGCCTGCCAGGCTCCTCTGTCCATGGGATTCTCCAGGCAAGGATACTGGAGTGGGTTGCAATTTCCTTCTCCAGGGGATCTTCCTAACCCAGGGATAGCACCTGTGTCTCTTATGTCTCCTGCATTGGCAGGCAGGTTCTTTACCACTAGTGCCGCCTGGGAAGTCCAAAGTTTCCTTAGAATGATGAATAAGACAATGTCTCTTCTCCCACAGAGTTCATAACTCAGTTTCTTCTCAAAGATAAGTAATAACCCTGAATTGCAGCCTGCTTGACCAATGCCTGATAACTTAACTGACTTTTGGTGGGCCACTTGTTTGGGGTAAAAAATGTTCTTGGTCTTTTGCAACACATGGCCAGTACAGTCAAGAAAGGAGTCATAAATTTGCAGCAGAGCAGACATAACTATAATGACCTAAGTGGCACAGTGGTAAAGAATCTGCCTGCCAATGCAGGAGGTGCAAGAGATGCAGGTTTGATCCCTGGGTTGGGAAGATCCCCTGGAGGAGGAAATGACAACAAACTCCAGTATTCTTGCCTGAAAAATTCCATAAACAGAGGAGCATGATGGGTCTCATTACATGGAGTCACAGAGTAATATACAACCAAGCATGCACCCATGCAAGACATAACTATTAATTCTGGACAAAAGCCTGGTGGGAGAGGTAGATGGCAGTTAACCCAAACAATGAAGTTGGCCCTTGAGAGGTCAGCCAGATGGTTTTGATACATGATACAGTCCTGACTTTTGAGTCTGTCTGTGGAGGAATGTCTAAATATGTTGGTGAACCAGAGCAACATGGACTCTAGACGGGATGGCTCACACTTGGGAGACAAGATCTCTTCGGTGTTCTTCACATAAAGCACCAGAATTCTACTTTCAACAAAGCACTATTTGAGAGTTCAGTAACTCATCTCTGTTTCTTAACCAAGTCTAAGACTAGAAATATCTGAAGAACAAAGATGTAATTTATAGAATGTGGTTTTCTCTCTATTTGGTTAGTTATTTTTAAATTGGAGTACACTTGCTTTACAATATTATGTTAGTTTCTGCTGTACAAAAAAGTGAATCAGTTATGCTGCTGCTAAGTCACTTCAGTCGTGTCTGACTCTGTGTGACCCCATAGACAGCAGCCCACCAGGCTCCCCCGTCCCTGGCATTCTCCAGGCAAGAACACTGGAGTGGGTCGCCATTTCCTTCTCCAATCAGCTATATGTATACGTATATCTCCTTCCTTTTCAGCCTCCCACCCTTCCACCCCATTCCACCCCTCTAGGTCATCACAGAGCACCAAGCTGAGCTCTCTGTGCTATACAGCAACTACCCAATAGCTATTTGTTTTACACATGGTAGTGTATATATGTCAGTTCCACCCTCCCAATTTGTCCCACCCTCACCTTCCCACCCTGTGTCCACAAATCCACTCTCCATGTCTGTACCTCTATTCCTACTTGGAAATAGATTAATCAGTACCATTTTTCTAGATTCCATATATTTAAATATACGATATTTATTTTTCTCTTTCTGACTTACTTCACTCTGTATGACAGACTCTAAGTTTATTCACATTGCTACTAATGACCCAATTTCATTCCTTTTTATGGTTTTCTCAAGTCTATGCTCAGTAGTTGAATTTCTGGGACAGCACCCTAACATTCTTTCCTATTTTTAGCTTTTAAAGGAACTTCCATAGTACTACTTTAATACCTAACTCTCATTAGTGACAATCTATGTGTAAGAAATTTGTACATATTTGAGGATGTGATAGAAAGGAGTGAGCATTAGTAAGAGTAGATGTACCTATTGGTTAAGAGTAAGCATTAGTTACTCATTATTACTCTTTGAACAAGCATTTTTTCAGCACCTACTATATGCCAGTTGATATAAAGACCTAGGAATTCAACATTGTAAGGAACAGTATAAAATGTTGGTCAAAAATGGAGATTTTAAATGAGTTCCTTGGAATTTTATGCTGGGAAGTATGAATTATAAATGAGCCTTATAAGAGGTGAAATTTTAAGGATAATAAGAAAAGCAAGGGTTGCAATATAAGGAAAACCTAAATTTGAAATGTGCCTCCATGCACTACTAGGCAACGTTGGCAAGCCAGTTAACCCTTCTAAGCTAGGTGCTTTCTCTAAGCATCAACTTCCTTATGAATCAATTAGAAGTGAAAATAAACTACTTTGGAAGGTTATTGTGGGCATGTAATGAGAAAACATATGTAAGCTTACTAGTACAAACACATGATATGCATCTACCTTATCCTTTCCCTGTGAGGATAGAAGAAGCATCTACACTTTTGTCCTTTTGACATCAGGCATGCTATCCTATCATCTTTAACTATTCGGAGTGAGCAACATCTCTTATTTTGGTAAACTCATTGTAATTGTGTTTTTAGGAGTCTCGATTCAGTTCTTCTTTAAGGTTTCTCACAGTCTAGAGGGAGAAACAGGCAAAAAACTGAATCCCATACAATATGGTAACTGCCATGAGACATATAAACACAGAGTGCTCTGACAGGACATGGGGTGGCATTTAAACATGACTGGAGAAAATGAGTTTCAGTAATGGCTCCCTGAAGCAGATGATACAAAGAGTAGCCAAGAATTGTCTTCAAAATATGGAGATTCATGAATCCAGAATTCCTTTCATCTTAAACAGAAGGTTGCTCACTAATTGTCTGGGACAGAACCCGAACATTCTTTTATAACAATGCCATTTGTGTAATAACTCCTCCAACATACTTAATGAACAGATGGTCTTGCAAATTTCTTGGTGGTCCAGTGGCTAAGACTCCTTGCTCTCAACGCAAGGGGTCCAGGTTTGATCCCTGGTCAGGGAACTAGATCCCACACATCACAGCTGAAAAAGATCTCCCATGCCACAACTAAAGATCCTGCCTGCTGCAACTAAGACCCAGTTCAGCCAAAATAAATAAATATTTTAAAGAGAGAGAGAGAGAAGGTCTCATTAGACTCATTATGGAGAACAAGTATCTCTGTCACAGCCTCCAAAACAGTGATTTATCTTTATAATTTTAGAGGCACTGTGATATAGTTTGGTAGTTCTTACTCTTTGCTGCATGGTAGAATATCCTGGCAGTGCATGCTTAAAAAATACAGATTTCTTAAAACTACAGTGAGGTATCACCTCACACCAGTCAGAATGGCCATCATTAAAAAGTATATGAATAACAAATGTGAAGAGGGTGTGAAGAAAAGGGAACCCTCCTACACTGTTGGTGGGAATGTTAGTTGTACAGCCACTATACAAAACAGTACTGAGGTTCCTCAGAAAACTAAAAATAGAATTACTATATGATCCAGAAATCCCACTCCTGAGTATATATCCAAAAAACAATGAAAGGTCTAATTGAATGTTCACAGCAACACTATTCACAATAACCAAGGCAGGGAAGCAATCTTAAAGTCCATCAGCAGATGAATGGGTAAAGAGAATGTGGTACATATATACAGTAGAATATTACTCAGCCTTAAAAAAGAAGGAAATAATGCCATTTGCAGCAACATGGATAGACCTAGGGATTATTATACTAAGTGAAGTAAGTCAGAAAGAGTACCATTTGATATTGCTATAAGTGGAATCACAAATATGTGGAATCTAAAATATGGCAGAAATAAACCTAAGTGCAAAACAGAAACAGACTCAAACACTGAGAAGAGACTTGTTGCCAGCAGGAATGTGGGAGGAGCAGGGGAGGGATGTACTGGGAGTTTAGGGTTGGTAGATGCAAACAATTACATCATAAATGGATGGACAGCAAGGTCCTACTGTATAGCACAGAGAAATACATTCAATGTCCTGAGATAAACCTTAATGGAAAAGAATATTAAAAATGTCTATATATATGTATAACAGAGTCACTTTGCTGTACAGCATAAACTGACACAACAGTGTAATTCAGCTACATGTCAATTAAAAAAAATTATTTTAATACAGTTTTTTTGTTATAACTCCAGATAATTTGAATCAGTGTTTTTAGGAATTAGGCCCAGACATCATTTTTAAAAGCTCCCCAAGAAATATGACATGACTCACTTAAGTCACAGAGTAAGTTCATTATTGAGCCATGAAGATAACAACAACAAGCAATTCAAATGCACAGTCAGTGTTAAAAATAAGTGATATAGTAGGATAAACAGTTTTGGCTGGGCATGTGTTCTCTTCATGGCTCAATAATGAACTTACTCTGTGACTTGAATGAGTCATGTCATCTTTCTTGTCCTTAATTTCCTTGTCTGCAAGATGAGATGATTTCCGAGGTCTAACATCCTCATACCATGGCTTTCGTACTTTACTTTGGGACAATATTTCTTCTGTTCATCTACAAAAGGACAAACTTTGGTATTTTGATTGCCATACTATTTACTTTATTCAAGCACATGGTGATTCTCAAACTGATTTATACTGTGGAAGAACTTAACATTCTCAAGGAAAAGATTTGGCCAGAGGAAAATATTCAAAGACTTATGTAATGAAATCAAATAAAATAACACTTGAGAGAACATTTTTTCATGTAATGAGAGAATCCAGACTGTGAAATATTAGAAGGGGGTAACTCTCTACAGGGCAGCACGATGATAGATGGGATAAGAGTTAGAACAGCCAGATTCACTACCTATTTAGAACATAGCTTAAAGTAAAATTGAACTTCTCAGGTGCTAAATGTATTTTATGTTTATATTTCTGGAAAAGTGCACTGATTGACCCTGAGAGGACTTGATGGTTAGAATCAATTTCAGGTTCTCTTCTCATAAAAATACACATAAAATACAAGCATATAGAAAGCATTGCACGCAGGTCAATATACTTATAATTTTGTAAAATAAATTAGAATTATTTTAAGGATAGACACTCCATGATCTATAAGGTGCTGCCAGTGTTAGGAATATCATCACCTGTGTTAAAATTTTTGAAAAACAATTTGAACGCCTCGAAAGAGCTGGATTATCTCTAATATATTCCCCAGGAAAGAACATGGTGGGTGAATCAGAATGCTTGTCAGTTGTCTAGTGCTTGAAGTCAACAGTCAATGCTGCTTGCTCCACTACATCCAATGATGGCAACAAGAAATCATTGATGGGGAATACTGCATGATTGGAAAGAAAGCAAAACTGTTCGACCTCCTAATGTACTTTGGTCACCTCATTCAAGGTTATTCAAACTGGAAATAGTAGAACAAAGATAATAATAAAGGAACTGAAATCCAAGGTAAGTGAGGAGATAGGGTGTATTTGACTTCTTGAAGGGAACTCAAATTTCCAGGCCCAAATAAATTGGTTCCCACTCTGAGAGAATAGCTTATGAACTATGAAAGACAGGTTTAGACGCTTAAGATCATGGAGAAGTTTAAAGGACTGAGAAATAGCAAAAATATCTTCTCATTCCCTCCCACCAAGCAAAAAACATTCAAAGCTATATACACTTAGGACAAGGTTACCCAGTGAAATAAGAATGGACTTTAGGATGACATGTACACAGCTTCAAATCTCAGCTATACCACTGAGGCTTAGAGGAAATTACTTTCCTTTCTGAGTCTTGGCTTTCTCAATTATAAAATAAAAATAAAATCTCAATCTTGTGGTTTTGCTGTAAAGATAGAATATAATACATGAAAATGCCCAGCAGAAAGCTTGGTACATCATGGGCATTCAGCAAATAACAGTTCCTCTATTATTAAAACAGTCTGTGCCTCAGGCCTGATAGTTTTTGCACACATTATTGTGTTTCTGGGAGGCCTGAAGAAAAATGTATTGAGATGATACATTGTAAAATCACCAACCTGAATAAACCCTGTGATTGAGTTGAATAATTATCTTCGGGAAGTTCCTCGGTAATATGGAGTCAAACTAGATTTTTCACTTCCTAAAGACAGACATTTTGTAAGAGGTGCTTTTTTAAAGTAGTGCTAAACTATTTAATGATTTGGATTTTCTCTGTAGCTAGAAAAACACCCAGGGTGCTTTGTTTAAAAGCAAACAAGGGTTAGTTTTGTTTCATCTTCTAGATGACCACATGACCATTTTGGCAACCTTCTTTGGCATTGCACAAGAAGCAGTACACCTATGTGTCCTCTATCCCATTGGATGGTTCCCATTAGTGATGATATATGTGTGTATTTTGGAAGGTGAATTGGGAGGAAATGCAAAATAAAGATGTAAAATACTGCTTGCAATAAGCTCCCTTTGAAGTTGTAAGGCATAAAGTCCAGATGACATAGTACAAGAAGTGTGTTCACAGCATAAAAATAGATGTGATTGGAAACATACTGTGTTTTTTCTTGTTTCCTCTGAAGTTTAGCTGTAGAATTTGTGGTCCAGTGCTGGAAATTTCCTTGCTTCTGAAATGTAGGTACCTTTTTATTGTACAAAATAGACATTCAATATAAATGTGCATTTGATGCATATATGAATGAACGAAGAATGTATTTTCTAATCTGGCACAAAAATATGTAGTATACACAGTTGTGCTACCTCAATTGACAGCACTATTTAATGACCAAAGCTAGTGAACTGTCAACATACCTTGAAATAAGGATATTGACAATGTAGATATAGTGAAAGTGAAGTTGCTCAATCATGTCCAACTCTTTGGACCCCATGGACTGTAGCCTACCAGGCTCCTCCGTCCATGGGATTTTCCAGGCAAGAATACTGGAGTGGGTTGCCGTGGTGGGTCTTCATTGCTATGTGCAGGCTTTTTCTAGTTGTGGCGAGCAGGGCCTACTCTACTCTTCATTGTGATGTGTGGGCTTCTCATTGCAGTGGCTTTTCCTATTGTGAAGCACAGGCCCTAGGTGCATGGGCTTCAGTGATTGCCACACATGGGCTCAGTAGTTGCAGCTCACAGGCTCTAGAGTGCTGGCTCAATAGTTGTGGTGCATGGGCTTAGTTGCTCCACGGCATGTGGGATCCTCCTGGACCATGGGGATCAAGTCTGTGTTCCTTGCATTGCAAGGTGGGTTCCCAACAACTGGATCACCAGGGAAGCCCTGAAGTATTTCTTAGAATACACTCAAATTCAAGCCATGAGGATCTGGCATCTGTGTCTTGAAAAAGACAAACTATTCCTGCTTGCCAATAACTGGTTTTGTAGAAATTCAGTTAATATCTCTGAAGTGGCACTAGTGGTTAAGAACCCGCCTGCCAATGCAGGAGACATAAGAGACACAGGTTCGATCCCTGGGTTGGGAAGATCCTCTGGAGAAAGGTATGGCAACCCACTCCAGTATTCCTGCCTGAAGAATCCCGTGGACAGAGGAGCCTGGGGGACTACAGTCCATAGGGTCACACAGAGTTGGACACAACTGAAGCGACTTAGCATGCATGCATGCAGATTCCTTATCTAAAAAATCAGAAAAGACCACCATCTCATCCTTAAATTCTCTTCTAGCACTCTTTACAATTCTATATATAAAATTAAACATATATGATTTATGTTTTATACATATATATATGTATATATAAAACTCCTCCAAAGCAATAAAGATGTCAGCTGACTTTTCTTAAAAATATATATTTATATATATATTGACCAGAGTTAAAGGCTCGAATGGTCTGAATGACTACAAACAATGCTACTTCTATAAAAGTATTCTATTTGCTGAGTAAATATTGATATAAATTGGAAAATGGTTTGGGGCCTCTTTTGTGTGGTCTCTCAGCAATACTAGAATCAATAACAATGGTATATTAATAAAACACTGGACATATCCATTAGTTATATAATGTTGTCTAAAAGAAAAAATATCAAGAGTAAGGAATCATACACTTCCTAAACATGAAAGTAAATTCAGGAAATACGTTTCAAATTCTCCATTTTGCAAAGAGGAGGCTGAGGTTGGGAACACTTCAGTATTATACATGAGACATATGTGAAAATGCTTCTTATCTACAGAAATTTGGAAAGAAAACATCATGCATGTAATGGGTACAGTTTTCATTCAAGGAAACATGTCATAAGTTACCATATAGGGATTATAAATCCTTTAACAGTCTGTACATTTTATTTATGTATTTAAAAAAAAAACATTTTAACTCTTATTTATTTTTGGCTGCACTGGGTCTTCATTGTTGTGCACAGGTTTTTTCTAATTGCAGCAAGCAGAGGCTTCTCATTGGCATAGCTTCTCCGGTTGTGGAGCACAGGCTCTAGGTGCCTGGGCTTCAGTATTTGCAGTGTGTGGCTCTAGGGCACATGGGCTTCAGTAGTTGCAGCACACAGGCTAGTAGTTAAGGCTCTTAGGCCCCAGAGTATGGGCTCAGTAGTTGTGGCCTATGGGCTTAGTTGTTCTGAGGCATGTGGAATCTTCCTGGACCAGGGATCCAACCCGTGTCTCCTGCATTGGCAGGCTGATTCCTATCCATTGCACCACTAGGGAATATCCTGTACATTTTCATTTAATATGCAAAGGGCATTAACCATACTTACATTCCAAAATGTTTCTTATTTTAATATTTGAATGTATTTATTATTAATATGTGCAATGATTCCACTGTGCATGAATTGATAATTGTTACAAAAATTCAAGCTCACAGCTTACCAAAGTCTTATTTCTTCCTGTGATGGGAGCACAGTGGTAGGCTATGGGACAAAAATTTCAAATTCTTGACTCTATCTAAAAATATGCAATCAGAAATATAATGGTTTAATTAGTTTTTTGGGTGCTCTGAAAATGTGTGAGCATAGTATCACCTATAAAATAATTGTGAAGACATGATTTATATGGATATTTTTATTTATACCTTTATTTTTCACCATCAACCATTTCATATTTTTGCCCATTAACAAGCCAAAGATAAAAACTGATATTTTGAAAATGTGTTGCCTCTCTTATTTACATTATTTATTTTTAATTAAAGTGTCTCTTTTCATTGACACATGCATTCATCTTACATTTTAACCAATAATACAACTCACCCCGTTGAGATGGTTCACGGAGAGAAGGCTTCTCCCCTGAAATATACCTATGAAGTATTCAGCCCTCTCTTATTTTTCTTTTAAAATCATATCAAAAATAGTCTTTTGGGAGAAGCCAATTAGCTCAGGTACAGAGAATGAGCACCTCATTAAAATGTTCCTGGTAATAAGCATGCTGAAATGCCTCAAGTATAAGTAGATGGTACAGATGGGTAATTTGAATATGCATACACTGCTGCCTTTATGTTGCTCTGCCCTACTTAAACTACCATTCATTTGAGTTAATGCCATAGTATATCTATCCTTCTCTACATTGCATCCAGAGTTCAGACTGATAATTATTCCTCTGTGCTGTATCATGGATGAAAGATTCAAGAGGGATTTTTTTTTTTTCAGTGACACTCTTAATAACATGCAACTGAAGCTCCTCACTCACCATTACACCTAGGGAGTGTGGGTGTTCTCGCTTAGATAATC
Organism: Bubalus bubalis; assembly: GCF_019923935.1. Taxonomy (NCBI): domain Eukaryota; kingdom Metazoa; phylum Chordata; class Mammalia; order Artiodactyla; family Bovidae; genus Bubalus; species Bubalus bubalis. The sequence continues at coordinate 124,211,910 of NC_059181.1, read as the reverse complement.
TCACTAACACTGCCACAGAATCGCTTTTTAGCCCATAAAACATCTGGCCTGCCTGTGGATTACCATGGTTCCAAACTCACAAATAAACCTGATGCATTCTCTGCTTGCTAGATCATGTCAGATTTCAGTAAATTATCATCTTGTGACATGTCATTTCAGGCTACCCAACAGCAATTAAATCCCAAACAAACTAGTGCACAAAAGGAAATTAGCTTAACTCTTACACCATGCTGAATTCCTCAGAGTAGTATTTACAAATAGGTACAAGGTGATGACATGAGTGTACAATAATGTGAAGCTTAATATGCGTTTAAATAAGTTTGCTCATGTAGTTCATTCCATGCTTTTCTTAATAAGAAATAGAAAAAAATTGAGGGAACACATTACTTATTTAAGAAATTATGGGATACTTTTTATTGCTTTTTTTTTCTTTTGATAACACAAAGAGAAAATCATCTTATCTCTCTTAATATTTGTTCTTCCTTGCAGTCTCTAGAATTCTGACTGTGAACCAAAATGGTGAAATAATTAACATGCACATTTTTTTCATACACAGTCTCACATTTTATTAAATTAGTGTAAGTGTGGTGTTTGGGTTGCAGTATTTGTCTCTCTGGAAAATTTATTTCTTTTCCTCTAGTTTCCTTCCTTCTTTGATACTTTTTCTAATGCTAATATACGTCTATATTTAGACCTCAGGTTTTCATCCAAGGTTGAAGAGATGTTAGTTAAAATTTCTTTATTTTAATTCTTGTGAGGAGAAGTGGGGCAGGAAGTGGAGGGTAAGGCTTAGAAAAAATTGAAAAATAGAAAGAAAGAAGATTCAATTGCTGACAAGTGCTTATTGAACACCATGTCTTCCATCAGTGTGATACTGATCCACAAATGTAATTATGACTGTTAGTATGGCAGGCAGGAGAGAAAAGCCAAGGAATTTAGGTGGCAAAAGAAGCAAGATCGATGGTCATAGAAGAAAGAAATTACTTAAGCCTAGGAACACATAAAGATAATTTTTCAGAGATTTAATTTCAAAACAATTTAACCATGTTCATCAAATGCTTTAATACAAACATTTTATATACTCTTGGAAAATATCTGAGGTCCAGGAGTTTGTCCTTCCAAATAAAAGCAAATGGATTGCAGGTCAAAAGATCATTTATATTTAATAAGTTGTTGGAAACTTAAGATTCATTTCCCCAGAAAAGTACAGTTATAAGTAGTTAAGTTCTCACAGTGAGTGCTGAAGGTTGGACTCACTGGAAAATGGACTTTGGGACATAAATGTGCTTCTAGAAGCTTATTGAGCAATAGGATGAGCATCTGTGGGGGAGGAGTGAAGAAAGCAGGGCTGGGCAGATGGAGAGGTTGAATTGTGTGCAGTCACAACGATGACCTCAGCCCATCCCATGAGGAGCTCTGAAGCTGGAATGGCTTTCCAGAATCATCTCAAATTAAGACAAGGGGGTAGGGGCTTTATATTTACATACCGACCAGTCATGAGACACAAAACAACCTTGGGGAAAGGGAGTAATTTGAGTGAAATAATCTTTGTTCAAGGCCAAATGCCAAAGAGGGACTCCACTGGAAGCCATCAGTTGGCCAACACTGTTGGAAGCTGGGGAAATGGGTGTTTCAGTCCTGAAATGGTGAAAGAGATGAACTGGTTTGCTGACTACAACATCCACCATACTAACCCATGACAGCCTGTTTCATCCTTAACACACTTGAGTTACCAGCCCAGTGATACCGCCCTTGATACAGGTGGGTTGTGGGATGCTTGGGGCTAGTGCACTGGGATGACCCAGAGGGATGGTATGGGGAGGGAGGAGGGAGGAGCGTTCAGGATGGGGAACACATGTATACCTGTGGTGGATTCATTTTGATATTTGGCAAAACTAATACAATTATGTAAAGTTTAAAAATAAAATAAAATTAAAAAAAAAGAAAAGAAAAAGCAAAAAAAAAATAAATAAATAAATAAAAGTAGGAGCTAGCACTAAGCAAAATGTCAAAGAGGACAAAGGCTGTCATTGTCACCCTTCCATTTCCTTCTACCTACCCCTTCTTCATGATCACCTGGTGACTTATTCCTCAGATTGTAGGTTTTACATGTTGTCCCCAACTACCTCTCTCCCATCCCTACCCACATTGCAGCATTCCACCTTTGTTTTTTTCCTCCTATGAAGTTATTTACTTTTTATTGGTGTATAGTTGCTTTACAAGATTGTGTCAGTTTCAGTTGTAAAGCAAAGTCATTCAGCATATTTACTTTTTTTTTTTTTTTTTTGGCAGTGCCTTGTGCCTTATGGCAGAAAGTGAAGAGGAACTAAAAAGCCTCTTGATGAAAGTGAAAGTGGAGAGTGAAAAAGTTGTCTTAAAGCTCAACATTCAGAAAACGAAGATCATGGCATCTGGTCCCATCACTTCATGGGAAATAGATGGGGAAACAGTGGAAATAGTGTCAGACTTTATTTTTCTGGGCTCCAAAATCACTACAGATGGTGACTGCAGCCATGAAATTAAAAGACACTTAATCCTTGGAAGGAAAGTTATGACCAACCTAGATAGCATATTCAAAAGCAGAGACATTACTTTGCCAACAAAGGTTCGTCTAGTCAAGGCTATGGTTTTTCCTGTGGTCATGTATGGATGTGAGAGTTGGACTGTGAAGAAGGCTGAGCACCGAAGAATTGATGCTTTTCAACTGTGGTGTTGGAGAAGACTTGAGAGTCCCTTGGACTGCAAGGAGATCCAACCAGTCCATTCTGAAGGAGATCAGCCCTGGGATTTCTTTGGAAGAAATGATGCTAAAGCTGAAACTCCAGTACTTTGGCCACCTCGTGTGAAGAGTTGTCTCATTGGAAAAGACTCTGATGCTGGGAGGGATTGGGGGCAGGAGGAGAAGGGGACGGCAGAGGATGAGATGGCTGGATGGCATCACTGACTCGATGGACCTGAGTCTGAGTGAACTCCAGGAGTTGGTGATGGACAGGGAGGCCTGGCATGCTGCGATTCATGGGGTTGCAAAGCGTCAGACACGACTGAGTGACTGATCTGATCTGATCTGATCTGATCTGTGGCTTGTGGGAACTTGGTTTACCGACCAGGGATTGAACCTGGGTCCACAGCACTGGCAGGGAAAGCATGGAGTTCTAACCACTGGGCAACCAGAGGACTTCCAGCATTTTCATTTTAAAGAGAAGCTGTGGGAAACTTGAATGAATTCCCAACTGGAGGAATTTCAGGTAGTATAACTAAGTGAAATGAAGTTAATGGATTTAGGAGCAAGACATTATCTGCTGTAGAGCTACCTCTCTTAAACTGACCAACAACAGAGAAGTACACTTCGATATCTTCTAAGAAGATCACTTAAATTGCCATAGAAATATGGCTGATTTTTTCTCAAATCCTTAAGAAAAGGGAATCCTTTCATTGATAGACTTGTGGTTAGGAATCACTATAGATACTGATAGTATTTTATTCTTCACCAGAATCATCTTGATTTTTATACAAAGCTCTTTGTTTTCAGTTACAAAAACATATTCCAGCAAGTTCAATATCAGACTGCACTACACTACAGCTCATGGGGTCCCAAAGAGTCAGACACGACTGAGTGACTTCACTTTCACTTTCACACTAGTGTTAGTAATTCATTAGCAAGAAGTTAGATGACAATTTTCTTGTAGACTTAATTTAAGATGTTGTTGAGGAAATTAACCTTTCAGCTTCCTTCTTCAATTTTCCAACATGTAAAAATACAAGAGATTAATTTCCAGGTTTTCATATGTGCCTTTTTGTTAATAAATTTCAGTGAGATTATAAGAATTATAAAATCAACCAAAAATAACATTCCAGTGACTTTTAATTAATATTTACCCACAGGGTCCTTTAGACTGGCATCTTTTTGTACCATTGTGCATCTTTTTGGTTTAAAAATCATTGCACAGTTTTATGTATTTCAGGATATGGCAAAAGTAGCAAAATCTCATAGTAAAATTCATTCATTGTTTCACCTAATACACATTTATTAAGTGTTTATCTAGTCTTTGGGTACCTGTCATTATTGCTATTGCTATTGCTAAGTCACTTCAGTCGTGTCCAACTCTGTGTGACCCCATAGACAGCAGCCCACCAGGCTCCCCCGTCCCTGGGATTCTCCAGGCAAGAACACTGGAGTGGGTTGCCATTTCCTTCTCCAATGCATGAAAGTGAAAAGTGAAAGTGAAGTCGCTCAGTCGTGTCCGACTCTCAGCGACCCTATAGACTGCAGCCTTCCAGGCTCCTCCATACATGGGATTTTCCAGGCAAAAGTACTAGAGTGGGGTGCCATTGCCTTCTCCGACCTGTCATTATTAGGACAACCCTATTCTAGATGTAGTTACATAAAGCAATAAGCTGGGTGTCTGGGCTTACCAAATAAAGATAATAGCATTTAGAAAAAAAACTTAGAAAAAACAAATATTTAATAAAAACTGAGGCAATTCTCTAGGTAAACTGTATACAGGCTTTTCTGGAATAGAAATAACTAATTTCAAAGGTCTTCTATGAGTATGGTCATTACAGATAACTTTTCTCTAGCCAGAAATGCTGAGAGTCAAAACATAAATCTGCTTCACTGTCACCTTCCTTTCTTTTGATTCGTAAACACTTACTGAGTGCTTTGTATGCAGGATAATTTTATTTACCAGTCACTATAGGAAAGGTGACCAGGCTCTATCAGATTTTCAGAGACCCCCAAAATCTGTTTGTGACATTAAAAACTCTTGGCACCCAATTAAGAAGAAAAATTGTACATCAAGATCATTAAATGCTTAATTAAATGTTCACAAAATGTAGCAGTAAGTCAACTTCATTAATTGTTAAATTTAGTACTCATAAAATTTTAATTTCATTTGAAAAAAATTTATGGATTAGGTCTTCTCATTTAAAATGGGAGGATCTCCAGGTATGTATAATGATTGCACAGAAATCACTGTCAATCACAAATCAATCAGTTATTTGCACACAAATAAGTTCAAAGCAAAATTACTTTAAAATTCCTTTAAAATTTAGAGTGTTTGAGCCCCATAAAGTAGAAGGCAATGGTAACCCACTCCATTACTCTTGCCTGGAAAATCCCATGGATGGAGGAGCCTGGTAGGCTGCAGTCCATGGGGTCGCTAAGAGTCAGACACGACTGAACGACTTCACTTTCACGTTTCACTTTCATGCATTGGAGAAGGAAATGGTAACCCACTCCAGTGTTCTTGCCTGGAGAATCCCAGGGACGAGGGAGCCTGGTGGGCTGCCGTCTCTGGGGTCACACAGAGTCAGACACGACTGAAGCGACTTAGCAGCAGCAGAGCCCCATAAATGGTATTAAAATGATTATACATATGGGGTTGACCAAAAAGTTGGGAGCTTCCCAGGTGATGCTAATGGTAAAGAACCTGCCTGACAATGCAGGAGACAAGGGTTTGATCCTTGGTTTGATCCTTGGGTCGGGAAGATCCCCTGGAAGAGGCCATGGCAACCCTTCAGTATTCTTGCCTGGAGAATCCCATGGACAGAGGAGCCTGGTGAGCTGTCGTCTATGGGGTCACACAGATGTTGCAAAGAGTCGGACATGATTGAAGCGACTTAGCACCCATGGAAAAAGATTCATTTGAGTCTTTCTATAAGATGTTGTGGAAAATCCCCAATGAACCTTTTGGCCATCCCAGTACATGTGCAAGCCTCTGTTCTAGATACCTTGCATAGATTATCTAAATTGATTGTAGCTGCTTCAATTCAATTAAATTCAATGAAACTTTTTGAATACCTGGTAGGACTGCTGAACAAGGTCTCAAAGTGTATATATTGACCTACATTGATCTTTGTAATTTCTTTTCTATTCAACAGTAGTGTATTATCTATGCTGTGTCTGACACTGTGCTAGTCACTTTGGGTACAGAAATAAGATGGTTATGTACCCTACTCTCAAGGAGCTCAAAGGCCAACAAGACATTCAGACAAATAAGTAAAAAATGTATATGAGAATGTGATAAGTGCTACTGTATAGATAAGCATGGTTGATCTATGACATTATCTTCTTCTGGATTTGGAGAAATAAAATCGGTTTTTTAGAGGATGATACTTCTAAAATCAAAATTAGTAGGATAAATTGAAGGTAGTCAAGGAAAATGGGTGGAAAGGAGCTTTCAAGTTCCAGGAAGAAAGAGGAAGAGCATATGCCAGTCACAGGGCAAGAAAGAAAATGGCACATGGATAATTAAATTAATAAGATATGCTTCTGTATCCTCTGAGTAAGTCCAAGGAGTACTGACCATGTGGCCAAAAGCAGACAGAAATCCCTGACAACCCATCAAAAGATTTTTGCATCAAAAACTTCCTTTGATCCAACAGAATCAAGCCTGTTAAAAGAAAAGCTGTCAAAATGTGCATTAGACAAACCGATTTCTATATCAAGAAGCTAACATCCCCACCCATATCTCCAAATTTATGCCTTCTCAAAATGCCAGCTGTTGTGTAAACATGACCTTTGAAAGAAGCAATTTGACTAATGATTTCAAATCATTCAGTGAAACATGAATACAGCTGCAGCATCAGAAAGAAAGTGAATGGTCCATGCAGAGCCATTAATATAAGCCATTAGCCATATTGTGCCTTCAGGAGAATTAGATGACCTTCCAAAGGCAATCCAAGTGTTTCAATATTCTAGGGACCCATCATGTAAAGTGTAACTGACAAACAGCTTGTCTAAGGCAACTGGGGCCCACAAACAAAACAATATGTATTTAGCTGGTGATATCTAATAAACCAAGTTATCTGAACTTCAGGTTTTAAGGAAGCAATTTGGAAGAAAATATGATTAATAAAAGACTTCTGGGAGACATTTCTCCATGAATCTACTGCATTTCTGTATGTTTTGTGAACAGATGAACTGATTGTCTTTGTTCTGAACTATCCTTTCAGAGATGTTTAAGATGGGTAGATTGGCTCCCTCCAGAGCCAAGGGTGAGTTTGTTTACTGTCCAGTATCACAAGAGACATGATTCAATCCCTGGCTTGGGAAGATCCTTTGGAGGAGGAAATGGCAACCCACTCCAGTATTCTTGCCTGGAGAATCCCATGGACAGAGGAGCCTGGTGGGCTACAGTCCATGGGGTAGCAACTGAGTGATTGAGCACACATCACAAAGATAATGTCCTCCTCTAGAGCAAGTTGAGATAGTTGATTACAGATAATCTAGAGCTTCCTAAGGGCTTCCCTGGGCTCAATCGTAAAGAATCCACCTGCCAATGGAGGAGATGCGAGTTTGATACCGGGGTTAGGAAGATCCCCTGGAGAAGGAAATGGCAACCCCAAGTGTACTACGCTTGCCTGGAAAATGCCATGGGACAGGAGCCTGGCATGCTTCAGTCCACAGGATCAAAAAAGAGCTGGACATGACTTAGCGACTAAACAAAAACAACAAGGGCTTCCTAAGTGTGGAGTTCCTTGGGTGTGATGTCAATCCAGGGTGTGGGCTGCCCTCGTATTCCTGTGTTTCATGGGGGGAGGTCCAAGGGAACTAAGGTAAACATAATGAATAATAAACTCCAGGAGCCTCATGTTTTCTGACAGAGTGAATGGATTATAGCAAGCTAACTTTCTAGATTGCAAGTAGGATAAAGTCTCAGACTCTCCATCATTCTTAACAATAACCTTTTCATCTTCCACATGTTTGATAACAAATCCATACGGAGAGGATTTATATATTTACATACTGATTTATTCAAACATTTTGTTCAATTTATATAAATAGGTTAAATCTTTGCCTGAGCTGAGTTTTATGACATCCCAATTAGCAAATGATCCTTATCTGATAAGATTATTCATTATAATTAAACAAATTTATTCCTGCAGTCCATGGGGTTGCAAAAGAGTTGGACACAAATTAGTGATTAAACAACAAAATATTTCTGCCTGGAGATAATTCATAATGAATAGAAATATTATGAATTAGTGGTTTACCAAGATCAAATTGTGATATGAGAAAGGATACTTGCTTTCTCCTGCCCTAGAAGGATTCTTAGGGTTAGATATCAGAAAGATACATAAAATACTTCTTGAAACTTAATTTCTACTCTTAAATGAGGTTATAGCATGACAGCAATTAACTTCTGAAATCTTATGGGATCTTGTTCCTGTGACAACTGATGGGCTTCTGCAAAAAACAACAACAACAACAACAAATTATTCCAGGTTATTTGCAATTTGATCCCAAGTTTCCAGTCAATATAGTCAGTCAACTTATTTTCAAATTGATTTTAATACCTTAAGTCTGGGCTTCCCTGGTAGCTCAGCTGGTAAAGAATCCACCTGCAATGCAAGAAGATCCCCTGGAGAAGGCATAGGCTACCCACTCCAGTATTCTTGGACTTCCCTGGCAGCTCAGACTGTCAAGAATCCACTTGCAATGCGGGAGACCTAGGTTTGATCACTGGATTGGGCAGATCCCCTGGAGGAAGGCATGGCAATCCACTCCAGTATTCTTGCCTGGAGAATCCCCATGGACAGAGGAGCCTGGCGGTCTACAGTCATGGGATTGCAAAGAGTCAGACACAACTGAGTGACTAAGCACACAAACACCCTAAGTCTTTGTTTTATGATCTGAAATATTCTGTTGCATTCTGAATCATATACGCATGCTAGAGTGAGTCCCTGTAATAGAATCAGACTCTAGTTTGTGTCACAAAGTGGCTGCACACTTAAACTGCCACTTTGTAAGCATCATTATATTAAGACTGATGAACAGCCATACAAGAGCAACCAATATCATATAGTAAAATAAAGTCTTAACAAAGGATGTAAAATAAATGTTTTAAAGGTCCTGAAGATAGTAAATACCCCCATAACTTTGATTCTGACTTTCGTTCAAAGATTTGAGTTTCAATCTAATTTTGAAAATAACACAAAGTGGACTAAGCACATATAAATATTAAAAATATCTAAAGCCAATGAGTATTTATTATTTCACATCTAAAAAGGTACTGATGTAAAGAATTTCAATCCAGTCACTTTATGACAAAACTAGAAATGTTTAACTTCTACTCTAAATATACCTACCTTCCTGTCTCATATAGTAAATAGCTTTGTTTTAGATACTTTGAAAAAGTCTTTATAGATTAAAGTTGAAATTATTTTTAATAACTTCAATTGAGAACTCAATCAATCATGGTATTTTGAATTGAGATAAAATTTCTCATCTCATCTTGGTTTGAAAAAACAAAATTTTTGTGATCCCTTGGAAAATAATTACTTTTTTAAGACAAGTAGCCTGATTTAAAATTGGCCCAAGGGTGTGACAAACTTTGAGGTTATGTAAACTCATCAGATTTCTTTTATAAGCAAATGATCCAGTGTTCACATAGCATATAAAATATACAACTTCAGAGCAAATAAGCACATGCTAAGCTTTTTACAAGTAAGTATATTGCAGTAGTATCAATTAAAAATAAAAATACAATGCAAGTGGCTGAAGTTCATGAAGAAATACATTTTATTTGCAATATAAAATGTATTTTCAATTCATTCAACAAGACTTTATTTGGCATCTGCTGTATGTCAGTTGAGCTTTTTCAAATCCTAAAAGATGATGCTATGAAAGTGCTGCACTCAATATGCCAGCAAATTTGGAAAACTCAACAGTGGCCACAGGACTGGAAAAGGTCAGTTTTCATTCCAATCCCAAAGAAAGGCAATACCAAAGAATGCTCAAACTACTGCACAACTGCACTCATCTCACAGGCTAGTAAAGTAATGCTCAAAATTCTCCAAGCCAGGCTTCAACAGTATGTAAACCATGAAATTCCAGATGTTCAAGCTGGTTTTAGAAAAAGCAAAGAAACCAGACAGCAAATTGCCAACATCTGTTGGATTATCGAAAAGGCAAAAGAGTTCCAGAAAAATACCTACTTCTGCTTTATTGACTATGCCAAAACCTTTGACTGTGTGGATCACCACAAACTGTGGAAAATTCTTAGAGATGTGAATACCAGACCACCTGACCTGCCTCTTGAGAAACCTGTATGCAGGTTAGGAAGCAACAGTTAGAACTGGACATGGAACAGCAGACTGGTTCCAAATCAGGAAAGGAGTACATCAAGGTTGTATATTGTCACTCTGCTTATTTAACTTATAGCAGAGTACATCATGAGAAACGCTGGGCTGGATGAAGCACAAGCTGGAATCAAGATTGCCGGGAGAAATATCAATAACCTCAGATATGCAGATGACACCACCCTTATGGCAGAAAGTGAAGAAGAGAGAGTGAATCAAGTGAATCAAGAAAGTGAATCAAGAAAGAGCCTCTTGATTAAAGTGAAAGAGGAGAGTGAAAAAGTTGGCTTAAAATTCAACATTCAGAAAACTAAAATCATGGCATATGGTCCCATCACTTCATGGCAAATAGATGGAGAAACAGTGTCAGACTTTATTTTTCTGGGCTCCAAAATCACTGCATATGGTGATTGCAGCCATGAAATTAAAAGATGCTTACTCCTTGGAAGGAAAGTTATGACCAAGCTAGATAGCATATTAAAAAGCAGAGGCATTACTTTGCCAACAAAGGTCCATCTAGTCAAGGCTATAGTTTTTCCAGTAGTCATGTATGGATGTGAGATTTGGACTATAAAGAAAGCTGAGCACAGAAGAATTGATGCTTTTGAACTATGGTGTTGAAGAAGACTCTTGAGATTTCCTTGGACTGCAAGGACATCCAATCAGTCCATCCTAAAGGAAATCAGTCCTGAATATTCATTGGAAGGACTGATGTTGAAGCTGAGACTCCAATACTTTGACCACCTAATGGGAAGAGCTGACTCATTGAAAAACACCCTGATGCTGGGAAAGATTGAAGGTGGGAGGAGAAGGGGCATACAGAGGATGAGATGGTTGGATGGCATCACCAACTCAATGGGCATGCTTTTGAGTAAGCTCCAGGAGTTGGTGATGGACAAGGAGGCCAGACACGAGTGAGTGACTGAGCTAAGCTGAACTTTGTGCTTGAAACTATACAAAGCATTGGATATGCAGATACCCTCCTGTCCTCAAGGAGTCTGTAGAGATGAGGATAATGACAGAGAGAGGTATAATAAAACATGCTGTGAAAGCATGAAGTAGGGGCACCCAACTCAGCTTGGGGTCATCAAATGAACAGTTTCCATGACTGAGTCTTTAAGGATGAGTTGTACTTGTCCCAGAGATAAGAATGCACTAGGATGTGTAAAAGTATATCTGTGCAAGAAAGAAGTTGAACCTACTTCCACTTTATGGTCTAACTTACCTAGGAAAAGTGGGGTGAGCATATGTGTGGAGTAGGAGGCAGTGTGTTGTCTGGCGAGTTCCTCTGAAATCTTCATCCTCATCAAACGAAATTGTGTTTCACTCTGAAGACCACAATTGAGAAAAATTTTCTCTTTTTATTATAACCCTTTTAACACTATTTACTTTTTAATTTTTATTTAGTTATTTATTGAGGCATAGCTGGTTTACAATGCTGTGTTAGATTCAGGTGTACAGCAAAGTGATTCAGCTCTATATGCATATACACATATATTATTTCTCATATTCTTTCCCCTTATAGGTTATTGTAAAACACTGAGTATAGTTCTCTGTGCTATACAGTAGCACCTTGTTGGTTATCTATTTTATATATTGCTATTGCTATTGCTAAGTCACTTCAGTCATGTCTGACTCTGTGTGACCCTGTAGACGGCAGCCCACCAGGCTCCCCCATCCCTGGGATTCTCCAGGCAAGAGCACTGGAGTGGGTTGCCATTTCCTTCTCCAATGCGTGAAAGTGAAAAGTGAAAGTGAAGCCGTTCAGTCATGTCCGACTTAGCGACCCCATGGACTGCAGCCCACCAGGCTCCTCCATCCACAGGATTTTCCAGGCAAGAGTACTGGAGTGGGTTGCCATTGCCTTCTCCGTTATATATAGTAGTGTGTATATGTTAACCCCAGACTCCTAATTTATCCTCCCACCCTTTCCGCTTTGGTAGTTATAAGCTTGTTTTCTAAGTCTGTGAGTCTATTTCTGGTTTGTAAATAAGTTCACTTTGTCATCATTTTAGAATCCACATATAAGCAATATCATATGATATTTGTCTTTCTCTGTCTGTCTTAGTTTACTTAGTGTGACAATCTCTAGATGAAGCCCACAGTTATTTTTACAGAGTATATTTGCCAATACTTGCTAGACTTCTCTTATCTGGTTCTGTCTTAAAATATAGCCCATTTAAAATAAAGCTGATCCAGCTCATTGGATTGTAAGAAATAGCTCTGCAAAGAAAAGGCCTGTTACAAAGTTAAGTAATTATAATGCCCATAATGATTCCAAGTTTGCTACCATCTAAATTGATGTGTGACCTTGTACACATCATTTAACCTCTCTGCTACAGATGTCATCGGTAATTTTGGAGCAATATCATAAATGTTACCAAACTGTGAGCCTTAATAAAGCACTCTGAGAGACTCCAATAAATGGATTATATATGCATAAAGTGCATTATGATTATGAGAACTAATAATAAATTGTTTCTTGGCACTTTACACACTAATTAGAAGTGCAACCTGTTCCAGAGCATTAGAGAAGTTGAAACTAAGTTGAGGATTCTGTTTCTCATTCCATTGCAGCTTATAAATAGAGTGATCATATAATTTGGGGAGGGGGGCAAGTCAAGATATTGTTGGCTGTGAAAGAGCACACTAACCAGATGGAATGCTCAGACAACAGGCATAAACATGTGGGCACTCCTAGGCCAAACAGGATGTAGAATCACCCTGCTTCTACATTTATCCCTTCATTGTTTGTACACACATAGCATCTTCCACAAAGCTGAAGGTCCTCTCTGGGAAATTCCAAGTGTGATGGCTGCCATTTGTGCAGAACTCATAACAGTATCAAAGCAATTGTGGGGAAACTATGGGCATTTTAACCAGAGCACAGACAATAGAAGAATTTTACTGCACTCCACACTGTCAACCTGAACTTTTCACTTTATTTTGTTTATTTTTTTTTATTTGGCTGTGCCAGGTCTTAGTTGTGGTATGTGGGATCTAGTTCCCTGACCAGGGATTGAACCTGGTTACCCCACATTGGGAGTCTGGAGTCTTAACCACTGGACTGCTAGGGAAGTTCCAGCCCAAACTTTAAAATGGAGCTCTCATAAATATTTACACAGTCTCTAATCATGTACTCATCTCACTTTCATTCTCAAAAATGTTCTTTGACCTAAAGATGCATTTACTGCATTAGCATAAGGTATTTGCTGTGCCCACTATATGTAAAAATCTGGCCTGTTTGAGCTCTGACTAATACAAGTCACTTGACATCTCTGAGACTCAGTTGCCCCATATGAGAATTCAAATGTTCTTTAGACTTCTTTACGGCTCTGATAATGCTGAATTTTTTGTCTTCTTTGTGTGCAAGAATGAAGAAAAAATATATTCTGTCTTAACTTGCAAATTCCTAGATGTTGATGTGATACAGCAATCCCACTTGTGGGCATATATGCAGACAAAATTGTAATTCAAAAAGATATATGCACCCCTATGTTCACAGCAGCATGACTCACAATAGCCAAGACATGGAAGAAACTTAAATGTTCATTGACAAATGAACAGATAAAGATGTGGTATATATATACACACTGGAGTATTACTCTGCCATAAAAAGAATGAAATAATGCCATTTGCAGCAACATGGATGCAGCTAGAGATTATCACATTAATACTAAGTGAAGTAAGTCAGAAAGAGAAAGACAAGTACCATATGATATCACTTATACATGGAATCTAAAATATGACACAAATGAGCCTATCTACAAAACACAAACATAATCACAGACATAGAGAACAGACTGGTGGTTGTCAAGGGGAGTGGTGTTTTGTGGAGTGATGGAGTGGGAGGTTGGGGTTAGCAGATGTAAGCTTTTAAATATAGGATGGATCAACAACAAGGTCTTACTGCATAGCACAGGAAACTGTATTCAATATCCTATGATAAACCATAGTGGAAAAGAATATTTTAAAAGAATATATATATATATATATATATATATATATATATATATATAAACTAAATCACTTTGCTATTCAGTAAAAGTTAATACATTACAAATCAACTGTACTTTAATAAAAAAAATAAAAATAAACAAAATTCCTGTAGGTTGAAGACATTGTTTTTATCAATGCTTTCCATCAGAGAAGGGGACGACAGAGGATGAGATGGTTGGATGGCATCACCAACACAATGGACATGAGTTTGAGTAAACTCCGGGAGTTGGTAACAGACAGGGAGGCCTGGCATGCTGTAGTCCATGGGGTCACAAAGAGTTGGACATGACTGAGTGACTGAACTGAACTTCCCTCCTTCCCCAGCTTGTCCAAACACACACACACACACAAATACCATTCATCACATTGAGAAGCAGATGCAAGGAGAAAAAGCAAGGCAACAGGAAATTATATTGGGGAGGTGAAGGTGTTGTTTAAAAATGGAAGGATGGATGAGAAGATGGTTGGGAAGGGAGGCAAAGGAGGTAGAGACAAGTGCAGTGCAGTGGGCAGCCTGCCATGCCAAGCACATTCATGATTGCTAGTCATGGTCATGGGCTATGAAGGCAAGAAAAAAGAAATTACTTTTAAAACTACTTTCCATTTTACATTTTCAATCTGTAGAAGAAGTCTAATAATATGTAATCAGTCAATGATTAGAAAGATCATTAAACTCCTACACTGGAAGGAAAGAAGTCATTCTCACAGATCTTCTTAGTGGCAAGTTTCAAAAGAAAAGGTAGAAGTTGATTACTAGATGCAGAAATCTCTGAACTCAAGTTCAGAAGACATATCTCACCAATAGTCTCTAAGGCTAACACATTGCTGTTGTTGCTCAGTCATGTCTGACTCTTTGTGACCCCATGGACTGCAAGCACACCAGGCTTCCTTGTCCTTCACTATCTCCTGGAGCTCGCTCAAACTCATGCCCATTGAGTGGGTGATGCCATCCAACCATCTCATCCTCTGTCGCTTCCTTCTCCTCCTGCCCTTAGTCTATACCAGCATCAGGGTCTCTTCAATGAGTCGGCTCTTCTCTTCGCATCAGGTGGCCAAAGTACTGGAGCTTCAGCATCAGACTCAGTCCTTGCAGTGAGCATATTCAGGGTTGATTTCCTTTAGGATTTACTGGTTTGATTTCCTTGCAGGCTGACAAATGGACTGCGGCAATTTGAGTCATGGAATGTCAAAATAAAAAATAATTTTATTTATGTTCCAAAAGCACAGTTTTCAAGAGATGCTAACTCAGAAGGCATAGAAAATGATATATATTAATAATAATACAATTTGATCAAAGAGATGAGCTTCTGTCATTACTTGTTTCTAGGCTAATATCTCACTGTTGTTTGAATGGAGGTGATAAGCACAGATGATTGAGCTTTGAACTGAAGATCCAAAGGTAAAGGACTGTTTGGGGTTTGAAACATGCTCACTAGGAAGCAGTAAAATGGACACAGGGCAGGAAAAATATATAAAATCTTTCCTTTTCTCTGTATAACTAGCAGGATAATACCCTCTGCCAAAAAAAAAAAGAAAGAAAAAAAGCTTTGAACTAAGTATCAGGATACCTAAACATTTTATTTGGTTCTTTAATTTAGTCAAGAAGCATTTATTGAACACCTAAAATGTGCCAGACATTGTGTCTTCTGTTAGGGGAATAACAAGTAATAGAGTTTGAGAAAAGCATAGAATTCATGGACTGGGGTAGGGAAAGGAATAAAAAGCTGGGAAAGTAGGTAGTCTGGGATACATCCTTGACTTTGGTTCCTTGTAATGATGTTCCTTAGTTTCCTTACACTAGCTTGAGTTGGTTTGTATCACTTTTATCCTGAAACTCCTTGGCTAAGATAATGTGTGGCCTACACTAGAACAACAACATGAATTAAAAAGAGGGATAACATACAAAGTTATCTCAAAAGTAGAACCAAAGGAGATGATGTCATATTTGCCATCTCAGCAACCTGAATTCTTTTCACAATATATCTGCTTATATTGTCTTATGCTTAACAGTGGTCTTTGCCTGTCTCCCTTTTTGATTTGTTGAGGGGAACAATTAAGTTTGTGGAGTATTTTCTACATGTAAATCCTTACCCTATGATGAGGTATTCTGTGAAAGTCTAAACATGCTTGTTTAGTGTTTTTGCTCCCACAAAACTGGAAATTGTATTTTATGGCAATGCCAGACATCCTAGAGAAGATGGGGAAGAGAAATTCCTCCCTTCTTGGCCGAAGAGGTACTGTGAAATCACAAAGACAAAAAAAGAAGAAGGTGGAGAAGGAGGAGAAGGAGGAGGAAGAGACAGGAAGAGGAGGAGGAGGAAGAAGAAGAAGAAGAAGAAGAAGAAGAAGAAGAAGAAAAACCTTCACTCACACCAATTTCCTACATCAGTGCTTAACTTTATTTGTTGTTGCTCAGTTTCTCAATTGTGTCTACTGTTTGTGAACCCATGGACGGCAGCACACCAAGGCTTCCCTGTCCTTCACTATCTCCTGGAGTTTGCTCAAACTCATGTCCATTGAGTCAATGATGCCATCGACTTTATCATTAAAAATCAGTTCTGACCCAGTGGCTATGTTGCCTATGTAATAAGTGCTGCCCCAAATGAGGTGTCTGCCTATGTGTGAAACATAGCCTGTTTATCTTTTTGGAAACAACAGAAAAACGATTTTCTCAAGTATAAATACTAGTGGAAGTATTTCCTCCAAATTTCTTCATTCATTTTAGATGCTACTTTGTGATAACTGGGCTTTCAATGAGGCTATTTATATATTGCATCATGATGTTGATTTTCTGTCTGTATATCTATCACCTTTCTATGTAAAATAACAAAATTAAAGAAAGAAGAAAAAATTTTAATTCCCCAAATAAAAAATTGAGTGACAAAGTAGTGAACTTTCAGTTCAGTTCAGTTGCTCAGTCGTGTCTGACTCTTTGCGACCCCATGAATCGCAGCACGTCAGGCCTCCCTGTCCATCACCAACTCCCGGAGTCCACCCAAACCCATGTCCACTGAGTCAGTGATGCCATCCAATCATCTCATCCTCTGTCGTCCCCTTCTCCTCCTGCCCTCAATCTTTCCCACCATCAGGGTCTTTTCAAAGAGTCAGCTCTTTGCATCAGGTGGCCAAATTATGGGAGTTCCAGCTTCAACATCAGTCCTTCCAATGAACACCCAGGACTGATCTGCTTTAGGATGGACTGGTTGGATCTCCTTGCAGTCTAAGAAACTCTCAAGAGTCTTCTCCAACACCACAGTTCAAAAGCACCAATTCTTAGGTGCTCAGCTTTCTTTATAGCCCAACCCTCACATCCACATCCACTGGAAAAACCATAGCCTTGACTAGACAGACCTTTGTTGACAAAGTGATGTCTCTGCTTTTTAATATGCTGTCTAGGTTGGTTATAACTTTCCTTCCAAGGAGTAAGTGTCTTTTAATTTCATGGCTGCAGTCACCATCTACAGTGATTTTGGAGCCCAGAAAAATAAAGTCAGCCACTGTTTCCACTGTTTCCCCATCTATTTCCCATGAAGTGATGGGACCAGATGCCATGATCTTAGTTTTCTGAATGTTGAGTTTTATGTTAACTTTTTCACTCTCCTCTTTCACTTTCATCGAAAGGCCCTTTAGTTCTTTTTCACTTTCTGCCATAAGGGCGGTGTCATCTGCATATCTGAGGTTATTGATATTTTTCCCGGCAATCTTGATTCCAGCTTGTGCTTCCTCCAGCCCAGCGTTTCTCATGATGTACTCTGCATATAAGTTAAATAAGCAGCGTGAAGTTTACTATATTCCAAAGCCAAAATATACTTTGGACTTCCTGTCCTTCAAATTCTTTTCATCCTCATGCCCTGCTCTGAATATAGAAGCCATTAATCAGACCTTAGCTCCTGGACACCATGGACAATGCAATTTTACCCCCAAGCCAGACATAATACAAACTGACCTATATTGGCTGATTGGTTTATTTGCCACTCCATATGCTGGAAATAATGGGGTCAGGCTGACTGGTGACACAGGGTTGACCCATTGAAACTGGCAAAAGGGGAAAAAGGTGTCACTTCTTCATCCTTTCCCAGAAGCCTTCAAGTGAGCACAAAGGATAAAATGGAAATAATTCAGAGTAGCAAGAGAAAACAGAAGAGACCAGACCATGTCTACAGGAGGCTGCCTCATTCATGTCCAAGTCTGTCAGGTGTTAGAAGCAAGTGTCTGAAATAATAATTCACTTCATATTTCTCTTTCCCCCTTAGTGGGAGATTACCCTGACCATTAATCTTCATTTCCATAGCCATGTCCTTGGTAAGGCAGGCATCATCCTCTCCTATAGCAGCATTCAATTGAGGTTCCCTGTCTAGTGTCTCTCCTTCTGCCCCAGCCAATCTTGTTTGCTATTCCCACATTTAACCTTATGAAATGCCAGTGTCTTTTGATTTATCCCAGAAAGCTCAGAAGGCTAAATGAAAATTATCCCCAATACCTAAGCAGTGGTGGAAGAACAGTCTCAGAACTGTTCATCTCGATTGGCTAGTTACGTTTAATATTAACGCGGCATCACAAAACTTTCAGAAGGAAAGGAGAATGTTTTGTTGACCATTTGTTTTGTGTGTGGCAATGACATTAGTTTTTTAAATCAATTCTTTTTATCAGAAATGACTTGACCAAAATCTGTCACAGAATTTGAGGCCTACAACAGTTTCTTCTCATCCATTGATTCAAACTGAAATTCTTTCCTTTGTTTTCATGTCCCTGTCCCAACTCCACCCAGTCACAACTTTTCTCATCTCATATTTTATAATTTCACACTTAGTCTTTCCTTTAGTCAAACAGTTGTCCTACCTGTAGTAGAAATAGTACAAGTGTGTACAATAAGACCATATAGGAGGCATTTCCATTATTTTAAAAATTGTTGTCTTTAAAATAGAGGTTAAGTGTAGAGAGAGTGTAAGGAGAAGGAACATTGAAGGAGGTGAAAGACCAAAGACCAAGCACCTGACCCCACTTACTCCAGGTTGCAGGCTTCCTACTGCTGCCCCTCACAGTTCTGTTGTGGCCATTAAGCGAAGAAGACAGTGCCTGTTAAATGCCACCTACATGACAGGCCCTTTCAGGTGTGTCATTTTATGGAAGATTAATGGCCCTCAGGTAATATACAGGAGCATTTATCTTACAGATAAAAACTCAGAAATGGAATAAAAAGCAAGTGAGCCAAGACCAACTCCAAAAACCCAGTCCTCTTCCATTTTTTGTTCTGTCTTTGGTTAAATGAGGTAACAAGGAAGTAGTCTATATTGATTAGATTCCCGCCTCAATCCAGCCTTCAGGCAAACTGGATTAAGAAGGGTAGATTGTGAATGTAATTGTCTTCCTTTCAGTAGTGCTTTTATTTTATTTTTTCGGCCACACCACATGGCCTGTGAGATCCTAGTTCCCTGACCAGGGACCTAACTACACCTACAGCAGTGAAGTGTGGAGTCCCAACCGCTGGACAGCCAGGAACTCCCCCAATGATGCACTGAGAGGTCCTTCCATGGATCCAAAAACAGGAAAGAAAGAAACTCATGAAGTCTTACCAGTAGCAACTTTAATCACACAAATATACCTCTGAGTAAAATCAAAATATAAAGATTACTTTTAAAATCTAAAATGTAAATGGATTTCCATTAGATGTAGTTATTTTAAATCTAAAATACAACATATTAGTAGAACATAAAACTGAAAGGGGCTCTTGAAGGTTATTTGATCTTTAATGCCCTGTAAAATATTCCTTCCACTTCTTGCATGGTGATTGAGATGGCTGCCATCTTTCACAGCAAATCCTACTTCCCTGCAATATTTCTCAAGGGTGGCATCAAGAGCAGATTGAATTTACTGGTTCCTCACTCTAGATTTTCTTCTGTTGATTGCAGCCAAAGAAAGTATTACCTTCTCCAGCAGCCACATCAAACTACTGATGCATATTGAATTTAAAAGTCAGCTAAAAGAGCTTAAAGTGGTTTTCATGTATTGCTGTAAAGTCACACTTCCTGTACTGTGTACTTACACAGTTGAGTTGCTTTTTCAGGTGAGGTTTGGGAATCCTAGTGCAGTATCTTATGACTAGCTCTACTATAAATGCATGTTATTGGATTCAGACTATCAAGAGACTAGTCAAGGCTGATGGCCAGTTTTCTGACTTTGGTTACTGAGCAGTGCAATTAGAAATAAGAAACTCAGGAAGGAGAGCAGATATAGGGGAAAGAATCAAGGTTTTTTTTTGTTTGTTTGTTTGTTTGTTTTTGGAGGTGTTGAGCTTAAGCTCCTCATGCAAACACAAGAGAAGAGGTCTGGGACTCAGGCATAGCTCTGGGAATCAGTAGCTGATTGGTAGGAATTTAAATAGTGAAATTAGCCGGAGGATCAAATGCTTATTAATATTAGTATTTATGGTATAGTTTATATAGGTTTAGGAAAAGCAGGTTGTAAAGGCTATAAAAAGCAGAGAGAGAGAAAATTTTTGTAGAATTATGGTGCATGTGCCATGTGATCAGCAGTGTCTGACTCTTTGTGACTCCATGGACTATAGCCCACCAGGCATCTCTGTCCATGGAATTTTCCAGGCAAGAATACTGGAGTAGGTTGCCATTTCCTCCTCTAGGGGATCTTCCCAACCCAGGGATCTAACCCATTTCTCCTCTGTCTCCTGCATTGCGGGTAGATTCTTTACCTGCTGAGCCATCAGGGAAGCCATCGGGGAAGAATTATGGAGCAACAGGATTTCAAGAAGAAATCACACTTATAGTGTCAGTTAATGTACAGCAAAGGACACAAGAATATACAATGGGGGAAAGACAACTTTTTCAATAAATGATGTTGGGAAAACTGGACAGCTACATGCAAAAGAATCAAGCTGGATTACTCTCACCATATATAAAAATAAACTCGAAATGGATTATCAAGTTAAGTAAGGTTTCAGTAAGGCCTGAAACCATAGAACTCCTAGAAGCAAACGTAGGCAGTACACTCTTCTGCACTGGTCTTAGCAAAGTTTTTTGGATGTCTCCTTAGGCAAGGGAAACAAAAGCAAAAGTTTAAAAATGGGACTACATCAAACTAAAAGGCTTTTATACAGCAAAGGTAGCTATCAAGAAAATGATACTACTGAAGATATTTACAAATAATATATCTGATAAGGAGTCCATATCCAAAATTTACAAAGAACTCATAAAAACAGCCTGATTTTTAAAATGGGAAGAGGACCTAAACAAACATTTTTCTAAAGAAGACATATGCATGGCCAATAGACACACAAAAAGATGATCAACATCACCAATCACCAGAGAAATGCAAGTCAAAAACCACAATGAGATATCACGTTACACCTGTCAGAATGGCTATCATCAAAAAGACAACAACAAAATAGCATTGGTGAGGGTGTTGAGAAAAGGGTGGGATTGTACATTGGTTTCTCAAAAATTTACAAATAGAACTGCCATATGATGACCCAGTGATTTCACTTCTGGGTATTTACCTGAAAAAAAGCAAAGACAGTATTTCAAAAAGATATATACAGTTCAATGTTCATGGCCACATTATTTATAATAGCCAAGATGTGGATGCCACCTAAGTGTCTACTGATGGATGAATGGACAAAGAAGATATGGAATATTACTCAGCCATAAAAAATGAAATCTTGCCATTTGTGACAACATGGATGGATTAAGAGAGTGTTATGCTAAATGAAATGTCAGACAAATACTGCATGATCTCATTTATACATAGAATGTAAAAAATCAAGCAAAGCAAACTGAAAACAGATTCAGAAACAAACTGGTGATTGACAGAAGTGAGGGGGCGGGTGGGTAAGTGAAATAGGGTAATGGGATTAAAAGGTACAAACCTCCAGTTATATAGTAAATAGCTTATAAGGATGTAGTATACAGCATAAGGAATATGGCCAGTAATATTGCAATAATTTTGTATGGGGACAGGTGGTTACTAGACTAGATCATTTCATAATGTGAGCAAATACCAAAAACTAACATAATATTGTATCAACTTATTTACATTTAAAAATTATTTTTTATTTGGCTTCCTTGGGTCTTAGTTTAAGCAAGTGGGATCTTTCCTTGCTGTGCAGGGACTCTAGTTGCAGCATGCAGGTTTAGGTACTCTGCAGCATGTGGAATCCTAGTTCTCCAACCAAGGATCAAACCCTCATCCCCTATATTGCAAGGTGGATTCTTAACCACTGGACCACCAGGGAAGTAAACCTTCACTGACTGTCTGGTCCTTCTTTCTGTAACTATTTCTTCACTCTTCCCCTGTGGTATACTGGACACCTACCTATCTAGGGGGCTCATCTTTCAGTGTCATATCTTTTTGCCTTTTCATACTGTTCATGGGGTTCTATTCATTGGAAGAACTGATGCTGAAGCTGACGTTCCAATATTTTGGCCACCTGATGCAAAGACTCATTGGAAAAGACCCTGATGCTGGGAAAGATTAAGGGCAAGAGGAGAAGGGGGCGACAGAAGATGAGATGATTGGATGGCATCACCAACTCAATGCACAAGAGTTTGAGCAAACTCCAGGAGATAATGAAGGACAAAGAAGCCTGGCGTGCTGCAGTTCATGAGGTTGCAAAGAGTCAGACATGACTTAGCAGCTGAGCAACAACAGCCAGGGAAGTCTCTATTTCAATTTTCTAAAATTTTTCAATAAAAAGTTAATAAGTCAATTCACCTGAAAGTCATATAATCATCTTTAATCAAATACAGACTATCAAGTTAAAAAGAGAAGTAATCAAAAAATAATCCATTGTTTTAAATATAACTAGGGGATAGTTAGGAAAAGTGAAATTCTGTGGTCTGGGTAGTCTATGCCTGTACAATTTCCTCAATCTGTCTCATCAACAAAAGAAATGGTCTGTTATGATTTTTTTTGATGACCTCCTGGTGGATTTGACTGATCATTGCTTTCTCTAATAAGAGCTAACAAACTTTCATAATTCCTTCCCAATTCATGCACAAAAATGAACACGTATCCATTGGTCTGTAAAGGACCCATTTTCTTTTTCTTATCGACTATCTGACTGACATCTCTCTCATGTATGGATGTGAGAGTTGGACTATAAAGAAAACTGAGCACTGAAGAATTGATGCTTTTGAACTGTGGTGTTGAAGACTCTTGAGAGTCCCTTGGACTTCAAGGAGATCCAACCAGTCCATCCTAAAGGAGATCAGTCCTGGGTGTTCATTGGAAGGACTGATGTTGAAGCTGAAAGTCTAATACTTTGGCCGCCTGATGCAAAAGCTGACTCATTTGAAAAGACCCTGGTGCTGGGAAAGATTGAGGGCAGGAGAAGAAGGGGACGATGGAGGATGAGATGGTTGGATGGCATCACCAACTCAATGGACATGAGTTTGGGTGAAATCCAGGAGTTGGTGATAGACAGGGAAGCCTGATGTGCTGTGGTTCATGGGGTCACAAAGTTGGACACGACTGAGTGACTGAATTGAAATGAACTGAAATGAATCTCTTGGTATATTTCCCCATTCTCAGTAATCAACAGACATGTTGAACAATTTCATCTACAGAATCTCTTAGAGCCCTGGTGTGTGATGCCCCTTGATCAGGAGCTGTACATTTATTTAGAAGAAAGAAGGGATCTTTAGAAAAATTTCCCCATGTATCTTGAGTTAATATTCCCCCTTCCCAATAGTCATTCTGTCATTTTTATAAAAATACTGTTATTCCTTTCTACCTAAAGGACATAAGCAAAATAGTTTGACTTTAAAAAATTCAAATGTCATCATAGTAACTTAGTCAATTTGTCAGTAGAATGATGCCATTGAGTTTCAAAATTCTAAAGGCAAGATGTATTCAAGATCATTCCTGCAAAGAAGTGTTGTTACCCATGTTCTATTAGCTATAACAAGAATGCATATTTAATTCCCTTCAAATTACATTGAAACTTTACTGCATCACATCTTCAGACAGCAGATTTTTATAATCTGCTTAATGAAATTAAATCTTTCAGCATTCTCATAAATTATAAAATGGCTGACATTACCTCTACTGGTTTAGCCAGAACTAGAACTATCAAGTCATTTAACTATAGCTATGAATAGTACTTAAGTAAGAAATGCCTTAATCTTAGAATAGGAAAAACACAAGCAGATTGTACCTTTACCTATAACCCTAAAGAAACAACAATGTTATCTCAAGGCAAATTTGCAAATTAATACTGAACTCACAGATGTGAATAAGAAAAGCCAGTAGCCTTCTTGCCAGTTTCTTCTGGCTCTTAGCAGGAAAGTCTAGTTGCCACTTCTGAAAACTCACTTTCTATTTCACACCCCTCTGCACGTACCAGAAAAACTGTCTCTCTTCCATGGCAAAATTGTCTTCCATTTCAGGGGTCTAATGTCGTATTTCTGGTTTCTCCTATTCTAAATTTTCAAATTTGGGTTGGATAAAACCCTCAAGATCCCTCCCCTTGCTTAACCAATATCTATTCATCACTTCCTCCCCCGCCTCTCTTCCTCCCTTACATACAGTTGTCTGGGAAAATCAACACAAGGAGATCCAGCTAGATGATTCACCCTACAGCCACACAACTCTTTTCAGAGGCACAGACCTTGGAAAGCTGATGGGGACCTCCTTCTCAACAGCAATTTGGGAGTTAATCCTCAACCAAACAACTCTGTTAAATAATTCAGAAGTACAGTTTCTAAAAAGATTTGTAGAGAAAATGTAGAACAGAGTACCTATATATCACTTTATTGAAAACTCCAGAGATCCTTCTGCTCTCCAAGCAGATGGAGATCCCACTCTATCAAAGGTTTTGCCTGTTGGCTCTTTTAATGAGGCTGGTGCTGCTGACTCTTGCAGAGTAAAAAAGAGAAAGGTAAGGATTTTGCTGATTTACAATTGTCTCATATTTCTGGCTGTGCTTGGTCTTTTTTAGGGGCTCATATTTGGTTTAGTTTTATTTAGTTAGTCCCAAATGTAATCAATATTCTCTTAAGTCTAATGTACCACTTCAGATGACTAGTTCTTTGAAAGTCATTTTCAGAATCTTGAATGATAAAATGCCTAACTCTCATGACAGTACCAAACCCCAGAAAAAAATTTAAACAAGTTGAAAAAAAGTTCCACATTAATACAGATTCTATGAAAGACAAAGACAAACTGGTTTTAAGTTAATGCTCAGTAGGGAATTTAAATAGTGTTTTAAAATTAATCACAGAAGACTGCTTAAAGCCTTCAGAGTTTTAAAGGTCAAATAAGAACTAAACGTTGCACGAGTAATAAGGGATTCACAATTTTAATGCTAACTTTTAATATGTTCACACGGTCCCAGATTAACCATTATAGAAAAACATTCACCATGACTAATATTTTTGGTCATTCAAGATTGAAACCACTATATAAAAATGTTTTTAAAGTGTTTCTGGTTTTGACTCTGAATCATTCTGTATAACAAAATCGAATTGCATTTGGATAGCATTTTTAAAGGCATTTATTTTTCACTTTGCCTTTATATAAATACTTATGAATAGCTACAGATGAGGAAATGAAAGCATAAAGGTCTTAAAGTCTCACAACAAATTCATAATACGGAAAGTTATAAATTCTGCTTGGTTATTCACAGCTTTTCCTCTCCCACTATTTTTTATAAAGAGAAATATGCATCTTAGTCTCAAGGTCTTGGGTAAACACTACTGCCAACCTTTGTTCCAAAAAGATTGTGCTGATTTGAACTATCACTTAGCTGTATGCATGGTGTCTCTGGAAACTGGTCCTTGCTCAGAAAAGGAAATTATACTTTTTTCTTCACCTTTTGGTGTCCACTTGTACTGTCATCAATTGTTTCTTTGTCCTTTTGTTTTGGATTGTTGTACTTGTCTATTACTTATGGAGTCGTAGAAACTTACTGCATGCTCAGGATGTGAATTCTATGTCATTTGTGAATATTTTCTCTTATTTATTTGCTTTTCAATTTATTATATAATTCAAATTTATAACCTTATGAATATTCAATATACTTAATCTAGCAATGACTAGAATTTATGAAAAATACACCATACTAATGTAGTTTTGTCAGGTTATCCTTCTGTTTCTAACAAATTTAATGTTTGTTTTTAGATGTTTTGTTTTGTTAATTGGTTGCAGATTAGTTACTGGTATGATTAGAAAGTCAGCTTTGGACTTACAGAAGTTGTGAGATTTTACTTAAAACATATGAATTGGAAACTGTGATGTAAGGCTTAGAAAGTTCGACTCATCCTATGATAACTTCAATGTTCTACCTATATTTTTTTCTAGAATTTAAAAGAAACTTTCAATTCCTGTGGAATTAGAGAGGTATGATTTTCTAGGTGTCTCCACTGAATTTATTGAAACATACACTCTGTCTCCCTAGCTTAAAATGCCACTCTGTCTCTCAGATTTATCTCTGGCTGCACTGGCATTTTCTCTAGTCTTTGAGCATGCCAAACTCACTCTCATGTAAAGACCTTAATATTTGCTATTACCTGGACAGTAAGCATGTCTCACTGCTTTACTTAGGTCAGATCACCACTTGAATGTTACCTGCTGCTAAAGCCTTTCCCTGAACACTTCATCTAAAACAAAATACCACACTCTTCTTGGTCTGTTTTTTCTTCAAAGCACTTAATTTTACTTGAAATTTACATGTATTTACATAATGGTTTATTGTCTTGTTTATTATCATATGTTTCATGTGGGCAGAGATTTTGTCTTCTTATTCAGGCTCTATATCCCCAATACCTAAAGAGTGATGGGCAAACATGAAGAGATCAATAAGTACTTGCTAAATAAAGAAATTAATACCAAATGTTCATAGTTAGTTCAGTCACTCAGTCGTGTCTGACTCTTTGTGACCCCATGAATCACAGCACGCCAGGCCTCCCTGTCCATCACCAACTCCCGGAGTTCACTCAGACTCACGTCCATCGAGTCAGTGATGCCATCCAGCCATCTCATCCTCTGTCGTCCCCTTCTCCTCCTGCCCCCAATCCCTCCCAGCATCAAAGTCTTCGCCAATGAGTCAACTCTTTGCATGAGGTGGCAAAAGTACTGGAGTTTCAGCTTTAGCATCATTCCCTCCAAAGAAATCCCAGGGCTGATCTCCTTCAGAATGGACTGGTTGGATCTCCTTGCAGTCCAAGGGACTCTCAAGAGTCTTTTCCAACACCACAGTTCAAAAGCATCAGTTCTTTGGTGCTCAGCTTTCTTCACAGTCCAACTCTCACATCCGTACATGACCACTGGAAAAACCATAGTCTTGACTAGATGGACCTTTGTTGGCAAAGTAATGTCTCTGCTTTTGAATATGCTATCTAGGTTGGTCATAACTTTCCTTCCAAGGAGTAAGCATCTTTTAATTTCATGGCTGCAGTCACCATCTGCAGTGATTTTGGAGCCCCCCAAAATAAAGTCTGACACTGTTTCCACTCTTTCCCCATCTATTTCCCATGAAGTGATGGGACCAGATGCCATGATCTTCGTTTTCTGAATGTTGAGCTTTAAGCCAACTTTTTCACTCTCCTCTTTCACTTTCATCAAGAGGCTTTTTAGTTCCTCTTACTGGCCTATATATTTCTGAAATGTCTAATACGTTCCTCTCATTTATCCATCTTTTTAAACACCAATTCCAAAATATGTATCTTTATAATATATATTTTTATATAATGTATTTTTAAATCTACAAAGACATGCTTCTTTAATTTTTCATTTAAAAAATATACCCATGTCTAATCTCCTGCATATATTCTTCTAATGAACATTTTCCCCATTTCCAAGAAAATTGATATTTTAAGCAAAATTCCATTAAATCATGAATTAATGTGGAGAAACTTGATAGCTAGTATTTCTACCCAGGAACAAATTTACATCCATCCATTTAGTTGATTCTTCCTTTCTGTCCCTCATTAAAGTTTTTATAGTGTCCTTCATGTAAGTTTGGTACATTTCTTCTTGTGCCTATTTCTAAGTATTATATAGTTTTGTTGTTGTTGTAAAAGGAATTTTTCATTTTCATTATTTCCTATCTGGTTATAAAGTTAGTATAAAAATTATATATTTATCTGTTATATTTAACAAATAATTCAAATTTTATAATATACTCAATATACTTAATCTAGCAATGACTAGAATTTATGAAAAATATACCATACTAATATAGCTTTGCCTACTTATCATTTTGTTTCTAACAAATTTAATATTTATTTTTAGATGTTTTGTTAACTGATTGCAGATTAGTGCTGGTATAATAAGAAAGTCAGTATTAACATATTTTTGGTTCATACCACCTCTTTTTGTTCTGTTATATGATTTAAAACACAAATGCATAAACAATAATTATAAATTCATGTCAATGGTCAAATGATGTGACAGGATGTAATTTATGATGATAACAAGATAAAGGGGGAAGCAAAGCTGTTTAGATGCAGATAATAAGTGATATTGAAACTACGTTCATATCAGTTCAAAATAGATTGATATAAATTTAAGATGTTAACTGTAATTCACTTGGAACCACTAAGAAGATGACTAAATATGCAGAAAAGGAAATGAAGAGGGAATTAAAATGGCACACTAGAGAAAATCAAACTTAAAAGAAAGCATTATTGAAGGAATTGAGAATCAAAACTATATGATATATTTATATTTCTTAATTCTAAATATTTGAGTATTTCCTAGCTATTTATTTGAATTTTAACATGTCCAATCCGATAGCACTGTGATCAGATAATATAATCTTCACAATTTCAAAATTCCATTGTTTCTATTGAGAATTCAGCCATCATCTAATGTTATTCCTCTGGAGGCAGTCTATCTTTATTTTCCTCTGGATGCACTTAAGGTTTGCTGTTTTTTTCCATCAGTTCTATAACACCTAGATGTAGTTTCATTAGTATTTTTCTTGCTTTGTGTTCATAGGTCTTTTAAAACATTAAAAAAAAATGGGCTAAATCTCAAAACCATGCTGGGAAAAAGATTACAGACACATTAGAAAATACATATCGCGGGTGGCTGCGACCAGCGCATTTAGCGCAGCCGAGAGGAGCTACCCCACGTCCGAGGTCAGGAGTAGAAGCCAGGAGGACCCCATACCCAAGGGGAGGCAGCCAAGAGGAGTTACCCAATGTCCGAGGTCAGGGGCAGCAGCCGAGAGTGCCAGGCTGCAACGGCGCAGGAACGGCGGAGAGGTGCTACCCCACGTCCGAGGTCAGGGGCGGCAGCCGAGAGGAGCTACCCTGTGTCTGAGGTTAGGGGCAGCAGCCGAGAGGAGCTACCCCACATCGGAGGCCAGGGGCGGTGGCTGGGAAGAGCTACCCCACACTCGAGGCCAGGGGCGGCGGCCAGGAGGAGCAACCCCACCTCCAAGGAGCAGTGGCTGTGAAGGCACAGGAGGGCCTAGAGGAGCTACTCCATGTTCAAGGTCAGAAGGGGCAGCGGTGAGGAGATACCCCTTGTCCAAGGTAAGAGAAACCCAAGTAAGATGGTAGGTGTTGCAAGAGGGCATCAGAGGGCAGACACACTGAAAGCATACTCACAGAAAACTAGTCAATCTAATCACACTAGGATCACAGCCTTGTCTAACTCAATGAAACTAAGCCAGGCTGTGTGAGGCTACCCAAGACAGTCGGGTCATGGTGGAGAGGTCTGATAGAATGTGGTCCACTGGAGAAGGGAATGGCAAACCACTTCAGTATTCTTGCCTTGAGAACCCCATGAACAGTATGAAAAGGCAAAATGATAGGATACTGAAAGAGGAACTCCCCAGGTCAGTAGGTGCCCCATATGCTACTGGAGATCAGTGGAGAAAAAACTCCAGAAAAAAATGAAGGGATGGAGCCAAAGCAAAAACAATACCCAGCTGTGGATGTGACTGGTGATAGAAGCAAGGTCCGATGCTGTAAAGAGCAATATTGCATAGGAACCTGGAATGTCAGGTCCATGAATCAAGGCAAATTGGAAGTGGTCAAACAAGACATGGCAAGAGTGAACGTCGACATTCTAGGAATCAGCGAACTAAAATGGACTGGAATGGGTGAATTTAACTCAGATGACCATTACATCTACTACGGTGGGCAGGAATCCCTCAGAAGAAAAGGAGTAGTCATTATGGTCAACAAAAGAGTTTGAAATGCAGTACTTGGATGCAATCTCAAAAATGACAGAATGATCTCTGTTTCCAAGGCAAACCATTCAATATCACAGTAATCCTAGTCTATGCCCCAACCAGTAGCACTGAAGAAGCTGAAGTTGAACGGTTCTCTGAAGATCTACAGGAACTTTTAGAACTAACACCCCAAAAAGATGTCCTTTTCATTATAGGGGACTGGAATGCAAAAGTAGGAAGTCAATAAACACCTGGAGTAACAGGCAAATTTGGCCTTGGAATAGGGAATGAAGCAGGGCAAAGACTGATAGAGTTTTGCCAAGAAGATGCATTGGTCATAGCAAACACCCTCTTCCAACAACAAAGAGAACTCTACACATGGACATCACCAGATGGTCAACACCAAAATCAGATTGATTATATTCTTTGCAGCCAAAGATGGAGAAGCTCTATACAGTCAACAAAAACAAGACCAGGAGCTGACTGTGGCTCAGATCATGAACTTCTTATTGCCAAATTCAGACTGAAATTGAAGAAAGTAGGGAAAACCACTAGACCATTCAGGTATGACCTAAATCAAATCCCTTAAGATTATACAGTGGAAGTCAGAAATAGATTTAAGGGACTAGATCTGATAGAGTGCTTGATGAACTATGGATTGAGGTTCGTGACATTGTACAGGAGACAGGGATCAAGACCATCCCCACGGAAAAGAAATGCAAAAAGGCAAAATGGCTGTCTGGGGAGGCCTTACAAATAGCTGTGAAAAGAAGAGAAGCCAAAAGCAAAGGAGAAAAGGAAAGATATAAGCATCTGAATGCAGAGTTCCAAAGAATAGCAAGGAGAGATAAGAAAGCCTTCCTCAGCGATCAATGCAAAGAAATAGAGGAAAACAACAGAATGGGAAGGACTAGAGATCTCTTCAAGAAAATTAGAGATAGCAAGGGAATATTTCATGCAAAGATCGGCTTGATAAAGGACAGAAATGGTATGGACCTAACAGAAGCAGAAGATATTTAGAAGAGGTGTCAAGAATACACAGAAGAACTGTACAAAAAAGAGCTTCACGACCCAGATAATCATGATGGTGTGATCACTCACCTAGAGCCAAACATCCTGGAATGTGAAGTCAAGTGGGCCTTAGAAAGCATCACTATGAAAAAGCTAGTGAAGGTGATGGAATTCCAGTTGAGCTGTTTCAAATCCTGAAAGATGATGCTGTGAAAGTGCTGCACTCAATATGCCAGCACATTTTGAAAACTCAGCAGTGGCCACAGGACTGGAAAAGGTCAGTTTTAATTCCAATCTGAAAGAAAGGCAAAGCTAAAGAATGCTCAAACTACTGCACCATTGTATTCATCTCACATGCTAGTAAAGTAATGCTCAAAATTCTCCAAGCCAGGCTTCAGCAATATGTGAACCGTGAATTTTCAGATTTCAAGCTGGTTTTAGAAAAGGCAGAGAAATCAGAGACCAAATTGCCAACATCCGCTGGATCATGGAAAAAGCAAGAGAGTTCCAGAAAAACATCTGTTTCTGCTTTATTAACTATGCCAAAGCCTTTGATTGTGTGGATCACAATAAACTGGAAAATTCTGAAAAAGATGGGAATACCAGACCGACCACCTGATCTGCCTCTTGAGAAATTTGTATGCAGGTCAAGGAGCAACAGTTAGAACTGGACATGGAACAACAGACTGGTTCCAAATAGGAAAAGGGGTATGTTAGGGCTGTATATTGTCACCCTGCTTATTTAACTTCTATGCAGAGTACATCATAAGAAATGCTGGACTGGAAGAAACACAAGCTGGAATCAAGATTGCTGGGATAAATATCAATAACCTCAGATATGTAGATGACACCACCCTTATGACAGAAAGTGAAGAGGAACTAAAAAGCCTCTTGATGAAGGTGAAAGAGGAGAGTGAAAAAGTTGGCTTAAAACTCAACATTCAGAAAACGAAGATCATGGCATCCTGTCCCATCACTTCATGGGAAATATGTGGGGAAACAGTGGAAACAGTGTCAGACTTTATTTTTTTGGGCTCCAAAATCACTGCAGATGGTGATTGCAGCCATGAAATTAAAAGACACTTACTCCTTGGAAGAAAAGTTATGACCAACCTAGATAGCATATTGAAAAGCAGAGACATTACTTTGCCAACAAAGGTCCATCTAGTCAAGGCTATGGTTTTTCCAATGGTCATGTATGGATGTGAGAGTTGGACTGTGAAGGAAGCTGAGTGCCGAAGAATTGATGCTTTTGAACTGTGGTGTTGGAGAAGACTCTTGAGAGTCCCTTGGCCTGCAAGGAGATCCAACCAATCCATTCTGAAGGAGATCAGCCCTGGGATTTCTTTGGAAGGAATGATGCTGAAGCTGAAACTCCAGTACTTTGGCCACCTCATGCGAAGAGTTGACTCATTGGAAAAGACTCTGATGTTGGGAGGGATTGCGGGCAGGAGAAGAAGGGGAAGACAGAGGATTCGATGGCTGGATGGCATCACTGACTCTATGTCGTGAGTCTGAGTGAACTCCGGGAGTTGGTGATGGACAGGGAGGCCTGGCGTGCTGTGATTCATGGGGTCACAAAGAGTCGGACACGACTGAGCGACTGAATCGAACTGATTCTATGGTTAAAGATCAGTGGTTATCTGGGGCCAAGAAAGGGAATAGACTGGAAAAGGAAACAATGGTATATTTTTGGCGGTCTCTGCCTTAAATATGGTGGAAGTCACATAAAATGTTGTTGTTTTAAACTACTAAGTTTTAGGGTGGGTTATTACTTAGTAATAGATAACTTATACAGCAATGGATGTAGAAACATGGTTATGTTGTAATAAAACCCTTAAAGGTGTGACATTTTCTACAGGATCAGAAGGATGCAGAGACTAGGAAAACAGTGAGGAATCTGTTGGCAAAGGCTTGAGGAATATTAAACAGCTAGTGAAAACTATAAGGGCAGTGAAGAACTGCCATTTGAATTTGGTAAAAAGAGAATTCATGTCTTGGAGTAGCGGAACAATTAGCAAAATGTCACTCAAGTAAACTTGGAAAATAGGAAGTGTAAATAAATAAACTTAGAGCTCTGGCCAAGGACAAGTCTCAGGAGAATGTTGAACATGACAATTGGCTTCCCCTAGCTATGCATGACAAAGTACAGGAAATGAAAGATGAATCCAATGATTAATTCCAACAGTTTTTTTGTGGAGTCTTTAGTGTTTTCTATATATTAATCTTAGGTGGTGAAAAAGTAATTGCAGTTTCAGACTCTGAATTTTAAATCATTATAACTAGGCTCAGACACATATTTATTAATCACAATAGGAATCCTTACAATCAACACATTTTTTTTGCCAATGAGAAATAAGTTGGCTTATTCCTATAGCATAAAAATCCTTGCTTTAGGATTCCATGAACTCTTGAAAAGTACTTTCTGCCTCCTGCTGGTTGAGGAAGAATTTTCCCTGCAAAATGTTCTTTATTATTTTTTAATATAAATTTATTTATTTTAATTGGAGGCTACTTACTTTACAATATTGTAGTAGTTTTGCCATACACTTACGTGAATCCACAACGGGTGTACATGTGTTCCCCATACTGAACTCCCATCCCACCTCCCTCCCCATCCCATCCCTCTGGGTCATCGCAGTGCACCAGTCCCAAGCACCCTGTCTCATGCATAGAACCTGGACTGGCCATCTGTTCCACATATGATAATATACATGTTTCAATGCCATTCTCCCAAATCATCCCACCCTTGCCCTCTCCCACAGAGTCCAAAAGACTGTTCAGTACATCAGTGTCTCTTTTGCTGTCTCACTTTATAGGGTTATCATTACCATCTTTCTAAATTCCATATATATGCATCAGTATACTGTATTGGTGTTTTTCTTTCTGGCTTACTTCACTCTATATAATAAGCTCCAGTTTCATCCACCTCATTAGAACTGATTCAAATGTATTATTTTTAATGGCTGAGTAATATTCCATTGTGTATGTGTACCACAGCTTTCTTATCTATTCATCTGCTGATGGACATCTAAGTTGCTTCCATGTCCTGGCTATTATAAACAGTGCTGCAATGAACATTGGGGTACACGTGTGTCTTTCATTTCTGGTTTCCTCGGTGTGGATGCCCAGCAACGGGATTGCTGGGTCGTATGGCAGTTCTATTTCCAGTTTTTTAAGGAATCTCCACACTGTTCTCCATAGTGGCTATACTAGTTTGCATTCCCACCAACAGGGTAAGAGGGTTCTCTTTACTCCACACCCTCTCCAGCATTTATTGTTTGGAGACTTTAGGATAGCAGCCATTCTGACCAGCGTGAGATGGTATCTCATAGTGGTTTTGATTTGCACTTCTCTGATAATGACTGATGTTGAGCATCTTTTCATGTGTTTGTTAGCCATCTGTATGTCTTCTTTGGAGAAATGTCTGTTTAGTTCTTTGGCCCATTTTTTGACTGGATCATTTATTTTTCTGGAATTGAACTGCAGGAACTGCTTATATATTTTTGAGATTAACTCTTTGTCAGTTGCTTTACTTGCTATTATTTTCTCCTATTCTGAAGACTGTGTTTTCACCTGGCTTATAGTTTCATTCGTTGTGCAGAAGCTTTTAAGTTTAATTAAGTCCCATTTATTTATTTTTCCTTTTATTTCCATTACTCTGGGAGGTGGGTCATAGAGGATCCTGCTTTGATTTATGTTGGAGAGCGTTTTGCCTATATTTTCCTCTAAGAATTTTATTGTTTCTGGTCTTATGTTGAGATCTTTAATAAATTTTGAGTTTATTTTGGGGTATGGTGTTAGAAAGTGTTCTAGTTTCATTCTTTTACAAGTGGTTGACCAGTTTTCCTAGCACCACTTGCTAAAGAGATTGTATTTTCTCCATTGTATATTCTTGCCTCCTTTGTCAAAAATAAGGTGTCCATAGGTGCATGGATTTATCTCTGGGCTTTCTATTTTGTTCCATTGATCTATATATCTGTCTTTGTGCCAGTACTGTCTTAATGACTGTAGCTTTGTAGTATAGCCTGAAGTCAGGCAAGTTGGTTCCTCCAGTTCCATTCTTCATTCTTAAGATTGCTTTGGCTATTCGAGGTTTTTTTGTATTTCCATACAAACTGTAAAATTATTTGTTCTAGTTCTGTGAAAAATACCGTTGGTAGCTTGATAGGGATCACATTGAATCTATAGACTGCTTTGGGTAGTATACTTATTTTCACTATATTGATTCTTCTGATCCATGCACATGGTATATTTCTCCATTTATTTGTGTCCTCTTTGATCTCTTTCATCAGTGTTTTATAGTTTTCTATATATAGGTCTTTTGTTTCTTTAGGTAGATGCCTTAGGTTAGGGCTTTTCACAGGATAGTTCTCTCTCTCTCTCTTTTTGTTTTCTCTCTCTCTCTCTCTCTCTCTCTCTCTCTCTCTCTCTGGCTATCCCACAGTTTGTGTTGCTATCTCATGTTAGTTCCCTCAGATTGCCCTCAAGGCATTCAAGCCCGGTCCTTACCCTAAGTAACGCAGCCCATGCCTCCCTGTTCAGCCCCTGCTTGCTGGTGGCAGATGCAAGGGCTGGGAATTGCCATTAGGCACGTAATTTGTGAGTTTTATTTATTTATTTTTCCTCCCAGTTATGTTGCCCTCTGAGATTCCAAAACTCCCCACAGACCTGCTGGGGAGAGTGTTTCCTGGTGTTTGGAAACGTCTCTTCTTTTAAGACTCTCTTCCTGGGACAGATCTCCATTCCTACCTCTTTTGTTTCTCGTTTTATCTTTTATATTTTGTCCTACCTCCTTTCGAAGACAATGGGCTGCCTTTCTAGGTGCCTGATGGCCTCTGCCAGCATTCAGAAGTTGTTTTGTGGAATTTATTCAGCGTTCAAATATTCTTTTGATGAACTTCTGGGGGAGAAAGTGGTCTCCCATACTATTCCTCCGCCATCTTAGGACTGCCTCCAGAACTTAAGATTTTGAACTGTGGTGTTGGAGAAAACTCTTGAGAGTGCCTTGGACTGCAAGGAGATCCAGCCAGTCTATCCTAAAGGAAATCAGCCCTAAATATTCTTTGGAAGGACTGATGCTGAAGCTGAAAGTCCAATACTTTGGCCACCTGATGAGAAGAGCTGACTCATTGGAAAGACCCTGATGCTGGGAAAGATTGAAGGCAGAAGAGAAGGGGTCAACAGAAGATGAGAAGATTGGATGGCATGACTGACTTGATGAACATGAGTTTGAGTAAGCTCCAGGAGTTGGTTATGGACAGGGAAGCCTGGTGTGGTACAGTCCATGGGGTTGCAAGGAGTCACACAAGACTGAGCTACTGAACTGAACTTAAGATTAGCTAAATTTTTATCTGTTTTGCTTACCTTACCTTGTTCCATTTTTGAATGGAAGCACCCATCACAGTAATCCTATCCTTGTCTCTTATGTGTGTATGCTCAGTCACTCAGTTGTGTCCAACTCTTTGCAACCCCATGGACTATAGCCCGCCAGGTTCCTCTATGCATGGGATTTTCTAGGCAAGAATAATAGAGAGGGTTGCCATTTCCTCCTCCAGAGGATCTTCCAGACTCAGGGATCAAACCCACATCTCCTACATTGACAGGTCGAATTTTTTTTTTTTTTTTAACCACTGAGCCATTTAGGAAACCCCTATGTATATCTGAGGGAGGCAGATAATATCTCTGTTACTTGATAGGTCTCAGAATCAAGAAGATCTCCACCTCCAAAGATGTACTGCATGCATGTGTACCAAATCACTTCAGTGTTTCTGACTCTTTGTGACCCTAGGGACCATAGTCAGCCAGACTCCTCTGTCTATGGGATTCTCCAGACAAGAATACTGGAGTGGGTTGCTATGCCCCCTCCAGAGGATCTTCCAGACCCAGAGATTGAACCTGCATCTGCTGTGTCTCCTGCATTGGCAGGCGGGT
Organism: Bubalus bubalis; assembly: GCF_019923935.1. Lineage (NCBI taxonomy): Eukaryota > Metazoa > Chordata > Mammalia > Artiodactyla > Bovidae > Bubalus > Bubalus bubalis. Next base: position 124,174,745 of record NC_059181.1, on the reverse strand, counting down.
TCTTTACCACTAGCACCACCTGGGAAGCCCAGAGATGAACTATATATAATGAGTTTGCTCTATATTTATATTAGATTTAGATAATGAGGTTAGATTTTTGAGCCTGAGCCAAATGTCATAATGGGATTTGAATTTTGGGTGAAGGGATAAACTATCTGATACAAGTTGAGTTCAGTTCAGTCGCTCAGTCGTGTCTGAATTTTTGTGACCCCATGAATCGCAGCACGCCAGGCCTCCCTGTCCAACACCATCTCCCGGAGTTCACTCAGACTCACGACATCGAGTCAGTGATGCCATCCAGCCATCGAATCCTCTGTCTTCCCCTTCTCCTCCTGCCCTCAATCCCTCCCAGCATCAGAGTCTTTTCCAATGAGTCAACTCTTCGCATGAGGTGGCCAAAGTAATGGAGTTTGAGCTTCAGCATCAGTCCTTCCAATGAACACCCAGGACTGATCTCCTTTAGGATTGACTGGTATGATCTCCTTGCAGTCCAAGGGACTCTCTGGAGTCTTCTCCAACACCACAGTTCAAAAGCATCAATTCTTTGGCGTCAGCCTTCTTCACAGTCCAACTCTCACATTCATACATGACCACAGGAAAAACCATAGCCTTGACTAGACGAACCTTTGTTGGCAAAGTGATGTCTCTGCTTTTCAATATCCTATCTAGGTTGGTCATAACTTTCCTTCCAAGGAGTAAGCGTCTTTTAATTTCATGGCTGCAATCACCATCTGCAGTGATTTTGGAGCCCCCAAAAATAAAGTCTGACACTGTTTCCTCTGTTTCCCCACATATTTCCCATGAAGTGGTGGGACCGGATGCCATGATCTTCGTTTTCTGAATGTTGAGCTTTAAGCCAACTTTTTCACTCTCCTCTTTTACTTTCATCAAGAGGCTTTTTAGTTCCTCTTCACTTTCTGCCATGAGGGTGGTGTCATCTGCATATCTGATGTTATTGATATTTCTCTCGGCAATCTTGATTCCAGCTTGTGTTTCTTCCAGTCCAGCGTTTCTCATGATGTACTCTGCATAGAAGTTAAATAAGCAGGGTGACAATATACAGCCTTGACGCACTCCTTTTCCTATTTGGAACCAGTCTGTTGTTCCATATCCAGTTCTAACTGTTGCTCCTTGACCTGCATACAAATTTCTCAAGAGGCAGATCAGGTGGTCTGGTATTCCCATGTCTTTCAGAATTTTCCAGTGTTTATTGTGATCCACACAATCAAAGGCTTTGGCATAGTCAGTAAAGCAGAAATAGATGTCCTTCTGGAACTCTCTTGCTTTTTCCATGATCCAGCGGATGTTGGCAATTTGATCTCTGGTTCCTCTGCCTTTTCTGAAATCAGCTTGAGCATCAGGAAGTTCACAGTTAACATATTGCTGAAGCCTGGCTTGGAGAGTTTTGAGCATTACTGTACTAGCGTGTGAGATGAGTGCAATGGTGCAGTAGTTTGAGCATTCTTTAGCTTTGCCTTTCTTTTGGATTGGAATGATAACTGACCTTTTCCAGTCCTATGGCCACTGCTGAGTTTTCAAAATGTGCTGGCATATTGAGTGCAGCACTTTCACAGCATCATCTTTCAGGATTTGAAACAGCTCAACTGGAATTCCATCACCTCCACTAGCTTTGTTCATAGTGATGCATTCTAAGGCCCACTTGACTTCACATTCCAGAATGTCTGGCTCTAGGTGAGTGATCACACCATCATGATTATCTGGGTCATGAAGATCTTTTTGTACAGTTCTTCTGTGTATTCTTGCCACCTCTTCTTAATATCTTCTGCTTCTGTTAGGTCCATACTATTTCTGTCCTTTATTGAGCCCATCTTTTGTGCCTAGAAGAAACTATGATAGATTGGAAAGCATGGCCACAATACATTACAGCTCCCGCTTTCAAAAGGTGGCATATTTTCCCCCATTCCTTGAATTGGACCTTCCCTATTATTTTGCCCAGTGGAATATGATAAAAGTAGCATCCTGTGTTTTCCAGAGACTAATCCTAAAAAGAAAGCCTGGAAAGTTCTGCCTTAAATCACATAAAATGCTGTCCTGAAATTGAGATACTGTTGAGAAAGACCAGATTAATGTCCATGTGAAGAGAAAGGTCCTGCCATCCCAGATGTTTCAAATGAATCTAGACCCCTGACAACTTGTCGGCTGAATGCAGCCACACGATTGAGTCCAGGCAATATCAGTAGAAAAGCCAGTCACTTCACCCTCATAAAAATAAAAAAATTAAACCTAGTTGTTTTAAGCCACTAAATTTGGGAAGCAGTGTTATACAGTATACTGGCTTTCTACTGCTATTTAAAAATTACTCTAAAATTTAGAAATTTAAAACAGCAAACATTTGTTACATTACACAGTTTCTGAGACGCTGGATTCTTGGAGCAGCTTAGCTGAGTGTTTCTGGCTCAAGGTCTATCATGAGGTTGTAGTCAAGCTGTTGGCCAGAGCTACAGTCATTACAGAGATTGGCTGGGGTTGGAAAATCTGCTTCCAAACTCATTCACATGGTTGTTGGCAGGTTTCTGCTCCTTTCTGGATGTTGGCCAGAGGCTTCAGTTCCTCATTATGTGGGCCTCTCCATAGGCCAGTTCACAGCATGGCAGCTTTTTTTTTTCCCCAGAATGAGTGACCCTATTGGGACAAAGTACACAAGATGGAAACCACAGTTTTTGTTTTTTTTAACCTTATCTCAGAAATGACATATCAACAGTTCTACTGTATGCTATTGGTCACATAGGCTAACTTTGGTACAGTGTGGGAAGGTACTATCTAAGAGTTTGCAAATCAGAAAGTGAGGAGCATGTGGTGTCATCTTGGAGGCTGACTACCACACATATCAAATGAGATTTGAAACAGATTAGCACAGAACTATTGTTGGCTTGTTTGCTATGAGACATAAAAATTATGCAAAATTTAAAAAAATTATATATACCTCTCATAAAATTTATAAGAATTATATATCTTTCATAAAATTATAAAATTTTTATCTCTTATACAAACTATATCTCATAAGAATTATATCTTATAAAAAAATCTCATAAAAATTATATATAGTTCTCTTATAAAAAGTTCAGGCTTTTAGAAACACATCATCAAGATAGAGTATATTATGATATGGGTAATAATATGTATTTAAAATACTTTAGCAGCAATAATAATAACAAAAAAAAGGATAGATAAAGCAAGTGAGGCAATATTAAAGATTGTTGAATATTGGTGATGGGCATAGGGAGTGCATCATCTTTTTTATGTAGGCTTGAAATTTTTCCTCTAAAATTTTATCTTTTTATTCTTTTGTCATAACTTAAATCTAGACAGTGTATTAAAAATCAGAAACATCACTTTGCTGACAAAGGTCCATCTAATCAAAGCTATGGTTTTTCCAGTAGTCATGTATGGATGTTAGAGTTGGACTATAAAGAAAGAAAGAAAGAAAGTGAAGTCTCTCAGTCGTGTCCAACTCTTTGCGACCCCATGGACTGTAGCCTACCAGGCTCCTCCCTCCATGGGATTCTCCAGGCAAGAGTACTGGAGTGGGTTGCCATTTCCTTCTCCAGGGGATCTTTCCCACCTAGGGATCGAACCTGGGTCTCCCACATTCCAGGCAGATGCTTTAACCTCTGAGCCACCAGGGAAGCCCGAAAAGAACTATATGACTATATAACTACAGGGACTATAAAGAAAGCTTAGTGCCATATATCAACATGAATCCACCACGGGTAAACACGTGTTCCCCATCCTGAACCCTCCTCCCTCCTCCCTCCCCGTACCATCCCTCTGAGTCATCCCAGTGCACCAGCCCCAAACATCCAGTATCGTTCATCGAACCTGGACTGGCGACTCATTTCAATATTGTAAAGTTAAAAAATAAAATAAAATGAAATGAAAAAAAAAAGTTGGCTTAAAGCTCAACATTCAGTAAATTAAAAAAAAAAGAAAAGAAAAGAAAGCTTAGTGCCAAAGATTTGATGCTTTTGAACTGTGGTGTTGGAGAGTCCCTTGGACTGCAAAGAGATCATACCAGTCAATCCTAAAGAAGATCAGTCCTGGGTGTTCATTGGAAGGACTGATGCTGAAGCTCAAACTCCAGTACTGTGGCCACCTGATGCAAAGAGCTGACTTATTGGAGAAGACCCTGCTGCTGGGAAAGATTGAAGGCAGGAGAAGGGGACGAGAGAGAATGAGATGATTGGATGGCATCACCAACTCAATGGGCATGAGTTTGAGCAAACTCGAGGAGGTGGTAAAGGATGGAAGCCTGGCATGCTGTAGTCCAAGGTGTCACAAAGAGTTGGACACGACTGAGCAACTGGACAACAAATAACTTCATTTTTAATTTATATTGTAGTATAGATGATTTACAACATTGTGTTAGTTTCAGGTGTACAGCAAAGTGAATCAGTTATACACACACACACACACACACACCCTCTTTTTTAGATTCTTTTCCAACATAGGACATTACAGAATATTGAGTAGCATTCCCTGTGCTATACAGTAGGTCCTCACTAGTCATCAGTTTTATACATAGCAGTGTGCACATGTTCATCCCAATCTCCCAATTTATCCCTCCCCACTTCTCCCCCTTTTTCTCCTTTTCTTTATATTCTTGGGCTCCAAAATCACTGTAGATGGTGACTGCAGCCATGAAATTCAAAGACGCTTGCTCCTTGTAAAAAAGCTATGACCAACCCAGATAGCATTAAAAACAGAGACATTACTTTGCCAACAAAGGTCCATCTAGTCAAAGCTATGGTTTTTCCAGTAGTCATGTATGGATGTGAGAGTTGGACTATAAGGAAAGCTTCAGTCAGTTCAGTTCAGTCGCTCATTCATGTCCGACTCTTTGCGACCCCATGAATCGCAGAACGCTGGGCCTCCCTGTCCATCACCAACTTCCGGAGTTCACTCAAACTCATGTCCATTGAGTTGGTGATGCCATCCAGCCATCTCATCCTCTGTCGTCCCCTTCTCCTCCTGCCTTCAATCCCTCCCAGCATCAGAGTCTTTTCCAATGAGTCAACTCTTCGCATGAGGTGGCCAAAGTACTGGAGTTTCAGCTTTAGCATCATTCCTTCCAAAGGGAAGCTTAGTGCTGAAGAATTGATGCTTTTGAACTGTGGTATTGGTGAAGACACTTGAGAGGCCTTGGACTGCAAGGAGATCCAACCAGTCCATCCTAAAGGAAATCGGTCTTGAATATTTATTAGAAGGACTGATGTTGAAGATGAAACTCCAATACTTTGGCCACCTGATGGGAAGAACTGACTCACTGGAAAAGACCCTGATACTGGGAAAGATTGAAGGCAGGAGGAGAAGGGGATGAAAGAGGATGAGATAGTTGGATGGCATCACTGACTCGATGGACATGAGTTTGAGGAAGCTCCAGGAGTTGGTGATGGACAAGGAAGCCTGGCATGCTGCAGTCCATGGGGTCATAAAGAGTCGGACATGACTGAGTGACTGAACTGAACTGAACTTCTCCCCTGGTAACCATAAATTTGTTTTCTACATCTGTGACTCTAATTCTGTTTCACAAATAAGTTTATTTGTACCATGTTTTTTCAATTCCACACATAAACTCTAAAATTTTAAAATCAACATTTATGATGTGCCAGAAACAGAATCCTTTGCAATTTTTTAAACTTGGGGAACTATTTAGATATCAACTTAAAAATGTGTATGAGTACCTTTTTTTTTTTTTTTCAAATTTCTCTTAAGGGTTATGCAAACAAAATATAAACAAAGACTACTGACCATAAAAGGATGAAATTTATTTTGCCTTTGAATAAGTATCTGAAACCCAAACCTGAGAACAAAGGACAGTTAAGTTCTTGACATTTTAAGAAGGGCCTCCAAGGTGGCTCAGATGGCAAAGAATCTGCCTGCAATGCAGGAGACTTGGGTTCAATCCTTGGGTCAGGGAGATTCCCTGGAGAAATGAATTGCTACCCACTTCAGTATACTTGCCTGAAGAATTCCATAGACAGAGGAGTCTGGCTACATTCCATGGGGTTGCAAATAGTTGGACACAACTAAGTGACTAGAACTTTCCCTTTTCATTTTCCAAGACCAAATCCATAATTGGGGTCAGATATCTCTTATGGTTATTAGGAAAAAGCTGCTGAAATGACTCTGTTAGCCTAAAGTATCTCAGGAGGCCAATGGCAAAGTCTATAAGAGGAAAAGACTAAAGAGAGGTAAAATAAGTCAGCATTTAGTAAGCACCTTAACAGAAAATGGGCTTCCCCAGTGGTTCAGCAGTAAAGAATCCACCTGGCAATAAGAGATGTAGGTTCAATCTCTAGGTCAGGAAGATCTGTTGAAGAAGGAAATGGCAACCCACTCGAGTATTCTTGCCTGGAGAATCCCATGGACAGAGAAGCTTGGTGTGCTACAGTCCATGGGGTCGCAAAGAGCTGGACATGACTGAAGAGACTTAGCACTTAATGTCAAGTTACATCAGCTTTTCTCTTTCCTACACCTGAAGGTATAGAAGATAATTATCTTACTCCTTGGCATGATGCTGGTTACAGCCTGCTTGTCACACTGTTGTAGGAGTGTAGTGAATGAGTAGTGAGGGACCTTATGGGAGAGCTTGGCATGTACCACTTGGAGTGTGAGTAGTATATGGAGACACAGCTACTGTTACCTGCATCTCTACTAGAAATGTCTGCCATGCAGATATAAAAGAAGGGTTATTTCTTTAGACTATACGACAAAGCTACAGCCATTAAGACAGTTTGGTACTGGCACAAAGACAGAAATATAGATCAATGGAACAAAATAGAAAGCCCAGAGATAAATCCATGCACCTATGGACACCTTATTTTGACAAAGGAGGTAAGAGCACACAATGGAGAAAAGACAATCTCTTTAACAAGTGGTGCTGGGAAAACTGGTCAACCACTTGTAAAAGAATGAAACTAGAACACTTTCTAACACCACACACAAAAATAAACTCAAAATGGATAAAAGGTCTAAATGTAAGACCAGAAACTATAAAACTCCTAGAGAAAAACACAGGCAAGACACTCTCTGACATAAATCACAGGAGAATCCACTATGACCCACCTCCCAGAGTAATGGAAATAAAAGCAAAAGTAAACAAATGGGACCTAATTAAACTTAAAAGCTTTTGCACAACGAAGGAAACTATAAACAAGAGGAAAAGACAGCCTTCAGAACGGGAGAAAATAATAGCAAACGAAGCAACTGGCAATTAATCTCAAAAATATACAAGCAGCTCCTGCAGCTCAATTCCAGAAAAATAAACGACTCAATCAAAAAATGGGCCAAAGAATTAAACAGAAATTTCTCCAAAGAAGACATACAGATGGCTAACAAACACATGAAAAGATGCTCAACATCAGTCATTATCAGAGAAATGCACATTGAAACCACAATGAGGTACCATCTCATGCCGGTCAGAATGGCTGCTATCAAATATTCTACAAACAATAAATGCTGGAGAGGCTGTGGAGTAAAGGGAACCCTCTTACACTGTTGCTGGGAATGCAAGCTAGTACAGCCACTATGAGAGCAGTGTGGAGATTCCTTAAAAAACTGGAAAGAGACGTGCCATATGACCCAGCAATCTCACTGCTGGACATACACATTAAGGAAACCAGAATTGAAAGAGACACGTGTACCCCAATGTTCATTGCGGCACTGTTTACAATATCCAGGACATGGAAGCAACCTAGATGTCCATCAGCAGATGAATGGATAAGAAAGCTGTGGTACATATACACAATGGAATATTCAGTTAAGTTCAGTTCAGTCGCTCAGTCATGTCCGACTCTTTGCAACCCCATGAATCGCAGCACGCCAGGCCTCCCTGTCCATCACCAACTCCTGGAGTTCACTCAAACTCATGTCCATCGAGTTGGTAATGCCATCCAGCCATCTGATCCTCTGTTGTCCCCTTTTCCTCCTGCCCCCAATCCCTCCCAGCATCAGAGTCTTTTCCAATGAGTCAACTCCTCACATGAGGTGGCCAAAGTACTGGAGTTTCAGCTTTAGCATCATTCCTTCCTAAGAACACCCAGGACTGATCTCCTTCAGAATGCACTGGTTGGATCTCCTTGCAGTCTATGGGACTCTCAAGAGTCTTCTCCAACACCACAGTTCAAAAGCATCAATTCTTCGGTGCTCAGCTTTCTTCACAGTCCAACTCTCACATCCATACATGACTACTGGAAAAACCATAGCCTTGACTAGACGGACCTTTGTTGGCAAAGTGATGTCTCTGCTTTTTACTATGTTGTCTAGGTTGGTCATAACTTTCCTTCCAAGGAGTAAGCGTCTTTTAATTTCAGGGCTGCAGTCACCATCTGCATTGATTTTGGAGCCCCCAAAAATAAAGTCTGACACTGTTTCCACTGTTTCCCCATCTATTTCCCATGAAGTGATGGGACCGGATGCCATGATCTTCGTTTTCTGAATGTTGAGCTTTAAGCCAACCTTTTCACTCTCCTCTTTCACTTTCATCAAGAGGATTTTTAGTTCCTCTTCACTTTCTGTCATAAGTGTGGTGTCATCTTACTCAGCTATTAAAAAGAACACAACTGAATAAGTTCTAAGGAGGTGGATGAAACTGGAGCCTATTATACAGAGTGAAGTAAGTCAGAAAGAGAAACACCAAAACAGTATACTAATGCATACATATGGAATTTAGAAAGATGGTAACGATGACCCTATATGCGAGACAGCAAAAGAGACACAGATGTAAAGAACAGACTTTTGGACTCTGTGGGAGAAGGTTATGGTTGGATGATTTGAGAGAATAGTGTTGAAACATGTATATTATCATATGTGAAATAGATCACCAGTCCAGGTTCAACTCATGAGACGGGGTGCTCAGGGCTCGTGCTCCGGGATGACCCAGAGGGATGGGATGGGGAGGGAGGGTGGAGGGGGATTCAGGATGGGAAACACATGTACACCCATGGCTGATTCATGTCAATATAAGGCAAAAGCCACTACAATATTGTAAAGTAAGTAGCCTCCAATTAAATTAAATAAATTAACCCTAGAAAGGGAAGGGTCATTTCATGATAAGAAAAGTAGTAAATTCATCAAGAGAATATAATAAATAATCATAAATATTTATACATCAAATAACAGAGCTTCAAAACACATGAAGCATAATGTCATTATTTACAGGCAGCAAAACTGGGTACGTAGATAATGCAAAAAGACATAAAGAGGAATTATTACAATTAACAAACCAATTACCAAAGAAACTATATACAGGATCAATGTATGATCTTTTCCAATTTCGCTATTCTGGTGGGTATATAATGGTATCACATTGTAGTTTTTTTTTTTTTTTATTTTATTTTTAAACTTTACATAACTGTATTAGTTTTGCCAAATATCAAAATGAATCCGCCACAGGTATACATGTGTTCCCCATCCTGAACCCTCCTCCCTCCTCCCTCCCCATTCCATCCCTCTGGGTCGTCCCAGTGCACCAGCCCCAAGCATCCAGTAACATTTCCAGGGTGACATTTTAACATATTTATTGACTATTTAGAAATGTCCTGTACAAGTCTTTTGCCCATTTTTCTGTCAGATTGTCTGTCCTTTTTCTTTATTGACTTGTAGTAGTTCCTTATATAATCTGTATGTGAGTGGTATGGTTCAGTTGCTAAGTCGTTTCTGACTCTTGCAACCCCATGGACTCTAGCCTACCAATCTCCTCTGTACATGGGATTCTTTGGGCAAGAGTACTGTAGTGGCTTGCCATTTCCTTCTCCAGGGGATCTCCCTGACCCAGGGATCAAACCTGTGTCTCCTGCATTATAGGCAGATTCTTTACCTACTGAGCCACCAAGGAAGCCCATATAATCTGTATATGAGTCCTTTGATAGACATACACATAGCAAATATTAGAGGAGTTTTGCCAGTACAGCCCGAACAAAGAGGGGATGCCCTGTAGTGTTCTTGGTAGGAAGGGGAGAGTCCTCAAACAGAATACTAACCATTACTCCATAGTACTGGGGTGTACAGAAAAGGGCCTCAGCTGTTCCCTTGAATCTACACAAAGGATTATATGGTACAGGAGAGACAAATACAGTGGTGCTACCTAGGCAGCCAATAAATGAGGAAATATCTGAACCAGAGAAGTTCTTGGGCTGTGGCTCTACAACATTTTATCAGCCAGATAGAAGGCTCAGAGAGGTTACACTGTACTCTGTACACTGCCCCACCCTCCATAAAGCCGAAAGAAAAAACCAAAAATGTCTGTGTTGGGCACTACCATTATTTATCAATCTTCAAAGCCTTTTGATCTCTTGGGCCTCGCTAGTAGCACAGCAGGTAAAGAATCTGCCTGCAATGTGGGAGACCTTGGTTTGATCCCTGGATTGGGAAGATCCCCTGGAGAAGGGAAAGGCTACCCACTCCTGTATTCTGGCCTGGAGAATTCCATGGACTGTATAGTCCATGAGGTTGCAAAGAGTCGGACACAACTGAGCAACTTTCACTTCACTTTGACCTCTGGACACATGAAACAGTTGTGCACTGAAGTTGTGTGATGTGGCCCTGTGGTGTGAACTGGTCACATCACACAGTGGTGTGATGTGGCCAGTTTTCATTTCACATGTGGGCGGAAATTGCATGCATGTCTTCTATATTGAAGGATATAATTGCCAGTGTTTGGTGCTACAGCCTACTTTTGCCCACTGCAGTACCTATAGAAGCATTTATTATTGAGATACCATATTGATTGGCACATCCTAGAATGCTGAGCCAACATATAGAGGAATATGAACTGAAGTGTCACCTAGACTTCTGAAGACTTTGTAAGATTATTGAAAAAGGTTTGTTTTTTTTCCACAAGACATTGAGATTTTGGAGTTGTTTATAACTGTAACAGAGTCTAGAAAATCCTGTTACTCCATTAATGATGGATTAGCAAAAGTCACCAGCAAGTGATAGAATACTTGTTATGGGAGATGATCCATGCAATCTCTCTTATTTTTCCATCTCTCAATCTTAAAGAAGTTTTGCTTGAGGAGGAAGAAGTCCAGTTTCCTGTCAGTGGTGGAGAGATGTCTCTTGCTATCACTTTGAGGAAAGCATTGAATCCAATATGAGAGTCAGTATTGGAGTTTTTAAGTTAGATGACTTATGAAAATTACTGAAGTTGGGTAGTAATCAGAAAGCTACAGCATCTTGTCAAGATAGTTTTAAGGTATTTGTCACCTACTATGGAAGGAATATCAGAAGTAGCACAATTGGGACCAATGATGAGAGAGAACAAAATTTCGATAATTGTAACCCACCAAGATCAGAGTGATCATGATCAGTAAACTAGTTATATCTCCTACAAAATTAAAGAACACACTATATACAGAAATAATGATTAATAGTATCTACCTTTCTGTTTCTACCATCTGAAGAGTAGGTACCATTTCTAACATTTCTCAGTTGAAACTTCAGAGTGCCCACCACAGTGTTTTTTGTTTTTTCTGTTTCAGTTGCTAAGTCATGTCTGACTCTTTGCGACCCCATGAACTGCAGCACACCAGGCTTCCTTGTCCTTCACCATCTCCGGAAATTTGCTCAAACTCATGTCCATTGGGTCGATGATGCCATCCAACTATCCCATCCTTTGTCACCCCCTTCTCCTCCTGCCCTCAACCTTTCCCAGCATCAGGGTCTTTTCCAATGAGTCGGCCCTTCCCATTGGATAGCCAAAGTATAGGAGCTTTAGCTTCAGCATCAGTTCTTCCCATGAATATTTAGGGTTGATGTCCTTTAGGATTGACTGGCTTGATCTCTTTGTTGTCCAATGGACCCTCAAGAGTCTTCTCCAGCACCACAGTTCGAAAGCATCAGTGTTTTTTAGATTATGTCTAACTAAATATTTATGACATATTTTACTAAAGGACAAGGAGCTCTCAGGATCCAAACTATTTACAGAATAGTCAAATTACAGGTATTAATACAACATCTCACTTATCACTTACGTTCAATTTACTTATTGTAAATCCTTAGTGTTTTCTGCTTAATTATTTATTTATTTTTGGCTGTGCTGGGTCTTCATTGCTGCGCAGGCTTTTCTATAGTTGAGGAGAGTGGGGGCTACTCTCTAGTTGTGGTGCTTCTCGTTGCAGTGGATTCTCTTGTTGTGGAGCACAGGCTCTAGTCCCTCAGGCTCAGCTGCAAGTATGTAGCTTAGGTGTTCTAGAGTGAAGGCTGTATAGCTGTGGCACATGGGCTTAGGTGCTCTGGGGCATGTGGGATTTTCCCTGACCAGGGATCAAACCCCTGTGCCCTGCATTGGCAGGCAGATTCTTATCCACTGTACCACCAGGGAAGTCCACGTTTCCTGCTTTTAATACTTTGTTCTTGTTCAAGATTTCCATTATCTTCATCTGTGGGTTTACACTGTCCTCTCTTGATTTTGTACTCCTGTTTCTATCTGCCAATCTAAGCTATTTATCTCATCTCCTAAGGCATTTGAGGAAATGTTGTCCTTCCTGAGTATCTGCTTCTCACCAAACCCCCTCCCCTCATCACCCTCCCCCACCATTTCATAAACACTCCTCAACTCAGTGGCATGCACAGCCTTAGTACAGACTATCCCTGAGTTTGCTCTTTCTCTTGAGACACATCTCACCTCCCTGAACTGTCCTTTCTCCATACATATATGTTTCTCTTGCCCCTCTTATTCCTTGCTAACTAGCAATTCTACCATCCTCCAGTGCATAGGCACACACATTCTCTGGTCCTATCCGAGCTGAGATTACTCTCAAAATGACATGTGATTTTAAAGCCAGGGTTGATGGAGTCAAGCAGATAATAAAAATCTCTCATTATAGCTAATGAAAAATTGTATGGAACTTTTCAATTTTCCCAGTCATTTCACAGTCTAGAAGTTATATTTAGTCACAGAGATTAAAACATATTCTTGAATCTTGTGTACTCCTTGAAAAGACTCCAATTGTAATTTAAAATAAATCTAGATGAAATATTCACTGCCAGTATTGTGCTATTTTCTTTTAATGTCAATTTCCCCTTTATTTCTAGTTTATAAAATAATTCTAAACAATTGGTAAATATTAATTGTGGTTTTAATGCAGTTGAGTCAACTTATTTTCAGAGTTACTCTTATAGCTTGAATAAAAAGTCACTGAATTTAAAAATGGTAAATATAAACTATATTGTATCTTATTTTTCCATTTGTTTTCCTATCTTTTAAAAATTTTCTTCCTCCACTGTTTTGGTGAGCTAGACATCCACTCTACCTCTTTGCTGCAATTCAAGGAACTGCCACAGGTGTATGACAGCACTGCTATTAGTTGAAATTGGCTCAAGAAGTTCTTTTGTCACTTGTGAGAAAGGGAAATTAATATGCATGACCTAGATTATGTTTTAAAATATGCTTGATATAGTAACACAAAAGTTTTAATGTACTAATCATATCTATTAACTCAAAACTGCAGAAGAAAATCAGCTGATAAGTGCTTCATAGGGTTGGCAACCTAGAAAACCAACCTCTGAGGAATAAATAAGACAATAAGGCAAAAAAGTATAAGATTTTACAAACATGCTATAGTAGACAGGTTCACCTATATGTCAAATAGTGCTGCAAAAGGCAGTGCCTCAAGAAAATAGGATGATAAAACTATAATTCCAGGATTGTTTTAAGTAGTTCTGATGCATAAGTCTGTACTAAAAACATAGCAGATTATGTAGCATAAGAAAAATGGGAGACTGAAGGAAAAGCTAAAAGCTAAAGTTTCAAATGGGTCACTGAGAATTCAAGTTCCTGCACCCTGTTTTAATTCTCTTAATATCAAAATGTCCTTTCACACAACAACTTTAAGCCTAATTTTTGCTAGATAAACAGCAATTAGTGATTTAGAGAACTGCTCTCTAAACATTTTTAATCATGCACCCTGCTGCTGCTAAGTCGCTTCAGTCGTGTCCGACTCTGTGCGACCCCATGGACTACAGCCCACCAGGCTCCTCCGTCCATGGGATTTTCCGGGCAAGAGTACTGGAGTGGGGTGCCATTGCCTTCTCCGAATCATGCACCCAGATCAGTTTTTTTTTTTTTAAACTTTACATAATTGTATTAGTTTTGCCAAACCAGATCAGTTTTAAAAAAATAGTTCAGGAGGACAAGACGGAGGAGGAGTAGGTAGACGTGGAGTACATCTCTCTCCACAGATACATCAGGAATACACCTTCAGACACAGAAGTGCATGCAGAACACCAGCTGAGAGTGGCAGGAGTACTTGACCAGAGGAAAAGAATATATAGAACCACGCAAAACTCCATAGGACTAAGAAACTAGGGGGGAAAACAGGAGCATTAGTAGGACTGGACCTGCCCTCTGCAGGTGGGGGAACTGAAGCAGGAGTCTGACTCCCCACATTGGGGCAGTTGTCTGAATCAGGGAAGAAACACTTAAGGCTGAAAATGAAACAGCTGATCTGTAGCAGCCTAAATGGAATGAGAATCAGACAGTCCTTGCCACAGCCATACATACCCCTGACAGGGACGCAGGTCTCCTGGAAGATGCAGTAGCTTGGAGCTGGATTTTAGGGATTGTGGAGCAGTCCCAGGGCTAGGGCTGCTGTTGACTGTGGAGAGATGGATTGGATCAAGGGGATGTGAGGGAGGAGATTGTGGTGGGAAATGCCTGTGGAGGAAAGCCAGACAGCCATGGAAGCGAGGCGATACTGCTGAGTCACGCATAGCGGGTGGAGCCATCACCATAGCCTCTCTCTCCCCACACACACTAGCATCGGCAGCTGAACAATAGAGAGGCTGGCCCATCACATGCCTGACATACTAAATTACAGAGCAGGACCCCACCCAGGGTGCTCCTTTAGGTGACTGATGTGCCGATCTACAGGACCCCAGCCAGGGGGTACCCTCTATGTACCTGATGTGCTGAACAACAGAGAAGGACCCCAGACAAGGGAGCCCTCTAAGTGCCTGAATGGGTGGAGCTATCGAGAAAGATTGGCCAAAGAGGCCTTCCGACTGCCAGCCACAAGAGGCTCAAAAAAAAACTCTGATAGGGTCATAACTCTTGCAGCAAAAGAAGTCTGTGTCCCTGTACACTTGGCACCACCAGGGTCCCCGCAATCCAAGCAGCTGTGCCACCTTCATGCTCAACTCTCACTGGGGCAGAGCTGCCACAGGCAAAAAATGTCTTGTGTCTATGTCACTTCAGTAGTGTCAGACTCTTTGCAGCCCTATAGACTGTGGCCTGCCAGGCTTCTCTGTCAGGGATGGTGGTTCTCCAGGGAAGAATGTTGGAGCGTATTGGCCAATACTGGTTGCCATACCCTTTTAGAGCATTATATTTCCTGCTGCCCTAGCCGCCAACACCCCTGAGTACCTGGTGCTGCCAGAAGCCCTGCGATCAAGCAGCTACACCACCTCCACACCTGGCCCTCACAGGGGCAAACCCAAGTCCTCCAAAGCAGCCTCAGGAACAAACCCCAGTGGATGATCCACATGCAGAGGTGGAAATAAAACTACGATTGCAACCCAGGGGCAGTGTGCCTAAGGTAGAAGACCCAAAACCTTCCCACCAACTGTACAAACTGCAGATTAAATCCACATGATCAAGTAGGCAGACTTTGTGTTTATGGAATATATAAAAGGTCACTGAGAGTTCCCATAAAAGAAAACTCACTAGTTTTGATAGCTATGGACACTGGAGGCAAGAACACACAGGAGTAGGACCAGATTAGAATTTAAGCTAAGCTCATAGCAGGTCCAGAGATCAGCACAGTGTTGAAGGGCATTCTAGGGAGGTGAGGTGGACTATGACTCCCAGTGAGGGAAAGGACTCTGACAGCAATGACTCGAGAAAAACATTTATTATTCTTATATTTTGACTTGTTCTGTAGATTCTTTTGGACTTTTTTCTCTTTTTTTCTCACCCCCTCCACCCCATTGTAGTTGTTGATTTTACTGGAAGTGTGAAATCTTATTAAGCTTTTGAGCTTTTATTTTTTCTCAGTCACATTTTTTATTGTTGTTATAGACCTCTGCCTCTGCATTGGGCTTTGGCTGTTCTGTGGAGTTTTCTGTTTTCTCCCTATTTTTTCTTGCTTCTTCTGTTTTTTTTTTTTTTTTTTTATATTTTTTATAATTTTAATTTTTAAAAAAAACCTTTTATATTTTTTCTACATTTATTCCTTTGTTTGCTTTTCCTACTGTTCTTTTCCCCTTGCAGTTAATCTTTAATGTATATAAATCTTCTTCAACCCCAAACAAGAAAATGGCAATAGGAACATATATATCAATAATTACTTTACGTGTAAATGGATTTAATGCTCCAACCAAAAGACACAGACAGGCTGAATGGATACAAAAACAAGACTCATATTTATGGTGTCTACAAGAAACCCACTTCAGACCTCAAGATGCATATGGACTGAACGTGAGAGGATGGAAAAATATATTCCAAGCAAATGGGAAGCAAAAGAAAGCTGGAGTAGCAATCCTCATATCAGACAAAATAGATTTTAAAATAAAGAAGATTACAAGAGATAAGGAAGGACACTACATAGTGATCAAGGGATCAATCCAAGAGGAAGACATAACAACTGTAAATATCTATGCACCCTACATAGGAGCACCTCAATACATAAGACTAACACTAACAGACATAAAAGGAGAAATTGACAGTAACACAATAATAGTAGGAGACTTTAACACCCCACTCACACCAATGGCTAGATCATCAAAACAGAAAATTAATAAGAAAACAAAAGTCTTAAATGATACATTAGATGAGATGGATCTCATTGATATCTTCAGGACATTCCATCCAAATGAAGAAGAATACACCTTCTTCTCTGCACATGGAACATTCTCCAGGATAGACCACATTTTGCATCACAAAATCAAGCCTCAATAAATTTAAGAAACTTGAAATTGTATCAAGCATCTTCTCCGACCACAATACTACGAGACTAGATATCAATTACAAGAAAAAAGCTAATAAACACAAACACATGGAGATTAAGCAATACATTTCTAAACAAACAACAGGTTACTGAAGAAATCAAAAGGGAAATCAAAAAAATTCTAGAAACAAATGACAATGAAAACATGACAACTCAAAACCTATGGGATGCAGCAAAAGCAGTTCTAAGAGGGAAGTTTATAGCAATACAATCCTACCTCAAGAAACAAGAAAAACATCAAATAGACAACCTAACTTTACACCTAGAACAACTGGAAAAAGAAGAACAAAAGCACCCAAAATTAGTAGAAGGAAAGAAATCATAAATATCCCAGGATAAATAAATGAAAAAGAAGTGAAAATAAACAATAGTAAACATTAATAAAACTAAAAGCTGGTTCTTTGAAAAGATAAACAAAATTGACAAGCCTTTAGCCAGACTCATCAAGAAAAAAGAGAGCAGAATCAAATCAACAAAATTAGAAATGAAAAAAGAGAAGTTACAACAGACAATGTAGAAATACAAAAGATTATGAGACTCTTATGAACAACTATATAGCAATAAAACGGGTAACCTGGAAAAAATGGACAGATTCTTAGGAAACTTAGGAACCAGGAAGTAATAGAAATTATGAACACCTGAATTACAAGCACTGAAATTGAAGCTGTTATCAAAAACCTTCCAAAAAACAAAAGCCTAGGACCAGATGGCCTCACAGGAGAATTCTATCAAACATTTAGAGAGGAGTTAATGCCTATTCTCCTAAAACTCTTTCAAAAAATTACAGAAGAAGGAACACTTTCAAACTCTACAAGGCCACCATCACCTTGATACCAAAACCAGACAAAGACAACACACAAAAAGAAAATTACAGGCCAATATCACTGAATATAGATGCAAAAATCCTCAACAAAATTTTAGCAAACAGAATTTAGCAACACATCACAAAGCTCATACACCATGATCAACTTGGGCTTATTCCAGGGATGCAAGGATTCTTCAATATATACAAATAAATCAATATGACATACCATATTAACAAATTGAAATATTAAAAACCATATGATAATCTCAATAGATGCAGAAAAAGCCTTTGAAAAAAGTCAGCACCCATTTCAAAAAACTGGGCATAGAAGGAAAGTACCTCAACATGGTAAAGGCCATATATGATAAGCCTACTGCAAATATTATTTTCAAAGGTGAAAAAACTGAAAGCATTCCCCCTAAGATCAGGAGCAAAACAAGGGTGTCCACTTTCACCACTATAATGCAACATAGTTCTGGAAGTCCTAGCCATAGGAATCAGAGAAGAAAGAGAAATAAAAGGAATCCAGATTGGAAAAGAAGAATTAAAGCTCTCACTGTTTGCAGATGACATGATACAGTACATAGAAAACCCTAAAGATCATATCAGAAAATTACTAGAGCTAATCAGTGAATTTAGCAAAGTTGCAGGATGCAAAATCAATACACAGAAGTCACTTGCATTTCTATATACTAAAAATGAATAATCAGAAAGAGAAATTAAGGAATAAATACCATTCACCATTCCAATAAAAAGAATTAAATATCTAGGAATAAACTTACCTAAGTAGACAAAAGAAGTGTACACAGAAAATTATAAGCCACTAATGAAAGAAATCAAAGACACACAAACAGATGGAGAGATATTCCATGTTCCTGGGTAGGAAGAATCAATATTGTGTAAATATGACTATACTATGAAATGCAATATACAGATTTAATGTGATCCCTATCAAATTATCAATGGCATTTTTCTCAGAACTAGAAAAATTTTTTTCACAATTCATATGGAAACACAAAAAACCCCAAATAGCTAAAGCAGTCTTGAGAAAGAATGGAGCTGGAGGAATCAACCTTCCTGATTTCAGATTATACTACAAAGCTACAGTCATCAAAACAGTATGGTACTGGCACAAAAACAGAAATACAGACCCATAGAACAAGAGCAACAGAAACAAAAACAGAAGTAAACAAGTGGGACCTGATTAAACTTTTTAAGCTTTTGCACAGCAAAGGAAACTATAAGCAAGGTGAAAAGACAACCCTCAGAATGGGAGAAAATAATGCCAAATGAAACAACTGACAAAGGATTAATTTCCAAAATAAACAAGTAGCTCATATAACTCAATGCCAGAAAAACAAACAGCCCAATCAGAAAGTGGGAAAAAGACCTTAACAGACATTTCTCCAAAGAAGACATATAGATGGCTAACAAACACATGAAAAGATGCTCAACATCACTCATTATTGCTACTGCTGCTGCTGCTAAGTCGCTTCAGTCATGTCCGACTATTCGCGACCCCATGGACTGCAGCCCACCAGGCTCCTCTGTCCATGGGATTTTCTAGACAAAAGTACTGGAGTGGGGTGCCATTGCCTTCTCCGCATTATTAGAGCAATGCAAATCAAAACTACAATGAGATATCACCTCACACAGGTGACAGTGACCATCAACAAAAGGCCTACAAAAATAAATGCTGGAGAGGATGTGGAGAAAAGCAAACATTCTTGCACTGTTGGTGGGAATGTAAATTGATACAGCCACTATGAAGACGGTATGGAGATTCCTTAAAAAACTAGGACCCTTAGGCATATACCCTGAGGAAACCAAAATTGAAAAAGACACATATGAATCCCATTATTCATTGCAGCACTATTTACAATAGCTACAACATGGAAAAAGCAAGAGAATTCCAGAAAAGCATCTACTTCTGTTTTATTGACCATGCCAAAGTCTTTGTGTGGATCACAAAAAAACTGTTGAAAATTCTTAAAGAGATGGGAATACAAGACCACTTGACTTGCCTCCAGAGAACTCTGTAGGCAAGTCAAGAAGCAATAGTTAGAACTGGACATGGAACAACAGATTGGTTCCAAATTGGAAAAGGAGTACATCAAGACTGTATATTGTCACCCTGCTTATTTAACTTATATGCAGAATACATCATGAGAAATATTGGACTGGATGAAGCACAAACTGGAATCAAGATTGCTGGGAGAAATATCAATAACCTCAGATATGCAGATGACACCACCCTTATGGCAGAAAGTGAACAAGAACTAAAGAGCCTCTTGATGAAAGTGAAAGGGGAGAGTGAAAAAGTTGGCTTAAAACTCAACATTCATATGACCCAGCAATCCCACTGCTGGGCATACACACCGAGGAAACCAGAATTGAAAGAGACACATGTACCCAATGTTCATTGCAGCACTGTTTATAATAGCCAGGACATGGAAGCAACCTAGATGTCCATCAACAGACGAATGGATAAGAAAGCTGTGGTACATATACACAATGGAGTATTACTCAGCCATTAAAAAGAATACGTTTGAATCAGTTCTAATGAGGTGGATGAAACTGGAGCCTATTATACAGAGTGAAGTAAGCCAGGAAGAAAAACACCAATACAGTATGCTGCTGCTGCTGCTGCTAAGTCACTTCAGTCGTGTCCAACTCTGTGCAACCCCATAGATGGCAGCCCACCAGGCTCCCCAGTCCCTGGGATTCTCCAGGCAAGAACACTGGAGTGGGTTGCCATTTCATTCTCCAATTCATGAAACTGAAAAGTGAAAGTGAAGTCTCTCAGTTGTGTCCGACTCTTTGCGACCCCCTGGACTGCGGCCTACCAGGTTCCTCCATCCATGGGATTTTCAAGGCAAGAGTACTGGAATGGGTTGCCATTGCCTTCTCCCCAATACAGTATACTAACGCATATATATGAAATTTAGAAAATGGTAAAAATAACCCTGTATGAGAGACAGCAAAAGAGACACAGATGTATAGAACAGTCTTTTGTGTTTTTTTAATACAAAAGTAACAAGAGGAAGAAACTAAAAATTTGCAACATCTTAGAGAAAATGTCTCCTGAGGGAACCATTCAGGAATAACTAACCTGTTTGGTTAGTTGGCCTCCAGCTCGGAAAAAATTTCTGCCTACACTATTAGAATAGTTTCACCTCATGTTATTAACACAGAGGAAGTCTATTAATTAGTGATATCTTTGGATTAACATGAATTCTCTTTGAGTAATTTAAGCATTGATGCCAACAAAAAAGGGATTATTGATCATCCAGGCATTAAAAGGGACTTAAAGCAGATTGTTTTCTTCTTTACATTGGGGTATAAAATGAATTCTCTAAAAGGAACATATGGCAGTTTTATTAGAGACAAATACAATAGATAATGTTGGATCTTGCAGCATTTTAAGCAGCAGGATAAGTCTGTTTGGAATCCCACAGTTGTGGGCAGGGGTCTATGCAGGGCAGCCTGAGGGCATTGAGCTTTGTGTGGCTGTGAGGACACTGGTATGTACCGCAAATCAAAGATCAAGCTTGCTTGTTTTAAAATTTTACCTTGAACTGATCATTCACCCTGGAAAGAGGGTAAAAATAATCTATTTTCCCTCTCTTTTCTCATTCCTTTATTTCATGACCCAAAACCATGACCTTAGATTTAGCATTGCATTTCATTCCAGGCTTTGAAGTTGACCTGTGTACTTATTTATTCTGTAAATTGTCTTTAAAGAAAAATGTATTACAAATTTTAAGCAACCAACATACAGTGGAATACTGGAGCCCACCTATTTTCTTAGGTTGAGGACTACCTTAATTCCTATATCATGATTCTTTCTGGGAAGACATAAACACCCTCTTTGCTGATATTCTGAAAGGGGAATATTTAAGACTATTCTGTCCATTAAGAAAACTGTATTAAACCCATATTAAAGTGAAAATTATACTCTCCTCTGCCTACTGACATTTTCCAAGAAGTGTATGCAAAATTGTGGAATATTTTTAAATATTTGGTCCATTTGTGTCAAATTGTTAATCATCTTGTCCTCCCTTCTAATGAGTTGTAATCTCAGAGGCTGAGAGATCGAATCTGACCTTGTTCTGGGGACAAGCTAAGAAGGCCTGCTGAGAGACTTCAGTTCTGTGTATAATTTAGATGTTTGAGGTATAATATAAAAATAAATTAGTTCCCAAAAGAAAAATATTAAATGCATACTAAAAAACTCGTGTCGTCTGCCTGCCATTCCCATCAAACTCCAAGCAATGCTATAATAAAAGTGACTGATCTGTGTTCTCTCACATTATCTTGCTTGTTCTCCCTCTCACTCAGACCATCTGGTGGGTTTCTGCAGATAATACCCTGCCCGGTTACTGTTGGGGAAGTATCAATTATCAGTTTCTTTTTCTCTTTCTATTGAAGATGGGTTTGCTCTGTTCCATTGAAGAAACCTTCCAGTGGACTAACTTCAGTAAGATGTAAGCCCAAACATCTCAGCTTTCCTTATTCAATTCTGTCCTCATTTCATTTGTTCCCCTTACACACTGCTATGCAATATTTCTTCAGCATTGTAGATGCTTTATTTCTTCTTGTGTGCTGCAAAGTCGCTTCAGTTGTGTCCGACTCTGTGCGAACCCAGAGATGGCAGCCCACCAGGCTCTGCCGTCCCTGGGATTCTCCAGGCAAGAACACTGGAGTGGGTTGCCATTTCCTTCTCCAATGCATGAAAGTGAAAAGTGAAAGGGAAGTCACTCAGTCGTGTCCGACTCTTAGCAACCATATGGACTGCAGCCCTCCAGACTTCTCCATCCATGGGATTTTCCAGGCAAAAGTACTGGAGTGGGGTGTCATTGCCTTCTCCGTCTTCTTGTGTAGAAACACTAAATTATAAGTTAACATTTTATCACAAATTTCTATCTTTCCTTTGAAGCAATAACTACAAGAGATTCCTCCTCACCCCTGCCCACACATACCAAGCTTTGTCAGAGTTTTTAAGTACATGGGTGGGTAGGGAAGGTCTTAATGACAAAGTATACTAACCCAACACTCTTTTTTTTTTTAATTTAACTTAATTTATTTTTAATTGGAGGATAATTGTTTTACAATATTGCATTGGTTTCTGCCACATGTCAACATGAATCAACCATAGGTATACATATATCCACTCCCTCTTGAACCTCTCTGCCACCTCCTACCCCATCTCACCCTTCTAGGTTTTCACAGAGCACTGGACTTGAGCTTCCTGCATCATAGAGCAAATTTCCACCGACTATCTGACAGAATCTTATATCATGTTCTGAGTGGTATTCTCTTTGTTCATGATGAGAATGAGTGCTTTGTTTTGTTTTGGCTTTTTAAAATTTTTTTGGTTGGACTGGGTCTTTGTGGCTGCACGCAGGCTTTTCTCTAGTTGCAGTGAGTGAGGGCTACTCTTCGCTGCAGTGCACAGGCGTTTCACTACGGTGGTTTCTCTTGTTGCAGAGCACCAGCTCAACAGTGTGGGCTCAGTAGTTGCAGTGCATGGGCTTAGTTGCTCTGCAGTATGTGGGATCTTTCCAGACCAGCGATCGAATCTGTGTCCCTTGTTTTGGCAGGCAGATTCCTAACCACTGGACACCAGAGAAGCCCCAAGAATGAGTGCTTAACCAACTTGGTTTATTAAATTCCAGCTGTCAGTCTGTGCCTGTGGACTGACCAGAGAAAATGGCTTCTCCAATGGCTGCCTTTGCTCTAGGGGCTGGATTTCAAGAGACAGTTCTACCCTGAACATTACAGCAGAGGGAAGATATTGAATGACTGGGAAACTTGGAGATGGTTCTGATATTTTTCAGCAGAAATCTTGCTATTTCACAGGTAAATGTTTTTATCCCAGCCTGAACTGCTGCTCTCTAACTTGACTTTAAGAAGAAAGGAATCTATGTTTAATGAGTATGAACTTTTCCTTTAGGATGATGAAGTTCTAGAAATAGCAGTAGATAGTAGTGATGGTTATACAACACTGTGAATGTACTAAATACCATTGAATTGTACACCTTGAAATGGTGAATTTCACGTTGTATATTTCACAACATTAAGGAAAAAAAGAAAGGTATCTAGAAAAAAAGAACAGGAAAAAAATTACAGAGAAGACCATGTCATCTTTGGTTGACCCACAACTGTTCTTTCCAACTCATCTACCGACTTCCAGTCCACCTCTCCCTAATTGTGTAGGGATTCTTGCTATCTCTGTCTACCCAGAGCTACATTTTTCTGCCTCTTTTAAGTCTGGCTTTTCTGAGTCAGTGCTGCACATCACTCAAATGATACCTACACTATCTCCTCAATCTTGCCAATAATCATGTAAATTCTCAGTCTGTTTACAGTATAGGAACATACCCACCTTTTGGATGAAAATGTTTCTGCTGAAATTGTTCTGTGTTTCCCAGAAAGATAACAGTTTGGAACACTGCAGTGGAAATAAACAGAATTAGGGCACAATATGTTATAAAGAAGCATGGAGTTTAGATGAATGGATAAAGATATATATATATATATATATATATATATATATATATATACACACACACACACACACACATACATATATGTATGTGTCATTGATACATATGTGTATTGTACATATATGTATGATATATAACATACAGTAAGACTTGTATCACATGATTCACTTATATGTGGATTCTAAAAAACAAAACAAAATGAAAACAGACTCATAGATACAGAGAGCAAAAAGGTAGTTACCAGAAAGGAGAGGGTAGGGGGGTAAAATAGGTGAAGGAGTTGAGAGGTACAAACCTCCAGTTATAAAATAAATAAGCTACAGAGGTTTTATATACTATAAAAGGAATAGGGTCAATAATATTGTAATAATTTTGTATAGGGACAAATTGTTACTAAATTTACTGTGGTCATCAATTCATAATGTATGTAAATATCGAGTCACTATATAGTACACCTAAAACTAATGTTATATTATATCAATACATCAGCTATACTTCAAGTTTTAAAATTGTACAAATTTTAATTTTGTTAGTTTTCTGACCTTTTACATATAGCTAATGGGACGGGGGAACCTGGTGGGTGCACAGAGGCAGACACGACTGAAGCGACAGCAGCAGCAGCAGCAATTATTTCTAGATAAGGATTTCTGGATAAAGGAGAATACTATAATTATAAATAGAGATAGCTTATTTTTGCCATTCTACCTGATCTGTTGCCTTAATTTGACAAATAAGTATAATTATAAAATATTATTGGCACTACAACACAGCACCTGATTTATTTAATTCTTAGTTTTTCTATTTAATTGAAAATAGAGCATTATGGGGAAAATATATGTGGGGTTTGGAATCAAGTAGATTAATACTCTGCAACCTACTATACAGCACAGGAAGTGCATATTATTATGAGCCTCAATATTTTGTCTTTAAAAAAGGGACAACGCCTATCACATATAGGAGCTGTGACATTAAAATAGAAATATGTTTAAAGTGTCCCATACTACACACATTTGATAAATATTAGCCATAATCGTCCCATCTCTCTAATTATATAGTTCTGGTACTAACTAAATGTAGAATCTTCATCAAGTCTTTTAACCCTCTTAGCTTCCATTTCCTCTGAGTAAAATGAGGAAGGTGAATAATGGTGCATTATTCAATGGTAAGACAGAGGATTGAGTTATTCTTGAACAAAAAAAGAACTTTATCTCTGTAAATTTCCTCTGGGTTTTTATTTTAGATCATGCAGGACACAGTTTTGATGATGTACACAGTTTTGAAGATGTACATCTTCTCTGTACACTAACAGAGACCCTAAGTCTTATGGTTTAATGAGGAGTGGATGTAATTAATTACATAATTCATTGTGTAATTTTGTTTTATTTTATAAAAATACAATCTGGAATTTACAAAATTCACACAGAATCATATGCTATAATCTCAAATTATAAAAACAGATCTATTGTACACATATTTTTCTTACAATAAGCAAATACTCAGATAGATAGAACTTCTAAAATGCTTGGAATTTTTCTTGTTCAAGTAAGCATACATAACCTCATTTAGAGAGCCTTTCATCAAAACTGGTGTACTCAAGTTTTGTACCACTAACTGAGAGAAAATGCACAATTTTACCATTATATTTTATGAAGTATTTGGAATAAAAATACGTTCGGTTACAATTAAATCTTTTTTATGTAAATATTTTTGTACCAGTAATATATAGTACTAATGTTAATGAGTTACTGAAAAGTTCATTTTTACTGTCTACTCAACTACTTATGTAGAAAAACTGAATCAACAAAAAAATGTACTGAGTTCTTATGATTTTTCAGGTGTTGTAGTTCCTTGCCCTCATGGACTTAGTCATCTAATAGGACACATAGATATTAATCAAATGCCATGCAGATTAACATAAAATTGCACTTTAAGATATACTAAAGGTAAAGGTACAAGGTGCTATGAAACTGTGTAATAGGATATTAGCATAAAGTCATGGGTGTCAGGAAATGCTTATTGTTAGCTTATCTCTTTATAGTGACCCATAGAAGAGCTTCACTTAATTTTTAATAATCTAAATTGGATAAATGGCATGCCTCTTCATTCAGTCACCCAAACTTGAGTTTTACAATCATCATTGATCTAACCTTCTTTCTGGACTTCTTTTAGCCTCCTTCAGTTACTATATCCTATCCTTCTTCAGAGCAAAATCTCACACATATTGTTGCTGCCCACAGTTCTGGGCTATTGCCTCACAGCTGAACTATTACCTCTGTGTTCAATTTTTGATCCTACCTATGCCTTTTCCACTCTCCAATCCTTCCTAATCATTGAGGCCAGAGTAATCTTTCTTAAATTACCTCAGTATCTACATTTGCAATATGTCTCTAATGCAGTAATTTCCAAACAGTGGGCCTCAGATCACCTGGAAGACTTTTTCCAATAGAAAACTTTCTGAGATCCCCATCCCAGGCCTCTTGAATCAAACCTTAGGATGGGGTCCAGGAATTTGATATGACCAAAAGCTCTCCAGAAGATTGATGTGTAGAGTGGTTTGAAAACCATCTTCTCAACACACCTTTCCAGCCCTGTTGGGCTGCTGCCCTCCTCTGCTGCCCTACAAATAAGCAGGACTATAGCAATTCCTTCAATATCATCTGCTTTTCCTGTTTATTTGTACTGTTCTCTCTGCCTAGAATGCCCTTACCTCACATATCTGTCAATTACAATCCTTATTTTTGAAGGTTTCATTCCAAGGCCACTTCTTCCACTGAGCGTTGGGATTTCTCCTCAGCTGGAATTGATTTCCCACTCTCTTGTGAGCTCTTGAAGCCTTTAGTTTATAGCTGTTATACATTGTATTAGGATGCCTTGTCTCCCCTACCAGACCATAATCATCTATTCTTTTTCTAAGACAATCTGTATCTACCAAAATGCTTAGCTCAGTTCTTTGGGTAAACTAAGTGATAGAGGATATATTTGCTGAAAAAATGAAATGTTTTACTATTCTACAAAGAGCAAGATTGCCTGTGAATATACTGCTATCAGAACATCTCCTCCTTAACTATAAAAGCTATTAAACTATATGTAGACAACTGCTGTTTTCCATAAATATAAATATAGCTTGTAGGGATTAGAGGAGAAGAAGGAGGTGACAGAAGATGAGATGTTTGGATGGCATCATCAACTTGGTGGACATGAGTTTGAGCAAACTTCAGGAGATAGTGAAGGACAGGGAAGCCTGTGTGCTGCAGTCCATGGTGTCACAAAGAGTTGGACACAACATAGTGACGGAATAACAACAAATAGGTGTTAGACATGGATATATGAACTCATATGGTTTCAATATACAGGATTTTCACTAATAAAAAATCCCAAGTCCTTTTTGTCATTCACTCAATTTTACTTCACACTCTGACTTCTAATTCATCCATTTTCACAGAGCAAACTAGATGATATGCCTTCTCCAGAAGCAATGCTGATGATGCCATGCTGTGAATCACTGAGAAAACAGCACCGGAGCAGCAAATTCTTGGCATTTCTTCAAGTAGACCTTCCAGAGGTCACTTCCAAAGTTTGGTTATTTTAAACTTGTTCTCATCCAATGAATCAGTTCACATTGTGGACCAAAATTCAAAAAAGAAAAAAAGAAGGCCTTGCTATATAATGAGTGAAATGAGTATTAAAACTTCAGAAAGATTTACACAAAGATATATGTCTCATTGACTGGATGAAGTCAAGTACCTTTACATAAGTGGGCTCAAAGTCAATAGCTTTTCAGGAATAAGGCTTTTAGAGTAGAATATGTCCTAGATTTGTTAACCAAAGTGATCAGGCATTTTATGCTTTGTCAGATGAACGTGAAATAACATGTAAATTTTCTCATGGTTCCAAGGCCTCTAGGATGTTTTACTAGCCTAGAAGAAATTGTTCTTTTAAATTGATAAAGTTTTAAATAAAACTGAAACTTGTCCCTGTAGCACCGAAGCACTCTCTCTCTATTGTTCTCACTCTGTTTAGTTTTCCTGTTTTTTTCCTCCAGATTATCAATTTTATTTGTCATCAAAGATATATTGCCCTAGGAGTTGGGAAATAGGCCACATGTCCCTTCTGGAACCCTTTTTCTGCCCCCTCTTATTGGTCTTTGTCTTCCTGCTGTTATCTGAAAGTATATGCCCTCTACTGTGGTGATTCTCTTCTCTCCTGCCCAGACTTGAACCACTTTCCCATATTATTCAGATAAGTTCTTCTCAAACTTTAATGTGCATGTGACTCACTGGTCTCTTGTTAAAATGCATATTCTCATACAGTAGGGCTGGGTTGGGGCCTGTATTTCTAATGAGCTCCTTGGTGACCACCACATCTGCTACTCTGGAGACAGCACTTTGAATATTAAGGTTTTAGGGGAGAGAAAAAACTTTTCATCAACTTATTACTACAAAATAATTGTGTCAAAATTTTACCTTGTTCAGAAAAATGTGCATTTTAAATTAAACCTTCAATAACTCTTAAGCAAATATAATATGGGAATCTTAAATACTACAGCCATATCAATGGAAGAAATATTTAGGGATAATTATCATTGAATCCCTTAAATCATGTGACAAAGTATAAAGATGCTTTGCTTATAAAAATGGCCAGGCCTACTAATTAGAGGACTCTAGGCAAAAGTTAAAATTCCCCCACTTTATGGATGTGGAAATTGAGTTCTAGTGAAATCAAATAACTGGCCTGAGGTCATAAAAGTTGGATTGGAGACAAAGAGGATTTAAAACTATTTTTCTGACTAGAAAAAAAAAATCAGTGCTCTTTCTACAATGTAACTGTTTCTACCTGGCAACTAGAGAAATGTATAGAGTCACAAACAGGCTAAAAAATCCTTCAGGGGGCTTAAGATTTTTTTTAATTTAATTATCAGGCCAATGCAACTAGATTCTGGGGGAAGGGAAAGGGACATTTGTTATTTCATTCTGTAATAATGTACACACATGTGCACATAATATTACTAAAAGCAAAAACTTTAGATTACGTATTCAAATATATCTCCAAACCTTGGTAAAGTTGATTCAAAAAAGGTAACAACATTCAAAACTCATAGATGAATTTAAGCAATAACCTTCTTAAAAGGATAGTTTTGTTACTATCTTTGGAGGTTTATTGATTTTTTTCCAGCATTCAATCTCACCGTATTTTCTTATCAATTTGTAGAATTTCATTTACTATTTCTTTAAAGCTTGACTACTCTTTTTTAGTACAATTTTAATATACTTTCTACTGAATTATTGAAATATAATTTAAAGTCAGAGAACAATAATAACAGTAGGATTCCAAGTCCAATGTACTGTAGACTGATCTTAAAATAGAGTCTGGAATAATAGTGCCCATTATCAGCTTTAGGACTGAAAGAGACCAAGCAATAAATAAGATGTAATGGGAAGGAAAAAAAATCTAGTTCATTTCAAGGTGCAGTTCCTATTTCTTTGTATACAGTCAGCCACAGTCATTTCTTGAAGCTGAATAAATAAAGCAAAACATAACAACTAGCATCTAAAAACACATATAAAATTTAGTAATAATCATAAGCAAGAATATTTTTTCAATTGAAATGACTTCAATTTAGTTGAAATAGTTTTTCTCCTAAGTCAGAAATACCCATATTTTAAACCACTTTTCACAGTCAGTCTATCTTCAAATAGTTACCAGCCTAAGTTAATGTGGAGACTAGGGGACAGCAGTTCTTTTCAAATTCATGCAGCTCAGGTCAGGACCTTCACCATTCGATCCACCTTAACCTCTGCCTTCCAGAGCAGGCTTTCATGGAAAAAATGGTGAACTGTACCAATCCTATAGAATGTATGTGTCTAAAGCATCATCTGACATTTTGTAAAGACTGCACTTTCCAGACAATAGAAACAGTGGGTTCTGCTCCTCATCTTAGAAACTAACTGAAGATTGCTTGGGGCAGTTTCAGTTCCATCTCAGCCATAATTCCCAATCTTTTGATGAGCTAATGACTTATAATCAATCTTTTTTGTCTTCTGCTTGTGACCTGCTCTGATCTATCTTCCCAGTTTCTCCTTGCATTTACTCACTTTGATTTCTCTAACTTGCAAGTGTGCTTGGTATGACACACCCATCATTTTAGATCTCCAGGCTACTCAGTGGAAGTGAACATGTCAAACCAATCTCCTTTCCCCTTGGTGTCCATACATTTATTCTCTACATCTGTGTCTCTTTCTGCTTTGCAAATAGGTTCATTTGTACCATTTTTCTAGATTCCATATATACATGTATGTGTTAATATATGATATTTGTTTTTCTCTTGCTGACTTACTTCTCTCTGTATGGCAGACTCTAGGTCCATCCACATCTCTGCAAATGTCTACTTGCTTTAATGATTATTATATTTAAAGATTTTTTAGTTTTACATTTCTCACAGGAAAAAGAGCCTATTCTGATTCAGTCTCAAACATACAAACATACAGAGGCATGTTAAAGTACAAAACTTTGGCTTTAGGGGATCATACTCATGCTGCTGCTGCTGCTAAGTCACTTCAGTCGTGTCCGACTCTGTGTGACCCCATAGACGGAAGCCCACCAGGCTCCCCTGTCCCTGGGATTCTCCAGGCAAGAACACTGGAGTGGGTTGCCATTTCCTCCTCCAATGCATGAAAGTGAAAAGTGAAAGGGAAGTCGCTCAGTCGTGTCCGACTCTTTGCGACCCCATGGACTGCAGCCTACCAGGCTCCTCCGTCCATGGGATTTTCCAGGCAAGAGTACTGGAGTGGGGTGCCATTGCCTTCTCCAATTCATGCTACTGTAAAGCATATTTGATTACAGTCCTCATATTATTTTTGTATAATGAATACATGTCACATAGCATGTGTATCTTTGATTGAAATAACCTGTGATTTGCTTTGTATCATTTCTCAAATTTAGGTAATTTATTTTCCTTGTGTGGGTGCAATTTACTTAACATTAGGTTTTTAACTAAAATGTTATGATTTCTGAGGTTGTTAACTTTAAAAACTGCTCCCCAATGTGTGAAATCCCTGATGCCCCTACCTGAAACAAATGGAAAACTTATTCTTTAGATGTATCT
The DNA here is from genome assembly GCF_019923935.1 of Bubalus bubalis. Lineage (NCBI taxonomy): Eukaryota > Metazoa > Chordata > Mammalia > Artiodactyla > Bovidae > Bubalus > Bubalus bubalis. The sequence continues at coordinate 124,143,362 of NC_059181.1, read as the reverse complement.
TCAAAAAACCAGGATGCCTAGGATTCCCACAGAGGAATATTCATGCACACACTCAAACAATAAACATACAATGCAAATCACACAAATTTGTGATCTATCCTTAAGAAGTTCTGCAGCTACAAGAAATAGTAATCCAGAAATAAAAGAACAATACTAACTCCCTCCCCCAAACCAAACCCTAAAGATATATATATAACATGATTAAAGGCACTAAAGGGAATAGAAGTTACAAGAAGAAAAATAAAGAAAATAACTACAATAATTATAAAACTTCAATACAGAAAAATAGGGTCACTAAATTTAAAAACTAAATTGATTCAGAATTGAGATAGAAAATATTACAGAGTGATTAAGAGACATAGAAGTGTGAATGACACACCTGGCAAGCATTCCAAAAGAAGAGAATAGAAAATATAAGGAAACAATATGAAAATAAGGAAGTATTTTCCAGAATTTAAGGAAGACATGAATCCTCAGATTGAAAGAGTAAAGTGGAGATTCCTTAAAAAACTGGAAATAGAACTGCCTTATGACCCAGCAAACCCACTGCTGGGCATACACACTGAGGAAACCAGAATTGAAAGAGACACGTGTACCCCAGTGTTCATCGCAGCACTGTTTATAATAGCCAGGACATGGAAGCAACCTAGATGTCCATCAGCAGATGAATGGATAAGAAAGCTGTGGTACATATACACAATGGAGTATTACTCAGCCATTAAAAAGAATACATTTGAATCAGTTCTAATGAGGTGGATGAAACTGGAGCCTATTATACAGAGTGAGGTAAGCCAGAAAGAAAAACACCAATACAGTATACTAATGCATATATATGGAATCTAGAAAGATGGTAACAATAACCCTGTATATGAGACAGCAAAAGAGAGACTGATGTATAGAACAGTATTTTGGACTGTTTGGGAGAGGGAGGGGGTGGGATGATTTGGGAGAATGGCATTGAAACATGTATAATATCATGTATGAAACGAGTCGCCAGTCCAGGTTGGATGCACGATACTGGATGCTTGGGGCTGGTGCCCTGGGACGACCCAGAGGGATGGTATGGGGAGGGAGGAGGGAGGAGGGTTCAGGATGGGGAACACGTGTATACCTGTGGCGGATCATGTTGATATATGGCAAAACCAATACAATATAGTAAAGTTAAAAAATAAAATAAAATAAATGAAGAAAAAAAAAAAAGAGTAAAGCGCCGATCAAGATAAATTGAACAGTGAAAACAAGATTAGCTGTTGTCCAATTAGCAATCAAAAAAATAAAAGTTAAAATGTGGTGTATATATTTAGTTAACATTTTAAAGATACAAATCCTCAATGATGATAATGTGGATACTCATTCTTTATCCATTCATCCATCAGTGGGCTCTTAGGTTATTTTCCTATCTTGGCTATTGTATACAATGCTGCAATAAACATAGATGTGTGCTGTGATAAGTCGCTTCAGTAGTGATGGACTTTTTTGCAACTCCATGGACCATAGCCTAACAGACTCCTCTGTCCATGGGGATTCTCCAGGCAACAATACTGGAGTGGGTTGCCATGCCCTCCTCCAGGGGGTCTTCCTGACCCAGGGATCAAACCTATGTCACTTATGTCTCCTGCATTGGCAGGTGGGCTCTTTACCAGTAGTGCCACCATATTGCAAATAAAAACCACAATGAGCTATCTCCTCACAGCTGTCAAAATGGATATTATAAAAAAAGACAACAAATTACAAACACTGGTGAGAATGTAGAGAAAAATGAACCCTCGAGCACTGTTAATAAGAATGTAAATTGATGCAGACAGTTGGAAAAGTGTGATGGGTCCTCAAAAAAATTAAGAATAGATGTACTATATGATCCTTTTGGATATTTATTGACTATTCATATTGCTCCTCTGTGAATTGCTTGTCCATATTCTTTGACCATCTTTTATTAATAACAATAAAAAAAAACAAATATAAAGGAGGTCTTTATGGATTCTTGACCCCTCGACTGGTTTTGGTTATACCTGTGGCATTGTCTTCTCACAGTCATATCTTCTAATTTTACCTTGTCTTTTGTCATATGGAAAGATTTAAATTGTTACTTCCTAGAAGTGGAAGTCCCACCTTGTTTTTAAATTCCTCCAAAGTATTCATCATAGTATGAGTTTTAATAGCAATGCCTAATAAGCAACCCCACATCCAAGGAGTGGTGGCTGCGTGGGTGCAGGAAGGCTGAAAGGAGCTACTCCATGTTCAAGGTCAGGAGGGATGGCTGTGAGGAGATACCCCTCCTCCAAGGTAAGGAGCAGTGCTGCGCTTTGCTGGAGCAGCCATGAAGAGATACCCCACGTCCAATGTAAGAGAAACACAAGACAGTAGGTGTTTCAAGAGGCATCAGAGGGCAGACACACAAACTATAATCACAGAAAACTTGTCAATCTAATCACACTAGGACCACAGCCTTGTCTAACTCAATGAAACTAAGCCATGCCCGTGGGGCAACCCAAGACGGGCAGGTCATGGTGGACAGGTCTGACAGAATGTGGCCCACTGGAGAAGGGAATGGCAAACCACTTCAGTATTCTTGCCTTGAGAACCCCGTGAACAATATGAAAAGGCGAAATAGAAGGATACTGAAAGAGGAACTCCCCAGGTCGGTAGGTGCCCAATATGCTACTGGATATCAGTGGAGAAATAACTCCAGAAAGAATGAAGGGATGGAGCCAAAGCAAATACAATACCCAGTTGTGGATATGACTAGTGATAGAAGCAAGGTCCGATTCTGTAAAGAGCAATATTGCATACGAACCTGGAATGTTAGGTCCAGGAATCAAGGCAAATTGGAAGTAGTCAAACAGGAGATGGCAAGAGTGAACGTTGACCAACCACCTCATTAGAACTGATTCAAATGTATTCTTTTTAATGGCTGAGTAATATGGTTGAAACTGGAGCCGATTATACAGAGTGAAGCCAGAAAGAAAAACATCAATACAGTATACAAATGCATATATATGGAATTTAGAAAGATGGTAATGATAACCCTGTATGTGAGACAGCAAAAGAGACACAGATGTATAGAACAGTCTTTTGGACTCTGTGGGAGAGGGAGGTGGGAGATGATTTGGGAGAATGGCATTGAAACATGTATAATATCATATAAGAAATTAATCACCAGCCCAGGTTTGATGCAGGATACAGATGCTTGGGGCTGGTACACTGGGATGACCCAGAGAGATGGTATGGGGAGGGAGGTGGGAGGGGGGTTCAGGATTGGGAACACATGTACACCCATGGCAGATTCATGTTGATGTATGGCAAAACCAATACAATATTGTAAAGTAATTAGCCTCTAATTAAAATAAATTTGAAAAAGAAAAGAGTGAACATTGACATTCTAGGAATCAGCGAATTAAAATGGACTGGAATGGGTGAATTTAACTCAGATGACCATTACATCTACTACTGCGGGCAGGAATCCCTCAGAAGAAAAGGAGTAGTCATCATGGTCAACAAAAGAGTCCGAAATGCAATACTTGGATGCAATCTCAAAAATGACAGAATGATCTCTGTTCGTTTCCAAGGCAAACCATTCAATATTACAGTAATCCAAGTCTATGCCCCAACCAGTAATGCTGAAGAAGCTGAAGTTGAATGGTTCTATGAAGACCTACAAGACCTTTTAGAACTAACACCCCCCAAAAATGTCCTTTTCATTATAGGGGACTGGAATACAAAAGTAGGAAGTTAAGAAACACGTAGAGTAACAGGCAAATTTGGCCTTGGAATGCAGAATGAAGTAGGGGAAAGACTAAAAGAGATTTGCCAAGAGAACGCGCTGCTCATAGCAAACACCCTCTTTCAAAAACACAAGAGAAGACTCTACACATGGACCTCAGCAGATGGCCAACACTGAAATCAGATTGATTATATTCTTTGCAGCCAAAGATGGGGAAGCTCTATACAGTCAACAAAAACAAGACCAGGAGCTGACTGTGGCTCAGATCATGAACTCCTTATTGTCAAATTCAGTCTTAAATTGAAGAAAGTAGGGAAAACCACTAGACCATTCAGGTATGACCTAAATCAAATCCCTTATGATTATACACTGGAAGCGAGAAATAGATTTAAGGGACTAGATTTGATAGATAGAGTGCCTGATGAACTATGGATGGAGGTTCACGACATTGTACAGGAGACAGGGGATCCCTGTTGGAGACAGGGATCAAGACCATCCCCATGGAAAAGAAATGCAGAAAAGCAAAATGGCTGTCTGGGGAGACCTTATAAATAGCTGTGAAAGGAAGAGAAGCCAAAAGCAAAGGAGAAAAGAAAAGATATAAGCATCTGAATGCAGAGTTCCAAAGAATAGCAAGGAGAGATAAGAAAGCCTTCCTCAGCGATCAATGCAAAGAAATAGAGGAAAACAACAGAATGGGAAAGACTAGAGATCTCTTCAAGAAAATTAGAGATACCAAGGGAACATTTCATGCAAAGATGGGCTCGATAAAGGACAGAAATTGTATGGACCTAACAGAAGCAGAAGATATTTAGAAGAGGTGGCAAGAATACACAGAAGAACTGTACAAAAAAGTTCTTCACGACCCAGATAATCATGATTATGTGATCACTCACCTAGAGCCAGACATCCTGGAATATGAAGTCAAGTGGGCCTTAGAAAGCATCCCTACGAACAAAGCTAGTGGAGGAGGTGATGGAATTCCAGTTGAGCTATTTCAAATTCTGGAATATGATGGTGTGAAAGTGTTACACTCAATATGCCAGCAAATTTGGAAAACTCAGCAGTGGCCACAGGACTGGAAAAGGTCAGTTTTCATTCCAATCCCAAAGAAAGGCAAAGCTAAAGAATGCTCAAACTACTGCACAATTGCACTCATCTCACAGGCTAGTACAGAGAAGTAATGCAATCCACTCCGGTACTCTTGCCTGGAAAATCCCATGGATGGAGGAGCCTGGTGAGCTGTAGTCCATGGGGTCGTGAAGAGTCGGACACAACTGAGCGACTTCCCTTTCAGATTTCACTTTCATGCATTGGAGAAAGAAATGGCAACCCACTCCAGTGTTCTTGCCTGGAGAATCCCAGGGACAGGGGAGCCTGGTGGGCTGCCGTCTATGGGGTCACACAGAGTTGGACACGACTGAAGTGACTTAGCAGCAGCAGCAGCACACACTAGTAAAGTAATGCTCAAAATTCTCCAAGCCAGGCTTCAGCAATATGTGAACCATAAACTTTCAGATGTTCAAGCAAGTTTTACAAAAGGCAGCGGAAGCAGAGGTCAAATTGCCAACATCCGCTGGATCATCGAAAAAGGAAGAGAGTTCCAGAAAAACATCTATTTCTGCTTTATTGACTATGCCAAACCCTTTGACTGTGTGGATCACAATAAACTGTGGAAAATTCTGAAAGAGATGGGAATACCAGACCATCTGACCTGCCTCTTGAGAAACCTTTATGCAGGTCAGGAAGCAACAGTTAGAACTGGACATGGCACAATAGACTGGTTCCAAATAGGAAAAGGAGTACGTCAAGGATGTATATTGTCACCCTACTTATTTAGCTTATATGTAGAGTACATCATGAGAAATGCTGGGCTGGAAGAAGCACAAGCTGGAATCAAGATTGCCGGGAGAAATATCAATAACCTCAGATATGCAGATGACACCACCCTTATGGCAGAAAGTGAAGAGGAACTCAAAAGCCTCTTGATGAAAGTTAAAGAAGAGAGTGAAGTAGTTGGCTTAAAGCTCAAGATTTAGAAAACTAAGATCATTGCATCTTGTCCCATCACTTCTTGGGAAATAGATGGGGAAACAGTGGAAACAGTGTCAGACTTTATTTTCTGGGGCTCCAAAATCACTGCAGATGGTGATTGCAGCCATGAAATTAAAAGACACCTACTCCTTGGAAGGAAAGTTTTGACAACCTAGATAGCATAGTAAAAAGCAGAGACATTACTTTGCCAACAAAAGTCCGTCTAGTCAAGGCTATGGTTTTTCCTGTGGTCATGTATGGATGTGAGAGTTGGACTGTGAAGAAAGCTGAGTGCCGAAATTGACGCTTTTGAACCATGATGTTGGAGAAGACTCTTGAGAGTCCCTTGGACTGCAAGGGGATCCAATCAGTCCATTCTAAAGGAGATCAGCCCTGGGTGTTCTTTGGAAGGAATGATGCTAAAGCTGAAACTGCAGTACTTTGGCCTCCTCATGCAAAGAGTTGACTCACTGGAAAAGACTCTGATGCTGGGAGGGTTTGGGGGCAGGAACTGAACTGAATAAGCCTTGGCCACACATATGTCCACTTCTTTGGTCACCATCATCTTTTGCCTTTCCATGACTTCAAGGTCCAGCCTCTTTCTCATTTCAGTATAATCTTTAGGAGAAAGAAATGGCAAGTCATTCCAGTATTCTTGCCTGGAAAATTTTCCATGGACAGAGGAGCTGGTGGGCTACAGTCCATGGGGTCACAAAGAATCAGACATGACTGAGTGACTGAGTGCAGCCCACAGCATTATTATTATCATAATTTTTGTCAATTGTTTTGCTTCATTTTTAATATTCTTACCAATTGTATACTAGACCATTCATCTTTGTTCTGTTTTCCAATCTTTTTACACATCCACATATTCTTGTTTTAATGCCACATTGTTTTAAAAGTGTTTCTTTAATACATTTTTATATAAGCAAGTATCTTCTCTCTATTTTTGTTCTTCAAAAATTTCCGAGCTGTCTCATATTTTAAATTTCCAGATGAATGTTAAAATCACTTTCTTACATTTCAAAAATCCTCTTGGGATTTTGATCTGAAATGGCAGTCCACTCCAGTACTATTGCCTGGAAAATCCCATGGACAGAAGAGCCTGGTAGGCTACAGTCCATGGGGTTGCAAAGAGTTGGACATGACTGAGTGATTTCACTTTCACTTTCTTTCACAGGTAAATTACATCTGAATTTTTGAAAACTTGGCATGTTTATATTGTTTAGTCTTCCTATCCAGGAACATGTTCTTCTATATTTACATAAATCTTATATCTCTCCTAGTGAAGTTTTGTAATTTTCTTCAGCCAATGTTTAGTTTTTTGTTTCTGGGTATTTTGTATATTATGTTGTCATTTTAAGTGGTCTCATTTTCTAACTAGCTATTATCAGTACATTACTTCCCTGGTGGCTCACACTGTAAAGAATCTGCCTGCAATTTGGGAGACCCAGGTTTGATCCCTGGGTTGGGAAGAGCCCCTGGAGGAATAGAATGGCTACCCACTCCAATATTCTTGGCTAGAAAATTCTATGGACAGAGGAGCCTGGAGGGCTACAGTCCATGGGGTCACAAAGAGTCAGACATGACTGAGCGACTAACACTTTCACTTTTTTTCCCACTTATTATAGGTATATAAGAAAGCTCTTTAACCTGTTCACTGACTTTGCTTCCCAGAACTTTACTAAAGTCATTAGTTCTAAGATTTTTTATTTAGAATCTTTTAGATTTTCTGTGCAGATATTTCTTAGTGCATTCACTAGAATTTCTATGCTACTATTAAATAATTATAATGATGCAACACAATTGTCTTGTTCTTGATGTTGATTATGTCCCCAGTGTGTTGTTGTTACAGATGTTGGTTATTGTTTTCTTCTCACTATCATAATATTAAGGGCCTATTCTTTTATGCCCAGGCTTTTAAAAAATTAACACTTGGTTTAATTAATCCAAAAATGGATGTTGAAATTTAGCAAATGAGTCTTTTGGACACCTGTTGAGATAGTCTTATATCATTTTCTTTTGACCTATGGAAATGATATATTAGAGATTTCCTGATGTTGTCCTCCTAATATTCTGAAATAAACTATATTTGATGACATTAGTTTTAAAATATTGTCCATATTTTATTTGCTTAGTGCTTTGTGTTAGGTTTTTTTTTTTTTTTCTTCTTCTTCATTTTAAGAGTATCATTCTTTAAATCCTCTATGTTACACTTGGCAAGATTTTATGTCAGGGTTACATTAGCCTCAAAAAATGCATTTGTCATGATCTGACTTTTTAAATCACTGGTTATTTAAATACTTCATAAAAATCTGAAAAGAAAAACCAACAAATAATCAGTGTGGGAATTTGAATACAGCTTCCCCATAGAATATAAGCTGCAAGGAGAATTTCTATCTATTTTGTTCACTACTGTATCCCTACTGTTCTAGAACAGTGCCTGGTATTCAGTAAATGTTTGTTGAATAAATAGAAGGTAATGAATAGTCTTCCTGGACATTTAATAGAGTTGCTTGGAAGGGTTTTTTTTTTCTTCCTGATGTATCCTGTGTTTTGCTCTATAAAGCTCTTTCAGGGCATCACTTATGTGCATGCACCCACACACACGCATGCACACACACACACCACTCCTCAAAAAAAAAATGGTTTATTATAAACAACTCAAATATAAATATCAGTAGAAAAATCTGCATTGTACTTAAATTACCCACTGATATTAATAACAATTATCAACATTTTCCATTATTACAAGTTATAAAAAGGCTGCAAATTATATTTTAATACAATTTTCAGGTTGGCATTTCAAAGTTTCAGTGACAAATATAATGAATTGTTAAAATCTCAATTTGAGATGGACATTGTAGCTCATTCTCTTAGTAAGAAAGCTAAAAGCAATTCTTCTTCTAAGTCATTTAATACTTTCCAGAACAGATTACAGATCTAAAGGTCATTTAAAATAAGCTCTAAATGTCACTTAAAGGAAAACAATGTCACTGAAAATAAAATACCAGATTTAAGTATCATCATTCAGATTATATAATCTTTTTATTTTGCCTCTATTACAACATCAGGGGTGATATGGGGGTAGAGGAACAAAAAAATCTCAGGTTAGGGTTGATCATAACTGTATTATCTTTATCCTTTCTCTTTTTAAAAAAAGAAATATGGTGTAGAAATTTTGACTCAATCTGATTAATTTTAAAGGGCATGTTCTCAGCAAAATTCTATGGCAATTTATGTGTAGTGAAGTCTGGATTATGCTGTCAGTGATCAATGATCTGTGGTATATTTAACATACCACTCATTTATTTGACCGTGGATTGTACAATGTGATTCCAAATGAAAGGAAGCTATAATTGAAAAGTACAAAGCAACCAGAAAAAAAAAATGAAATGAAACAAACCTACCATGCCCTCTGTTGATGAAATGTGTGACTAGAGAATGTATAATTGGAGAGAAAAAATTCAACATGTTTCTTAGTTCTTTTTTTTTAAGTTTCTCTAAATTGTGTTCTAATTGAATTTCATAAAATAAGCATTTTATATTCTTCTGTTTTTACAGCATTCAGCACAAAATTATGTCAGTTAAAAGGAAAAAGTATCCATTTATAAATGGTTAATACAGTAGGCCCAGTTACGTGGCCTTGAATAGGTGTGATCTACTCGAAACTCGCTCTGGAAGAACAACAATTGGAAAGGAAGAACCATTTTTAGACAGTTTCAATTAAGGCAAGGTGGAAAAGGTAGAAAGATGGAATTCTGAACAAGCCAGATTGCTGTCCTCCCTCTCCTTTTCCCTAATCTTCAAATATCAGCCAAGTCCTTATGAATGATGAAGTTCATGTGCATCTTATGGGTGCAAGGATGGGTTGGTATCCTGAGACAAAATCTAAATCTTCTCTAGAAGGTGTCAGAGAGATTGACAGACATCCTTCAATAACTCCTCACCTTTTCCTTCTCAGTAGCATAACCATAAATTTTGATTTGGCTCAGTACACAGAACAAAAACTATATTTCTTGGCCTCCTTTGTAGCTAGATTTGACCACTTATCTACATTCTGGCCCGTAATGAAAGTGGTAGCATCATGTGCTGCTTAAAAGACAGGAGAATCATCCTTCACATTTTCCACCAGCCTGGTAACAGAACAATTCGTCAATACAATTTGTCATGCTGAGGATGACAAAGCAAAGGAGTATAACAAACCAGGGTTCCCAATACATTTATGAATCTCCCCTGCCCACACTGAATTGCTTGTCTTTTAATCAACTCTATTTATTTAAGTTATTGTTACAATGAAATATTCTTCAACTTTAAAAAGAAAAGAAATTCTGACAAGGGCTACAACATGGATGAAGCTTAAAGACATTATACTTACATTCTGTAAGCAAGTCACAACACAACAAATATTGTGTAATTTCACTTATATGAGATACCTAGTATATTCAAATTCATAGAGAGAGACAGTAGAATGGTAGTTTCCAGAGGATGAGTGGAGGGGTGAAAAGGAACTTAGTGTTTAATGAGGACAGATTTTCAGATGGAAAAGATGAAAAAGTTTTGGAGATGGATGGTTGCACAACAATGCAAATTTACTTACTGCCACAGAAGTGTACACTTAAAATTGGTTAAAATGATAAATTCTATGTTTTATATAATTTACTACAATAAAAAAATGCAAAAAAGTCAATGGTTAGCAACAATGTGTGTGATGAGAATATTTTCCAAAATCTCTGAAGTGCTCCCTTGGATACCAATAGGATCAAAATTCAAAATTCTATTGTTGGAGACAATGTTACTGGGCTTCACTCAATTTTATTTGATGAAACAAGAAATTAAGTGTTAACCACAATTACATGCCTACAGTGACATGAGGGAATTTCTTACACATCTAGAGCTTCAATTGCTATTTACATGCAGATGCTTCATAAACGTATGTCTTCAATTATTTCACTGAGGTCATTTATTCATGTTTCAAAGTGTTAGGTTGGAAGTTAGACATGAGCAACCAGAGGAGGCCTGGCTGTAAGGGATGGAAGCCTATCTCTGAACTCCATCCAAGAAACACCCAGGAGAGCTCACAGATGCTACAAAATAACTATAGTTTTCACTCCTGCACATGCGCCCTAGGCACAAGTGGATACAAAATGACCACAGGGACTTCTCCAAGTAACTTTAGGCAGTTAGGATCTCATTAAGGGCTCATGAATATTCTACATCTAATTATGACAGAATTATGGGAAGACATAAATAATACAACTTGCTGTTATATAATTGTCAATTGGCCTTGAGCATACGCCCATTTGCATTCCCTTTCATTGATTGGTGGTGGGTGCAAGCCCTACTTTGCATCAGGCAAAACCAAAAGGAGGAGACTGGAAGTATAGATGGGGGAAGCCAAGAGGGTTTGACCGGAAGGATGAGAGCAACTCTTTTGGTCTTTTGGGAGTGTTGGACTAAGAAAAGCTCTGTCTGCTTGAGTTGAATGTTCTACATCTTTTGGTTCATCACTCCAATCTTTTGTTGTGACAAAACAAGAACCAAGGAAAGAGAATTAAACCAACCTGACAAAAGTCATGTCACCCTCAACATGCCCAACACCAAACTCATAATCAGCATCCCCATACTTGGTTATTTGCCATGCATCTGATTGAGTAAGCCATAAAACCAGGACCTTCACTCTCCTTTACATCTCACATCCTATTATATGCTCCTGTGCCATCATGTACCTCCTGTTATCAGTTATTTCATTAATACTTTTACATTATTTCTGTATTTGATTACTATCTATCTCTCACACTAGAGTGCACATTCTGGGTGAGCAGAGACTTTAGTTTTGCTCATAATCGTATTCCCAGTATACAACACAGTGCCTGCCCTTTACGTGCTCTACTGCTGCTGCTAAGTTGCTTCAGTCGTGTCCAACTCTGTGCGACCCCATAGATGGCAGCCCACCAGGCTTCCCCGTCCCTGGGATTCTCCAGGCAAGAACACTGGAGTGGGTTGCCATTTTCTTCTCCAATGCATGAAAGTGAAAAGTGAAAGTGAAGTCGCTCAGTCGTGCCCGACTCTTCGCGACCCCATGGACTGCAGCCTACCAGGCTCCTCCATCCATGGGATTTTCCAGGCAAGAGAACTGGAGTGGGGTGCCATTGCCTTCTCCGGCCCTTTGCATGGGTGTTTAATAAATACATGTTAAATAAATCTTTAAAGTTGAACTCATAACTGGGAAAAAAGTCTGATATAAAAATGCATAAATGTAATTCCTCTCCTTCCTATCTTTATGAAGATGTGAGTTATTCCCCAAGCAGAGATAGTGGGTTACAGTTTGACACTTATCTTGAGATTATACTGGCTATTGCTTTAGTACGGACTTTTAGTTCAGTGTCATCTTGTACATTTACCAGAATTTCTTGAACACTTCTAACTTGTACAATGATTTCTGTATCTGTCCTTTCTCATTAACTAATCCAAATATACTGCTCCATTCCTTGGGTGAAGAATAGTAAATATTTGTGGCTCACAAGTGTAGGTAGAAGTCCTGAGGATGGGGATGAGGATGAGGGAATGGGAGTTTATCTCAGAACTCAAACTCTGTGGATTCAAGCTGTGCTTTTGCTACTAGTTTCAAATGAGTTTACTTAACACCTGAATCTGTTTCTGCATTTCCCGAAGTTGACACACCATTAAAGATACCTATAGCACAAAATTATTGTGAGAACTATATGGAGAAATGGCCCTGGAATTACTTTTTAAACTGTACAGTGGCACAGACGTACATTATCCTGATGTGAATATAGTTGGAGTGAATCCTAAAATAGCAGCGGAGGTGGTAAGGAGGTATTTGGCCACGACTCACAATATGTAGGTAACTACTTTTACAGTGTATTTCTACCTTGCTTTTGAACTTGTTTTTGAAATGAATAATGAAGTGGTTGCAGCAAAGAAAAATTCTTAACAGAAAAAGGGGGGCAGGGAGCACTTCTAAAATCTAGCATTTAACCAGTCAATTTGGCGTCTTTACTTCTACTGTGGTTCAGCTTCCCCCAAATCCCGAACTCTCCCACCATCTTTAACTATCCTAACTGTAATCAGGCGTGCGGTATGTGCTGCCTGGTTTCCCCTCAAGCTGGTGTTACGTCATCAGATTGTGACGTACCGCCCCCTGTGCGTGCTCAATTGTGAGGTCACACGCTCTCTCCGGTATATAAAGCTGGACGCTGCCTGGTATCCCATTTGCACCAGGCAGTGAGGGACGCTGAGCATCCTGGCCCGTGGCTTCCCGGGCGGCTAGTGGCCCCCTGCTTCCCAACTGCCAGCTGTGTGCCTCAGTGCCCGAGAAGAGAGAAGAGATTTGAAGAGGCGCCATGAGCTTCCTGTTCCTACTAGTGAGCAGCATTCTGTTTGCCTTCATGTTTGTCTTCTGGAAAACCTGGTTTCAGGTAAAGTGTGTAAGAGCAGTTGGAATTAGATGAAGCTCGACAAATACATGGCTTGGGGAGGGAGGTGTGTTTAAGAGAGTAGATAGTAAAGTAAGAGTAAGGCGGGGGTCACCCCATTCCTTTCTCCTTTGAAAGGGCTCAGATGTTGACTCTACCTCACACTTCTCCCATGTTGACCAGTAGTTCCACAGCTGTACTGTGTTGTGAAAAGCCCCAAGTCACTAGGTGATGGGATCAGTTTTTCATCCACTTGAAAAGTACAGCAGAAAGTGTCCATCTGCCCCCTCCCATTTTAAGAAAGTATACCTACTCTCTTCCTCTCTGGCTTTTACTACCCCCATGTAATTCTGTTTGCCTCTTCCTCCCTTGTATTTTTGTTTTCAGTCATCTTTATGACAGCTTTGGGTGGGGGAGGGGGCATCACAGATAACTAAGGTCAAAATGTGGGTTTCCTGGTGATGTTTAAAGTTCCAAGTGAAGTGCTTTGAGATAAGAATGAAACAGGGTCCAAGTATAAGACCTACTGGAATGCCCAAGAAATGTAAGCCAAGGCTATGGCATTTTGGCATCAGAAGGCTACTTTTCATTTTTTTTTTTTTTTTTCTCTCACTCTTTGGGAAAGACATATTTCCAAATTAAAGTATTCATTCAACAGATTTTTAATCTTGGGGGAGGTCAATCAGTTCATTTTGGTAAACCAAGACTAAGAATGTTATTATTTGGTGGTATTTGGACATTGCTAAAGTCAATAAACTACATATGTTTAATTTCCTTCCCTTACAGAGAAACACTGGTGAAATGTCATCAAATTCAACTTCTCTTGCACTAGTAAGATCATCCTCTTCTACGCAGTCAACTAAGAGCAATACTGATAAGAGTCTTTTGGTCAACAGTCTCTCTCGGGATATCTTAATTAATTTCCCACACTCAGTAGCCATGCAGAGGCGAATATTGGTAAACCTCAGGATCGTGGAATACAAGCTGGCTGAACTGGAACAATTCCTAGTTACTAAGGGTTTAAATGGTGCATTAGTTAACCGGAAATCCACTGACAAGCCTACAGAATGTCATAACAATTGAGGCAATCATTAAAAGGACTTTGAGTGGATTCATTTGATTATATGTGTTTATACCAAATGAATTATTATTTAAAAGGGGAGGGGTGCCAAGTCAGATACAAAATCCAGACATTGTCAGTTTGCTTACATTTAGAGAGTTGATTATGTTGCTAACATATTTTACTGGAGAAGGAATGAAAGCACAATAGAGACAGAAACAGTTTGAGTTGTTTTCTTTTTATTAGTTACAGTAAAAAGAATATAGTTGAGATATAGTGATTTTTAACTTGAATTGTGAAAGTTTTTTTTTTTTTCTAGTGGTTTACAATACAATACTGTAAATGTCTCCAAGTTTGCATTAAAGTAAATGAGATTTGATGGAACTTTTTTTCCATTATGCAGAATAGTCTAACACTATTGAATCTGTGTAATAATACTAAGAGCTATCATTGAGCACCCTAAAATGTGCCAGGGACTCTGTTAAGATCTGTGCTTTACATACTTGTAAAGATAGTCACAGAAACTCTTAACTACTCTTCATAGTCAGCTATTGAAGTAGACTACTTTTCCAGCACCACCTCTGCTACTAATTAGATATTTCATTAGAACTGTGCCTAAATCTTCCCTGAATTGCAAGTCACCTGTAGAAAATTATATGCATTTTTTTTATTTGGTGAAAAACCCACACCTCAAATAGCACCAAAATATAATGGTAGAATGTATATAATATAATATGGCTTAACATTAAAGTATTTATATGCTATATTTAGCAATCTATTTTAAATATTTTATAAAATCTAGTAATCTGTTGACATTCACTAACAGCATTTGACCTACCCTCAAAGAAAACCCTCAGAATATCTAACATAAGTTCATCTTATGTGTATGTTAGTTGCTTAGTCGTGTCCGACTCTTTGCAACCCCATGGACCATAGCCTGCCAGCCTCCTCTGTCCATGGAATTCTCCAGGCAAGAATACTGGAGTGTGTAGCCATTCCCTTCTCCAGGGGATCTTCTTGACCCAGGGAATGAACCCAGTTCTCCTGCATTGCAGGCAGATGCTTTACCATCTGAACTACCAGAGAAGCCTCAAAGAAAATCCTCAAAATATCTAACACAAGTTCATTATATATATATATATATATATATATATATATATATATATATACACACACACACACACACACACACACATAATTCACTGAGATTGTTTAATTACAGGCCTAACTATCTACCTAACTTCATGCCCCCTGCCCCCAAAATAAGTTACCAGTATAAATTAAAGGAAAACCTTAATCCCTTACTCATTTAATCTTCAATCAAAAGGAAAAGGAATTTAAAATGTGTAAGAATTTATAATGCTTAAATTTATTCTTTTATTCATCATTTGACAAGAACAAAAAGCAGTAGTATATGTGGTTCTTAAACATATTTTAGAGTCACAGATTTCTTTTGATATTCTGATGAAAAATATGGACTCTTGCAGTAGAAAAAATGCATATACACATACATGTAGAAAAATATTACATGTAATTTCAGCCTCATACAGTCTCTGAAGCCTATGTTAAGAACCTTAAGAATAACTGAAAAGTTTCTTACATAGTTTGGTAATCCTAGATTGTGATGTTAAACCAGTTGTAAATGATATATAATCAGTGTATAAATCTATTAATGATATGATGTTTTCAATATCTTTTGTAAAGAAATTGGCACATAGGACTTTCTAACTTGGCTGCCCTCATTCTTGACAAGTTTCACAAGTTTATCTCCCATAAGTATGTAAATAAGTTATCACCTGTAAATAGTAACTTATTCAAGTAAAACAAAATCATTCTACTTATCTATTAACTATATATTACAATCATAAGATCTTAGATTTGATTGAAGCCATTTCCTCATTAGTATTTTGTTCTATGTTCTATTTGAAATTAGACTTCAGGGTGTATAATGAACTACTTTAAATTTTGTGAAACACAGTAGAAATTAGATGGGTCATGTATTTATTCCAACCATAACCTACAGAACACATTTTATGGGGAAAGAAAGAATCAAAGCTTCTGGATTCCATATTCTAGATTTATCACTTACTGGCCATAGTTTTCTGTCTTATTTCACTATTTGTAAATAAAGAATATAACTACTAAGTTCACCTTAAAAAAGTGAACTATGAAGGCATGAAGTTTTTAGACATGAATCAAAGATATTAAGCAATAGTCTTCATATACATAGTTCATTTTTTCCTTATATACATATATGTATGGCATTCCTAATTTTCAATTTTACCACTTTCTTTTAAATATATTTATTTTCCCCAGATTTATGGGAAAGAAACATTGTATGCTAAGAAATATAAGCAAATAGTATTTAAAAACTTTTATAATAGAAAATATAACTATTTTCTAAATAATCAGCTCAAAATAAAGCCTTCAGTATATTATAAAAATATTGTAGTGATACAAAATTTTTATTGTGAAATAGAGGCAGCTATGTATGTGTGAACAGATAGATTAATCACATTGCTAAACATTAGTAGTTTCACATTTTTGTATTACATTCCTGTTGAAATTATAAAGCTCATAGATCTCATTCTGGTTTTCTGCTGTCACTAATATTAGATATTTCATGGTTAGTCTCTTTTTTAGAATCTGACATGTTTTCATATCTTTCCCCACGATGTTTTTCCAAGTATGGCCCCCAGTTAGCAGCTGGTCTGCAGCAGGTTGCAATGCGCTGAGAAGCAAAAAAAAAAAAAAAAAAAAAAAATCATTATAGACTGTTATGTCTTCTTGCTAACCAAAATGAAATAAGAACATAGAAAAGTAAAAAAGTGATCATCTAAATTCTTAATTGTCTACAGAAAAAAATGATACTCAAATTTAACTGATTGTTAATAGAACTGTGTTAACTACAAAGCCAAAATAACTGAGTATGTAAATGAGCTCAAAAGGAAGTGTGTGAACCCATTCAGGCAACAGTATCACTTCACATACTTTCATTGAATTTCTATCCTGGCTTTAGAGTAAGGGTTAAGTTAGGATCTAAACCAGTGTATGACTGGAAAGTTTCAAGAATCAAAGGGAAAAGCCATTCATCTAGATCCACTAAACACTGACCTAAATCTTGAATCCAGTCTGACTTCTGAGCCTACCTAGACATTGTCCTACTGAGATATAATCAACTCCATTCCCTTAGGCCTCCACGAAAGAGGGATAACTCAGGGTCTAGATTTGGTTCAAGGTAATTTACCAGACTTATTCCAGTTTTAACATGCTATTATAGTATGTATTATAACCAGATGAAGTTTTAAAAGTGAAAATTATAAAGGAAAAAGGTCAGTTGCTTTGTGTCATCTCAGTTCAATTCAGTCTCTCAATCATGTCCAACTCTTTTGCAACCCTATGGACTGTAACCTGCCAGACTCTTCTATCCATAGGATTCTCCAGGCAAGAATACTGGAGTGGGTTGCCACTTCCTTCTCCAGGGGATCTTCCCGACCCAGGGATAAAACCCGCGTTTCCTGTCTCCTGCATTGGCAGGCGGGTTCTTTACCCCTAGCATCAAGATACCATAACTTTTATGTGCTAAGCATTTTAATAGGGCCTGAGGATATAACAGCAATCAAGACAAGACCCCTTCTTAAAGAAGCTTATAGTCTAGTACATGGAGACACAAAAATATACATCTAGTATAATACAATGTTATACACATAGTAACAGATAAATTGTATCAGGTATAAAAGTTACCTGAGGGAAAGAGTGATTGATTTGATCTCATGTTCAAAATCTCATATTAACCTTCATTTTGATAATACTTTATATTATAAAGTATAAATAATATTAACATGCTTACTTGAAAGATGTTTCCTTTAGCTTGAATTATGTTTATGATAGCCATGATTGGAATCCAGATAATGCAGAAAGTAATCATACACCAGCCTAGAGCAACTCCCCAGTTAGGGTATGGAATTTGGCCATACTTAGGTCTACGAAACTGTATCACTGACCAGATCAAGATTGACTGTGAAAGTAAAATATGAAAAGAAAATGGTAAAAATTAGACTTTATTGCATTAATGGTTTTAGTTGTACTATTTATTAGCAGTTGTATTCCATTCCTTAGAAATAACTTATCAAAAACAATTAAGATGAAAATACATTCAAGGTGACTAAGATAATCAGGTAACTAGCCAGAAAATCAAATTCTAAATGAACCAATCTAAATAACTTGTATTTGTCTTACAAAAATTAGCATTGATGCAGATACTTGTACAACACGTATTTCAGTAAAATACTTTACCATAAAGTATATCTGTTGAAAGTAAAATAGTATCTGAAATTTATATTATTGAACTTTCACTTATAATAGCATGATTTTATTCTGTGCTATCTGGAGGAGGAAATATGGCAACCCACTCCAGTGTTCTTGTTTGGAGAATTCCATAGACAGAGGAGCCTGGTGGCCTATAGTCCATGGGGTCGCAAAGAGTCAGACATGACTGAAGTGACTTAGCATGCATACATTCTGTCCTGTAAGCTAGCCAGCATATCAGTTAGTTCAATGAGAATGTAAGATACATTTTAGTGAACATGCCTTGTGCCTTGCTTAGCAGTAGTTTCTATTTATTTCCCACTACACAGAGTACCCCTTACTCCACACCCAAAACATACAGGCAATTCACACATGGGTACATAGTTACCAAAGCACTTTCTTATTGAAAAACAAAAAAGATGTTTGGGTAACACAGTGAACCTTAAAGATTAAAACATTTTAAGGCCAAGTTTTTTAAAAAGTGTTTAAAAAAAAACCCTACTAGACTGTTGCAGTATTAAAACTAATTATATAGAAATCTGTAAAGCAAACAAAATGAAAAAAACACACAAAAATTCCTTTAATGTCATTATACTAAGATTATTTCACAATTACTATAATTTCATATAATTACAAGAGTGGATGAGGGATAGGAGTCTAATATGTATGACTTTATACAAAATAGATGATAATGTATATCATTTAATATTTAATACCTTTGCATTTTAAAGTAAATCCAGTTGTCAAACCTAGAAATCAATGACATTAGCTGGCTAAAATGTCTAGTTAGATTTTCTAAGTTGAGAAAGGGCTTATTTTATTATGGAAACTTGTCAAATGAGGAAAACAATATTTAGTAGCACTGTCAAAGCCAAATATTAAAAACACCCTCTAAAATAAAGTGTAGATCAAATTAACATAATACCCTTTTCTAGGGAAATCATTGAAGCATGGAGGCAATGAGAACCAAAACTCATCCTCAATAAAGTTTCCCCCTGCCCCACCCCCACCATTATCTCTAGCCCATAGTAATTTTCTGTCCCATAAAGTGTTTACTTGGCATTCAGCCTTTTACTGTCCTGAAATGTTATTTAAATTTATTTTTTGCTTTCCTTCAGCTGCTGCTGCTGCTAAGTCACTTCAGTCATTTCCGACTCTGTGCGACCCCATGGACAGCAGCCCAGCAGGCTCCTCTGTCCCCGGGATTCTCTAGGCAAGAATCCTGGAGTGGGTTGCCATGTCCTTCTCCCTTCAGCTCCTAAATCGCACTAATTTTTAACAAACTATTGCCTCTGTTGACGCACGTGAGTTTTTGTAATTTCAGATACTACTTCCCATAAAAACATGCATTAATAACTGAGAAAACTTAGTTAACTAAGCAGTTAGTATATTTAGATTGAATTCCTTGAAGGCAGAGACTGGGTCTTAAACAGAGAGGTTAAGAACATTGTAGGTGGCTCAGCATATTTTTTACAGAATGAGCAAATGACTGGTTTTTAAAAATTTATTGTATTGATAATTTTTAAGTATCTTGTCCTAGGTACTTTTTAGGATATCTTTAAGTCTCAAATAGTAAATGTTTAAGCCTATGGCCTCAGAAATAATGCAACAAAGAAGGGTACTGTAATTTCAGCAACTTGTAGGCACCAGTCATGAAAAGTTGAAAATCATTGATTTTAAAATGATATTAATTTTCTTTATTGTATTTAATGTAAATAATTCAATTTTACCTTACAAGTGTTTAAATATATATATTATTGATACCAGATTCACCCATGTTAATACTTACCATTAATAGGATAGGCGTAATGACAAACCAGCAAGTTCTCCACCATAGCCAGAATATCCACCTTTTTGCTCCAATCATCATTTCTATATCGTCAATAAACCTGTTCCCTCCTAAAAACAGCAATAAAGAGTGCATTCAGCCCTTACTCATACTTTCATTCATTAATCATTCTGGCTCTAAGTTATCTTTCTTTTTTTTTTTTTAAGTTATCTTTCTATGTCTAAACATTTTCCTATACTATAGCAATGAAGCATATAATACCTTTAACTACATTTTATTCATAATAAATTTTTGCCCAGTATATTATACTTATTATAGTAAATATAATGAAAAGGAATAAAACTAAGTCATTTTAATAAAATGTGTAGATCATTCTGTAGTCACTATTTACCATAAATCCAGATGACTCCTATTATTTCCAGTATAGCTGCAATCAAAATGCCCCATCCAGCACAGAAGTGGTCAATCAGATTAACCCAGTATATTCCAGCCTACCAAAAAAAATGTCAGTTACTTTTATGATTGATGAGGTACTCAGATTGAATCTACTAATTTGATTTTAACATATGCTCCTTGGTTTCACCTCTGCCAAAATGTAAAAGGGAATGTTTCAAATGTAAACACAAATGGGCCTTTACATATCTCAAACAGGCTGTACCTTTTATTCTATGAGTCCCTATTAAAAAAATAAGCATTTAGAATAGTTGATTATAAAAATGAAAGGTAGTGTGCTCTTTTGTAGTTGCCAAGAAATATAGACTATATTACAGCCTACAAAGAAGTTAGAGCCTACAAAGTCTGTAACTTTATTGTAATTGGGGAAATTGTCCACTATTGGGCTCCCCCCACCAAATTATACATGCTATTGAAATTGTGTTATGATGGGGAAAGAATCTGGGTTAAAACTCAGAAAATCTTGAAGTCTGTACTAAACATGCTCTTAAACCATGGCTTCCTCATTTAGATTATAAAGTACGTTCCAACTAATATTTTGTCTATGGAAAAATACTGTAGTATACCTGAGTCACACAGATGAGGCCAAGGAAAAACAAAACCAAGCAGCAACCCAAAGTTATGGGAGCCCTCATTTTCTTCATCACTTTGGGAAATAAATCTTGAATTGTCGTGGTAATCGTTTCTTCAGAAGGAAAAAAAATGACATAACTCATTTGCCAATAATTTTAATCATAAAAATCAACTTCTATTAATCAAATTTACAAATATATGCTGAGAATATACTCTGGGCCCAACTTTTGCTTTTAAAAATCCATAGGGTCCTTTCTCCTGGCAGTCACCACTCATCAGTTCTGATCAAAAAAAAATCAAATACAGCTCTATTTGTTGTTTTTAGTCTGTTTTATAAGGTTTTTCATTGGTAGCAATTATAAGGTAATAGTTTCCCAAGGGCTGAAGAAGTTTGAAAGAGGGTTATAGGGAAGGAAGAATTTTAGTAGAACTTTTAAATAAGGTGAATTCACAGAAAGGCCTTCTAGGTTTAAGAAGTAAATATGTTCATGAAACAGGGTACTGGTTAAAAGTAGAAGGATATATGAGTAAAGGATTAAGAAACATGTTTGAAATTTTTGGAGGGCTTTGAAAGTCAACTGGAGGAGGCTGGACTTTATCCTATAAATTATTAAAATGTTTTATGTAACAGTGTGATATGACAAAAACTGTTTCAGAATTTTTAGTTGTGTACCCTAGGGCAAGAGGAGAAGAGGACGACAGAAGATGAGATGGTTGGATGGCATCACTGACTCAATGGACATGGGTTTGGGTGGACTCTGGGAGTTGGTGATGGAAAGGGAGGCCTGGCATGCTGCAGTTCATGGGGTTTTAAAGAGTCAGATAGGACTGAGCGACTGAATTGAACTGAACCCTAGGGAAAATTCCTATGTGTAAAGAGAACCATATATAAGAATAATTACTGCAGCAGTGCGTGTAACCACTACAATATTGTAATTAGCCTCCAATTAAATTAATTAAAAAAAATTGGAAATAATTCAAATGCCCATAATTATGGTAACAGATTGTGAATTAACTTGGTGACTCAGATGGTAAAGAATCTTCCTGCAATGCAGGAGACTCGGGTTCGATCCCTGGGTTGGGAAGAGCCCCTGGAGAAGTGAATGGCTACCCACTCCAGTATTCTTGCCTGGAGAATTCTATGGACAGAGGAGCCTGGCAGGCTAAGTCCATGCACAGAGAGTAGCAAAGAGTTGGACATGACTAAGCAACTAACACATGTCTGTGTATCAACATGGATTCATAATACATATAGAAAGCAACTGTCAGAATGGTATGTATGCTATGAAACTTCACATTTATGTGAAAATTTAAAAATTTTATCTTATTTATGGATATATATATACAATGTACACAAAGAACATATATAATCCATGGTGACAGTTGCTTTCTAGGAAGGAAGAAATGTGAATTGTATTAGGCAAAGAAACATAAAGGACTTCAAATTTATCTGTAACAGTTTATTTTTATAAAAAAATGTCTGAAGCAAACATAAAATATTAATGTCTGTTCCTTTCAAGTATCTGATACTTGAGTACATTGTATTTTTCCATATTTAAAATTTAAGTTAAAAAGAATTTTCAGAAAGATCATTCTTAGAGTAAAAGCTAGACAGGGGCAACAAGGGTAAGAAAATGATGTTTTGAAATAGAGTAAAATATAAGAGGGGTATGTTAACATTGGGAGTATTACTTACCAATGGAAGCGAACTGAGAGTCAAGACCCAAAGTCAAAAGCATGAAAAAAAATAATACGGACCAAAATGGCCCACCTGGGAGTTGAGCTAAAGCTTCTGGATAGGCAATGAATGCCAAATCAAAACCTAGGAAAAATTAATGGAATTTTAATTTAAATTAAGTTAAAGAAAATTAAAGAAATTCACATATTTGAACATTTTTCAAAGTAAGATACTAGAAAAATCTCAATTTGGCAATCCAATGGATAATATACATTCTTTAGCAACTGTTTCACTATCACTTTTTAAAAGTGTTTATGTAGGTTGTTCTATAATATGGTAATATAAACGTGTTATAAATTAAGCTAGTGAGATAAATTTTGTAAATGGTACATTTCTCACATAAGAAATCTTAACTACATCACTGATGTTTGGCTGATTTTATTTTTTTTTAATTAATGAAGAACAACTGTCTTAAACTCCAGTCAACTCTCTTTCCAATGTTTACCCAATATCACAATATGTAGTGTCATTTATTTTTTTCACTGTACATTTCACAGCTGTATGGTACCAACTTATTTTTTATTGAAGTATAATTGATTTACAACAATATTCTGTTAGTTTTGGTATACAATTAGTGATTCTGTATTTTTGCACATTATACTGCATTATAGGTTATTACAAGATAACAGGTATAATTTTAGTGCTATTTAAATTATTATATGGACACCTTCAAGATTGTATGTAATAAAACTATAAATTGAATCTTATTTTCTATTTGATGTATGTTGTCTTTTGAGACACTTGTTAACATTTTTTAAATCATATTATATGATACTTAGTTTAAGTATTTTAAGTGTCTCCAACCTCCCAGGGGACCGGCCTAGGCGTCAGGAGAATTCGCTTCTAGCCTAGGCTCTATCACTTCCTAATTTTTGATCTTCTGCAAGACATAACATTTCCATGCTCAGTCCCGTCCTCTGTAAATGAGGAGCTGAACACTACATGATCTCCAAAGTCTTTTATAGTCCCAACATTCTATTCTCATTCATCAATCTCTCCACCAAATGATACTAACAATAGGTAGAAATTTAGTAAGAAAAACTGACTTAAAAGAACCCTAGACTTCTGTTCCTAAGAGTCTTCAAAAGTGAAAGTGTTAGTTGCTCAGTTGTGTCTTTGCGACCCCATGGACTGTAGCCTGCCAGGCTCCTCTATACACAGAATTCTCTGGGCAAGAATACTGGAGTGGGTAGCCAGTCCCTTCTCGAGAGGATCTTCCCCACCCAGGGATCGAACCTAGGTCTCTTGCATTGCAGGCGATTCTTTACCGTCTGAGCCACCAAGTGGATAATTAAGCATCTCTAGTTAATGTCTTTAAAGTTAAGACGTTCATTAATCAGATTTCTTTAAAGCTGGACACAGCTGTATACGCAAAGTCAGTTGGGTTTCAATCTATATGACATTTGTGCATTTTAAAAATTCAAATATAATAGTGTAATTGTACATGGATTAATTTTCATATATAGTTTCTCTCACATATTCATATATATTAATACACACATGTATGTATATATGTATGTATCTTTATATACATACACACAGATGAAGATAATGTAAAGTGCATAGCGTGATGCCTAATACTTGCAATTGTGCTGTAAGTAGTTCATATTAACAGTAGTTCATATTAAGCACTAAACAAAATTTGGAAAAAACTTTAAACAATTGTTCTGTAATATAGTCTTGTTTCTCAGATCATCTAAGAATTATTATATGGTTAAAACAACCAAGTTATTTAAGATGAAATGAGAAAGAAAAAATACCCTAAATCTTGAGTGCTTTAATTGCTATAAAGTATATCAGTGTTTCTTAAATGAGCTATATACAAGTTATATATAGCATTACATACCTGATTTTACAACTTGTGTGACTTCCTTTCCAGATATATGAGCCATGTGTCCCAATATAGAAAAAATAGCAAATCCAGCGAACACACTAGTAAGGCAATTTGTCACACAAACTACAATGGCATCTGAGTAGCAGTTGTTATTGAACTTATTGTAAGATGATAAGGCAACCAGACCACCCCAGGCAACTGACAGAGAATAAAATATCTGTGTGGCAGCATCTTTCCAAACCTATAAAAGAAAATAATATTTTAAAACACACACTTAATTTTTCATTTGTATAAAATATTTCATATATACAAGTGAATAACTTATAAAAACAAAACAAACACCTAAATACCCACTACTGAGCTTAAGAAATAAAATGTTGCTAGGCTATTAAATCCTACCTGTGCTCCTTCCTGATTATATCACACTTCCAACTTCAGTGGTAACTGCTATCCTGACTACTGTGTTTATCATTTCTCTGGTTTTCTTCATATTTTTACTATCCTAAACAATATGGCATTTAGCCTTCCATGTTTTTAAGTTTATAGAAAAGTTATCTTAATGCATGTTAACTAATACAACCTGCATTTTCCATTCAGTAGTATATGAGATTTATCCATTATCAATTTGAACCATATGAAATTTCAATTCAACTAAATATTGCCAAATTATCCTCTGAAGTGGTTGTATCAGTTTGCACTCCCACCAGATGGTATGAGAGTTCTCACTCCCCCACATCCTTGCTAACATCAGTCAGAATTTTGAATGCTGTCCAAACTAATGGCTGTGAAATGAGTGTTGATAACCTTAAATAATTTATAAGGCTTAGCATGTTTTTGTTTGTTTATATTCTATAGTTTTTTTTTTTCCTGTGAAATTCCTGTTCACATATTTTGCCAGTGTTTTAGTTGGGTTATTTGTCTTATTTGACCTCTAGGAATTCTTTATGTAGTCAGATTCTAATCCTTTATCTGTTATACGTCTTAATTTTTTCTCCCAATTTGTGGCTTTTTCCCCCCCTCTTAACATTGTGTCCTTTGATGAACCAAAGATTTTGTTTTAATGTAGCTGAAGGTATCTATCTTTGCTTTTATGTATTGTCCTTGATTTCTCTGACTGAAAGAAAGAATCCTTAGCCCAAGGTCATAAAGCTACTATCCTATATTTTCTTCTAAAAGACTTAGTTCTGCTTATATCCTTAAGTTCAATTCACCTGAAATTGAATTTAATGCATATTAAATTAGAAATCCAAATACATTGTTTTCTAAATGAAATATCAATTGAAGATAATTGATATTATCCATTATATTATTTGGATATCAATTGTATCAACTGGATAGTCCATCCCTTTCCCATTGATCTGTATCCCCACCTCTGCCACATATGGGGTTCAATCCCTGGGTTGGGAAGATCCCCTGGAGAAGGAAATGGCAACCCATTCCAGTATTCTTGCCTGGAGAATCCCATGGATGGAGGAACTTGGTGGGCTACAGTCCACGGGGTCACAAAGAGTCGGACATGACTGAGCGACTTCACTTTGACTTTCAATCATCCAGTTCCTTCATTCCATGTTTTGATTAGAGCCCCATGCAGCTGGCCTTATCTCTTTAAGCAGTGCTCACACTCTTCATCTAATTCAACCCCTTTATCTTTCCCCCTTTCACAATTTACCCCTCCTATGTCTTTGCTAAAGGGCAATAATTAGTCTTAGAAACTAACCTAGGTAAATCCATCTTAATAGTGAAATTCTATAGATATAACAGTATTCTGAAGAAAAATCTAATTATGGAGACTTCAAATAATAGGGTTGGCATATAAGTAGGCAAAAGTGTATTTTTAGTCTTTCTGGAAATATGACTGGTTAATGGAAGGCAGGCCGTGTTAACATGGTGGCTTAACAGTTCTACCTCTGGAATCAAAAAGAATGAAGTCTAAATCCAATACCTCTCACTTTCATTGAATTTGATTCATTTTAACATTTTCAAGCCTGTTTCATCTGTAAAATGGAGATGATAATGATAATAATAGTAGTAATAACTATGTGTCCTAAGAATGATGTGAGAATTAAATGAGATAACATATGCAAAGCAATTAATAGGATATTCAATGATAGCTATTATGTTTTTATGGAAAAGAAATATAAACTGATACTCAGTTTCTTTTGTGGAAGTTAAAAACAATACTTTTCTCCTTGAAAGGTATGTAATCTATTTCCAATTTTAATAGAAATAAAGTTGTTAGGAGTAAATAAATATTTACTAGGTCTTCAGAATATAGCTTGCTATTAGATGATTATTAGGAGAAGGCAATGGCAACCCACTCCAGTACTCTTGCCTGGGAAATCCCATGGACAGAGGAGCCTGGTAGGCTACAGTCCATTGGGTCGTGAAGAGTCAGACTTGACTGAGCGACTTCACTTTCACTTTTCACTTTCATGCACTGGAGAAGAAAATGGCAACCCACTCCAGTATTATTGCCTGGAGAATCCCAGGGACGGGAGCCTAGTGGGCTGTCGTCTATGGGGTTGCCCAGAGTTGGACACGACTGACATGACTTAGCAGTAGCAGCAGCAGATGATTTTTATACTAAATTGCTTTTATAATGGCAGGAAGCCAGTAGAAAGTAAAATGGATGGATAAATAGATGGGTAGATAGATGCATAGATAGACAGCTAGATCATGGTTATTTCACTTATACATTTAACAATTGGTTATATTTAAGTGGTGACTCAGCAGTAAAGAATCTGCCTGCCAGTGCAGGATATGCAAGAGACTCGGATTCCATTCCTGGGTTGGGAAGATCCCCTGGAGAAGGAAATGGCAACCCACTCCAGTATTCTTGCCTGGGAAATCCCATAGACAGAAGAGCCTGGAGGACTACAGTCTATGGGGTCACACAGAGTCAGACATGACTTAGTGACTAAACAACAACAAGATAAGAAAATCATGTGAGGAATAAGATGCACTCATTTCTTAGGCAGTTTTACATATCAGGTTGGCTAACACAAATGAACTTTTTGGCCAACCCATATTAAGAGATGAACAACATGCTTATGTTAGTCTCTCAGCTGCTTTGACTTGATACATTATGCATGCATATGTGAGTGGGGTGAAGGAGTCTGGAGGTGGTGTGGCAGGTCTCAGTTGTGTAAGAATGCTATGCATACCATGAATGATGTAACTAGGCTGCCTAATTCCAAACATACTTATCATCTCTATACCTACCCATCTCACAGCTATATAAAAGACTATTAGTTTAGGGATTGCTGCTGCTGCTGCTGCTAAGTCACTTCAGTCGTGTCTGACTCTGTGCGACCCCATAGATGGCAGCCCACCAGGCTTCTCTGTCCCTGGGATTCTCCAGGCAAGAATACTGGAGTGGGTTGCCATTTCCTTCTCCAAGTTTAGGGATTAGGAAATCTTAATTCAAGATGCACAAACAGGCGATGTAAATTTAACTAAATGTGAATCTTCCTGGGTCTCAACTTTTATCACTCTAAAATGAAGGAGTTAGTAAGACAATCACTGGAGACCCCTCTAGCTATCAATTTGTGTGGTTCTCTACTCCTAGAGATATCAATAAAGAAAAGGAAAAATACATACTTGTGATTGCATGCTTAGAATATAAATTGGAGAGGAATAAAAAACATCTAAGAAAAAATTTTCATTGCCAGCACTCCCAAAGAAGGGGTGAGGGCAGTGTTTGTGTTGGGATGGGGAGGTAGGAGAATTAAACTGTATGTTTCATACAGAACTTTAGGCTTAGCTCTGATGTTTTAAAGATAATAGAGACACCAAAACACAGACCAGTATAAAATAGTCACATAAAAATTTCAGGATAGTCTCATGGAGCTATAAAGCCTAGGTTTCTGAGGCTTTAAAAGCCACTTAGAGACTGTTCTATACATCAGTGTCTCTTTTGCTGTCTCGTACTATATAGAACAGTCTTATGGACTCTGTGAGAGAGGGAGAGGGTGGGAAGATTTGGGAGAATGGCATTGAAACATGTAAAATATCATGTATGAAATGAGTTGCCAGTCCAGGTTCGATGCACGATACTGGATGCTTGGGGCTGGTGCACTGGGACGACCCAGAGGGATGGAATGGGGAGGGAGGAGGGAGGAGGGTTCAGGATGGGGAACACATGTATACCTGTGGCGGATTCATTTTGATATTTGGCAAAACTAATACAATTATGTAAAGTTTAAAAATAAAATAAAATAAAAAAAAGACTATTAAAAAAAAAAAAAGCCACTTAGAGGAATATCAAAGGAGCTTTTCCACTGTGCTCAAAGTTATGAGGTTTAAAGAAAATGGAGGGTCCATTTCTTAGGAAAAATGCTGCATTCTACAATTATTTAGTATTATATAACAGCAATAATTAAAATACTTGTGTGCTCATTTATATAACAGTTTACCATTTCAAAGTATATTAACATATTTTATCTTGTTTAATAACCTAACAGAGAGAAGATGATGAATCCCAACTTCCATTTTATTTGTTTCTTATCCATCATCAAAAATGGTCATCTAGTTGGGAAGAGATTAACAAACAAGGTTAAAAAATGTGAGGCCCAAGAAAAATGAAGAAATAAACAGCGGCCTTTGGATACATCAAAGTATGTTGATCTCTGACACATAAACAATAAAAGTTCATAGTTCTAAAATGATTTAGAGTCATCAGTTTAGATCAATGATTTATTTTATTTTATTTTTTAACTTTACAATATTGTATTGGTTTTTGCATATATCAACATGAATCCGCCACCTAGATCAATGATTTAGAGTGATTTTTTGTGATTACTACTGAGTGAAAATGATTTGGACACACAGAAGGTAACCAAAGGCTGGAGACTGACCTCTCAATTTTCAAAAAGGTAAAGGATGGATTTCCATGACTAAAAATGGATAAATTTGACTTGGTTATCAGAAACATTCTACAAAAAATAATTAAGTATCCATATTGTGAGTATTTAGAACATAGCAACTGCTGAAAGCATGAGTTCCGCAAAGAATACCATAGCAAGCTAAAAACTAATACCCATTTTGGCTAATACTACTAATATGATATTATAGTGTTTCTTGATTTTAATATAATATTGTGGGATTTTGCCTGACCAGAAGCTTAATGTATTCTAAGAATGTGACATGACTACTAAAAAAGTGAAAGTGTTATTAGGCTGTATCAATAGAAGGAAAGTCGATGGAGTATACTTACTGGCAATGCCCTCTGCAGTTAAAATTGTAAAAGATTTTATGTACATATGATACACATAGCCATTATCTGAAGACAGACTAATATTAAAAGGGGCTACCAATTCATATTCATGGCACATATTTATGTGTCTTGTATACAAGTAACAGTTTTGTTTATGGAATTTTTCATTTCAAATTTATGTTTTAACTTCAGAATATTAACTTTTGAAGACAGTTTATGTTAGACGATTAAACCATCAACTGTAATCTTTAAATCTACTACACGTTTATCTGATAAGTCACATGCATGCTAAATCACTTCAGTCGTGTCTCACTCTTTGCAACCTCATGAACTGTAGCCCACCAGGCTCCTCTGTCCATGGGATTCTTCAGGCAAGAATACTGGAGTGGGTTGCCCCCTTCTCCAGGGGATCTTCCCAACCCAGGGATTGAACTCACGTCTCTTATGTCTCCTGTATTGGCGGGCAGGTTCATTACCACTAGTGCCACCTGGGAAGCCCTGGTCATCAATTTGTGGGTATTCATGCATGAAATATGCTTTTTCAGATTAAGAAGCCCCAAATCCTTTTGGTCAAATAGGATCAGTTTCGAAAAAATGACTATGAAAATCCTGTTGCTAAAAATGACTGTCTCACTTCCAATAAGACACTATTAGTGTCATGTTAAACACTTAAAATCAGGCATCCTAGTGGACAGAAACATTAATAAATTTAACTCCATATTCTTTTATAAGCTATTACATTACAACACTCTAGGTAATCAAAGATTTTCAGTATTGACTTTATCTAAGGTTTACCTCCTTAGATAATGTGAAATCCAAATTGTCTTACCTCAGCATCCTTAAGTTTTGCAAAATTTGACTGTGCTCCAATATAGTATGAAATGCCTTTTGCTGCACCTTCCAGAGTTGCCCCTCGAATCACCAGGATGAGTAGGACAACATAGGGGAAAAGAGCTGTAAAATACACCACCTACCAAGAACAACCAAAAGTTATTATTTTTAAAACTCATGGTATATAATTGTATACAAAGTTACTAGCCAGTTGAAATGTTTAGCCTATTAATGTCTGATAATACTAATACCAAAGTTGGCATAATTTCCTCTTTCTGTTTTTACCACTCTTTGAATGATCCACTTTCAAAACACTCTGATGTATGTGGCAATGTTTCCCAGGTTTATGTTGTAAATAAACACTATTTCAGCAATGGTTATTTGAAATCCAGATGAAGTGCTTTCCTAAATGTATCCTAATAAATGTTGGTAATTTCATCTCTGGTTCCTCTGCCTTTTCCAAATTCAGCTTGTAAATCTAGAAGTTCAAACTACCAAACAGTTGAGTTCATTTCACATACTAGCAAGGTAATATTAAAAATCCTTCAAGCTATCCTTCAACAGTACATGAACCAAGAACTTCCAGATGTACAAGCTGGATTTAGAAAAGGCAGAGGAACCAGAAAAAAATTGCCAACATATATTGCATAATAGTAAAAGCAAGGGAATTCAAGAAAAATTTATCTGCTTCACTGACTACACTAAAGCCTTTGACTGTGTGGATCACAAAAAAATTGTGGAAAACTCTTAAAGAGATGAAATACTAGACCACATTACCTGCCTCCTGATAAACCTGTATGCAGGTCAAGAAGCAACAGAACCAGACATGGAACAATGGAATGGTTCAAAATTGGGAAAGGAGTACATCAAGGTTGTATATTGTCACTCTGCTTATTTAACTTCTATGCAGAGTACATCATGCAAAATGCCAGGCTGGATGAAGTACAAGCTGGAATCAAGATTGACTGAAGAAATATCAACAACCTCAGATATGCAGATGATACCACTCTAATGGCAGAAAAGTGAAGAGGAACTGAAGAGCCTCTTGAGGAAAGTGAAAGAGAAGTGTGAAAAAGCTGGCTTAAAACCCAACGTTCAAAAAATGAAGATCATGGCATCCAGTCCCATCACTTCATGGCAAATAGATGGGATAAAAGTGGAAACAGTGGTAGATTTTATCATCTTGGGCTCCTAAATCACTGTGGATGGTGCCTGCAGCCATGAAATTAAAAGATGTTTGCTCTTTGGAAGAAAAGCTATGACAAACCTAGACAGCGAATTCAAAAGCAGAGATGTCACTTTGCCGACAAAGGTCTGTATAGGCAAAGCTATGGTTTTTCCAGTAGTCATGTATGGATGTGAGAGTTGAACCATAAAGAAAGCTGCACCTGAAGAATTGATGATTTTGAATTATGGACTTTTAAGAGTCCCTTGGACAGCAAGGAGATCAAACCAGTCAATCATAAAGGAAATCAACCCTGAATATTCATTGGAAGAACTGATACTGAAGCTGAAGCTCCAATATTTTGGTCACCTGATGCAAAAAGCCAACTCATTGGAAAAGACCCTGATGCTGGGAAAGATTGAGGGGAGGAGGTGAAGCGGGCAACAAAGGATAAGATGGTGGATGGCATCACTGAAGCGGGCAACAAAGGATAAGATGGTGGATGGCATCACTGACTCAATGGACATGAATTTGAGCAAATTCCGGGAGATAGTGAGGAACAGGGAAACCTGGTGTGCTGAAGTCAATGGGGTCACAAAAAGTCAGGCACAACTTGGTGACTAAACAACAAATGTCTGATAGTGAAAATCACCTCTTGGTAAATTAGTGCATTAAGGTGGGAAGGAAAATGATTTTAAAGTAGTTTAAAAAGTAAACTTTTAACTGAAGTAGTTAGTTTATGCTCAATCCCAGAGAAGAAAGAAAATCTCCTAGTAGTTGTCCAAATCCTGTGAAGGTTTTTAAAGTGAGTACTGGACACTTGATATTATTATCCTTAAAGCTACCATTAAAAGTGTTTGAGAGCACACATATATACATGTGAACTGCTTGTATCCTAGATAACACATGGTTCCAGATGAACAGACTGCCTTTGAGGCTAGCTTTTCATTAATGTGGATAATTTCTTTGCTCCATAGATTTCCTATGTTTGGTAATATACCCAAAGAGACGATTTAAACAAACCATCCCAAGACCAGTAAAAATTAATTGCCTGGGTAAATGGAATTTCATGGATTTTTCAATATTAACATCAAAAATCAACCAAGGGTTTAAAAAATGTACAATCGCAACACTGTTTTGGAAAATTTCCACTGAATTTGTGATGTTCCTGGTATTTTTGTGATCTAACAGCATGTCTCACTCATTACAATGTAACAGTAACTGCTAGATATTGTACCAGGAACACAAAGATAGTATCCACAGTTATTCTTGTTCTCTGTCCTTACGGAAATTTCAGTAAACACACACATGTTTATTTTTCTGGGTATTGTACAGCTGCTCACAGAGAAAATTTCATGTTCTCTGATATTGCCACAGTGCTCTCCGAAAGTTTAAAAATAAAACAATGACATAGGAAATGTTTTTCAGAAGAGGACTTTCTGCTGAGAGAGGGTTCTGAGTCAATTTTGGCAAGCTTTAAGAGAACACTTGTATAGCTTTATTTTTTTCTTTCTCTCTCCAACAATGGAATAATGGGAATGCTGACACTATTACCCTATATAACATATATAACAGGGATCTAGACTTTCCAAACCAAAAATTGTAACATATAATTCCACTCAAGATGCTTCTTTATTATAATAGGATGGAAATTTTAAAAATATACTCCCAAGCCTCAGAATGCTATATCAGCTAGAAGGGTCCAAGTTTAGAGAAATTACACACATCTAGTACTAATTTTTGCTAGTTTTATTTTTAACAATAGCAGTGTTCTTATGTATTTTCTTAGAGTGAGGCTGCCTACTTAGAAAGCTTTTCACACATGCAAAGGATTTCATGATAGAAAAGAACATGCATTTGATACTACTTGGCATTGAACTACAATGAAATTGCAAAACAGCAACATCACTGTCTAAGGTGTTTTCTAAATTACCTTTCCAGAAGACTTTATTCCTTTAAATAATGCTGCTCCGACTATGAGCCAAGCCAGAAGAAGACAAAGTGCTAAATACCAAACAATGACTCCAGTCTCATCCAGTCCACTTGACCGTTGGAGTGCCACTTTACTGAAAACACAGATGTCCTTTGATTAACACACAATCATTCATCTTAATACATTGAATTTTGTAATATCTTTCATACAGGGGAAGCTTCATGAGTATTTTACTAATACTCATACTAATTCGTATTTATTCATATTAATACTAATATTAATTAGTATTTATTAATGTTAATATGACATCAATTGACATCATATGAGCCTTTTACTGATACAGTTGTATTGAGGGGCAAAAATAATTCAGTGATAAGTCAGGCTCAAAACTTTCTGGTTAACTGCAGCCAATTCAAAATTTCAAATCATAGAATAAAAGATCCACTCATTCCTTTAGCTCCGATTTTCCCCTAAAATTTCAAAGCTCCTCTATGGAAAAAAATTAACATCAGATTATTTTACTCATTATGGTATTTTTTTCTCAAGTTAAAATGACAGAGAAGACATTTTAAATTGTATTAAATATTTTTGTATTCATCATAGTGTTAGTCACTCAGTCGTGTCCGACTCTTTGCAACCCCATGGACTGTAGCCCATCAGTTTCCTCTGTTCATGCGATTCTCCAGGCAAGAATACTGGAGTGGGTTGCCATTCCTTTCTCCAGGGTATCTTCCCGACTCAGGGATTGAACGTAGACCCAGGGATCAAACCCAAGTCTCCAGCATTGCAGGCAGATTCTTTACCACCTGACCCAGGGAAGCTCTAATTCATCATACTTGTTGTTATTATCAAAGCTAAATGGTCCCATTATTTATACCTTTTTCAAAGGCTTTCTGTAAAATTCCATGATTTCCACTAGGGACATATATAGATATAGGATTTTACTTCTTAGCTTGATGTTGAGAACATTTCAGGGGCCAAATTTTAAAAGGGTCACACAGAGCAGTAACATGGAGATGAGGAAGATTTCATTACAGCAATAGTCAAAGAAGTTATATAAGGGTAAAGGGCAAGATATACAGTAAGGAGATTAGAGATCATTTAAAATTAATAAAAGCAAATATAACCCCAAACATCTATTTTGTCATATAACGACAACTATAAACAAAATGAATAATGAAGAATTTCAGCCTTAAATAGCAATTCTGCCCCTAGTATTATTCATCACCCAACTGTTTATCATTAGAACTTGCTCATTATAGTCTAAAAATTGCATATTTTTCTTCAAAGCAATGCCCTAACTTATAGATAATAAGCACTATATAAATCATCACTGACGACCTTGTGCCCATTTAATAACTAACTTATGAATGACAATCTATTAGCTATGGGCTAATTTTGCAGGCTACTACTATTCACACAGGATAAACATTTGAGTCAAATGAAGTATAATTTGCTCTTATACGAGTTAAGAAAGGAGCTGATCAATATTTTATTTTTATTTATAAAAAATTTTATTAACATCTGCTTAGGATGTAGATAATGTACTGTACTCACTTCCAATACTGTTCACTGGGAAGCTGCCCTGCCTGATAAACTTCACTTCCATTGATGCAGGTAAGATTGTTGGCGTCTACCCAGCTTTTATTCGCTTGAAAGATTTCATTTATGCTTATACTCACATTACAATGTGTCACTAAAATTAGAAAAAAAGAATACACACAGACATGTACTTAGTTTTAGAAGAGTGCTTTCCTGGAAATAAAGTTTAAATGGTGAAATACTTAAGGTACTGTCTAAATTCTTATTTAGTGAATGTGGAGTAGAAATTTCACAAATGGAATAAGCCATGCACACTCAGAAACTTAAATTTTCTCTACTACTAAGCTGAGGGTGAGTATGAAAATATCTGCCCTTTTAAACAGTATGCATTTTTATATTTACAGTATATTTTTATATTTACAGTTTATTTACAGTAACAACAGCTGTAGAGTAATAGTCATTTCAATTGGGATTCAGTACTCTAGGGAAATTTTCATATGTGGACTTATTTAACCTAGATAAATAAATGACACCTTTAAATTCCTAAGAAGTGTTAAATCTGTATCAATTTATTCTCCAATATACACAGCCAATCCCAGTGGTAATAGTCTACAATATCGATGCTACATTATTCCAAAGACTAGCAATACTCACCATCTCCTGAACACTACTATGTATCATAAACAGTGATTTTCTCTCTTACCACTTTCCCATTTTCTTCCTTGTCTACCACTGACAACCTAGGTCTGCAAGAAGTACTCCAAGTAGTGGTTTAGCTTTACTGGCTGCCCTCAGAAATTAACATATTGCATTAATCAACTTTCACATTATACATGATTTATTCTGATTTCATCAGTAACCTGTGGCTCACTTAAAGTTGAACCTAAATTTGTTAGGAAATGATTTAGGCCTTTAATCTTGTTAGAAAATATAAAAGAATGAATGACTCAGAGTTAACAATAAATAAATGAATTTTACCGAAAGGTGATCTGCTACAGTTTCCATCAGCCCAACTGATGGAACATTTTGACCATGGTAGTTCACGTTGAAAAGAAGCAAATAGGTAGTAAAGACTATAGGCAATTATGACATTATAATAGATTGTCACAAAAAGGGATATCAGGACCATTGTAATCCCCACACCTGGAAAAGAGAACAATTAAAAAAATAAGTGAAATTTCTTTTGCTAATTCATACAGCTGCATTCTCAATTTCCACAAAATCTATTTTAAACTGAGAAAACTGTTTCAATGTTTTCTCTTTATTGGAGGCGTGGGAGACAGTACTGTTGTCTGAATAGCTTCTCAAAATTATTTTGATGATTGATTTTTTAGACAGATTTTGAGTTGATCAGGAAAAGGTGCTAAGATTAAAGATCTATATTAAGCCACTGAATTCACATAAAGAAAAACCATGTTCATTACTCATTCATATTAAGTCTGTAAATTCTTGTCAGAGTAGGTACTGTTAAAAAAAAAAAAAACTATTCAAAGCTCATATCCTATCGATTCAGTGACCAATACTCCCATCTTCATCTATACAGCATTTTGACAAGTAGAAGATAAAGCCTCTGAAAGAATGTCCTAAGGGGAAAATGTACAGCATTTCTACAAGTGTGTGTAAAGAAAATTCAGTAAATTGTAATTATCTGAATTTAAACTTCTGAAATTTCTTTAACGCTCTAGTTTCAAAATGCAGCTTAGCATACTGAATATAACTCCTATGCTAAGACTAACTTTTGAGGTAGCTTCCTTAATATTCCAGCATGATAGTCTCTTCACCTCACTATAAATGTATTTTTGATGTTACATTGAAACTTTTACAAGTAGCTTTCAGCAGCTAGCACATACCAAAAATGATATATAATCTTCAAACAGAAAGGCTGTTTGATGTTTAATAACAATCAAAGCATTTTCAAAAAAAATGTTCCCAGTGTCCTATTCCATTAGGATCATCCAATAAAAAAATAGTGACCTGCCCTTCAACTTTCCTGAATGAGGCATTGTAAAAGATAGGCAAAAGCAACAAGACAGAGACCGCATACGAGGTAGAAGAAAAGGCAAAGCCATAAAGTTAACACACAAGACTGTTTGCCAAGAGAATTCAAAAGGTGAAAATAATAACAACTTCCTCACATCCTTCTTAACCCCAACAATATCTGCAGCCCAAGATAAAGAGAAATACATATTAACATTTGATTTCTAAATTTGATGGTGGCAAATAAAAAAACAATGTATGTCTCTGACTTTGAAAGTTAGTTGCTCAGTTGTGTCCAATTCTTTGCTGCCTCATGGACTGTATAGACCACCAGGCTCCTCTGTCCATGGATTTCCCAGGCAAGAATACTGGAGTGGGTGCCATTTCCTCCTCCAGGGGATTTTCCTGACCCAGGGATCAAACCTGTGTTTCCTGCATTGCAGGCAGTTTCTTTACCACCTGGGCCATCATGTCCAAATGTTAAATGCTTTCATCCACGCAGTGAGGACAGCTATATGCAGAAACAAACCAATAAGCACAATAAGGAAAACATTTTAATACCAACCTTGAAACAATGGAAGAATCCTCCAAACTGAAACTGGACCTAAGCTAGAAAATTGTCCCATGGAGCACTCTAAGAAGAACAAAGGTAAACCAGCCAGGGCTAGCATAATCACATATGGTATTAAGAAGGCACCTAGAAAAGGCAAAACAAGAACCAAAGTACTATTATATGTCCAAATCTTGATGGCACTTTGACAACCAACACAACATTTTGAAAGCACTCTGATATAGTGGAGTCAGAGAGAACTGAATCTGGGCTTCAAATCTGTAAGAAAGTAGTTGATTCTCTAAACCTTGGATTCCTCATCCATGAAATGGGGATGCTGGTATTACCTAATGAGGTTGTTGTGATTATGAAAAACAATAACCCATAAAAAGCAATTCAAAGAAGTTGAATGATCATAGGCTTTGGAGACAGATAGACCTAGGTTTATATCCTGGCTTCATCATGTACTAGTTATGTGACCTGGGGCAGTTTATCTAACCTCTCAATCTTGGGTTCCTCATAAATGGGAAGAGCAATGCCAACTCATCAGTTTGTGGTAAGGGTTTAATCACAGAGCCTATGTGAAAACACTTCACAAAATAGGCAGGCATATAGTATATGTTCAAAGCTAGTTTCCCTCCTCTCTCCTTAAAAACTAACAAAAACAATCTGCTTTTAAGACTTAGGGTTTAAATGTTAAATGTGGTTCAAAGTAGAAGCTATTGCATTTAAGTTCATTATTCTCCAAATAGTCATGTGTCTTCACTCAATGTTAATAAGAAACATTATTTTTGGTATAAGAATCTTGAACCCTTGAGATGCATTCAGAATTAACATTCAATTTCATAAGGACTAATATTCCTACATTTAGATTATTCAGTCCCAATTTTGTTTGTTTTTTTTTTTTTGTTGCTGTTGTTAAACCTTTTATTATTTTACGTTTATCCTGTCTACTTTTAGGGAATACAATTCATTAAAACTTTGACCAGAATTTTGGTAGAAGCAGGGACAGAATATTAAATTTGTTGTTTAAGTATTCTAGAAGTCTTAAATTAACAATGTTTAATAAGAAAATGTGGAGATAAGTGAGTAAAATAGACTTTGGGTTGGATTATGTACATTTTTTTCTTCATATAGTTTTCCCATTATGATACTGTAACATCATACCTGGGCATTACATTTTTTTCTAACCCTAAAAATATATTTTACTAGAAATAAGAAGACAATAAAGTACTTGTTACATGCAAGTCACTAGTCACCAGAACATAAGGACAAATATGTTTTTACAGATATTGCAATGTACATACCATCATTACTATGACTAATAGAAGTTTAATTCCCACCAATGGTAAATATGAAGAAAAAGTAATACAAAATATCTGTTTGAAAAACAATATGCAATATTTTGCCAGCCCAGTGTAAACAGGTTTTTAGACACATACAAAAATCAATTTTCCTCAGTGTTATCAATGGCTTTTCACCCATTATATTATTTCATTATTAATAAGAACCATAACTGGTAGATTAGCAATACAAAGTTAACACTACTGACCTAGACCCTAAGGTAGTCTTGATACTTCTCTTTCTTATAGTGTTAAAAAGCATCTAAAGATTAAAATGATTCCAGATTTTAGCAACAGTCTTTTAAGCCTGACCATAAGTTTAAATCTAATCTATTAACATTTGACAAATTTGAATTTCGTGTTCCTGTTCTACCCTTGGGCAAAAAAGAGAAGCAACTGAGAGAGAGCAGATCATCCACTACTCAAATGATGTGATCTTTTAAAAATGAGAGCCAATATGATAAGCTAATTTTTAGAGGAAACAGTGAGAGAGGTAATAGCATACAATAAAATAATGCCATTTTGTTTCAGCTAAGTTAAAAAATTCTCTATTAAACCTAGTTTGATATAGTTCCTAGAAATCTATAGTAAGTACTGGCCCTTTATGACATCAACTCCCAGGGTATTTCTTAATTTAAACCTGAACATAAGGGGCTGAAAAGGAACCTGAATGCTTTTCTCAACTACACTGACCTTAGGACATATGATTCCTGACGCATCTTCCAGCTCAAATGTATACTAAACTCTTGATTAAACAATGTTGGCTCTAGTTGGTAATTTATGTTGGTAATTTATGGACCAACACTTAAAGTGTTTGATAAACAGAGCTCCTTTCTTAAATCTTTGAAGGTTTTAATATAACCAATTAATAAGGAATGTAAGATTGAAATATTACCACACAAAATCCTATTGTACCAAGAAAAATAATTACAGTGCATAGTTTCACTGGTATCCAATTTTGAAATATAAGGGAATGTCACCTCTACACTTCTAATAGGACTTGTAATTACAAGTAAATAAATATGGTGTAAGTGAAAAGTTGTTTCAACATTACTAGAGGATTGTGCAATTCATTCTGTCTCCTTTTGGGTATCACTTCAGAGTTATTTTTTTCTCCTTGTTCTAATTGAGTCTTCTTTAGTGATCTATGAGGTATAAACCAGATTGTTTTACAGAAATTAAACACCTAGCCTTGAATTAAATTCTATTGCATTTTAGAAGGATCTTCTACCTGGTCAATCCAATTTGGAATATATGTAACTGATATTGCAACTTAATGTACAAAATCTTTAATTACCTTTTAATCAACTCTTTCCAAACTTAAGTTTCTAAAATGTAATGCCTTATTTTATTTAAGCAAATGATTTATTTGAATTTCCTATTAGAATGAGAATTCCCTGCCTTTTACTTAGATTCAGCAATAAATTAGGCAAAACACAACTTGAGTCTGAATACATTATTATAGGAACATGTATAAATTAAGAAGAGTAAGTCATATGAAGATTGGGATTTCAAATGAGAAATCAGAAGTGCTAAATACGCAACTTTTATCAAGTTTATATCTGAAGATCTTATGAAACCAGCTTTCCAACTTGAGCTAGAAAACCATGGTCTAATAATAAAATGAAGTATGCTCATTTCCTATCCTCCCACTAACCCATATTATCATATACCTTTCCTTAGGTCTTAAATATCATCAGAGGCCATAGAGCACCTCCCTTAAAACTGAAGGGGAAATAAATTGGGGCAGCGGGTAGTACCTCCACCATTGTTGTAGGTCAAATAGGGGAATCGCCACACATTCCCCAGTCCCACTGCATATCCAACCATAGATAAAAGGTAATCTGATTTTTTGGACCAGTTACCACGCTCCTGATTCTCATCATTTGCATTAACATGAAGATTCTCAGGTGCAACCTCAGCATTCTAGAAAAAGAAAAATATCATCAGCTTATTTTTCTATTAAAAATTACACAAAAGCATAATTTCAAAAATTCATAGAGTGACAGTGAGAGAGAGAAAGACATACAGAGACAGGCAGACAGAGACAGAGAGAAACAAACCCTGAAAAACATAGCCAAAGAGAATGTTTTCCAAAGCTAGTGACACCTCTGTGCATGACTGCTTTTAAAATGAAAAAAACTCTGTAGGTGGATATTTTTACTAGTTCTTTGGGTTATGTCATCCAAATTTTAGTGAAAAGGTTACATGTGGCACCCAGTATAAAAGGCAATTGAAGATGGCCAAATAAAATTTCAAGTACAAATGTCTTAAAGATGAATTAGGTGAAATCAATACTCTTGAAATTGGAGGAGCTATTTGAAAAAAAGGTTCAAATATAGTTTCTGCTTTAAAAAAAAATCATAGACTCTTTTTCATAATTGCTAGTTTTGATGTTTGGAGCTGTCAGGGAAGTTCGAGTTCCTTTCCAGAGTAAAACCAGTGCTTTTCTGAAAGCCACAAAATAATATTCAGACAAATTCTAATGTCCCATCAGGTGGAACAGCACTCTCTCCACTTCAGAGAAGAGGGAAGGGTTCCCTCAGGTCAGGTTATTTTCTTATTTCCCTCTAACCTATGGACACAG
The DNA here is from genome assembly GCF_019923935.1 of Bubalus bubalis. NCBI lineage: Eukaryota > Metazoa > Chordata > Mammalia > Artiodactyla > Bovidae > Bubalus > Bubalus bubalis. The sequence continues at coordinate 124,101,270 of NC_059181.1, read as the reverse complement.
TCCAGAGAGGGACAGAACACAGAAGGTGGTGGGCATACCCAAGGCAGAAGATGAGGCGACCATAAGTCTTCTCGCTACCAGAGTAAGAGCTGTCCTGTTTCCTCTCCTCTATGGGGACATCTCAGTCACACTTGAAGGCAGTTGAACAGAAATGTGGTAAACGGAACAGCCAAAGAGAGCAAAAGCTGAGATTTGCCTCTCCTTAAGTTTTCCCTTCCCAAGCCCTCCACAGGTCCGCAGCTCACAGACTCCTACCTCCTTCCTTCTGCACTTGAAGAAGCTCAGACACTTCAACTTGTCCATGGTTCACTGGCTCCCTGGGCTGCTCTGCCTGTCTCTCAGTCTGGCCGAGCTTGACTGGTGACGGATACACACTCCCCAGTCACTAGCTGCCAGAGTGAGCCACCTTGCCCAGGGGTGGGACCATTTATGGAGGGAAGCTCCCTCCTCCCCCGCCTGGTTGCCCTGTCATGTCAATTACCGGAAGGGACTAAAGTGAGGCTCCGGTTTTTCCCCAGGTAAGCTGGCATGTAGCAATCCCCTGCCCCGGCCCCGGGAAAGGGCTGGGCTGTGAGAGAGTGGAGCAGTCGGAGCAGAGATGACTGATAGCCTTTGACTCAGAGCCTGGCAGCTGCCTTTGCAGTCTCTCCTCCTTTCCTGGGTTCCCTGCTTCCTTGTAACCTCTCAGTCTGGTCTCTGTCCTGGGGCCAAGTGCTGATCTCTACCAGTGCCTGAGGCAGAGAAGGACATGGTCTGTGGGGTTCATTCCATTCCCCAAGATTCTCCTTAACAGACTGTACTGTCCTGGGCTCTGGGATTTCCCAAAGTTTTGCCCTTCACTAGAAAGCACTTGATCCCCTGGGGCAAACACTGCTCCCAGAGAGGAAAGCTCGTGAATTGGGCACCTTGAAAAGCAGCCAGTTGAGATAAGATTACTCAGCTGGCTCTGCCTGAAAAGAGCAACTTTGAGCCTGTGTCTGAAGCGCCTTTCTCAGCCTTCAGGACAGTGTTGCCCTTTACAGGGAATGCTTTGTGTAAATTTCAAAGAGGCCAAACAAAAACAAATTATTGAGCAGGTTTATGGGAAATTCTAACCCTAACAAAGGACTCCACTCTGCAAGAAAGGCGAGGCCTGGAAAGTAAACTATGAGGAAGCATCCTGGTTGGGCCAGGGAGGAAAGTACTATTATAATGCTGTTTACCAAGGTAACACCTTTTCTTCAGAAAACTCAAAGGATTTAAACTCGATCATACCAGGCAAAAGATGGTGTCAGTTATATGAGGCACAGTATAAATTGCTGCACACGGATGAACCAGCCATGAGCCAAGTCCTGGGTCCAGCGTCCAGCTCCTCTGCTCTCCACCAGCTGACAAGAATCTTCCATTTGCAATAGAAATATGCCCTGGGGAATTTGAGCAGGTAAGGCAGAAGAAAGTCCATAAGGGAAGTGGGAAGGCAGTCAGGAGAAAATATCAGTAACTTTCATCTAATTTTGTCTTGAATATAGCACAGGTTGGTGTGTATGTCTGTGTGTGTTTGTGTCTGTGTGAGCATGCACATGCACGTGTATATGGACCTATTAGTGTTATATGATACTGGTATGACCTAAAGGCTAAAATGAAGGAATTATATTAACCTGTTGCAGACATAAAAGAGAGGAGGGGAAGGAAGACTTATAAACCTCTTTATGAAAGAATGAGCTGAAAAGCAAACCTAATAGCATTTACGAAACTATCAAAGTCGCATATCAAAATTCTGTTTACATGGAGCACTGAAAATAGATGGTAACCAAAATCACTGCAGATGGTGACTGCAGCCATGAACTTAAGAGAAGAAAAGCTATGACCAACATAGACAGCATATTAAAAAGCAGAGACATCACTTTGCTGACAAAGGTCCATCCAGTCAAAGCTATGGTTTTTCCCAGTAGTCATATATGGATGTGAGAGTTGGACTATAAAGAAAGCTGAGCACTGAAGAATTGATGCTTCTGAAGTGTGGTGTTGGAGAAGACTCTTGAGAGTCCCTTGGACTGCAAGGAGATCCAACCAGTCCATTCTGAAGGAGATCAGCCCTGGGATTTCTTTGGAAGAAATGATGCTGAAGCTGAAACTCCAATACTTTGGCCACCTGATGTGAAGAACTAACTCATTGGAAAAGACCCTGATGCTGGGAAAGAGTAAAGGCGGGAGGAGAAGGGGACAGCAGAGGATGAGATGGTTGGATGACACCACCGACTTGATGGACATGAGTTTGAGCAAGCTCTTGGAGTTGGTGATGAACAGGGAAGCCTGGCGTGCTGCAGTCCATGGGGTCGCAAAAAGTCAGACACGACTGAGTGACTGACCTGAACTTATGGGAATAGTGATGACCTAGAGTAGAGGGATGGGAGAGTCTCCCTGATGGCTCAGTGGGTAAAGAATCTGCTTGCAATGCAGGATTCACAGGAGATGCAGGTTTGATCCCTGGGTTGGGAAGATCCTCTGGAGAAGGAAATAGCAACCCACTCCAGTATTCTTGCCTGGAGAATCCCATGGACAGAGGAGACTGGTGGGCTACAGTTCATGGGGTTGCAAAGAGTCAGACACAACTTAGTGACTAAACAGCAGCAACAGAGGGATGAGATGGGAGGGTGGGAAGGAGGGTCAAGAGGGAGGGGATGTATGTATACATATAGCTGATTCACTTTGTTGTACAGCAGAAACTAACACACTATTGTAAAGCAACTATACTCCAATAATAAAATTTTTAAAAAATTTAAGAGACTAGGAATCTATCTATTTCAAGGATAAGTGGTAAGCAGAGGAAACAATCAGCAATTTTCCCTGCCTGTTATACAGTAGAGAAATTTCTAACAACTTGGAAAGTTTGAAAGTTAAAGTGTTAGTTACTCAGTCGTGTCTGACTCTGTGACCCCATGGAGTGTAGCCCTCCAGGTTCCTCTGTCCATGGAATTCTCCAGGCAAGAATACTGGAGTGGATTGCCATATCCCAGGCAAGAATACTGGAGTGGGTTGCCATATCCTTCACCAGGGGATCTTCCCAACCCAGGGATCCAACCTGGGTCTCCTAGATTGAAGGCAGATTCTTTACCATCTGAGCCACCAGAGTTTAGAGGCATAAAATTTAAGACAGAAGGTACTGTAAAGAATTTAGTCTTTGCTTATTTGCTTGCTTTAGGTATATTATCCCCATTGCTGTGCATGGCTTTCCATGATATGGCTTCTTTTTAACTTTTCCGTAACATCTCTTGACAGTCTCTGCCTCAAACTCGTGAGCTCGTGTGTCCTTTCCAGCATATGCACATAACATGTTACTCACCTCGGTGCCTTTGCTCATGCTGTTTCTTCTTCTGGAAATTCCTGCCTTACTCATTTGACTAACTACTACCCATCTTTTAAGACTCTGCTTAGGTATTACCTCCTCCAGATCTTTCCACAATAGTTGTGCCTCTATTACTAAAAGCTAGGCTTAGATGCCTCTCCTCTGGATTCCTATGCTATTCAATACTCATTTTACATTGTGTAAAATTACTTGCCTCAAGTCCTTTAAACTGGCCTCAAGTCCTTTAAACTGCAAACTTTCTGTGGGTAGGGAAACTGTCTTAATCATTCCTGTATTTCCGATACCTGGCACAAATCCTGACAGACACAGAACAGGCACTCAGGAAATGTTTATTAGGAATTTTTACTCAGAAAGGGCCATTTAGAACTTTGTGGTCAAAGAAGGGAAAGGAAAACTGGTCTAGAATCCATCTCCAAAAGATCATAAAATACCAGGAGCTCATTTTCTCTTTCTGGGAGTCTGACTTATTAACTGATGAACAAATTGTGTTTGTGAATTTTTTAATTTATTTGGGCTTGAAAGAAGTATAGAAATTGAGTGGGCATGTTAGAGCAAGTTCGTGTGCCCAATGTAGAGTGAAGCCAAACTGAAACATCAAAGTTTGGACCAGAGAAAGGTTCATTGCAGGGCCAAGCATGGAGACAGGTGGCTCATGCCCTAAAAAACCCTGAGCTCCCTGAAGGGTTTCGGCAAAGCATTTTTAAAGGACAACTAATACAATTATGTAAAATTTTAAAATAAAATAAAATTAAAAAAAAATAAAGGACAGGGTACAAACGTGATCAGTTTGTGCCCAATTCTCTGATTGGCTGATGGTTAGGGAACAGGCAGTGTCACAGGGGTTAACATTATCAGTCCTTAGGCTCCAGGAGGCCTGGGGCTATGTGCTCATGGTCGACAAGTAGTTAACATCTTCCATTTGTTGGGGAGGGGGAGTTTTTTAACATCTGAAAAACAACTCAGGAAATGTGCATCAAATACTGTTATCTAGGTACTTCAGAGAGGAGCTAAAGCAGAGGATATGGGGGAGAACTCTGTCCAGGAAGCCTCCTTGGGTCCTGCTTGGTTACAAATCCCCCCTTATCTTTATACTCCTCAATCTTGAGGAAACAAGGTCTGAACAAGAAAAATAATAAAGGTTCAGATAAGTAGATCAATCATAAACTTGACAGAGGTACCCATAGGGTCCTGGTCAGATACAATTCCAGCAGATACCGCTTTGAAAATGGCTGGTGGCATCAGAGTCTGACAGTTATTCCATTTTTGCTTCTAAACGCATTTCTCTCCTCAGTGGCCAAAGGAAATGTCACCATTACTGGTTTTAACGCTTTCCTAGATTTCATTTCCTTGAGAAAATGCAATAATTTGAGCTCATAAAATCTTCTGAACATATCTTACAATCTGAAAGCCTGCTCTGCCAGTTGTTCCCAGAGTATAGAGTACCTGATTCCTGATCTCCACCCTGAAGTCCTTTCAGGGGGTGTTCAAAGTTAGCAGGAGCAGTGGCTCATGATTTAACCCTTGTAGAGGCAGATGGCAAGTGCCAATGTTTAGTTGGCAAAGCCCTTTCATCATAAATTTGACCATGGCTTTGAGGGCATTTCATCCCATGTGCTAGGAATGCTCATTCCCAGGTCTGGCGAATATTGCACTGATAGGCTACTCAATGTGCTATCACTGGACTAGGACTTATTAACAGTGCCAAAAGTCTCTGGACCTCTTGTCTTACTAGTTTCTTATGGTCCAGGAAAGTAAGTATTCCCTCTTGTTGCTTATTCCCATATCTAGAGTTACACTATTAACAATCATTTGTCTCATATGGGACTATATGTCATCATTTTATCAGAGGCTCAGTCACACATTTGTTAATGCAAGAAACAATTTTGTAAAACAGCCATTCACTGGTGGGTTAGGTCAGAATGTTCCTTGTGAACTGAACAGAAATATTTTTGTTTAACATTTAAGCATGGGGGAGAGTTCTCTGAGATGGCCTATCATGTATTCTTTAAACGATAGGCAATGTCCCTTTAGTGATCAACTGGTAGCAAAAGCAATAGAATACAAAGGATAAAGTAAAAGAAACAAATCCAATATGGAGTTAGATTTGTTATTGCCTATTACAATTCTCCACTGTCAATGTCCACTCTACAGTCTTGTGGGAAAGGGATAGCTCTGGTTACTTTCTGCTGAACAGGGTGATAAAAGGCAATTGTAGAAAGGAATTGATCAGCCTTGGGCAGTGAATATTCCTTAGAATCTTTAGTAAATAGCACAATTCTCTTTCCTTCTTTATCTACAATTATTTGAACTGGATGAAACCTCCTAGACTTAACTACTACCTAATTTGTAATTGGACTTCTATGTTTTTGCTTCCAGTTCCCATGACGTGCTTGTGAGTGCCTGCTCAGTCATGTCCAACTCTTTGTGACCCTATGTACCGCAGCCCACCAGGTTGCTCTGTCTATGGGATTTCCCAGGCATGAATACTGGAATGAATTGCCACTGCCTCCTCCAGGGAATTTTCTCGCCTTAGAGATCGAACGTGCGTCTCTTGAGTCTCCTGCATTGGCAGGCGGATTCTTTACCACTGTGTCACCTGGGAATCCAGTTCCCATACCTATTTATTAATTTTAACTTTCTGTGTCATAACTATACTTAGCGGGAAGGATTTCCTTACATCTGGAAAAACACAGATTAAAAGCCAGTAATATTTCAGGCAAAACCAAAAAATTATAACCATATTCATCAGTTTACTCAGTTGTATATAATTAATCTTTTTTTACTAACAGTTTTACAAAATTGGTTTCCATTAGATTTTTAAAGTATCTTATCTAGCTTAGCACTATGATTTAAGTTATCAGAAACTCGTTTTTGTTAAAACATCCTTTTTATGACTCTTCTTGAAGATGTGGCAGTTTTGCAAAACATCAGCTTAGCTGCTTATAAATGATAAAAGTCTTAAAAAGTTTTGAGGGTTTTTTAAATGTTATTACCACATCCCTTTTTCCTTTAGTTCCAAGCAACACAGATGTTTAGATAAGTTCCAGAGACCCCAGGTAGGTCATTTATATCTCACAGGCACAGGAAGAGAAATATAAATTCCTCCTCTAACTACTTATACAAAACCCAGCCATTTGGGGCTATTTTCAGGGAACTTTCTTTTTTTCCAGTTCTCAAATATCCCAAATACTGTTATTTGTTTGTTTAGTTTAAACAAACAAATAACAGTAATAGACAATAGCACATATCACCTGCTCACATTCTCATGCCTCATTTTCAGCAAAATCAGGATGAAAAAGGCGGGTTTGGACTCAATACTGAGACACTCGTTCACATATAAACACACACACCCAATAGCACCAACAGCAATACCAAAAGACCCACTTTGATATAAGGGGCATTTGTTCTCCAGATCTTAGAGAGTACTGAGGCATTTTCTTTCATTTAGGGAGCATAATTAAAGATCTCCTCAATTTACAAAAATACCCCAGGGAACTGTAAGATGGAACAGAGCTCTGATCATCCATACTTAATTATCCATGGCCAGGAGAAAGCAATGGCAACCCACTCCAGTACTCTCGCCTGGAAAATCCCATAGATTGAGGAGCCTTATAGGCTGCAGTCCATGGGGTCGCTAAGAGTCAGACACGACTGAGAAACTTCACTTTCACCTTTCCTTTCATGCATTGCAGAAGGAAATGGCAACCCACTCCAGTGTTTTCACCTGGAGAATCCCAGGGACAGGGGAGCCTGGTGGGCTGCCGTCTATGGGGTCGCACAGAGTCAGACATGACTGAAGTGACTTAGCAGCAACAGCAGTGTTATCAAATGTCAAGCAAACAATTCAAACTAGTTTCTCAGGGTCACACTTCCCTAGCCCCCCAAAAGAAGGTTCCTATCCAATGCCCGATCAGTCCAAAAGAGGAGAACTCTAACCAATGCATTATCAGAGATGAAGTTGAATGAATGACTGTGTGCATGCGTGCTTAGTCACTAAGTCATGTCCAACTCTTTATGACCCCATGGACTATAGCCCTCCAGGCTCCTCTGTCCATGGGATTTTCCAGGCAAAAGTACTGGAACAGATTGCCATTTCCTACTCCAGGGGATCTTCCTGACCCAGCGATCAAACCCGTGTCTCTCACATCTCCTGCATTGGCAGGCAAATTCTTTATCACCTCACCACCTGGGAAGCCTTGTATGAATGACCAAGGCTAGTTCAAAAGGGAAAATCCCAACCAACACCATAGAGAAGGATATCCTGGTAACCTGTTAATCACCAAAGCCCCGTTAATCACCAAAGATGTCTCAACTGGTCAATGCAAACTCTAACAAACAACAAACATATGGTCCCACAAACTAGAGATCAGACAAGCCATATTCCAGAAATTCCACTTCCATTCCAAAACGGAGGCTGCAGAGCTGCCTGGCTCCCAAAAGAGAATGGATCATGAGTGGCTCACCCCAAAATGATACACACAAAAACACAAACAACAACTAAGCTACGTTCACACAGAAAATCAGAGGAGGTGTAGTCTAAAATTCCACTTCTACTCTCAGATGGAGGTCTCCAAACAATGGGCCCAGCTCTTGAAAGAGAGCAGACACAGTGATTCTCTTCCCACAAGGGAAGCAGCACAGATGGAGTGGAGACAATTCTGAGCCAGAGAAAGCTGGAGCGACTCACTCAACAACACTGAATGTGGACCATATCTCTGGATGTTTCTTGGCTCCAAACAGTCTTGTGCTATGGATGACAGTCCCTCTGAGATCTCTGAAGCAAAATGGGATCCAACAGCTGCTGGGGGTTCAGGGAAGGGGCTGACCCAGGCCAGGGTTGACCGTCCCTGGGAACAGATTCCTAATTGTTAGTGCAAGTTCATGTGCCCAATGCACAGTGAGTTCAAACAAACTGAAATGTCAGAGTTTGGAGCAGAGAAAGATTTATTTCAAGGCCAAGCAAGGAGGCAGGTGGCTCATGCCCTAAAAAGTCCTGAGCTCCCCAAAGGTTTTTGGCAAAACATTTTTAAAAGCCAGGTTGGGGTGTGGGGGGCGTCACAGGGAGATCCACTTATACAGAGTTCTCTGATTGACTGATAACAAGGGAACAGGGTGGTGTCACAGGGGTTAACATTATCAGTCCTTAGGCTATGTGCTCATGTTGCTGTTAAGTCGCTTTAGTCATGTCCAACTCTTTGTGGCCCCATGGACCGTAGCCCACCAGGCTCCTCTGTCCATGGGATTCTCCAGGCAAGAATACTGGAGTGGGTTGCCATTTCCTTCTCCAGAGCATCTTATTGACCTAGGGATTAAACCTGTGTCTCCTGCAGTTCCTGCACTGTAGGAAGATTCTTTACCACTGTGCCACCTGGGAAGCCCCATGTGCTGATGTTTGTCAAGTAGTTAACATCTTCCATTTGGGTGGAGGGGTAGAGTTCACATCTGTAACTCAGGAAATGTGCATCAAATACTATCATTTAGGTACTTCAGAGAGGAGTTAAAACTGAGGACATGGGAGAAGGGCTGTCCTGGGAAGAGCCCATAGGGTCCTGCTTGGTTACAGGCACAAGAGAGAGGAAACTATATAAACTAAGTCATCCGGTAGGGATGAGCAGAGTATAGGAGACCATGAGATGACTCTGTTTGTGGGGGCAAGAAATAAAGTTGGAGAGAGAAAGCATGGCTATGCATGTGCCTTGAAATCCAGGCCTAAACCATGGTCTGGTAAGCAATAGTAAAGTGATTGTAAACTTGGAAATCACGCATAGCACATTCTATTTCTGTTGCGCAAAAATACCTCAAAATTATGACGAAGGACCTTCAAGCATCAAATTGTACAATGCTGGACTTTATGGCCTTCTCCTCCAGTGTATGCACACCTCAGCCATGAATCTGCTTAGCTTAAAAAAAAAAGACATCATTTTAGAGATTTATTTAGAAATAACTCATTGGCAACTAAAAAACCAACTCCTAATTGTGATTTTGTCGAGGAAAAGAAACATTAAAATAAAAACTGATCCAATAGTTATGGCCCACATTCTTTCCCCTTATTACTGAGATTAAATTTTTGTCACTATTCATGGAAGTCCCTTTCATCTTATTTTGAGTCACTAAATATAAAAGAGATCATTATCTAAGGCTTTCTTCTAGCTATTTGGATGTGAAAATTTTGCACAAATCAGAAGGCAGTTGAACAATTTCACAAACTCAATTCTTACTGAGTAACCCCACTGTTTTCTACACCTCTTCTGAAAGAAGCCTCTTAAACTTCACCAGCTGAAATTGTAAGAGAAGGAATGCTACTAGTCTACCTACAGGAAAAAGAAATTAATATATTTTTTGGAAAAAGTCTCTCATAGTACATGTGTGTATATGAATTATCTCTTTAAAGTTAATAGTTTCAGACAACCACTTTATTAAAAGAATCTGACTCCATCCATAGTCAAAATATTAATAAATTATTTCTGAAAGTTTCCTTCAATCCTAGGAAGTAAAATATACTTAGGAAAGACAATCACATAGATTTCCTTGCTGCCAGGCAAAGAGATAATGATTCCCTAGCTATGTCACCTAGTGGATGGACAAAGAAAACACATACTAGTTTCCTACAGAATACTAGAGGATAGCATGCCAGAGACCCTTGAAAGAAAATGAAAGCACCTGATGCATAATATCATACTGGTGCTTTCTAAACAGGAAAAGTGAATCTGCTAATTTTCATGATTTTTTAAACATTTGCTGTAGCATACTATACAGCTTTTCTTAAATATTTTGTGTACAAATCATAGGTGTACAACTTGAAGAGTTTTCACAACTATAACAATCCCATGCACCAAGTTCAAGAAACAACCATGCCAGAACCCCAGAAGATCCCTCCTTACCTTCCTCCAGTTTAACCGCCATCTTGAATTTTAACACCATAAATTAGTTTTGCCAGTTTTTGAACTTTTCATAAGTGGAATATTATGGCAAGTACACTCTATGTTTGACTTCTTTTGGCTCATCATTTAAATGTTTTGGAGACTCAGTTGTACCATAACACAGATCTGTAGTTCCTCTATTGTCATTCTGTTTAGCATTCCAATGTATGAATATACTATAATTTATCTGTTTTATTGATGGACATTTTGGACTGTTTCCAGATTGGGGCTGTTTTGAAGAGTGCAGCGATGAACTTTCCTGCAACATGTCTTCTATATGTGTTTCTATTAGGTATAGATCCAGATACATTCAGGATCACAAGGTATACCCTATTCAGCTGCAGTGGCTGTTGCCAGTTTTCCAAAGTGATTTTTTGGTTTACATTCCCACCAGCACTACTCATAGATTTTTAAATGCCACATTGAATAGAATGGGCTGTGGAAGGAACAGAAGGAAGATGGAAGGAAGAGGATGCCTGGTGGAAGAGAAGAAATAATTATTTACTGAGCGAGACACTGTGTTGAGTGATCTACACTTACGTCCCATTTAATTCTTATAGAAATCCTTTGAGGTAGAAACTAGTATAAGCCCCATTTTACAAATGAAGAAACAGAGGCTGAAGAAGTTGTGTGACTGGCTCAGAGTTACACAACTAGTGAATGACAAGATATTTGAACCCAAACTATGTGATGCTAAATATTAGGTTGGCCAAAATTTTCATTTGGGATTTGCCATAAGATAGTGCCAAAAAACAGAACGAACTTTTTGGCCAACCCAATACTATGTTCTCCAACCACCTTACTATGAGAACATGAAGACAAGATGCTAGAAAATCTTTTGTTTGTGGAATTCCTGCTGCATAGGGCTTGGTACTCCACTAGCAGTAATGGTGATGTGGAATAATTAGGCATTATTTGACCCTCTGTAGGAGACAGGAAGAATAAAACAAAAGCAGGCCCTGGCAAGGGCTGCAAAAGAAATTTATAATTACTGATAAACTGGATAAGGCATGAGATTCTTGGAACAAGTCCAGAGGGAACAGTTCATAATCTTGAAAACAAGATATGATCCTGGGGTCGGACTGGCATCTCAGAGTCACATGTTTTATGTATCTGGTGGAAAATCTATAGATAAGAATATTAGTCTTAGTTACTGATTTGTTATTGATTACTGCTTCCTAATTACTCAATGGTTAATGATCATTTTGTTCTTTGGCCCTGAAGGCCACATGAGTTATAGCTTAACTCCCTGCTTATTCTTTCATTCACGCCTGAAAGTATAATAAAGCTGGCTTGGATTCAGTTTTGACACCTTCAACTTGGAGCAGTGTTGGTCCCCTGATCCTCGCTTTTCTCTGAATTCTTGTGTCTCATTTCTCATTCTTTCGCCGTATCGCGCTTTCGGAAACCCTGCTTGTCGAGCTGGTCTTGACAAGTGTCACCCAAACCGGGATCCGAAAGTGAATCCAGCTTCCGAGGCTAGCTCCTAACGGCAGAAAACGCAGGGAAATCCGGCCAACTCAGAGGACGAGGAATGTACTTGGTAAGTACACCCCTGCAGATTTGTCAATCAGGGTAACAATGGGGCAAAATCCTTCTAAGCATAGTGACTATATGCAAGAGTTAAAAACTTTATAAAAAAGTTCGGGGGTTGAGATTTCTCATTCCTCTTTTAAGAATTGTTTTCTGCCGTTGAAAAATATTGCTACTGGCTAGATCCAGATAAAGGGACTTTGAGGCATGAGGAATGGCAAGAAGTTATGCGTTGCCTGCGCCGTGCCTACAAACGTGGCGAAAAGATTCCTTTGTCTGTATGATCAGTAGGGAATCTTATTAGTACAGCTTTTGGACCTCTGCAATCCGAAACCTCAGATTCAGGGGATTCTGTAGAACAAATACAAGAACAAATGGAGGAAATGAATTTATATGATAACATAGGTGATGAGGAAGAGAAATAATCCATAAAAATGAAAAATAAGAGCCAAAAGAATGATAGAAGAACAGATCTTTCTCTCTGGACCAACTGCACCTTTGGTTGAGCCTCCTCCTTTCAATCCTGAAACCCCTTGGGATGATGGATTTGCTTTTAAACCACAGATAACTGTGCCTAATAAAATGACACCTTTACAAAAGGGAGTTCGTATGGCACAATTGCAGGGGGATGAAGACGTTTTAGTTCTCCCTGTGACTGTAACTCAAATCCCACCAGATCCTCAATTCTCACAAGGAGGAATGCATTATGATTATAATGCCATACCATTTAAAACCATAAAAGAGATAAAACAGGCATGTACCCAATATGGAACTAATTCTCCTTATACCATGGGACTAATTCAGGGACTTTCACAACCTGAATGGTTAATTCTTTATGATTGGGAAATGATAGCCAGAACTTGCCTATCCACCTCAGAATTTTTACAATTAGGACCTGGTGGCAAGATGAGGCAAATCAACAAGCTCGCAGAAATGAGACAGCCAACCCGCCAGTTGATATAACACTTGATCAGTTAATGGGTAGTGGGGCACATTTTGGCATTCAAGCTCAGTTACAACTTGATGATCAATTACTCGCTCAAGTGAGAATGATATGTTTAAAAGCCTGGGAGAGAATAAATCCACCTGGACAAGCCTCGATTTCATTTACCCAAATTAAACAATCCAATGGGGAACCTTATGTAGATTTTATTGTCAGGCTACGTCAAAATTTAAATAAAACAGTCTCACAACCTGCTTTGAGAGATATACTGATGCAAGTTCTTGCTTTGGATGGTGCTAACTCATAATGTAAAAAGATGATTCAGTCTCTCAAAGCACAGAGTGCCCCTCTAGAAGAATATCTTAAAGTTTGCCAGGATATTGGGTCAGAAGCATATAAAATGCAACTTCTGGCTCAAGCATTGTCTAAGGCTAATAAAAACACAGATATGAGATGTCACCAATGTAGAAAATTAGGACACATTAAAATAGACTGTAAAGGAAGATGAAGGTAGTCAGTGATAAATTATACTATTGGCTTTGATGCCACTCCTATTTGTATTGGCTTTGGAAGTATATGTCTTAAAACAGGATATCAGAAGTGGCTGTCAGTTGTCAAAGAATCAAATGAGGATAAGACTTCCCTCTTTCTGTTAACTGCCCTTACTTTTTTAGAAAAAAGGAAACTTCCAGCATGATGAATCCACCTGACCTTCCTGATTGTGTTGCTGAAATTAGCCATGGTATTGAAAATTGTTTAAGATGGAAATTATGTAAGTGATCAAAAGGTCACTTATTAAATGTTGCAGAAGGCTCCATTATCGACTGGGAACCCCGAGGAACCCCTAAACTTATAGAATCTAAAGTGTCTTCCCCATGGGTATATAATGAAAAGACAATTAGTATATATAGTAGTCAACCCTTCATATGATGTGGGGGTGGGATTAGCTCCCCCGTGCCTCGTCTAGATCATTATCCTATTCATGATGAATTATGGAAAATACCCACGGCATTAAAAGAACTAATTACTTGGAAGGGACGATATACTAAATATATTTTAAATGACCCAAAAGCTACCTTTAATTTTACAAAAAACTCTACCCACACTATTCAGACTTGTATAAGAATTCCTTTTGTTTTTATGATTGGACCAGCAAAATATGATCCCAATTTGGGATTAGTAACATGTATTAACTATTCATTTTATAAATGTATACATAATACCATTCCTTTTGATGAAAGTTGGCAGAGTATTTATGTTCTTAAAACCAGAACTGGCATATGGGTTCCAGTTGGTTTACAATGACCTTGGCAAGAAAGCCCTACATTATATGTTATTGAACAAATCTTGAAAAATCTTAAACGTGTTAAACATTTTCTGGGATTACTAATTGCTGCCACCTTAGGCATTATTGCTATTACCACTACAGCAGCCATAGCTGAAATGGTTCTTCATAAATCTGTACAAACAGTTCATTTTGTACAAGAATGGCATAAAAATGCGGAGGTCCTTTGGACGACTCAACAAAAAATTGATGGAAAGTTGGCCTCCCAAGTGGCCGACCTTCAACAATCTGTGATTTTATTAGGAGTTCAATTAGTCAGTTTACAAAAACAGGTGAGACTAAGATGTGATTGGAACTACACTTCCTTTTGTGTAATGGCTTTGATGACCCAGAGGGATGGCATGGGGAGGGAGGTGGGAGGGGGGTTCAGGATGGGGAACACGTGTACACCCGTGGTGGATTCATGTCAATGTATGGCAAAACCAATGCAATAATATTTGGCAAATCTAATACAGTTATGTAAAGTTTAAAAATAAAATAAAATTAAAAAAAAAATAAAATTCATTTAATACTTAAAAAAAAAAATTAAAAAAAAAATAAAATAAAATTAAATAAAAAAAAAACCAAATACAATAAGACACAATTCAATTGGGATAGAGTTAAACAACACCTATTGAACCAAAGTAATATTTCTGTAGATATTCAAGATCTACAACAAGATATATTAAAAGCTTTTAATAAACATCTTGATGTAATTTCTGGATCAGATTTTCTTGATACTGTTGCTGATAATCTTTCTTCTCTTAATCCCTTAAAATAGATCAAGACATTTGGATATGGAATTGCTCTGGTTATGGGAGTGCTATTAATTATGTGTTTGTGTTTCTGTATAGTCTGGAGAAGAACGATCAAGAGACAATGAAGCCAACAACAGCAACTAGCATTTCTCATCATTTCTCATCACATGCAAAATCAAAAAGGGGGAGATGTAGGAGACAGGAAGAATAAAAGAAAAGCAGGCCCCAGAAAGGACCGCAAAAGAAATTTATAATTACTGATAAACTGGATGCTATAAGGCATGAGACTCTTGGAACAAATCCAGAGGGAACAGTTCATAATTTTGAAAACAAGATATGATCCTGGGGTCAGACTGGCATCTCAGAGTCACATGTTTTATGTATCTGGTGGAAAATCTATAGATAAGAATATTAGTCTTAGTTACTGATTTGTTATTGATTACTGCTTCCTAATTACTCAATGGTTAATGATCATTTTGTTCTTTGGCCCTGAAGGCCACATGAGTTATAGCTTAACTCCCTGCTTATTCTTTCATTCATGGCTGAAAGTATAATAAAGCTGGCTTGGATTCAGTTTTGGCACCTTCACCTTGAAGAGGTGTTGGTTCCCTGATCCTCGCTTTTCTCTGAATTCTTATGTCTCATTTTTCATTCTCTCATCGTATCACACTTTCAGAAACCCTGCTTGTAGAGCTGGTCTCGACAACCCTCCATATCCAGTAGAATAGTACACATAGGTGAAACTTTGTATAATTTCATCTTCAGTGAGATAGAATAAGCTTACCTGTATTCCCTCCTTGAAGGAGAAGTCACAACTGAGACAACATCTGTGCTTCCTACCTAGTGGAGTCTCACATTGTCAATTTGTAAGGGTCATCATTGAGAGATTCAGATTCAACTGACTCACAGTGAGGATGATTAATACTGGGTTCAGGGTGAGGGCTGGATTTCAGTAGTGAGAACTTTGAAACAAAGAGAGACACACATTTTTTTCTAAGGTACAACAAACAGATAGGATTTAAAACATCTAAAACACTTAGGTGCGCACTAACCATCGTATACAATGCAATTTTTCTTTAAAATATAATTTACCAAAGCACTTGAACCATACTGGACAATGGATCTAACATGGATTTAAAAAAATAAAATGAGAATGTTGTCTCCCAGGACAGAGAGTATTTTTCTTCAGTATGCCAATATTCATTTTTTCTATAACCCTGAAAATTTGGTTCTGTACCCACCAGAGGTACTCTTTAAATTGTTAGAAATAATAAACACATTAATTTGACCTAGTTATCTGATACTATTATAATGATGCTTTAGAGGAGAGAAATATTTAGTCTTCACTCTTGATAATGGCACCCCACTCCAGCACTCTTGCCTGGAAAATCCCACGGATGGAGGAGCCTAGTAGGCTGCAGTCCATGGAGTCGCTAAGAGTTGGACACGACTGAGCGACTTCACTTTCACTTTTCACTTTCATGCATTGGAGAAGGACATGGCAACCCACTCCAGTGTTCTTGCCTGGAGAATCCCAGGGACAGAGGGGTCTGGTAGGAGGCCGTCTATGGGGTCGCACAGAGTTGGACACGACTGAAGCGACTTAGCAACTTAGCAGCTTGATACCCTGGTACCTCTCCTTTCAAAAGCATTGCTGTAAAGCATGCTTACTGCTAGTTTGCATTTACAGTAATAAACTGTATCAAAACTATGTGCTGCAGCACTTAAATACTGAGTCGTTTAGAAATCCAGGTGTCTAATCTCTTGCTTTCCCTCCTACGGAAATCATTCACTTCACATGAACCATAGAATAATTGATCTTGTGAACTTCTTAAATAAAAGCAAGCATTAAAAAAATCATTTCTGTATGAAACCTAACTGAAATTCACCTACTAGGGGCCTTTAAGAAGATGAAATCAACTAAAGAATAGTTATGTTAATACTATCTATGTTGATGTATCTAGGATTTCTCAATATTTCTGAGAAATATTTCTCAATATTCAAGAATTCTTAATCTCTTATTCTCATTAAGAAAGATCAAATTGGGAGATGCCATTACTACATATTCCAGAGAACTGGAAAAAGAAGGGCCATGAACAAAACTGATCATGTGTATAAAGTATAGGATTTATTTTTTCTTGCTTGGCCGAAATCCTTTAATGTAAAAGTGATGTGCAGTAGAATGTTGAATATGTAAACAAAATAATGCAATTCATTCTTCCTTCATCAGGCACAGCAGTGCTCTAGCTTTGTTTGCTAAAACTGACATCTGGAGGGCTATCTGAGGCCTCCTTCATCTATGCACTTTTGTTTATTGCTGAATCTCATGACAACTGATTTGTTTGTGTTTTTATACAGTCCAGCTCCATAATCAGTACTCTTACAGTTATTAACATCAGTGGGGTGCAGCAACTAGTCACTGGTGGTCAGGATTTCAGGCTGCCCATGATCCTGTGTTATTGGGATACTATTGTTTTCAGGCTTAGGAGTGGTGATACACCTGTCTTGTAATTACACAACACCAGCTAATGCCTCAGTGTGGGTTATTGACTGACTCATTTGTTTAGATCTTAGGTGTCAAACTGAAATAAGTCAAGCAAAGAAAGACAAATATGACATAATATCACTTATATGTGGAATTTAAAACAAAAACAAACAAAACAAGCTCATGAATACAGAGAAGAAATTGATGGTTTCCAGGGGCATGGGTTGGGAAAGGTGGGCAAAATAGGTGGTCAAAAGTTATAAACGTTCAGCTATAACATGACATCACAAGAAAGAAAATTGCCAGGTGACAGATGTTAGCTACACTTATTGTGGTGATCATTTTGCAAAAAATACAAATATGGATCATTATGTTGTACACCTGAAACTAATATAATGTTTGTTGATTATACTTCAATTCTTAAAAAGTAAAGGACACATGAGGAAAAAGGAAAACAGTGACTCAGGTATATCCCATAGTTCTGGGGTCACTTTTAGGTATTAAAAGTTCAACCTAGTCCAACCCATTTTAAAATTTCAATTCATTATCTATTTACTTTTCATTTTCTTTCTTCCTCTAGTAATAGCCAGACTTCAGCTCAAGAGACTTGGAGTGGTGAGGAAAGACTACTGGCTCTTTTATTTTTTTCTTCTCTTTTTAGATTCCCTTTCTCAGATGGGAAGTACTCCTGATAAAATACATGTTCAGTTGTCACTGCTTCCCTGACTATGAATGACCAGTCATCAGTGACCTGTGCAAGGCACATATTCAAATTATGGGTGCATGTGAAGTCATCTAGAACCATGTGGCCATGTGACTGATCTTTGCCCTAGTCTGTGACATCCAGTTGCAACCCCTGCCAAGCTCAGTAGTACACCCCAGAGCCTCTGGCTGTTGGGAACACCTTCATCAGCAGGCTGTCTTCTTGGATAGCATCCTAGCAAGATGACTCAACACTGGCTATCTTTGATGGCATCCATTTGACCAATGGGAAACCCATACACAATTTTTATGCCACACTGGAAGTTCAGGCTGTTCCGCTGACAAATCTTCTCTTTGCCCTGCCATCTCTCTTCTATTATTTTCTCCTGTTGCTCAGAGTCATAAGGGACAGACCAGATGGTCTACTAGATAAGCAGAGGTGAAAACAAAAAATGACATGCCAGCATCCTCCTCCTTTTACCGAGTCTTGCAGTTTCTGGCAAGCAGTTATCTTGGAGTCCTTTCCACCTTCATTTGGTAATGGAGTACCCATCCTCTTCCCCTTTAAGAAGAAAGAGCACTTACTGTGATAATAATTTTGCAATATATACAAATATTAAGTGTTTGTGTTGCACATCTGAAACTAACATAATGCTATATTTCAATTATATCTCAAAAATAAAATTTAAAAAGAGGAAAATAAACACTCCACATGTATGAAGTGAAGTGAAGTTAAAGTCACTCAGTCATGTCTGACTTTTTGCAACTCCATGGACTCCATGGAATTCTCCAAGCCAGAATACTGGAGTGGGTAGCCATTCCCTTCTCAAGGGGATCTTCCCAACCCAGGGATCAAACCCAGGTTTCCCACATTGCAGGCAGATTCTTTACCAGCTGAGCCACAAGAGAAGCCCCTCCACATGTATAACTTTTTACATATAACTTCACTTATCATCTTACCAATAACACTATGAAATAGGTAGCAAATGTATCATTGACCCATTGTACAAAAGAATCAAAAACACAAAGAAGTATATGATTGTCCCAAAATGTGTTTTCAAAGACCCCCTGTGTGAGTGGCAGAGCCAGGAATGAACTCTGGTTCCCTGCTTCCCAGGCTTTTGCTCTTCGCTGGAGCCCCACTCTAAGCCTCACTGCAGGCACTCTGCTTTATCCTTGCAACTAAACTGACATGAAGATCTTTGGGACTTAACTAATGACATCTCCTTGGGCACGTTGTTGCAAGACAGAGAGGCCTTATTCACAGTCCCATTGCAATATATTAAAGCAATGTTCTGGTAAAGGAAGGGCCATTTTGTATATATACATTGCTAGGTGCTTTGGGGAAGCTGTGGTAGGGTGTCTTTCTTAGGAGAATGTTAGAGTTCAAGAAGACAATGAACAATCATGTGCTAAATGATCTAAGTACTTGGATAACTGGGTTAGCCAGGGAGAGTGTCACAGGAGATGTAGGATAAGCCTTGACTGAAAAGCTTAGGGTTTATGGGACAAGATAACTAATCAGGCAGCAATGAGCATAAAGCAGCATAATACAGGTCATACTAAAACAAACAGTTTTGTGTGGGGGAGGGGGAGTAGATGAAATGTTTGGCTCAAAGCAGTGGGATTACCATACTACAAGGTTCAAGAAGAAGAGACCCCTTGTCTTGTTCACCACTGGATCCCTGGTGCCTTGAAGAAGGCTTGGCAAATAGCAGGCTCAATAAATATTTGTTGCTTGCTGAGCCTAAGAATAGAGATGCTTGCATCTGGGTTCCACCTTGTAGGTAAGAGGGAGCCTTTGGAGTTATCATCAGGAATAGAATCACTTGAGCATGTCACAAAGTGTCTCTAGAAATATTTCAAATTTTATTTTGTATCCAGGCTTCATCCTACATCCTTATCCTATCTAAGGAAATCTCAAAGCAGGTAAGGGCAAGCAGGTAAGGGCAAAAACAGCAGCCCCAGTCTGTGAAATGAGGCTGAGGAATGGTCAAAGTAGCATTCACTTTTCTTTATTTGGCTGACGTTAGAATCAAATTTATAGTAATATTTGTATAATTTCTTGTGGTTTGAAAAATCTAGATTTACATTTATTTGCACACTTAATAAGACTGTAAATTGGTATAAATTTCCAGAAGGCAGTTTGGCAACCTGTATCAAAAATTTAAAAAATGTTCATGCCTTTTGACCTGGTACTTCTTACTGCTAGAAATGTACTCTAAGAAAACAAAGATATGAACAAAAATTTAGCATAATCAAGAAAAACTAGTAACACACTGAATAAACATTTTGTGAATATTTCAGTTAATTTTATATTATTCAACCAAGAAAATTCCTGTTGTAGAATAATTACATACAAAAAAAAAAAACATGTACCCAAATAGACTGGAAAGTCTGGAAGAAATTATGCTAAAATATTAGGGATGGGGCCTCTCCAGGTGATGAGATAATAGTTTATATTTCCAATTACCATGTGTATTTTTTATAATCAAAGAAAAACTATACTTTCTGAATTTGTTTTTAAAAATCTATCTTCTCATCCTTTCTGCAGAGGCAAAAAAAAAGAAACGGGACAGAGAAATGGAAGTGACAATAAATTTAATGTAATTGAGGAACATATCATAGGTATTTATGAACTATGCCTAGGTACTCTAAGCCCATTCTTGGAGTAATCCTGCAAATTACTTCTTATCTTAACATTCTTGCCCCATATGACTATCCATGAAAATGACAACAGAACAACAACAAAAATGGAGTTTAATCTTGATGGTTCTCTGCTTTCTGGTGTCCCAAGGAGGAAAAAGTGATATATATAGCTCTAAGCCTAGGATTCTCTTTGAATTCTAGTATAAACCTCTATTCTTCTGCTTCTTGCCCTTAAAGCTGGTATAAAATTTAAACAGAAAATGAAGGAAATGGACTCTAGCAGCTTTGACAGTGTTTACTCTACTTCCTCCTAACTTTGCAGTAATTGGGAGTATTAAGAAATATGACTACTAACCTCAAACAGGCAGTTCCCTGCTAGCTAACTTTCTGCTGACATCATCCAAGGTAATGCCAGGGTAGCAGATATGAGGGGAGGGTGGTTCTTTTTTTTTTTTTTTTTTTTTTTTTTAACTCTGTGCGCTATGGCCCATCAGCTTTCCTCTTTCTTTCTCTCTTGTCTCCTTCCTCTGCCCCATGTCCACTACTCACACATGCTCAGTGAACCAGTTGGAGTGAAAACACTACTGACAGACCATGGCAGTTTCAAATTATAAACCATTCACAGACTAGGTAAATTGCAGGTACACAGGTTTATTATTTAAATTAGCTCAACACTGCTTGCTTGTTAATTAGGCTCTTAAAGACGCTGTTGCTCTAGATTTTTCTCCAAAGTGGAACAGCTCACTTATTTGGCCTTCTTCTTTCCTCACAGACCAGCAGTTCCACCCCCAAGGCTGAGGTAAAACAGTGCCTTCTTTAAGTACTCCAAAATGGCATAGCATATATTATAATAAGTGAAAAATTACCAGGATAAAATATAAGTGCACATTTCAGAAAATATACATTGAGTGTAAAAGCAATATTTGGGGGGAAGTCATGTACATATTACTGTATTTAAAATGGATAACAAATGCCTATTGTATAGCACATGGAACTCTAGTCAATGTTACATGCCAGCCTGGATGGGAGTGGGGTTTGGGGGAGAATGGATACATGTATAGGTATAGCTGTCCCTTTGCTGTTCACCTGAAACTAGCACAACATTGTTAATCAGGTATACCCCAATAAAGACAAAGAGTTTATAGTTAAATAAATAAATAAATATTTTTTAAAATCGCAAAATAAGAAAAGTATAAAGTAAAAACAAAAATCATTCATAATACCTCCACCCAGATACAATCACTGTTTTCGGGACATATATTTTGTATCTGTGTAAATGTGTTTATATGTATATATGTATGTATATATAAACAAAATAAAATCAGTTTCATGTTGCTAAAAAAAGTTTTAAACACATTTGTTTTTTTTGCCCCTAGTATTATATTTTGAGCATCTTCTTAGGTCAATGTTAAAAAAAAAATGACTTCATAGCATCTCTTTACAATGGGTATGACAATTTATTTGACCTACTGGTAATTTATAATTTTTCAAGTTTTCATTGCTACAAATAATGTTTAGATAATAATCTTTGTCTATAAACTATTAAGGATTATTTCCTCAGGATAGAAGTGTGATTTGAAATCAGAAGGAATGACTGTTTAAAGGTTTAAGACATATTTTAAAATTACCATCCAAAATTGTGCCAATTCACATTAAGTCCAGAAGTATATCAGAGAACCTTGGCAATTCTTGGAAATATTTCAGTATGGTTTGAGAATCCTGACCCAGTCCCAGATATGCAAAGTTCTTATCTAATTATTTGCATCTCAGATTTACTGCAATTTCCTACCTATAAACAGAAAGACTCTCCATTGACCTTTATGAAAAATCACTTTTTAAAATGACCACCAAGTCAAATTAGTGGGTTTGCTATCTTATACCTCTTAGTCACATTTCTCTGTGAATTTCACTTACATCCTAAATCTCACCAGAATGTAATAAAAATTATAGGACAAATATCCATGTGAAAATTTCACTGACTGATTTCAGATGACTGAACAAGCCACCAAATAAATGTAAAATGTTATTCCCTAATGTTTTGGGTAATTTTAATTAATGTCAGTCAATTTCTGTGAAAATTATATGAGAGAAGCCTTACATTTTATGAACAGTAACATGTGCCAGAAGTGTGTACTTCTCACCTTACATGAATAATCTCATTTAATTTTCACAAAACTCCTAGGTGAAGTTCTGATGAGGAAACATAGGCTTAGAGAGTATAACTAACTCTACTCCAACCACTAGAAAATAGCAGAACCACATATGAGGCCCTGGTATATTTGATAGTACAGCTAGAGCACTTGCCACTTCCCCACTTGACATTCTGAAAGGTAAACTGAAACAGAAATATCATCTCTGAAGATCAATAATTTTCATCTTTTTGCTATTTTTACATGTCTTTTACTATGTTTGATTCTATTTCCATCTAAAACCCTCCTACCATAAACTAGTACTACCCCAGGAATATTCTGAAAATGAATCAATAAGTGATTGCAGAGCCCATTAGAAGTCTAAAATACAGCCACTCAATTTAACAACACATCTATATGTGACATTGAAGCTGCTGTAAAAATGACTTAAACCCAGTGGCTCCAATTTTAATGTTGTCTATTAGTTTATATGTAGATGTACACTTTCTTATTTAACAATATTGGGAAAGAATATTTATCCTCAGATACCTTCATTGTATTCATCAGAGACAGACAGAATGAAAACAAAAATCACAGAAAACTATCCAACCTGATCACATGGACCACAGCCTTGTCTAATTCAATGAAACTATAAGCCATGCCATGTAGGGCCACCCAAGATGGATGGATCATGCTGGAGAGTTCTGACAAAACATGGTCCACTGGAGAAGGGAAAGGCAAACCACTTCAGTATTCTTGCCTTGAGAACCCCATTAACAATATGAAAAGGCAAAAGGATATGACACTGAAAGATGAACTCCTCAGGTCAGTAGGTGCCCAATATGCTACTGGAGAAGAGTGGAGAAATAACTCCAGAAAGAATGAAGAGATGGAGCCAAAGTGAAAACAACACCCAGTTGTGAATGTGACTAGTGATGGCAGTAAAATGCTGTCAAGAGCGATACCACATAGGAACCTGGAATGTTAGGTCTATGAATCAAGGTAAACTGGAAGTGGTCAAACAGTAGATGGCAAGAGTGAACATTGACATTTTAGGAGTCAGTGAAGTAAAAGGAACTGGAATGGGTAAATTTAACTCAGATGACCATTATATCTACTACTGTGGGCAAGAATCCCTTAGAAGAAATGGAGTAGTTCTTATAGTCAAAAAAGAGTGAAAAATGCAGTACTTGGGTGCAATCTCAAAAATGACAGAATGGCCTCTATCCATTTCCAAGGAAACAATTCAATATCACAGTAATTCAAGTCTATGCCCTGACCAGTAACGCTGAAGAAGCTGAAGTTGAATGGTTCTATAAAGATCTACATGACCTTCTGGAACTAACACCAAAAAAGATGTCCTTTTCATCATAGGGGACTGGAATGAAAAAGTAGGAAGTCAGATACCTGGAGTAACAGGTAAGTTTGGCCTTGGAGTACAAAATGAAGTGGGCAAAAGCTAACAGTTTTGCCAAGAGAACGCAAACACACTCTTCCAACACCACCAGAGACTCTACATTTGGACATCACCAGATGGTCAGTACTGAAATCAGATTGATTATATTATCTGCAGCTGAAGATGGAAAACCTCTATACAGTCAGCAAAAACAAGACTGGGAGCTGACTGCGCCTCAGATCACGAACTTCTAATTGCCAAATTCAGACTTAAATTGAAGAAAGTATGGAAAATCACTAGACCATTCAGGTATGACCTAAGTCAAATCACTTATTAGTATACAGTGGAAATGACAGTTTCAAAGGATTAGATCTGATAGACAGTGTGCCTGAAGAACTATGGATGGAGATTCATGACATTGTACAGGAGGCAGTGATCAAGACCATCCCCAAGAAAAAGAAATGCATAAAGGCAAAATGTTTGTCTAAGGAGGCCTTAAATATAGGTGAGAAAAGAATAGAAGTTAAAGGCAAAGGAAAAAAGGAAAGATATACCCATCTGAATGCAGAGTTCCAAAGAATAGCCAGGAGAGATAAGAAAGCCTTCCTTAGTGATCAGTGCAAAGAAATAGAGGAAAACAATAGAATGGGAAAGACTAGAGATCTCTTCAAGAAAATTAGAGATACCAAGGGAACATTTCATGCAAAGATGGGCACAATAAAGGATAGAAACAGTATGGACATAACAGAAGCAGAAGATATGAAGAAGAGGTGGCAAGAATACACAGAAGAACTGTACAAAAAAGATCTTCACGACCCAGATAACCATGATAGTGTGACCACTCACCTACAGCCAGACATCCTGGAGTCCAAAGTCAAGTGGGCTTAGGAAGCATCACTACAAACAAAGCTAGTGGAGGTGATGGAATTCCAGCTGAGCTATTTCAAGTCCTAAAAGATTATGCTGTTAAAGGGCTGACTCAATATGCCAGCAAATTTGTAAAACTCAACAGTGGCCACAGGACTGGAAAAGGTCAGTTTTCATTCCCATCCCAAAGAAAAGCAATGTCAAAGAATGTTCAAACTACTGCACAATAGCGCTCATCTCACATGCTAGCAAAGGAATGCTCAAAATTCTCCTAGTGAGGCTTCAACAGTATGTGAACTGTGAACTTCCAGATGTTCAAGCTGGATTTAGAAAAGGCAGAGGAACCAGAAATCAAATTGCCAACATCTGTTGTATCATAGAAAAAGCAAGAGAGTTCCAGAAAAACATCTAGTTCTGCTTTATTGACTACACCAAAGCTTTTGACTGTGTGGATCACAACAAGCTGTGGAAAATTCTGAAAGAGATGGGAATACCAGACCACCTGACCTGCCTCCTGAGAAATCTGTATGCAGGTCAGGAAGCAACAGTTAGAACCAGATATGCAACAACAGACTGGTTCCAAATTGGGAAAGGAGTATGTCAAGGCAGTTTATTGTTACCCTGCTTATTTAACTTCTATGCAGCATACATCATGTGAAATTCCAGGCTGGATGAAGCACAAACTGGAATCAAAATTGCTGGGAGAAATATCAATAACCTTAGATATGCAGATGACACCACCCTTATGGCAGAAAGTGAAGAAGAGCTAAAGAGCCTCTTGATGAAAGTGAAAGAGGAGAGTGAAAAAGTTGGCTTAAAACTCAGCATTCAGAAAACTAAGATCATGGCTTCCGGTCTCATCTCTTCATGGGAATTAGATGGGGAAACAGTGACAGACTTTTTCTTGGGCTCCAAAATCACTGAAGATGGTGACTGCAGCCATGAAATTTAAAAAATGCTTGCTCCTTGGAAGAAAAGTTATGACCAACCTAGAGAGCATATTAAAAAGCAGAGACATTACTTTGTTGACAAAGGTCCTTCTAGTCGAAGCTATGGTTTTTCCAGTAGTCATGTATGGATATGAGAGTTGGGCCACAAAGAAAGCTGAGCAACAAAGAATTGATGCTTTTGAACTGTGGTTTTGGAGAAGTCTCTTGAAAGTCCCTTGGACTACAAGGAGATCAAACCAGTCAATCCTGAAGGAAATCAATCCTGAATATTCATTGGAAGGACTGATGCTGAAGCTGAAATTTGAATACTTTGGCCACCTGATGTGAAGAACTGAGTCATTGGAAAAGACCCTGATGCTGGGAAAGATTGAAGGCAGGAGGAAAAGGGGACAACAAAGGATAAGATGGTTGGATGGCATTACCGACTCGATGGACATGAGTATGAGCATGCTCCGGGAGTTGATGATGGACAGGGGGCCTGGCATGCTGCAGTACCTGGGGTCACAAAGTGTTGGACATGACTGAGTGACTGAACTGTACTAACCTTCATTGTAACTCTTGCTGACATCTACAAAATGCCACACAAATATCTGAGGGCAGAATTTGACTATCTTTACATCAATATATAAGTTACTAAATATGAGGTCAGGACTAATCTAATGTATGAATCAACATCTTTCAGAGCATCTTGCTCCCTCCTCTTCCCTTAAAAGGAGTGGCTTGCTTTTCAAGTGTCTATTTCTAGTTCCTTTCAATAAGTTATTAAACACTTGTATGAGAATCCTATAAACATTTGGGAAACAATATCTGAGACAATTCTTTTTGTCCACAGGAGCCATCTTGAGTACATTAAAACTGTTGGAATTTACAAGATAGCACCTAGTTACAGCACTGGTATTGTCCTAGATAAACTCATCCAACAAGCCTTGTAAGGCAATTTATGATTATCCTCCCAGTAAGTGTTTCTCAGACTCAACATTCCTGACATTTTGTGCCAGATGTTTCTCTTTTGTTTGGAGGGATTCCTGTATTCATAGGATGTTCAGTGGCATGCGTGCATGTTAAGTCACTTCAGTCATCTCCAACTCTTTGCACTGGCCTCTATCCAGTAGGTGCCAGAAGCAATGCCTTCCCCGCAAGTTGTGATCATCAAAAATGTCTCCAGACACTGATTAGTGTGCCTGAGGGTGGAAGATCAGTTCAGTTCAGTCCCTCAGTCATGTCCGACTCTTTGTGACCCCATGAATCACAGCACGCCAGGTCTCCCTGTCCATCACCATCTCCCAGAGTTCACTCAAACTCACGTCCATCGAGTCTGTAATGCCATCCAACCATCTCATCCTCTGTCGTCCCCTTCTCCTCCTGCCCCCAATCCCTCCCAGCATCAGAGTCTTTTCCAATGAGTCAACTCTTCACATGAGGTGGCCAAAGTACTGGAGTTTCAGCTTTAGCATCATTCCTTCCAAAGAATACCCAGGGCTGATCTCCTCTAGAATGGACTGGTTGGATCTCCTTGCAGTCCAAGGGACTCTCAAGAGTCTTCTCCAACACCACAGGTCAAAAGCATCAATTCTTCGGCACTCAGCCTTCTTCACAGTCCAACTCTCGCATCCATACATGACCACTGGAAAAACCATAACCTTGACTAAATGGACCTTTGTTGGCAAAGTAATGTCTCTGCTTTTCAATATGCTATCTAGTTTGGTCATAACTTTTCTTCCAAGGAATAAGCGTCTTTTAATTTCATGGCTGTAGCACCATATGCAGTGATTTTGGAGCCCCCAAAAATAAAGTCTGATACTGTTTCTACTGTTTCCCCATATATCTCCCATGAAGTGATGGGACCAGATGCCATGATCTTCATTTGCTGAATGTTGAGCTTTATGCCAACTTTTTCACTCTCCTCTTTACTTTCATCAAGAGGCTTTTGAGTTCCTCTTCACTTTCTGCCATAAGGGTGGTGTCATCTGCATATCTGAGGTTATTGATATTTCTCTCGGCAATCTTGATTCCAGCTTGTGCTTCTTCCAGCCCAGTGTTTCTCATGATGTACTCTGCACATAAGTTAAATAAGCAGGGTGACAATATACAGCGTTGGCGTACTCCTTTTCCCATTTGGAACCAGTCTGTTGTTCAGTGTCCAGTTCTAACTGTTGTTCAGGGTGAAAGATAGTAGACAAAATCTTGCCAGTTGAAAACCACTGCTCTCACTACAGTGTCCCCAACTTCTTTGTAGCAAGGTGTTATTTCTGATTTCCACTCAAAGCTTGAGATTAAGGTAAAGAAGAAAGAAATGTCTATAGAGAGGAAAATGCTTGAGTTGGGCAAAGATGGTCAAGAGGTAGGGTATATCTGTAAGGACATAAAATATTAACCTCTTCCCTTCCCTACTTCCCATACTTCCCTCTTTCTTATTTTAAAGAAGAATCAAGAAAGGTATATTTGCACTATTAGATAGCACATATATTTGGGAACTATACTGGAATGGTTAAGAATGTGATCGCTTTAATAGTATGAATCTTTATGAAAATCCTAGCTCTGCCACTTCCAAGCTGAATAACTTTGGACAAGTTTCTTAAGCATCCTATGTCTCAGTGTCTTCATTTGTAAAATGGGGATAATAATATAGTACGTTTTCCACCAGACTGTTGTGATTCTATAATAGAAGGCAAATAAACTGCTATTAGGGAAAAACAAGGAAAACACCCCAAAAGGTAACTCCTTTTATGTAAGCAGCATAAAAAGGTTCTTGGAAAGTTGTTTAGGGGAATTCCTTGGGGGTCCAGTGGCTGACTCTGTGCTTCCACTACAGGCAGCAAGGGTTCGATCTCTGGTCAGGGAAATAAGATCCCGCATACCAAGGCCCTTCCCTCAACAAAAAGAAAGAAAGTTGTTTGAAAAGTTCTTTTTCTACCTTGATGTTTTTTGTTTTGGAAATTAAAAAAAAGTACTATATCTATTTTTAGAGCTAACATATAGAAAATTTCCTGAATAATTTCTCTGATAACCTTCTGGCTTAAATGGAATTTTAGCTTTCTTATTTTTAACAGGGAAATGATTTCTTAAATTTTTAATCCAAACCTGATAATTAAAGAATAGGCTAGAACAATGGTGGAACCACCAAAGCTGCCCAAAGGACCTGTACTTATGCACCCATTCACCCAGAACTAGAGAGCCCCAGCCACTCTGGAACCACTACAAGGATTATTAAAATCTTGTGAAGTAAGAGACAGTGCAGCAGAGGCTGGCTGGATTTTGCCTAGTAAAATCATGTTAGACCTGTTTGGTTCATCTGTGATTGACTTGGCTTGTGACAAAACATTTAACTATGAGGCTAAAACTTTGACCTCTTCTAGATGACTAAGAAAAATGCAGCAATTAAATTGAAAACATTGAAGTCCAAGCTCATGTACCCCCCCTTAAATCATAACAAATTTAATATCTAAAATCCAACTACAAAGTAGGCAGCTATGCATTTGAAGAGAAAATAAAGAAGAAAATTGATTTCAATATGCATAGAGATTTGCTAGTCAAAAGTTGTGTCATAAATACCTCCTATATTTTTCATCCCCTACCTTAGGTATCAAGTTTAAGATCCCTTAAGAGCCATGGAAATAATGTGAAAAATGTTCTGTTCTTGTCACCCTCCCTAAATCTCCTTTACGTTTTAGCATCAATATTAACTCAACCAACTACCTCAGTGCTTCGAGAAGTGTTTACTGGCAGAGAGGAGATCTACACTGAGCCTTTGACAACTGCCTCTTGCACAGACCTTGAAACACAGAAGTTTCTTCTGTTGATGTCATAAAGAGAACCTGAGTTATTTCTCTAGCATTTGCGTCTCTTGTCAGCCTGATTCAAATCTGTTCAACTTCCAGACATAGTATGCTGCTAAGTCGCTTCAGTCGTGTCCGACTCTGTGCGACCCCATAGACGGCAGCCCACCAGGCTCCTCTGTCCCTGGGATTCTCCAGGCAAGAACACTGGAATGGGTTGCCATTTCCTTCTCCAATGCACGAAAGTGAAAAGAAAAAAGTGAAGTCGCTCAATTATGTCCGACTCTTAGCGACCCCATGGACTGCAGCCCACCAGGCTCCTCCGTCCATGGGATTTTCCAGGCAAGAGTACTGGAGTGGGGTGCCATACATAGTATAGACAGTATAAAAACTCAAGGTTTGGACTATACCTTCACAATGTCCCTGTATTTCTTTCTACATCACTCCCACACCCAATAAAGAAAAGTAAGCAGAAAATCAAAACCATCAATAATCCTATCAATCAAAATGTAACATTTTGGTAATAAATAATTTAAAACTTTTTCTATGGAGATAATGTATTTAAAAAAAAAGGATCATTTGATGTTTTCTTTTAACAAGTATTTTTCCTTATATATTATTAATATATATATACATATATATTATATATTTTGAAGAACAACATGCATGCATGTATGCTAAGTTGCTTCAGTTGTGTCCAACTCTGATCCTTAAGAACAATATACTTATAGACAAATACACAAACTGTAAGTATACAGTTGCCTGATTTTTCACAAAATGAACATGACCATGTAATCATCACCCAGGTAAAGAAATAAAATATTACTGGCTTCCCAGTGCCACACCACCCATGCCAAAAGTAAAACACTATCCTGTCTTCTTTCATGGTTCACTACTTTTATGTTTCTGAAATTTTTATAAGTGTAATTATAGACTATTTACTTGTTTTCGTATCTGGCTTCCTTCAGGCTGTATTAGAAGATTCATCCAAATGGTTGCATGTGGCAATAATCACCCTTATTATTGTACAGAAGTCCATTGTGTGAGTATACAACGTTATTTATTCATTCCATACTTGATGAACATTTGGAATGTTTCCAATTCTTGGTTCTTATGAATAATGCTGCTTCTGAGTATTCTTGTACATATATTTGGTGTATTTACGTTCACGTTTCTCTTAACACACTTAAAAATACAATTGCTGAGTCATAGGATATATATTAGCCATGTTCCAAAGTTGTTGTGTAAGTTTACACTCCCACCAGCAGTTCATGGAATCCTAGTCATTTCACATCCTCACCAAAACTTATTATATCTCTTTTCCATTTTAGCAATGCAAACAGATGCATATTTGTGTCTCACCCTGTTTTCAACTTGCAATTCTTTGATATTGATGATATTTGATGATGCTGAGTAGCTTTTCATAAATTCACTGGTTATCCTTTTTTGTGAGGTGTCTAATCAAGTATTTTACCCTTTTGTCTATTGTGCTGTCATTGTTAATGTGTAGAATTCTTTATATATTCTGGTTACACCAATTCTTTAGATATTCTGGTTACATCTCCCAATCTGTAGCTTGTTTTTTCATCCTTTTAATGATGATTTTGATTAACACCAATTTTACTGCATTTTTCGTAGTTTTTTGTGTCCTGTTTAAGAAATCTTTGCCCAAAGTCAGAAAGATATTGTCCTATTTTTACTAGAAACTTTACTGCTTTATCTTTCTCATTTAGATCGGCAGTCCATCTGGAATTGATTTGTATATGGTGATATACAGAGGTTAGAGTTCCTATTTTTTCTGTGTGTAATGAAATAAGCTATGAATCTAGCACCATTTTTTGAGGTCATCTTTCCCTGTTACACTGCAGTACCACTTTTGTCATACGTCAAGTAGCTTTATATATATGCAAATCGGTTTCTAAACTCTCTATTCTGCTCCATTCTTCTATTTATCTAATTTTGTGCCAACATCATGCTATTTTAACTCTTTTTTTAAAATTTAAATCCATTTATTTTAATTAGAGGCTAATTACTTTACAATATTGTATTGGTTTTGCCATACATCAACATGAATCCACCACAAGTGTACACATGCTCCCCATCCTGAACCCCCCTCCCACCTCCCTCCCTGTACCATCCCTCTGGGTCATCCCAGTGCACCAGTCCCAAGCATCTTGTATCCTGCATTGAACCTGGACTGGCGATTCATTTCTTATATGATATTATACCTGTTTCAATGCCATTCTCCCAGATCATCCCACCCTGTCCCTCTCCCACAGAGTCCAAAAGACTGTTCTATATATCTGTGTCTCTTTTGCTGTCTTGCATACAGGGTTATCATAGCCATCATTCTAAATTCCATATATATGCATACTACTGTATTGGTGTTTTTCTTTCTGGCTTACTTCACTCTGTATAATAGGCTCCAGTTTCATCCACCTCATTAGAACTGATTCAAATGTATTCTTTTTAATGGCTGAGTAATACTCCATTGTGTATATGTACCACAGCTTTCTTATCCATTCGTCTGCTGATGGACATCTAGGTTGTTTCCATGTCCTGGCTATTATAAACAGTGCTGTGATGAACATTGGGGTACACATGTCTCTTTCAATTCTGGTTTCCTCGGTGTGTATGCTCAGGAGTATCTTAACTCTTGTAACTTTATAATATCTTGTTATCAGGCAGTCTATGTCCTCTATCTTTATTCTTTGTCTTGATTATTCTTGGTCATTTCCATTTTCATAAAAACTTTAGAATAAGCATTTCAATTTCCACAAAAACACCTGCTGCAGTTTTTGTTAAGACTGCTACACAATTTGTAGGTCAGTTTGGAAAAATCGTTACAATAGTGTCTTACAAACTATGTGCATGACATATACCTCCATTTATTTAGGTCTTTTTAATATCTCTTGGTGACTCTTTGTAGTTTACTATGCATTGATCTGTCATAGATTTTGTTTGATTTTTCCTAGATATGTGCTATTTTATGGTATTTTAAATATTCATTTTCTATGATTGTTTCTGGCATATAAACACAGTTGTATGTCTGATCTTGTGGTATGACATTAATAATTCACTTATTAATTGCAAAGCTTGCTTACAGAGTCTTTTGGACTCTCTACATATACAATCTCATCTGTGAATATTGACAGTTTTATTTCTTTCTTTCCAGTCCTTACACCATTTTTTCCCTATTTTGTTGCATTGGCTGAGACTTTTGGTATAATGTTAAATGTGCATCTGTGTCTCATCCACAATCTTGGTGTGTACTAGGGCAAGAGCCTTTCAATATTTTATTGTTAAACATGTTTCCTGAAGGCTTTTGATATATCCTCCTTATCAGACTAAACAATTTCTCTTCTATTCCTAGTTTTCCATAAGTTTTATTATTTTTTTTAGTCTTGAATGGACTTTCTCAAATGTTGCGTGAGATAAAATATTAATTTCATCTTGATTCTGTTGCTGCTAATTACATCCATTGATTTAAAAGTGTTAAACCACTTTTGCATTTCTGAAATAAAATTAACCTATCTAGGATATGGGCTACCTTGGTGGCTTAGGGGTAAAGAATCCACCTGCAGTGCAGGAGACACAGGTTCAATCCCTGGGTATAAAAGATCCCCTGGAGAAGGAAATGGCAACCCACTCCAGTATTCTTGCCTGGGAAATGCCATGGACAGAGGAGCCTGGTGGGCTACAGTCTATGGGGTCTCAAAGAGTTGGACATGATTTAGTGACTGAACACAACAATTTGGGATATATTATCTTTTTAAATATAACACTGTATTTTATTTGGTAATGTTAGGATTTTCAATAATAAAAAAATTTATATGTTGTGACTATATGACCATGTCAATAAATATGCATCTATTTTTATCGGTTTTAATGACTGAATTTGTTCCCATATTGATGTACCATAATGAAAGTTGTTTACAAAATTTTGCCATCATAAACAGCACTGTGCTTAACACCCTTGATCATACATATGCTACTCAAAGTTTTCCAAAGTACTAAGTAGCACTGCCTTCTTGGTGCTATTTGCACTCAGCAGTAATTTTATAAGTATCAATCGTCAAGAGTTAGAACTCAGATTTCCTGCTTGCTTTCTACAGGTTTCTTGGATAGCAGAAGCTCCCTAAAGTATAATCTTGGGCTTGCTTGCCCTGGCTAAAGATTGATATCTATTCAAAGGAAAAAAGACCTGGGAAGTGAAAAATCTAAACACCTTAGTATTAAAACATGGGAATATACTTTATGACACAATTCAATATGGTCTCAGAAAAACTCAAGTAAGTAATGACAAGACCAAGGCTAAGGACCTTAGAGACACTGGATTCACATACCAATTACCAGCTATGTAATCTTAGGCAAATTAGTGCTTGCTGTAACCAGGAGTTTCTTCACCAATAAAAGAGAAATATATTAATAGTAGAGGATTGTTAAGATATTTACTTATTTATAAGAAGCTCATACTACAGCATTATTTTACAGAGTTGGCATTCAGTAAATATCAGTTCTTTTAGTTTCTATTTAGTTAAGAGGATGTTTTAAAAAAGAAAAGGATTTGCTAGTTTTTCTTTGAAAAGGCTCAGGGGAAAAAAATATCTTTTCCAACAGGCTCTCCCCTTAAACTTTAATACATGTAAATAAATAGAACACTTCTTATACTTGAAAACTGCTTGGTGAAAAAAAAAAACTATACTATTAATGATATCATTTATTTTTTATTGTCATCAAAATGCCCCTGTAAATGTCTTCTCTATATGACTTAAACTTGTCATGCAAGCCAGGGTGAAGTCCTAGTTCAGAGATGACTAATTAGGATCAGATTAGGTACTTCTTAGTTATGAAATAGTTGAGTCACACTCTCAGTCTACATCTTTTGATCTGAGGGTGGTGACATAAAATTTGCAGAAAGCACTTGGGGTATGATGCATTGGTTAATTATTTAAACTTACTGACACTTATGCCAGAGATACCTGATCCCTAAGTCTGTAATGCAATGACCAGATTGTGTTTCCACTCTTGGTTCTAGTTTTATCCTCTGGAGCTACTACAAGCGTTAGTGGAAATCTTATTTATGTGAAAGTCCTTCAACTATTTAAAGTCAGTGCTTGGGGGAGGGATAAATTAGCAATATTGGATAAACAGATATAAACTACTATACAAAATATAGATAAGCAACAAGGACTTTGTAGCACAGGGAAATATATTCACTATCTTGTCATAACCTATAATGGAAAAGAATCACACACACATATATATATATATATATATATATATATATATATATAGCTGAGGGCTTCCCAGGTGGTGTTAGTGGTAAAGAACCTACCCACCAATGCAGGAGATGCAAGAGATAAGGATTGAATCCCTGATTCAGAAAGTTCCCCTGGAGGACAGTATGGCAGCCCACTCCAGTATTCTTGCCTGGAGAATCCCATGGACAGAGAAGCCTGGCAGGCTACAGTCCATAGGGCCACAAAGAATTGGGTCAGACACGACTAAGGTGACTGAGCACACATGCATATAGAGCTGAATCACTTTGGTGTATACTTTAAACTAACACAGTATTGTAAATCAACTATATTTCAATACAAGATAAAAAAAGAAACCTATGAAAATCTGAATAAAGTATTACTTTAACTAACAATAATGTAAAAAATATAAAGTCAATGTTCATTTCTCAGTGCACTTTTCAATAAGGATTATTATATAAAAGAACAATAAATTTATAAAAGTACAAGCAGAATCAATTTTCCAGAAATAATTCATGATATCTGGTCCTACAGGATGGGACATTTCCAACATTTACCAAACAATCCAAATCAATACTCCTGTAAAATAAGTAATTAGCTTTAAAAAATCATGGTAAAGTTGAAGTTTTGTTTATATCTTTTTGTATAGTATCAACATTTGAATATCTGTACAATTTTAAAACCTCTTAATAAATGCTGACTTTTCAAAATGTTGAACTGACATTTCAGGGATAGGAAAGGAGAGGTTAAAAATGCCCTTTTCCCTGTCTATGTTATTTTTGTTACAGAGTAAAGAATGATTCCCTGGTGGCTCAGATGGTAAAGAGTCTTCTTGCAATATGGGAGACCCGGGTTCAATCCCTGGGTCAGGAAGATCCCCTGGAGAAGGAAATGGCAACCCACTCCAGTATTCTTGCCTGGAAAATCCCATGGACAGAGGAGCCTGGCAGGTTACAGTCCATGGGGTTGCAAAGAGTTGGACACAACTGAGAGACTTCACTGCTGACAGCTGAAAGAACAGTCCAGGTTGTAAGAAAACTGCTGAAGTACCACTGATGCTGGAAATTACGCTTCTCTAAGCCAAAAAATATCGGCGCTCCTTAGGTGGCATTCACTAGTGGTAAAGAACCCGACTGACAATGCAGGAGATGTGAGAGATGAAGGTTCGATCCCTGGGTTGGGAAGATACCCTAGAGTTGGGCACAGCAACCCACTCCAGTATTCTTGCCTGGAGAATCCCATGGACAGAGGAGCTGGGTGGGCTATGGTCCATAGGGTCACAAAGAGTCAAACACGACTGAAGTAACTTCTGGCACAGGCACATAAGGCGAAGATGTTAGAGCTCAAATTTAGTTCAGTTCAGTCGCTTAGTCATGTCTGACTCTTTGCGACCCCATGGACTGCAGCACGCCAGGCTTCCCTGTCCATCACCAACTGCCGGAGTTTACTCAAACTCATGTCCATTGAGTTGGTGATGTCATCCAACCATCTCATCCTCTGTCATCCTTTCTCCTCCCACCTTCAATCTTTCCCAGTATCAGAGTCTTTTCAAATGAGTCAATCCTTTGTATCAGGTGGCCAAAGTATTGGAGTTTCAGCATCAGTCCTTCCAGTGAATACTCAGGATTGATCTCCTTTAGGATGGACTGGATGGATCTCCTTGCTGTCCAAGGGACTCTCAAGAGTCTTCTCCAACACCACAGTTCAAAAGCATCAATTCTTCAGCAATCAGCTTTCTTTATAGTCCAACTCTCACATCCCTACGTGACTACCATAGCTTTGACTAGAGGTACATTTGTTGGCAAAGTAATGTCTCTGCTTTTTAATATGCGGTCTAGGTTGGTCATAACTTTTCCTCCCAGGAGCAAGCGTCTTTTAATTTCATGGCTGCAGTGACCATCTGCAGTGATTTTGGAGCCCAGAAAAATCAAGTCTGTCACTGTTCCCATTGTTTCCACTTCATTGTTGCCATGAAGTGATGGGACCGGATGCCATGATCTTAGAGCTAAAAAGAGACCTTTAAAAACCACTGGTTCAGCCATCTCTCTTATATTACTGGTGAGGAAGCCTAGCCACAGGGAAAGAAAAGGGATTTAAGGATATTCGACCAGTCAGAGGTGGGACTGACTTTCCAATGTGAATTTAGTGCTATTTCTACCATTCTTTGCGGCTTTCTGTTGATAAGAAAAGTGGTGTTATGAAATCCCTAAGAATTTGAAGGTTTTATATTTCAGTAAAGATACAGATAGCCAGACTTGACTTGTATGGTCTGGCTTTTGGTGACAACTATATGGTGGATCATCCTATAAGTAGCTTGGACTTCAAGATTCCTGGGTTAAGAACTGTAGGGAAGGAAAGCGTATATGAACTTTCACACCACTAGTCAAGCCTGACTACGATGTTAACTCATGCATGCTTCCCTTTGCAAGGCTCCCTGGGGTATTAAAAAACCACTTTCCCAGAGAGCTGACTTACAGATGTATTGGTTATTCTCCTTCTGCGCCACCTTCTGAAATTCCCTAAACTCTTTTCTCTGCCCCACATAGTTGTACTAGCAGTAGCTGTGTTCCTTGTGACTCCAGCTCGTGCCTGGTGCTCCTCAACCCCCTCTGCAGATCCCAGTTCTCCCTTGCCTGAGGGGTGAGAGCTTCCCACTGTTAGTCACTGGGTACCTCACTATCCCTTCTTTGTTCCCTTAACCCTGTCTACACCTCTGATATAGACCTTTCATTACATTTTATTCAGAATCCAGACTGAGTATATGTTCCATTTCTTGCTGGAATCCCAACTGATACACAAACCTCTCTACCTCTTTTCCATAAAATACCTCAAATTGTAGTGAGGTTTTAGGTTGCATCCCTTAGGAAGATAAAAACAGGCACACTGTGACCCACACAGAGAGTTGACCCACACAGAGAGTTGGCCTCTCAAGAATCCTTTTGTAGAAATCACTAGCTATCCCTATTTGCTAGTGGCAGAAAATAAACATCAAATATTAATTTAAAAAATCTGTAAACAACAGACAGCACCAGTTCTGCACATTTTAACAACAGGCTTCCATTTTAAGAGGGTTTGATTATAATGCAACAACTTAAATGTCTCATCAAAACTCATTAAAGTACAATGCATCTGTGTAGCTACTTCCATCAAGAACCATTTTTAGACAGTAACTGGCAAAATTTTTTTTTTTAATGAAAAATAGCCATAATATTCCCCAAAGTGCTCCTGCTTCTCTAGGAACTTTGGAGTATCTATTTCCCACATGCTTTAGTCTCATGGAGGGATAAGGAGAGACCTGAGTATGAACCCAAAGTTAATCAAGGCCAAAGAGAGAATAATTTACTTCTTCTGGACATTAGGAACTTAATATAGCTATTTTGCTACAAGAGCTAAGGCAACAATTACACACCCGCATACAAACAAACACATTCATCAAGTTCCATTAAGGATCTTCTACACACTTTTTCTCCACTTTGAAGCTTTTTGTTTTTTAGTGACATATCTCAGCAAAAGCCCTTGTCACACAATCATGGACTTTCTGATTTGGATATTGTAGAGACCAGTCCTCTAATCAATTCATAGATACCCTCCACAAATCATGCCTGACACCCTCAACACCTTGTAATTGCTTCAAATCTTCTTCATGGGCTTTCTTCCAAAGCACTATAACAGTTTCTTAACCCATAAAGTCACTTTCCTGAGTTTAAAAAGCAAAAAAAAAAAAAAACCCTTTAATACAGGGTCAGCCTGAACTAATGCTACAGGTACATTTCTGAGCATATTAAAATTCCAGGGAATTAATACCTTCATTCATTAAACAAATATTTATTCAGTATTTTATATACAAGGCAGTGTTCTAAGCATTGAAGACACAGCACAGTTAATAACACAGACAACAATCCTTGCCCTCACGGAACTTATATTCTAGGTGGGGGAAGACTGGCATAAAACAAAATGAACAAGCTATATCAGTCATTAAAATGTGATGAATCCTAGGAAGATAACATAGAGCAGGGGAGAGTCAGAGGGAAAGCCAAGAGGAGATAAAATTATAAAAGACAGAATGAACCAGGTAGATATCTCAGTGTTCTAAGTGAAGAGAATAGTAGGTGCCAAGATTCTAAAGCAAAGTTATTCCTGGGGAATCCAAAGAAAAGCATAGAGCAGTGGTCCCCAAACTTTTTGGCACCAGGGCCCAGTTTTGTGGAAGACCATTTTTCCATGAACCTGGGTATGTGGGAGATGGTTTTAGGATGACTCAAGTGCACATTTATTGTGCACTTTATTTCTATTATTGTTATATCAGCTCCCCCTCAGATCATCAGAGATAGATCCCAGAGGTTGGGGATCCCTAGCACAGAGTCCAGTGTGGCTGGGCAAAGTGAACAAGGGAAGGGAGTAGGGGAGATACAATTAAAGAAGTAGTGAAGTTGGAAGACATATATAAGGCATTGTAGACCATTGTAAGGACTTTGACTTTCACTTTAAATGAGATGAGAAGCTACTAGAGGGTTGTGAGAAGTGAAGTGGTCTGATTTAATGTTTTAAAAAGATCACTCAAGAAGTTATGTGGAGAACAAGTTATATTGTATTATATGAGTTAAAATATTATTATAATAACTCAGCCAAGAGTTATTATAGTGGACCAGGGAGGCAGCAGTAGAAGCAGTGAGAAGTAGTCAGATTCTGGATGCATTTTAAGGGAAGAGTCGATATGATTTCTAACAGATTGGCTGTGAAATGTTTAGTGAAAGAAATAGGTCAAAGCTTCATGACTAGAAAAATGGAGCTGCTATTAATTGAGATGGGAAAAATTGTGGGAGGAACAAGACTAGCAGAGGTAAGAATGGAAGATCATGAATTTGGTTTTTGATATGTTGACTCTGAGATGCCTATTGTATATCCAAGTGGAGGCTTTGAGTAGGCCATTGGATATATTTGGGGTTGGAGTTTTGTGGAGAGATCTGGGACTGAGATAAACTTAGAAGCTAGCAAAAGATTAATGAAATTTAAAGCTATGATGAGGGATTAGATCACCAATAAAGTGAGAACTGAGGAGATAAAAGATATGAGGACAGAGCCACTGAAAAGTAGAGTATCACTTCAATGTTGAGAGACAGGATAGATGGGAAAGAACCAATAAGAAAAATGAAGTAGAAGCAACTTTTACAGGGAAATAATACCAGAAAAGGGTGGTGTTCTGGAAGCCAATGTAAAGAGTATTCCAAGGAAAGGTAGTGATCAGCTGATCAATGCTGTTGATAGCCAAGTGAGATGAAGGATAAAAAATTGGCTATTGCTTTTCAACTGTGGAGGTCATTAGCGTTCTGACGAGAATAATTTCAGTTCATGGTAGCAACAAAAACCTGATTAGAGTTGGTTTATAAGAGGAGGAGACCAAAATAAATGGAAATAATGAATATTGGCAACTCTTTCCAAGACTGGAACTGATTCACTGGAAAAGACCCTGATGCTGGGAAAGATTGAAGGCAAAAGGTGAAGGGGGTGCCAGGGAGGAGACGGTTGGATGGCATCACCAACTCAACAGACAAGAGTTTGAGCAAACTCTTGGAGATAGTAGAGAACAGAGGAGCCTGGCGTTCTGCAGTCCGTGGGGTCACAAAGAGTCAGACATAACTTAGGACTGAATGACAACAACAACAACAACAACATATACCTTGCTGTGCTTAGTCACTCAGTCGTGTTCAACTCTTTGCAATCCCATGGACTGGAGCCCGCCAGGCTCCTCTGTCCATGAGATTCTCTAGGCAGGAATACTGGAGTGGGTTGCCACTTTCTTCTCCAAGGGTTCTTTTCAACCCAGGGCTCAAACCCAGGTCTCCCACATTGCAGGCAGATTCTTTACCATCTGAGCCACCAGGGATACCTTGAGAAACTACTATTAAAAAGCTACACTTATACAAAGATAAAACAATAGATACATCAAAATGGAATTCTAAAAGTGTTGATGCAACCCATAGGAAGATGGGGGTGGGGGTGGGGACAGAGAAATGAAAACAAAGAGAAAAAAACAAAACAGAAAATAAAATGGCATATTTAAATCTTATCGAATCAATAATTGCATACACTGTAAAGACTAATGACACCAATTAGAAGACAAAGATTGGTAAAGTGGATTAAAAAAAGAACCAAATTTTATGCTGTTTATGAGAAACTCACTTCAAAGGCAATGTTATATGTGGGTTTAAATGAAAAGGATAGAAAAAGATATCTTACAAACATTAATCAAAGAAGCAAGATTGGTTATAATATCAAGGTAGAGTGTACTTAGGGGGCTTTCTAGATGATGCAGTGGTAAAGAATTCACCTGCCAAAGCAGGAGATGCAGGTTTGATCTCTGGGTTGGGAAGATCCCCTGGAGAAAGAAAAGGCAACCCACTCCAGTATTCTTGCCTGAAAAATCCCAAGGACAGAGGATCCTGGTGGGCTACAGTTCATGGGGTCAAAAAGAATCAGACACAACTGAGAATGCACACATATGGGCACCAAGTGGCATTAAGTAGTACAAAGATCAGTTGATGTAATAAAGTTGCCTTGAGCAGTTACTATGTGTTGACCATTGTGCTAAACTGAGAGACATACAACACTGAATAAGACAAAGGTCCATGCCCTCAAGCCCTGTTGTTGTTCAGTCACCCAATTGTGTCCGACTCTCTGTGATTCTATGTACTGCAGCATGCTAGACTTCCCTGTCCCTGACCATCTCCCAAAGTTTGCCCAAGTTCATGTCCATTGCCCTCAAGCCCTAAAGAATTGTAAAGCAGAAAACAGTAGAAAAATCCTAGTAGTTTCCAGTGTCTCTTTGACCTTGTCTCCTACCTTTCTTCACCTTTATCACTTCAATCCATCCCCCTGGGATGGCCTGCTCAAATTCTGGGGCTTTGTTGTTTCTTATGGCTATAATTTTCATCCCTAAGATATCTCTGTGGTTCATTCCCTCACCTTTTTTATAGCTTTGCTCAAATATTACCTTACCCAAGAGGCTATCTATAATCAACTGATAGAAAGTATTATCCATCGCTCGCTGTCTCTGTACTCTGCTTTTTCTCCACCACATTTAACATTTTATGAAATTTTATTCAGATGCTTGTTTAATTATTATGTGTCTCCTCCAATGAGAACGTAAACATGAAATAGATACTTTGTCTGTTTTGTTTATTACTGTATCACCAGCATAAGCAACTATGCCTAGCACATAGTAGGAGATCAATGTTTGTTTAATGAATGATCATGCATGGGTGTGCTTAGTCTCTCAGTCATATCTGACTCTTTGAAAACTCATTGATTGTAGCCCACCAGGCTCTTCTGTCCATGGGATTTCTCAGGCAAGAATACTGGAGTGGGTTGCCATTTCCTTCTCCAGGGGATGGATATTCCTGACCCAGGGATGAAACCCACATCTCCTGTATCTCCTGCATTGCAGGCGGATTCTTTACCCATTGAGCTGATACTGTCAGTTTTTTCTAGGAACTATGCTAGGCAATCTAGACATATAAACTCATTTAATTTAATCTTCACTACAATCCTATGACGTAGGTAGTAGTCTCATTTTTTAGATGAAGAAACGGAAACTCAAGGATTAACTGAGTGTGATAGGCAAAATAATGCCTCCCTTCTGAAGATGTTCATATACTAATCTCTGCTACCTATGAATGTATTATGTTACATGGCAAGGAGGTATTAAGGATTACAGACGGAATTAGGTTGTTAAGCAACCTAATTTTGCCTTTAAATAGGGAGATATCTGGGTGGCTCCAATGTAAATAAGAGGGTCCTTAAAAGTGGAAGAGAGAAGGAGAATACAAGGTCAAAGTGATATGTGAGA
This sequence comes from Bubalus bubalis, assembly GCF_019923935.1. NCBI lineage: Eukaryota > Metazoa > Chordata > Mammalia > Artiodactyla > Bovidae > Bubalus > Bubalus bubalis. The sequence continues at coordinate 124,058,385 of NC_059181.1, read as the reverse complement.
AGGACTCAACTTGCCATTGTTGGTTTTGCAGATGGAGGAAGAGGGCATAAACTAAGAAATATGGGCAGCTGGAAGGGAAATGGCACAGATCCTTCACCGCAGCCTACAGAAAGGAACAAAGCTCCACTCACATCTTAATCTTAGCTCAGGGACTCTGATGTCATACTTCTGTCTCCCAGAACTGTATGACAATATCTTTGTACTGTATTATGCCATGAAAGTGAAAGTTGCTCAGTCATGTCCAACTGTTTGCAACCACATAGACTAGAATTCTCCAGGCCAGAATACTGGAGGGAGTAGCCATTCCTTTCTCCAGGGGATCTCCCCAACCCAGGGATCGAACCCAGGTCTCCTGCATTGCAGGCGGATTCTTTACCAGCTGAGCCACAAGGGAAGCCCATTAAGCCATTAAATTAGTGGAAATTTGTTACTGCCAGAATAGAAAACAAATATACTAAATTATGTAAAATCAACTAGTTTGTGAAAAAGACATATTTTAAACTCATATATTTTACACTCTTTCAGATAGCACAAAATGCTATAAGAGTTCAGTGAAAATAGATCGCTTACAACCATGGAATGAATATAGATTTCACGATAAAGTTAATATTTGAACTGGGCCAGAGTGGTGGAAACAGATCAATATGATGACAGTACTTTATGAATTAAAAACTGGGAATATGGTAGAGACATTTGAAATAGGCCTATTACAGAAAATCAGGGCTATGCAGCTGCTAAAATAATAATAAAGACTATTTTATAAAAAAAATTGAACTGGGCCTTGAAGGATTGGTAGGTCTTAAAATGATAAATATATCAAAACAGACCAATGTCCTTTAATCAAGAAATGAATCAACAATTGTTGTATATTCATACAATGGAATACAACCCAGCAATAAAAGAAGCAGCAATTAATGGACTCACAATAATGTATTGTAATGTATTGTAAAGACACTTTTTTTGATGGAAAGAAATCAGACAAAACATGGTATACATCATGTGGTTTCAATTATATGAAGTTGGGAGGCCTGGCGTGCTGCAATTCAAGGGGTTGCAAAGAGTTGGACACGACTGAGCAACTAAACTGAACTGAACAATAGGCAAAACTAATGTACATTATTAGAAATCCAGAAGTAGTTTCAGAGTTGGGGGAGGGAACTAATTGCAGAGGGGCACAAAAGAACTTTCTGGAGTGATAAAAATGTTCTTATTTTGTGTGACAGTTTTATAGATGTCTAGAATTTTCAAAATGGATAAAACTAAATACTTAAAATTTCATTTTATTGTATATTAATTGTATATTTTAAAATAATTTTCAAAGAAAAAGCATGACCAATAGCTGAGAAGCTAGATATGTGGGTCAAATTTAGGAAATAAAAATTAGTACAGTTGGCTTAAAGAAGTTCTCAATCCCAGGTGCATGTTAGAATCACCTGTAGAGTTTTTACAAATTTACAAATCTCTGAGTCCAGAGATTGCAATTTAATTGGTTTGTCGTGAGCCCCAAGCATCAGTATTTTTATAAGCTCCCCAGACAGTTCTTACATAAAGTCAGATTTGAGAAGCAGGGGCTGAGAGCATGGATGATGTAAATAGACAAATTGTGAATGTCCTGGGATACATGCTAAGGAGTTTTAGTTTGCTTAGATGGAGATACAGATATACTTAAGCTTTTAGACAGGAGGGAGCAAATAATTAGAGCTGCCCATTAAGAATATTCTTCTCATACCTGTGTCCTCTGGAGAGTAGACCCAGAGGTGGAGAGTTGAATTAGAAGGCTGGCCCAGTGATCCAGGCAAGAGATAATATGATACAGAAACAAATTGGTTGCTTTGGGAATGAAAGAAGAGCAGATGGATTTTTTTAGCCATTCAGCTAGTGAATTATTCATTTATCTAAAGAGATGGATGAATAGATTAGATAGATGAATACATTCATTTGTGCAGATAGTCAACATGAATTTATTGAGTGTTAATCTGTCAGCCTCTAGAAATAAAGTGGAGAAAAAGTCATACCCTGTCCTCCTCAGACTTACATTCTAATGAAAGGCACTAACATTTTAAATGTCAGAGGTATTTTGTTTATATGAGGGAGAGATCAAGAGTGGAAGAGAAAATTTAAGGAAGATTATGGAGGAAAGACTCTCTTCAGATAAAGAAGGGAAAGGAAAAGATATTTATTTTGTTTTGTTTTTACTTGTTTGTGGGGTCTGTGATATATCTAGATAGGAATCACTGCTAGATAATAGAAGATTTGGAGTTAGCTAGAATAGAGACATGGATGTTAGAGTTACCCAAAGCTGTGATGGTGATTAATAATTGTGAAAGTATAAGGAAGGAAGAGGAAAGGAACAAAGACTAAGTCCTCAGGGACACCTACCTCAAAGACTGCAATAGAAAACATAAAATAAAGAGCAATAAGTGGGAGAGTGTAGTGATATGGAAGTCAAGGTAGGGGATTAATGATGTAAAATGCTTGGATGACAACGATTATCTGGGTAAGCCCATTGAATACGAAATTAGGAACTCATTGACAAAGACGCTTCATTAAAATGGGTGGGGGTAGAATTAAGATTAGAAGGAATTGTGTGTGTGCTCTGTTGCTCATTTGTGTCAGACTCTTTGCAACCCCCTGGACTGTAGCCGTCCAGGCTCCTCTGTCCATGGGATGGCATGCAGCACCCAAAACCATCCCTCAGCCGTGGTACTGCTGAAGGCGAGGCTGGTCCCCATGGCCCCCAGAGCCGAGCTTAGCCACTCTGATCTCAGCCTCATCCAGCAGCAGCAGCAGCAGCAACAGCAGTGGGAGGAAGCTGAGGAAGAGAGGCCAGAGGTGCCCAGGGTATCCTCTACAGCCACTGCTCCAGACGGAGAAGTCTTTAGGCTACTGTAAGAATAAGACTGAAATCCAGAGGCAGGAGACTTAAGTTAAAAACCTGAGAACACCAGAGAACTCTTGACTCCAGGGAACATTAATCGATAAGAGCTCATCCAAAAGCCTCCATACCTACACTGAAACCAAACACCACACAAGAGCCGATAAGTTCCAGAACAAGACATACCACACAAATTCTCCAGCAACACAGGAACATAGCCCTGAGCTTCAATATACAGGCTGCCCAAAGTCACACCAAACCCACTGACATCTCAAAACTCACTACTGGACACTTCATTGCACTCCAGAGAGAAGAAATCCAGCTCCACCCACCAGAACACCAACACAAGCTTCCCTAACCAGGAAACCTTGACGAGCCACCCATCCAAACTCACCCACAGCGAGGAAACCCCACAATAAAGAGGAACCACAAACTGCCAGAATACGGAAAGGCCACCCCAAACACAGCACTCTAAACAAGATGAATAGGCAAAGAAATACTCAGCAGGTAAAGGAACAGGATAAGTGAAGTAGCTCAGTCGTGCCGACTCTTTGTGACCCCATGGACTGTAGCCCACCAAGTGCCTCCATCCATGGGATTCTCCAGGCAAGAATACTGGAGACGGTTGCCATTTCCTTCTCCAGGGGATCTTCCCAACCCAGGGATCGAACCCAGGTCTCCTGCATTGCAGGCAGACGCTTTAACCTCTGAGCCACCAGGGAAGCCCCAAAGGAACAGGATAAATGCCCACCAAACCAAACAAAAGAGGAAGAGATAGGGAATCTACCTGAGAAAGAATTCCGAATAATGATAGTGAAAATGATCCAAAATCTTAAAAACAAAATGGAGTTACAGATAAATAGCCTGGAGACAAGGATTGAGAAGATGCAAGAAGGGTTTAACAAGGACCTTGAAGAAATAAAAAAGAGTCAATAAATAATTAATAATGCAATAAATGAGATCAAAAACACTCTGGAGGGAACCAACAGTAGAATAACGGAGGCAGAAGATAGGATAAGTGAGGTAGAAGATAGAATGGTAACAATAAATGAAGCAGAGAGGAAAAAAGAAAAATGAATTAAAACAAATGAGCACAACCTCAGAGACCTCTGGGACATGTTAAATGCCCCAACATTCAAATCATAGGAGTCCCAGAAGAAGAAGAAAAAAAGAAAGGCCATTAGAAAATACTTAAGGAGATAGAGGTTGAAAACTTCCCTAAAATGGGGAAGGAAATAATCATCCAAGTCCAAGAAACCCAGAAAGTCCCAAACAGGATTTTTCACAAGGTGAAACACCTCAAGACACATATTAATCAAAGTAACAATGATCAAACACAAAGAACAAATATTAAAAGCAGCAAGGGAAAAATCACAAATAACACACAAGGGGATTCCCATAAGGATAAAAGCTGATCTTTCAATTGAAACTCTTAAAAAAAATAGAAACTCTTCAGGCCAGGAGGGAATGGCAGGACATACTTAAAGTGATGAAAGAAAATAACGTACAGCCCAGATTACTATACCCAGCAAGGATCTCATTCAAATATGAAGGAGAAATCAAAAGCTTTACAGACAAGCAAAAGCTGAGAGAATTCAGCACCACCAAACCAGATCTCCAACAAATGCTAAAGGATCTTCTCTAGACAGGAAACACAGAAAGTGTGTATAAACTTGAACACAAAACAACAAAGTAAATGGCAACAGGATCATACTTAGCAATAATTACCTTAAATGGGTTGAATGCCCCAACCAGAAGACAAAGACTGGTTGGATGGATACAAAAACAAGACCCCTATATATGTTATCTACAAGAGACCCACCTCGAAACATGGGACACATACAGACTGAAAGTGAAAGGCTGGAAAAAGATATTCCACGCAAATAGAGACCAAAAGAAAGCAGGAGTAGCAATACTCATATCAGGTAAAATAGACTTTGAAACAAAGGCTGTGAAAAGAGACAAAGAAGGACACCACATAATGATCAAATGATCAATCCAAGAAGAAGATATAACAATTCTAAATATATACGCATGAAACATAGGAGCTCCACAATATGTAAGGCAAATGCTAACAAGTATGAAAGGGGAAATTAACAATAACACAATAATAGTGGGAGACTTTAATACCCCACTCACATCTATGGGTAGATCAACTAAACAGAAAATTAACAAGGAAACACAAACTTTAAATGATACCATAGACCAGTTAGACCTAACTGATATCTATAGGACATTTCACCCCAAAACAATGAATTTCACCTTTTTCCCAAGTGCACATGGAAACTTCTCCAGGATAGATCACATCCTGGGCCATAAATCTAGCCTTGGTAAGTTCAAAAAAATCGAAATCATTCCAAGTGTCTTTTCTGACCACAATGCAATAAGATTAGATGTCAATTACAAGAGAAAAACTATTAAAAATTCCAATATATGGAGGCTGAACAACACAGTGCTGAATAACCAACAAATCACAGAAGAAATCAAAATATGCATAGAAATGAATGAAAATGAAAACACAACAACCCCAAACCTATGGGATACTGTAAAAGCAGTGCTAAGGGGAAAGTTCCTAGCAATACAGCCTTACCTCAAGAAACAAGAAAAAGGTCAAATAAATAACCTAACTTTATACCTAAAGCAACTAGAAAAGGAAGAAATGAAGAACCCCAGGGTTAGTAGAAGGAAAGAAATCTTAAAAATTAAGGCAGAAATATATGCAAAAGAAACAAAAAGAGACCATAGCAAAAAATCAACAAAGATAAAAGCTGGTTCTTTGAGAAGATAAATAAAATTGACAAACCATTAGCCAGACTCATCAAGAAACAAAGGGAGAAAAATCAAATCAATAAAATTAGAAATGAAAATGGAGAAATCACAACAAACCACACAGAAATACAAAGGATCATAAGAGACTACTATCAGCAACTATATGCCAATAAAATGGACAACCTGGAAGAAATGGACACATTCTTAGAAAAGTACAACTTTCAAAAACTGAACCATGAAGAAATAGAAAATCTTAACAGATGCATCACAAGCACAAAAATCGAAACTGTAATCAGAAATCTTCCAGCAAACAATAGCCCAGGTCCAGATGGCTTCACAGCTGAATTCTACCAAAATTTAGAGAAGAGTGAACACCTATCTTACTCAACCTCTTCCAGAAAATTGCAGAGGAAGGTAAACTTCCAAACTCATTCTATGAGGCCACCATCACCCTAATACCAAAACCAGACAAAGAGGCCACAAAAAAAGAAAACTATAGGCCAATACACTGATGGAAATAGATGCAAAAATCCTTAACAAAATTCTAGCAAACAGAATCCAACAACATATTGAAAAGATCATACATCATGACCAAGTGGGCTTTATCCAGAGATGCAAGGATTCTTCCCTATCCACAAATCAATCAATGTAATACACCACATTAACAAATTGAAAGACAAAATCCATACAATTATCTCAATAGATGCAGAGAAAGACTTTGACAAAATTCAACATCTATTTATGGTAAAAACCCTCCAGAAAGCAGGAATAGAAAGAACATACCTCAACATAATAAAAGGTATATATGACAAACCTACAGTAAACATTATCCACAATGGTGAAAAATTGAAAGCATTTCCCCTAGTCAGGAACAAGACAAGGGTGTCCACTCTCACCACTACTATTCAACATAGTTTTGAAAGTTTTGGCCACAGAAATCAGAGCAGAAAAAGAAACAAAATGAATCCAGATTGGAAAAGAAGAAGTAAAACTCTCACTGTTTGCAGATGACATGATCCTATACACAGAAAACCCTGAAGACTCCACCAGAAAATTACTAGAGCTAATCAATGAATATAGTAAAGTTGCAGGATATAAAATTAACACACACAAATCCCTTGCATTCCTATACACTAACAATGAGAAAACAGAAAGAGAAATTAAGGAGACAATTCCATTCACCATTGCAACAAAAAGAATAAAACACTTAGGAATATATCTACCTAAAGAAACAAAAGACCTATATATAGAAAACTATAAAACACTGGTGAAAGAAATCAAAGAGGACACAAATAGATGGAGAAATATACCGTGTTCATGGATTGGAAGAATCAATATAGTGAAAATGAGTATACTACTCAAAGCAATCTATAGATACAATGTGATCCCTATCAAGCTACCAATGGTATTCTTCACAGAACTAGAACAAAAAATTTCACAATTTGTATGGAAATACAAAAAATCTCGAATAGCCAAAGCAATCTTGAGAAAGAAGAATGGAACTGGAGGAATCAACCTGCCTGAATTCAAGCTATACTACAAAGCCACAGTCATCAAGACAGTATGGTACTGGCACAAACACAGAAATATAGATCAATGGAACAAAATAGGAAGCCCAAAGATAAATCCATGCACTTATGGACACCTTATCTTTGACAAAGGAGGCAAGAATATACAATGGAGAAAAGACAATCTCTTTAACAAGTGGTGCTGGGAAAACTGGTCAACCACTTGTAAAAGAATGAAACTAGAACACTTTCTAACACCATACACAAAAATAAACTCAAAATGGATTAAAGATCTAAATGTAAGACCAGAAACTATAAAACTCCTAGAGGAGAACATAGGCAAAACACTCTCTGACATAAATCACAGCAGGATCCTCTATGACCCACCTCCCAGAGTAATGGAAATAAAAGCAAAAGTAAACAACTGGGACCTAATTAAACTTAAACGCTTTTTCACAACGAAGGAAACTATAAGCAAGGTGAAAAGACAGCCTTCAGAATGGGAGAAAATAATAGCAAATGAAGCAACAGACAAAGAATTAATCTCAAAAATATACAAGCAACTCCTGCAGCTCAGTTCCGGAAAAATAAACGACCCAATCAAAAAATGGGCCAAAGAACTAAACAGACATTTCTCCAAAGAAGACATACAGATGGCTAACAAACACATGAAAAGATGCTCAACATCACTCATTATCAGAGAAATGCAAATCAAAACCACAATGAGGTATCATTTCACCCTGGTCAGAATGGCTGCTATCCAAAAGTCTACAAGTAATAAATGCTACACAGGGTGTGGAGAAAAGGGAACCCTCTTACACTGTTGGTGGGAATGCAAACTAGTAGAGCCACTATGGAAAACAGTGTGGAGATTCCTGTAAAAACTGGAAATAGAACAGCCATATGACCCAGCAGTCCCACTGCTGGGCATCCATACTGAGGAAACCAGAATTGAAAGAGACACGTGTGCCTCAATGCTCATCGCAGCACTGTTTATAATAGCCAGGACATGGAAGCAACCTAGATGTCCATCAGCAGATGAATGGATAAGAAAGCTATGGTACATATATACAATGGAGTATTACTCAGCCATTAAAAAGAATACATTTGAATCAGTTCTAATGAGGTGGATGAAACTGGAGCCTATTATACTGAGTGAAGTAAACCAGAAATAAAAGCACCAATACAGTATATTAACACATATATATGGAATTTAGAAAGATGGTAACGATAACCCTGTATGCAAGACAGAAAAAGAGACACAGATGTATAGAACAGTCTTTTGGACTCTGTGGGAGAGGGCGAGGGTGGGATGATTTGGGAGAATGGCACTGAATCATGTATATTATCATGTGAAATGGATCACCAGTCCAGGTTCGATGCATGAGACAGGGTGCTCAGGGCTAGTGCACTGGGATGACCCAGAGGGATGGGATGGGGAGGGAAGTGGGAGGGGGGTTCAGGATGGGGAACACATGTACACCCATGGCTGATTCATGTCAATATATGGCAAAATCACTACAATATTATAAAATAATTAGCCTCCAATTAAAATGAATAAATTTATTTTAAAAATTAAGAAAAAACAAAAAAATAGTGAAATTCAGTATAGAGGAAGAAAAAAAAAAAAAAAAAAGCCCTCACAGATGGCCCAGCCTCTTGTTTCTGGAATGCCCTTGTTCCTTTTTCATTGGATCTTAAAACCTTCCAAGGCATGTCTTTGAATTTGCAAGACAGAGAAGTGAGCAATTAATGAAAAGGGAACATTCTATCAATGGTAAAATATCTATGTTCAAACTCCGACTGACACTTATTAGTGCATGAGTGTAGATATTTTACTATTAAAAATAATGTTGTGCAGGAGTGACATCAGCAAAATGGCAGTATAGGAAGTTTTGTTACTGAACCAAAGTTGGATCTGCTTGCCAGCATGCAATAAAGCCAATAAAGCCACTGACATCGAGTTGTGGTGAAGGAAAGTGCAGCGTTTATTGCAGGGCACCAAGCAAGGAATTTGGAGTTTCCCAGGTCGAGCTTGTGGTAAAGAATCTGTCTGCCAATGTAGGAGACACAATCCCTGGGTTGGGAAGATACACTAGAGGAGGGCTCAACCCACTTCAGTTTTCTTGCCTGGAGAATCCGATGGACAGGGGAGCCTAATGGGCTATAATCCATAGGTTTGTCAAGAGTCGGACACGACTGAAACAACTTGGCATACACGTATGCAAACAAGGAGTTGAGAACAGCTAGTGTTGGAAGAGTCCAAACTCTCCAATGGGTTTTAGTAAAACAGTTTTTAAAGGCCAGGTGAGGGAAGGGGGTAACAGGACAAGAGATCATCTTGTGCAAAATTCTCTGGTTGATTGATAGTGAGGTGCAGGGCAGTGTCATAGGGGTTAACATTATCAGTACTAAGGTTCCAATAGGTCTGGGTGCTATGTGGTCATGGTCATCAAGTAGTCAACTTCTATTTGGTGCAGGTTTTATTTAGCATCTGTAAAACAACTCAGGAAATATGCATCAGATACTATTATTTGGGTTTCCCTGAGAGCTCAGTTGGTAGAGAATCCACCTACAATGCAGGAGATCCTGGTTCAATTCCTGGGTTGGGAAGATCCATTGGAGAAGGGATAGGCTACCCACTCCAGTATTCTTGGGCTTCCCTTGTGGCTCAGCCGGTAAAGAATCTGCCTGCAATGTGGAGACTTGGGCTTGATCCCTGGGTTGGGAAGATCCCCTGAAGAAGGTATCCACTCCAGTATTCTGGCCTGGAGAATTCCATGGACTGTATAGTCCATGCGGTCACAAAGAGTTGGACGCAGCTGAGTGACTTTCACTGACTCACTCACTATTATTTAGGTACTCCAGAGAGGGGCAAAAGCAGAGGACATGGGGGAAGGGCCTGTTCCCACTCAAGGCCCCACAGATTCCTGCTCAGTTAATTTCACCCAGGCACTGGGCAGCTCGGAGACCCCAGACAACTCCCTGACATCAGACCCCAAGCAGTCTCACACGAATCAGAAAACCTGCTCACTCTGGCATCTACCTACTCCTGCAGCCCCAAGCACCTCACATGACTCTGTTTACCTTTGACAGGGGAGCTCCCTGTGGGAACACAGGCCTCTGCTACCCCTCCCTCAAGCCCAGGTCGCTCAGTGTAGAGAGAGAGACACCTTTCCCATCAGAGCAGGAGAGTAAGTGAGTGCTCAGTTTCACTGCAGACCCCAGAACAGACCACCTCAGCACCAGATCAACTCCCCTAGCCTCAGCAGCTCCCTGTAGGTTCCTGCTAACCTAAGCTCCTCCTGGCCCTGACACTTACAGGCTCCAATGGCCCCATGTGGGCCCAGCAACCCCAAACAATATCCTTGACACAGGTTTCTGGTGGGCTTCTGTGAATCCAGACCCTGGTTCACCCTGGTACTTACCTACTCCAATGGCCCCAGGTGACTTCCACAGCAGGGCTCCCTGTAGGCTCCCCGAAACTCAGACCCCCATCTTACCCCTGTAATTATTTGTTCCAGTGGCCACAGATAGCTCCTGTGACAGCAGGCCCTGGCAGGCTCACCCTGCTAACTGCCTACTCCAGAGGCCCCATGGCCCCAGGAAGCTTTCACAGAAAGCTCCCTCCAGGCTCACAGGAATCCCGGCCCCTGGCTTAACACAGCCCCTACCTTCTCCACCAGCCCCAGGAACCTCCCATGGTTCCAGGCAGCTTACGCAGTAGGGCTCCCTCTAGCTCCTGGGAACACAGGTCCCTATCTAACCCGGGTGCCAATAGAATATTAACAGCCAAGTGGTATTAAGGACCCAGTTGAATGCATCATGTATTTTCATTAAGCCATGTTAGTATGGCCTTTACTTCAGCAATCTTGGGATTCGTGATTGAGGTTAGAGCAAATGGTGGCTGCCCAGGTTTGGAGGTCAGCAAAGAAGTATGGGGTAACCTCAAGAGGGTCAAAAGTTATAGGGATTAAGTAAAGCACTGTTGAAATGGTTCCCCATGGGGTCCAATGGGCTCCTAGGTAGCTCAGCTGCTAAAGAATCTGCCTATAATGCAGGAAACCCTGGTTTGATTCCTGGGTCAGGAAATTCCCCTGGAGAATGGATAGGCTACCCACTCCAGTATTCTTGGGCTTCCCTGGTGGCTCAGATGGTAAAGAATCTGCCTGCAATTCGGGAGACCTGGGTTCCATCCCAGGGTTAGGAAGATCCCCTGGAGAAGGGCATGGCAACCCACTGCAGTATTCTTGCATGGAGAATCCCCATGGATGGAGGAGCCTGGCAGGCTAAAGTCCATGAGGTTGCAAAGAGTTGGACATGACTGAGAGACTAAGCACAGTACAGCATAGCACATGGGGTCCGACTGAGGAGAGTGGTAAAATAAAGTCAATCAGGATGAAGGACTGGATAAACAGAGGATTAAAGTGACTGTAGACCATGATGAAGACAATAGGAAATAAGCACATTGAATGAATTCAGTAGATGGGAAAGAGGGAGTATGGGGGAAAGGTCATAGTGAGTTCTGATTCCTAAATAGAAAATTTTTCTTCCTGTGTTTTCTATGGAATATGAATTCTAACATTTCCCAATACCCTATTGTACTTTATGAGAAAGAATGACTTTAGGTAATGTAAAAATCAATCCAGCCATATTAACTTTACTTTTTATTGTTGTTTTTAAGCTTTTTTATATTGGAGTATAGCTGATTAGCAATGCTGTGATAGTTTCACGTGTACAGCAGTGATTCAGTTGTACATATACATGTATCTATTCTTTTTTGAATTCTTTTCCCATTTAGGTTGTTATATAATATTGAACAGAGTTCCCTGTACTACACAATAGGTCCTTATTGGTGATCCATTTTAAATATAGCAGTATGAACATGTCAATCCCAAATCCCCTAACTATCCCTTCCTTCCACTTTTCCCCCTTGGTAACCATAGGTTCCTAATCTAAGTCTGTGAGTCTGTTTCTATTTTGTAAATAAGTTCATTTGTAAGCAAGGATATGTTTTCATAGTGCTACATAGATTTTTTCCAAGATTCACTATACTTTCAGTTTTAAATCTATTTGTCTGATTATTTGATTACTCAGCACAAGCTAAACATTCAGTAAACATTTAGTGAGTAAACAAATTAATGTGATCTTTGAAAACAATATGAGCTAAAACAAATCCATTTCACTGAATTGTTTTCAGCATAAATAAAATAGACTTTCTTATACAATAGAGAATTATACTGTTTAAATTATCTACCTAGAACTCCTTTTTGAGAAATGTCTTCAAAGCTTATGATGTAAGTCTTTTTTAATTTGTTTATTCTTTGAGGGTAGAATTGAATTTGGGCAATGGTGAAAGTTATCCGTTACCTATTGTGCCTTATCGAAGCCCAGAGTATTAGAAAGGTGACTAAACAAGCAGAGTAACACCATTTGGGTCCCAAACTAAGTCATGGTCTTAACATGAGACTGACATTCCTGTGTGACTTATAAGGTGCTTCTGAAGACAATTAGCAAAGGAGTTATATACATGATTAAACAATCTCATGAGGCTGTCCAAGTTCCTGGCACACTTTTAAAAGTTGTATTTCTTTAATGTTACTTATAATACACTTATCTGCTTCATTTGGGATCTGGGAGTTAAATGAATGGTGAACATTAGAATGTATGGCAGATCTCTTTATTTTGTTGCTTTATTTGGAAAACTATAGTTTCTCCTATATTACCATCATCAATTACCCTTGTTCCTGACCCTGTATACTTTGAACTATTCTAGCCTAGGAACAATGATAGAATCATAATAATAGTGACAAAGCATGGCTCTGCCTTGGCTCATTCTGGTAGAAGTGACAACCCCCTACCCCATTAAGATATCTTTCAAATATCTCTGGAAATGTATAGGGAGTATTTCCTATGTACCCTATAGCTACCCTATGGCATTCATGATGTCCCTTCCCCTTATCCTCCTTGTCTGCTCTAACTCTCCTTGACCTGTTGCCACTAATGCCAAAAAGTCACAGCTATGCTGCTGATACTCAACAAAGGGACCACTGGTGCTGATGCTTGATAGGGACACTGCTTTCTGTTCTGGTGTCTATCCATATCTACATCAAGTCTGCCACTGTCCACTTTGGAGGGTGCATACATCTACAGGGGCACTGGCTCTTGCTGCTGCTGAAATCACTTGCTTGGTCCTCTGTCTCTGTAGGAGCTTCTGGCACCACGACTGGTGACACAGAGCATTCTCATCTATCCAAGAGATTATAATGAAAACAGCCCTTTTAGCTTTTATTCAATGTCATTTCAGCCTTTCAGACTAAGTCTCAGGCAGAAGTCCAAATGGCTGGGCCAGAGGACAACCAGCATTTGTAGTGCATGGACTGAATTCAGAAAACAATGCATGGACTAAGTTCATAAAACCATCTCTTCTCAAACCACGGCCCACTGTGCTTTTAACCAAGCAAGTGTGCATCTCACTTCTTTTCAGTTAAAGTGAATTACAACTTTTGGAGATGATGGGAATGTTTACAGGAGAGATCATGGTGACAGTATCATCAGTATATACTTATCTCCAAACTCATCAAGTTGCATACAATACATCAGATCAGATCAGTCGCTCAGTCGTGACCAACTCTTTGCGACCCCATGAATTGCAGCACACCAGGCCTCCCTGTCCATCACCAACTCCCGGAGTTCACTGAGACTCATATCCATTGAGTCAGTGATGCCATCCAGCCATCTCATCCTCTGTCACCCCCTTCTCCTCCTGCCCCCAATCCCTCCCAGCATCAGAGTCTTTTCCAATGAGTCAGTTCTTCGCATGAGGTGGCCAAAGTACTGGAGTTTCAGGTTCAGCATCATTCCTTCCAAAGAAATCCCAGGGCTGATCTCCTTCAGAATGGACTGGTTGGATCTCCTTGCAGTCCAAGGGACTCTCAAGAGTCTTCTACAACACCACAGTTCAAAAGCATCAATTCTTCGGTGCTCAGCCTTCTTCACAGTCCAACTCTCACATCCATACAATACATATGTACAGTTTTTTGTATGTCAATCATATAATCAATAAAGTGGTTTAAAAATAAAATAAATTAAAATGTATAATATCCATTCTATCCCAGAGTTCCTTTCAAATAAGCCCCCTGGTGCGCACATTTTTAAAATTAATTTATTTATTTTAATTGGAGGCTAATTACTTTACAACATTGTACTGGTTTTTGCCATACATTGACATGAATCAGCCATGGATGTACATGTGTTCCCCATCCTGAACCCCACTCCCATTTCCCTCCCCATCCCATCCCACAGGGTCATCCCAGTACACCAGCTCTGAGCACCCTGTCTCAAGTATTGAACCTGGACTGGAGATCTGTTTCACATAGATAATCTATATGTTTCAATGCTATTCTCTCAAGTCATCCCACCCTCGCCCTCTTCCACAGGGTCCAAAAGTCTGTTCTTTACATCTGTGTCTCTTTTGCTGTCTTGCATATAGGGTCATCATTACCATCTTTCTAAATTCCATATATATGCGTTAATATACTGTATTGGTGTTTTTCTTTCTGACTTACTTCACTCTGTATAATAGGCTCCAGTTTCATCCACCTCATTAGAACTGATTCAAATGTATTATTTTTAAAGGCTGAGTAATATTCCATTGAGTATATGTACCACAGCTTTCTTATCCATTTGTCTGCCAATGGACATCCAGGTTGCTTCCATGTCCTGGCTATTGTAAACAGTGCTGCAATGAACACTGGGGTACACGTGTCTCTTTCCCTTCTGGTTTCCTCAGTGTGGATGCCCAACAGTGGGATTGCTGGGTCGTATGGCAGTTCTATTTCCAGTTTTTTAAGGAATCTCCACACTGTTCTCCATAGTGGGGTAAGCACATTTTATCTGATGATATGCTCCAATGTATTATACATGAATTCTCAGGGAAAAAATGTTTCTGCTATTAATACATATCTACAATCACATGGGGCATCAAAATATTATTTAAAATACATGACAGGAGAAGGGAAAGCATCTGATTAGTGAAATTTTATGAGCTATATATCCTTTCAAAATAAAACTTCAGTTTGAGGATAAGGGTGTTAATATACACAGCATACATAAATGCTATTATGCTCTGGGGCCAAGGGAATAATTGGTAGATTATGTAGAGGTGATAAAATGAAGGCAACAAAACAAATAAAAGTGCATTTATATAAATCCACTAAAACTCTCCTTTACTTGTTCTCAGCTTTTATCTATTTAATAATACTTATTCATTATAAAAGAATTAAGTAATCTATATTTAACGTGTTATATTGAATAAGCCTTGTTACGGCTGTGCTTACATAAAATCTACATATAATAATACTAATAATAATAGCTAATATTTAACTAGCCAACACATATAACTTTTTAAGCATTATGTGTAGATTATTTTGCTCCATTCTTATAAACCTTTGAGACAGGTTCTATGATCACTCCCACGTTACATACGAGGAAACTAAGGCTTAGAACAAACAAGCAAGCTTCACAAGGACACAAAACTGGTAAACAAAGAAACCAGGAATCAAACCCAGACAGTCAGACCACAAAGCCTATGTTTGTAACAGCTTCCTCTTAAAGCTGATGGGGACTACTGACATCTGAGGTGCAAGAGCAAAAGGTGATGCACTTTTACCCTGATGGACTAGAATAGATGATTTCCAGGCTTCCACTGACCTGCTATGGTGGATTATCTTGTTATGGATTGATGCTCCCACTGAAGTCAACTAGAAAAGACCATTTCTTGGGGGCACTTGAGAGGTGCCAAAGACAACTGGAACTTGAGGGAGCAAGACCTCAGAAAATGGAAACAGAGAGGTGAACCAACAAGCAGCTTTTCCCTTCAGTATATTTGCCAATTTGGGGTGTAGTTGAGAGACTGACAGGGCAGAGGGCTGTGATTAAGAGTCAGAGAAGTCAACAGACCTTTTGGCAAACTTAAAAAACTAGAAGAAAAATGGATTTGGGGCTGTCAAGGGAACCAGGACTTTAAAGATCAACATTCCAGATAGAAGAGAGACAAAGAAAAGTGGCCTGACATTCTGTTCTTTTCCATCTTGAGAATTTGCTGAATTCATCATCTGTGCAGGACAGCAAGCTAGGTAAGAAGTAGAAATCTGCCAAAAAGTGGAGCCAAGTTTTCAAGTAATTTCTTAGTTTTGCATTCCCACAAAGGAGAAGAGGCCTTAGTAATCAGAGCTGCTCTTGGTTGAGACCCATAGGGAGCTGCACTCCCAGCCTCTAGGGATGAAATAGAGATAGACTGAGACTCAAAAAGAAAAAAAAAAAATTACCCTGCAACCAAGTTCAGTCCCTGAAAGTGATCTGCCCTGAAATAGTCTGAGCACTAGAGATTAGGGTGAACCTGCTCTAGAGGAAGATGTCATCCAGAATCTCAACAATTTCTTACATACAATATCCAAGCTACTTTTCATTCATAATGTCCAGCAATTTCTCAAGCATAAAGACTAACATTCAATCTGGTAGCAGAGAAATCATCTCTTATCAAAAGACATAAATTCAGGAAAGGATGAAGACAATGGAAAGATTCATATCTTGGAATGAATGGGAAGATTCATGTCATTTCTTAAATATAAATTAATATTGACTATATAAAAAGTTAATAGTAAAGTTCTGTGTAGTCAAAATATGTGTACAGTTAAGAAGCATCACAACAATATGAAAGACTGAAAGCGAATGAGCTTAAGTTACTATCAGGGCATGACATTATCAAGCAAGGGGTAAAAGTACTAATTTGTATTAAACTATATGAAGTCAACAATTCATGTGGAGAGCCTGTTGTTGTTTAGTTGCCAAGTCGTCTCCAACACTTTTGCAACCCCTGCCTGGCTTCTCTGTCCATGGGATTTCGCAGGCAAGAATACTGGAGTGGGTCAACATTTCCTCTTCCAGGGGATCTTCCCAAGCCAGGGATTGAACCCAAATCTCCTGCATTGGCAGGTGGGTTCTTTACCACTGAACCACCTGGGAAGCCCAATATCTAAGGTAGTGGTTCTCAAATTTTTGGTCTCAGGGTTCCTTTACACTCCCAAAATCTATTAAAAGCCCCAGTGAGCTTTTGTTTTATGAGTTATATTTGTTGACACTTACCATATTAAAAATTAAAACTGATGTTCCTGTCTTCTGTATTCTTGCACTTTTTGTCTACTTGTTTTATTGTTTATTGAGTAAGTTATCTCCTATTATGAAAGTAAAGTATTTTTTTTTAGTTCCTCCAGGTTTTTGTTCTATATATTCTGAAGCAATGAGTATAAGTTGGGACAAATCTTGGAAAAACTGATTGGCATTATTTACTAAACGAGGATAATGTACATCTTATGATCCATCGATTTCACCCTCTGGTATTTACCCAACAGAAATGCATATATATGTGCAATCAAACATATATTTTTCATAATAGAAATATAGTTATAGTTTCTCATTTAAATAATCCAAAGTCTGAAACAGCCCAAATATCTAGCAACAATATAATGGATAAGTGTGTGGTGTATTCATACAATGGAAAATTATTCAGCAATGAAAAGTTATAAACTCATATTACACAAAACAAAGTGTATGAATCTAACAAACATTATGTTGTATTAAAGGAGAAGGACACACACAAAAAAAATATTCTATGGTTCTATTTATATAAAGTTCAAAATCTTGCAAATGTAATCTAAAATCACGGAAGTGCAAATAATGCTTAATTTTGGAGGTGGATAATAACTGGAAGAGGGTATGAGGGAGGCTCTGGTGCTCTGGTAATGTTTTATGTCTTAAATTTGGTGATGATTACCTAGGTATGTTTACAGTGAAAGCTCATCAAGCTGTACACATATAATCTGTGTATTCTTTTGTATGTTTATTATACTTTGATACAAAAATTTAGGAAAAAGAAAAAAAAAAAAAGCCCTTTATCTCCATCCCAGACTGCTTTCCTCAGCTCTAGACATCTCCACTAGGATGTTTCTTGGGTGATTCTTAACACATTCAAACCTGTATCCAGGAGGTTCCCTGGTGGCTCAGCAGTGGGGAGTCTGCCTGCCAATGCAGGAGATGTGAGTCTGATCCCTGATCCAGGAAGATCCCACATGCTGCAAAGCAACTGGGCTCATGTGACACAACTATTCAGCCTGTGTTCTGGAGCCTGGGAATCGCAACTAATGAGCTCAGGTGCCACAACTACTGAAGCCTTCACACCCTAGAGCTGGTGCTCTGCAATAAAAGAAGCCACTGCAACGAGAAGCCTGTACGCTGCAACTACAGAAAGCCCACACAGCAACGAAGATCCAGCACAGCCAAAAATAAATAATTTTTTAAAAATACCTGTGCCCCTCATTTTCCCTTCTTTCAAATCTGTCCCTCCTAGGATATTGCTAACCCAAATGAATGGCATCCCTTCCAGCCTATTTACCTAAGACAGAAACATGGGAATCAGTTGACTCTCCTCTCTCATAACACCCTAGGCTGTGTCACTCAATTTCTCAACAAATACTTCTCACATCTTATCTCCTGTATCTATCTAAAGTCCACTCCTCATTTCCATTCCCAATTCTCATCATTTCTCATTTAGACTTTCAAAAGCTTCGTAAAGTGATCTCTGGGCCTCCAAGCATGTGGTCTTACTAATTCACTCTTTGCTTTTAGCACACGTGACATTTCTAGGACACAAATTTGGTCATGCCATTTTCTTACCTAAAATCCTTCAACAACTCTCCATTGCTTTCAGCACAATGATAAAACACCATACCATTGCTGAAAAGTACAACCTGTCCCCAGCCTAACTTCCCAGCCTCACCTTGCCTGTTCCTGATCCCTCCCACCAACCCAGAACTCTCAAGTCACTTTATCATAGAAACTTTGCCCTTTAGTGGTAGTGAACTATGACATGTTTCCCCAAATTCACTCTTCTCTCTTCTTTTCTCTTCTATACCCTTCAAATTTTTCTTAAGTTGAACTGAAACACCACCTCTCAAAAAAACTCAACACCATTCTCCCTTCTTAAAAACCACCACAATATTGTAAAGTAATAATCCTCCAATTTAAAAAATTAATTTTTTTAAAAGTTATGAAGCATTCTTGATCAAAAATTAAAAAAAACCCACCCCCACTTGAATCTAATTAAGATTCTAGCTATACCTGTCAACTTACAGAAAACACAGATAGCTGAGGGACATGAGGATGAAATCAGTAAAACAGAGAATGTGGGGAACTCCAAAGAATAAGCTAATCAGCTCCTTCAACAGATAAGTTCCAGGAACAAAAAAGGAATTGGAAAAAGAACTCACAGGTTAGACTTAGAAAAGATACAAATAATCATATATAGATCTTAGTGTCAGAATTGAAAGAAACAAATCATTATACAATTTTGACATTTGAATGCTTATTAAATATTTGAGGACATTAAGGAAATATGGTTAATTTCTCAGGTGCACTAACTGGTTCTATTTAGTTTAAAAATTCCTACATTTTAGAAAATCATACTGAAATATTTACAGATGAAATGACATGATGTCTGAGTTTTGATTCAAAATAATAAGGGAGTGAGCCAGTGGGTAGGTATTAATGATACAAGATTAGCCATGAATTGATCATTGTTGAAGTTGGTTCCAAATAGGAAAAGGAGTTCATCAAGGCTGTATATTGTCACCCTGTTTATTTAACTTATATGCAGAGTACATCATGAGAAACGCTGGACTGGAAGAAACACAAGCTGGAATCAAGATTGCCGGGAGAAATATCAATAACCTCAGATAGGCAGATGACACCACCCTTATGGCAGAAAGTGAAGAGGAACTAAAAAACCTCTTGATGAAAGTGAAAGTGGAGAGTGAAAAGGTTGGCTTAAAGCTCAACATTCACAAAATGAAGATCATGGCATCTGGTCCCATCATTTCATGGGAAATAGATGGGGAAACAGTGTCAGACTTTATTTTTCTGGGCTCCAAGATCACTGCAGATGGTGACTGTAGCCATGAAATTAAAAGATGCTTACTCCTTGGAAGGAAAGTTATGACCAACCTAGATAGCATATTCAAAAGCAGAGACATTACTTTGCCAACAAAGGTTCGTCTAGTCAAGGCTATGGTTTTTCCTGTGGTCATGTATGGATGTGAGAGTTGGACTGTGAAGAAGGCTGAACGCCGAAGAATTGATGCTTTTGAACTGTGGTGTTGGAGAAGATTCCTGACAGTCCCTTGGACTGCAAGGAGATGCAACCAGTCCATTCTGAAGGAGATCAGCCCTGGGATTTCTTTGGAAGGAATGATGCTGAACCTGAAACTCCAGTACTTTGGCCACCTCATGCGAAGAGCTGACTCATTGGAAAAGACTCTGATTCTGGGAGGGATTGAGGGCAAGAGGAGAAGGGGACGACAGAGGATGAGACGGCTGGATGGCATCATTGACTCGATGGACGTGAGTCTGGGTGAACTCCGGGGGTTGATGATGGACAGGGAGCCTGGTGTGCTGTTATTCATGGGGTCGAAGTTGAGTAATGGGTACCTGGGAGATCTTAATACTATTATCTCTGCTTTTGTATGTGTTTGATATCATCCATTATAAAGTTTTTAAAACAACAATATCTAAAGAAAATTTGATAGAGAACCTAGCTCTTCACTAATACATTTGGTTATTTGTGTTATCATAGACTTTTAACGCTTTTTGGATACTTTTCTTCCATCAAGATTGAAGCCAATAGACTTCAAGTGCTAGTGGGTTATTTTTAGCTCTGCAGGCCCAAGAACTTGTCAGTGAATATGTAAGCAGCCCCTCAAAGCTAACAGATAGTTTGACTTCACCAAGACATATTTTAACTCAACCTTTACACCTGGTGCCCCCATGTTGCACTAACCTCCAACCCAAGTGTACCTCTTAAATCTTTTCATCACACAATGCCTTGCCTAATGCTGATTCTTTTCTTAAATTCCCCTTCAGTAACCCCACAGAAAACTCCATGAACAAGATAGCATCTAAAGAGAGATCACAAGAGGTCAGCAAGCCTGCACACAGTGAAATATGACAGAGACTCTGACCCCCTCCCCAAATGATTAACTGAGACTAGCTAGTTTAAAAACTTTCTTGGTTGAGCAGAATCTTTGGAGTTGGTTCTGGAACATAAGTCTGCCTTCTCCTGAGGTTGTCAGCCTCCTGTAAAAAACAACCTCTCCTCTCCCAACCAACGCTTGTCTTTCAAGTGGAGAGCAGGCAAAACCTGAGTTCAGTAACAGATTCAGAATTTCATCCCAACTCATCTCAAGTCTCTGGTCTTTAGCAGAGAGGTTTTGATCTTACAAGTATTGGTGTAAATTATTTTAGTGAGTTGTGTAGTTCTTTAGTAGCAGGTGGACAAAATGTTTAGATAGGAATTTCTACTGATGTACATTTATGGAATCAATTAAGAGTCCGTTCTTGTTGTGGGAGAATGATAATTAAGACATTATCCTAACTCCTCTGGCAGCTTATACTATAGTAATTAAAACAAGAACTATACACAAATCATCAGAAAACAAAGCTGCTAGTATGGAAAATGTACCAGATCAGAGGAAGGAGAGACTCAAGGCAGGAAGATCACCTCAAGGAATGCTCTTATACAATAATACAGGTAAAATATAATGAGGAGCTGATGGCCAGGACAGTGGTAGTAATGGAGAGGAGGGATAAGTTCAGGGCAGGGATGCGCCCTCCCTAGATGTCATCTTCTTTGAGCCTTGGTGATAGTGGTTTTTCTCAATCCCCTGACTCACATCCTTTAGTCTCCTTAGTTCCTGTTTCAATCCAGGGTCCTTGAGTGTGTATAGCCAACATCAGGATAAACCCCAACAGTGCTCATGTTGCTTTGCTAAAACGTGTCAAGATGCAGAAACTCTCCAGACACTAAGGCATGACATCTCTTAGGGGACACTGAAGATGGTGTGCCCCACATTAGGTGTAAAAGACATCCCCTCGAGGAGCTGTGGGTACCATTAGGGGAGGGGGCAGGGAGGGGGCCTATAACAATCATGTCCTCGTGATCCCTAAGAGAATATCAACACTAGAAAGCCATTGAAGCGAAACATCATATTAACAAATTGAATAAAAATCATATGGTCATCTCAATAGATGCAGAAATAGCTTTTGACAAAATTCATCACACATTTATGAGTCACTGAAATAACAGCTGCCACTGACCCCCATCCCCCAATCCCGTGCAATTCACTGCCTAATAAAGTACGAAGTAATGCTGAGCAGTGTGGTGACACACTGACGTTTTGTCCATTTATAGAACCTTCCAAGTTCCTCACCACTTCAAGCCATTTCAATATATCACTCTAACTAAAAAGCTTTTCTGCAAGCTCTTTGTCTCTCTCACATTCTCATTTTTCAGGTCTCAGATTAGGAGTCACAGCCTCAACAGAGGCCTCATCTCATATAACTCTAAACCAGGTGCCCCTAATCACTTTCTATCCAAACATCCTTTTACAGTATACTTTTTAGCAGCAATCACCTTCTAAAATTAGCCTATTCCTATTTTTTCTTGTCCTTTTTGTTTCTCTCCCCCATCAAAACACCAGCTTCCCAAAGGCAAAGAAATCATGCCAACCTTGTTTTTTGTTTTATCTGCATTGCCTTTAGTGTTCAATAAATACTTATTAAATGACTGAGTCAATATTTAGGTTTTCTGATTAACCTTTGCAACTTAATGGGAGCCACCACCAGTCCTTCCTTTGACTAGCTTCTTAACAATGGCTCAATCAATAAGGTATTAAATGTTTGCTTCTAATCATGATGAGATCTGTGGGTTTTTTGCATTAACAGTCTTGCTCTTCAAAATGTCTACTAAATTCACAGTCCTATAGTCTTCTGAATTCTTATGAAATAAACCTTTGGTTGAGCTATATAACAGTGCTTGTTCTAGCCAACTGTATCCAAAAGTGCTTTGACTACCATTACCAATTGGGAATATTAAAGAATATATAGAATATAAAGACATAGAGAGTTTATATTCTAAATTCTCCATAGGTCCAGCACATAGCTCAGTAACAAAATAAATACATTTCAGAGGCATTCAAAGTCAGTAATTCAATAAGCTCATGTTTTCTCTCTGCTCAGCCTACTCTGCAACTTTGCCATCTGGCTTCTAAGACTTAATCATCAACAAAACACCTCCAAGGAGGTTTTAAACTTAATTACTATTTGTGTTTTGATTAAGGAACTATAGTTAAGAAGTTAAAAAGCAGAGAGGAGTCATAAATAATAACTGGTCACACCATCCCAAAGCAACTAGGAAAGCTCCTCTAGTGTGTTTCAGGCTTCAGCAGTTCCTCTGTTTCCAATGAAATAGAGAAGGACAGAAACGTGAAACCCTGCTGGCATAACACTGAACCTCACAATACATGATTTTCCTGATAGCCCCATTTACTTCTTAAGAGGCCACTCATTGTTTTTAACATTCTTTCCCCCTAGTGTACCCTTGGAAATTCCTGTTGCCAGGGACATAGAGTCAATCTATTGTTCACCAGCTCAACAGTCCAGCCTTAGTGTTTTGAGTTTGGATCTAAGATCAAATAAAGCAGCCCTCCATTGCACATCCTCAGGGGCCCAGAAAAGGCAGGTTTCCTGGAATCAAATTGAGATAACATTGAAATTTGTTTCAAAAAGTATAAAGTAATAACAAAGTTATTTGTTTTTGTAACGTACACATAGATTCTTCTAGGTAATACTCAAGATAGGCTGGCAGGTATTAGTATTAGATACATTATAAGTCAAACCAGAGAAGAATTTAGGTAAAATATGTGTACTTGGATTTTATGTTCTATTCCAGTTACAGAATTACAGAAAATCAAAGATCAGCTCATTACTACACAAAGGTGATCTGTGGACCAGCAGCACTCTGTATCTTGTTTTAAATGTAGAGTTACAGACCCCACTCCACACCTACTACATAAAAATCCCATGTGTTCCGCCTAACCTAGTGGATATAGAGATCATCTTTAGAAACATCTAGTTCTTCTCAAACTTTAATGGATATAACTACATGAGAATTTGTAAAAATTCAATTACTGATTCTTCCCTAGGACTGGCATAGAAAGTGGCATCTCCTGTAGGAGCCATTATTAAATATTCAAGAATGTCTTTTATGTTAGCTAACACTATAGAATAAAAGCACCTTCATGTTGATGCCTCTCAGAGAAGTACCTTTTCTTTAGCCCTGGAGTACACTTGCTGTTAGACTTTCTGATGGCTCAGATGGTAAAGAATCTGCCTGCAATGCAGCAGACCCGAGTTCAATCCCTGGGTCAGGAAGTTCTCCTGGAGAATGGAATGGCAACCCATTCTATTTTCTTGCCTTGAGAATTCCAAGGACAGAGGACATGACTGAACAACTAACACTTTCACTTTTGGGGCTTTCCTGTTGGGATGTGCTTGAGAGAAACACCCAAGAAACCTCCCGGTGACCATTCTTGATGAGCGAATTTGGACTGACAAGTAGACAGATGCATTTACTAAAACAAAAACAAACAAACAAACAAACAAAAAAACAGTGAAAGTCACTCAGTTGTGTTCAACTCTGCGACCCCATGGACTATATAGTCCATGGAATTCTCCAGGATAGAATACTGAAAAAACAAATGCATGACCTAAAAGTTGAGAAATTATTTTTATTTGGTGGACAAAACTGAGGACTTAAGCATGGAAGATGTTGTTTTTCAGTCACTTAGTCATGTCAGACTCTTTGCGACCCCATGGACTGCAGCACGCCAGGATTCCTTGTCCTTCACCATCTCCTGGAGCTTGCTCAAACTCATGTCCATTGAGTTGGTAATATCATCCAATCATCTTGTCCTTTGTCATCTCCTTCTCATCCTGCCTTCAATCTTTCCCAGCATCAGGGTCTTTTTTAATGAGTCGGCTCTTCATATCAGGTGGCCAAAGTATTGGAACTTCAGCTTTAGCATCAGTACTTCCAATGAATATTCAGGACTGATTTCCTTTAGGATTGACTGGTTGGAGCTCCTTGCAGTCCAAGGAACTCTTAAGAGTCTTCTCTAACACTACAGCTCAAAAACATCAATTCTTTGGTGCTCAGCTTTCCTTAGAGTACAACTCTCACATCCATTCGTGACTCCTGGAAAAATTACAGCTTTGACTACACAGACCTTTGTTGGCAAAGTAATGTCTCTACTTTTTAATACACTGTGTAGGTTTGTCATAGCTTTTATTTCAAGGAGCAAGCACCTTTTAGTTTCATGGCTGCAGGCACCATCTGCAGTGATTTTGGAGCCCAAGAAAATAAAGTCTGCCACTGTTTCCATTGTTTCTTCATCTATTTGCCATGAAGTGAAGGGACTGGATGCCAAGATCTTCATTTTCTTAATGCTGAGTTTTAAGCCAGTTTTTTCACTCTCCTCTTTCACTTTCATCAAGAGGCGCTTTAGTTCCTTTTTGCTTTCTGCCATAAGGGTGGTGTCATCTGCATATCTGAGGTTATTGATATTTCTCCTGGTAATCTTGATTCCAGCTTGTGCTTCATCCAGCCCAGCATTTCACATGATGTACTCCGCATATAAATTCAGGACTGTGAAAACCTGGATACTGGCTGCAGATAGCTAAAGTGGATATCAAAGGAATGATTTCAGTAAGCCCAGACTCTTGCACCTTCCCATACATAGAAAAGTGCTAAATACATGAACTTAAAATGTCTGGTTTTCTTGAATTAACAGTAATCTTTGGAAGTTCCAACCACCTGGTTTTCCTATATAACCTGACTCCTCCAGTATCTCTTTTAAGCAGTTCCTCAGAGCTATCTAGGGGCTCAGAGCTATCTGAGGAACTGTTCGGAAGAAGTAATAGTGGAGCCAATATATATAGAAAAACCTGGTGGTTGGAACTTCCAAAGATTACTGTTAATTCAAAAAAACCAGACATTTCAAGTTTATATATTTAGCACTTTTCTATGAACGGGAAGATGCAAGAGTCTGGGCTTAATGAAATCATTTCTTTGATATGCTCCTTAGCTATTGGGGGCCAGTATCAAGCTTTTCTCAGTCCCGAATCCCTCAGGGTGACTGTTGGGGGTGGTCGCAGTGGCTGATGGCTTGGTGGCAGGTGGCCTGTTTGTTTCCATCCTGAGTTCCCTCAAGGCTCACCATGGGGGGCAACTATAGTTGCTGTAGATGGCTTGATGACTGCAACATCCTTTGTTTGCTGATATGGCAGGCAGCTTTCTTTTACACCTAGTCCACATATAGGTGTAATTTTGAGCATCTCTAAAATACCCCAAGTAATATACAATTCTCTATCCATTAAGTTTATTCATAGTTTTACCAACAGGAGTTCAAGTGTAATTAGCTGATGGACCACTGACTGGAGCTCAAACCCTTAACATCGTCATGATTTTTACTATATTCTAACTGCTCTTTTAATTTCCTTTATCATAGAAATGCTTGGAAGAGTTCCCAAAAGATTTAAGAACACTGGATAGCAAGGAAAGACATATAATATGCTATATGGATAAAGTGCACTGACAGCAGGAGCAATTTGAGACCTAACCATTCAAAATTTAGAATTAAATGTTCTCCTAACCCAGCTAGCCACAGTGTCACACTGGCTAGATCAGAAGTCAGTAGCAAAACAAGCCCAGTAGGCAGCAAGAGAAGCCTAATTATTTGGTTCATGTACCGAGGTAAGAAAACAAAAGGCTGTGAATTTCCCTAAATGTCTCCATTCAAACTAACAGCCTTCAGCAAATGACATCAATTCATGTGATAGTCAGATTTTTTGGCATCTATCAGAGCAACACAAATACACATCTAAGCAGCCAGTATATGCAGATAGTTACAGGTTTTACTATCTCCAAGATTAAGTTCATTCTTTATTGTGATTCTATTGTGGTCATATCCTAAACTTATAAACCATAGCTATATTAGAGGAATGTTGTAAAAAATTTTGTGGTGCTGGTTGCACGACTCTTGAATATACTAAAATCCATTGAATGGTATACTTAAAATATGTGAATTATGTCTCAATAAAACATCTTCAATAATTCATCTATATACAAACTGCCACAATTAAAAAATTCATAAATAAGTCTTTTTTAAGCCACATTTTGAAGGCCATTGAGGATAAAAATATTATGTCTTATCCCTTATTTCAGAGATTATTAAAATGTTAAAATTAACTTTGAGAAAACTCATTAAAATGTAAAATCTATAGAAGACCCTTTAAGATTTATATCCCCAGAAATAAGTGACAAGGTTTGACACAGCTCAGCTGAAACCAACCCACAGATCAGAGATTTCTGTCAGACTTTTGAAAGTTATTTTTATAGATCATAGAATATTGGAGCTTAAAGGGACCTTAAAGAAAGTCCAATCCAATCCTCTCATTTTCCAATGAAAAAAAAACATAAAGCATAAAGGAGAGAAAAAGAGCAGCGATGGGCTTCCCTGGTAACTCAGTGTAAAGAATCTGCCTGTCAATGTAGGAGATACAGGTTTGATCCCTGGTCCAGGAAGATCCCACATGCAGCAGGGCAACTAAGCCCATGCACTGCAATTATTAAGCCTGTGCTCCAGAGCCCAGGAACTGCAACTACTGAGCCCATGTGCTGCAATTACTAAAGCCTGTGTGCCCTACAGCCCCTGCTCCACAACAACAGAAGCCACCACAATGAGAAGCCAGCACACCACAAATATAGATTAACCCCCACTTGCCACAACTAGAGAAAACCCCGCACAGCAAAGAAGATCCAGGACAGCCAATAAATAAATAGAATTATAAAAAAGAGTAGCTACTCATTAAAATAGACTCATAAATTCATGACAGAATAATAGTAAAACACAGGCTTCCTTACTTCCAATCTGAGGTTCCCTCTAGGGAGTTGGATCCCAGCCACAAAGGGAAGCTTCCAGCATGCTATGGTCATGAAATCGAACCAAAGATCTGGTCCCTGCCCACATCTCCAAACGTATCTCTTGTCATTCTTCTCTTGCTCACCATTCTCCAACCCTATGACCACCATTCTTTTCCTCTCACACACTATAGGACTTTTTTTTTCCACTTGCTATTTCTTCTGCCTAGAAAGCTCTTCCCCCAAATGCATCTTTGTATGACTGGCTGGTATCTATCTCACAGATCTGTTTAAGTAACAATTCTTTAGAGAGGACTTTTCTTAATACCCTATTTCCAGTAGTCACTAGCCTGTCTTCCTCCATCATAGCACTGGCCTAGTTCCATTACTCGTTCTTCTGGTCCTTGTCATGTTACATTTGTTTGTGCTTTAAAAAAATAATAATACAGATCTCCCCCACTAGATTGTAGCTTTATCAGAGCAGAGTTCCTGGCACACAGTAGCTGCTTAATATATACATGTCAAAGGAAGAAATAAATCTCTGAAGTACTTCTTGAGGAGACTCCCTATTGCCTGATGTCTAAATTCTTAAATGCCCTATTTTGATTTCCCAGGAACCAGGAAAAGCCTAGACAGAATGGGAGTCATGAACAGGAGAGCTAGACTAAGTTGCCCTACCGGAGGTCTCCAGGAATAAAAAAGATTCAGAGAGGTAAGTAAGCTAAGCTAAAGTCCTTAGAGACTCAAGCTTGATATGTAATGATCAGTCGAGGTTGACAAGTCTAAAGGGCAGGAACAGCATCAAAAAATGTTAAACAAAGTCAAGAATCAGTAATAGTGGCACAGGAATGGAATGGCAGGCAAGTCCAAAGACACACATGTTAGTTCCTATGTGAATGTTGAAAAATAGGACTTAACTTTATTGGTTTGGGGGCATGTGATGTGTGAGTGTGTAGGACTGAATTAAAGCTACAGGGTCAGGGCTAAAATGAACCATAATTTTAGAAGATTCATTTTCCTTCCCCAACTTCCATGGTGGATTGGCAGTGTGAGATTCTGTTAAAGTTAAGGGCACCAATTAGGGTCACTTCTTACCTTTGGTAGCAGTTTTACTATAAAAGTCCTTGGAGGAGAGATACCATATTTTATTCACATACTATGTACATAGTAGATGTTGAACAGATAGTTGCTAACTGAATAAACAATTGAATGAAAGGATTGTTCAAAAAAATGAATGTTCAGCAGGACCAGCCATGGCAACATTCTAAAATGTGCATGGGCACTCATTATCAGAGAAATGCAAATCAAAACCACAATGAGGTACCATTTCATGCCAGTCAGAGTGGCTGCTATCCAGAAGTGTACAAGCAATAAATGCTGGAGAGGGTGTGGAGAAAAGGGAACCCTCTTACACTGTTGGTGGGAATGCAAACTAGTACAGCCACTATGGAGAACAGTGTGGAGATTCCTTAAAAAACTGGAAATAGAACTGCCTTTTGACCCAGCAATGCCACTGCTGGGCATACACATCGAGGAAACCAGAATTGAAAGAGACACGTGTACCCGAGTGTTCATCACAGCACTGTTTATAATAGCCAGGACATGGAAGCAACCTAGATGTCCATCAACAGACGAATAGATAAGAAAGCTGTGGTTCATATACACAATGGAGTATTACTCAGCCATTAAAAAGAATACATTTGAATCAGTTCTAATGAGGTGGATGAAACTGGAGCCTATTATACAGAGTGAAGTAAGTCAGAAAGAAAAACACCAATACAGTATACTAACGCATATATTTGGAGTTTAGAAAGATGGTAATGATAACCCTGTATGTGAGACAGCAAAAGAGACACAAATGTATAGAACAGTCTTATGGACTCTGTGGGAGAGGGAGAGGGTGGGATGATTTGGGAGAATGGCATTGAAACTTGTATAATATCATATAAGAAACAAATCGCCAGTCCAGGTTCGATGCAGGATACAGGATGCTTGGGACTGGTGCACTGGGATGACCCAGAGGGATGGTACGGAGAGGGAGGTGGGAGTGGGGTTCAGGGTGGGGAACATGTGTATACCCGTGGCAGATTCATGTTGATGTATGGCAAAACCAATACAATATTGTAAAGTAATTAGCCTCCAATTAAAATAAATAAATTTAAATTAAAAAATAAATACACAAAAAATTTAAAAAGATAAATAAAATGTGCATGGGAAAGATGTAGAGTATAAGTTGACTCAATCTTCGGAAAGATTTTTCCTTTTTCAAAGGTTAAGTTATACTCTGTATTATATTTGAACACTGTATACTAGCTGTAACTCACTTCTTGGCCTGCATCATCCTTGAGTGTCTGCCCTCCTTTTCCATCTGAACCTTCTTCAATCTTTCTCTCTGGTTTTCTAAGAGGGTGTGACACTTCCTCACTTTAAAGTATGTTGTTTCCTGGAGAAGGCATAGAGGACTATCTATAAGTTATCCGTAGACTTAACTAAGTTATGAAAATAAATATTAATTATCCCAAAGTACACTGAATATCAAATTTAAAATAACACATAGCCCTTTAAAGGTCTATCTGTGTTATAATGATGAATATTCTCTTTCTCTTTCATTCTCCCTTTCCATCTCTCTCTTTCAATTCTGAAGCTCTGAAAGAGAAGTATCTTACAAAAAATGACTATCCTTTGGAAGTGGTGATAGAGTTAGCTTGTTTTTACTTATTCTTAGCACTGGAGGAAATATGAACCTACTTACTTCAACCTGTTTTCTTAAGATAGCTCAAGTGTGATTCTTTTTTTTCCTGTCTCCAAAGTTTACTAGTTACAGACACTGATCAAACAGCCCCTGTCATCCTTGAGGGCCATTAAAAGGAGCAGTCCCCTGTGGTAATGGTGTGGAGAAGTATGTTAGCATATAAGGAAGGAGAAGGAAAGAATACATATTTATTGAGCAGCTACTATGAGAAAGTCTCACATGTATGATCTCATTTAATCTCTACAAATACTCACTGCCATAGGTACCTCTATTATTTCCATTTGCCAGATGAGAAAGTTCATTTGGAATTTTTCAGCCAAGATAGAATAATAAGGATGGGATTTACCTTCTCACTTAAAACAATCATAAAAACAAAACCAGACAAAATCCATGAAACGGTTTTTGAAACACTGGTTATCAATCAGTGAAGGGCAGTGATAACTAGGATGGGAAACATATAAGCTGAGCCCTATAATTGCCCCCAACTTACTATCTTCAGATATTTTCTGAACTATGGCATAGAGAATGGGAACTGAGGCAAAGGCAGTAAACTTCTTTGGTTAAACATGTATAGCTGTAAGTCTTATGACAGTAATACAGCCCTAGAGTCCATAGGATAGACCACTAGGGAGGAGAGAGCTGGAGAGAAAGCACTGGAGATCTGCAGAGGACCATCATTAAGTATTCAGCACAGTAATTACTGGTACATGTATGAGGAAACTAACCAAGTCTGGAAAAGAACCATCTGAAAAAAATTAGAAAAAACTGTCTCGTGCTTACACAGGGTTGGAAATAATCCCTATCTCCACTATCCAGACTGGAAAAACTCATAACTCATGAGCACTGGGCAGAGTATACAGAAGGGTCATTCCTCAGTAGTGGGAAATTAGTAGCCCTAGACTGAACACTGCTCCAGATCTACCCAACAAATCATCAAAGCAAGACCCAAATAGATAAAAATATTCCCAGGTAAATTAACTGCATCATAGGAAAAGGCTCAGGAATATTTATAGAGATAAAACAATATCCAGCAGTCATCAAGGTGAAATCACAATGTCTGGCATCAAATCAAAGATTAATAGCCATGTCAAGAGGCAAGGAAACACGATCCATAATGAGGAGAAGAGACAACTGAAACTGACTCAGAAATGACACATATGCTAGAATTAGCAGAGAAGGACATTGAAACGTGTATAACTGAATTTGGTATGTTCAAAAAGTTATGTAGATACATTTGTTGTTGTTCAGAAGCTCTAATTTTCTTAAAGAGATCTCTAGTCTTTCCCATTCTATTGTTTTCCTCTATTTTTTTTGCATTGTTCACTAAGAAGGCTTTCTTATCTTTCCTTGCTATTCTCTGGAACTCTACACTCAGATGGATATATCTTTCCTTTTCTCCTTTGCCCTTCACTTATCTTCTTTCCTCAGATGTTTGTAAGGCCTCCTTCAACAACCATTTTGCCTTTTTGTATTTCTTTTTCTTGGGGATGGTTTTGAACTCTGCCTCCTATTCAATGTTATGAACCTCCGTCCATAGTTCTTCAGGCACTCTGAGAGCTTCATCTATTTGTTCAAGGTCACAGTATTCTATCCAGTATCCAAGCCCAGATCTTATTTCAAAGACTCTGCTCTTAGCATCACATTATACTAGAGTACCTTTTGTTAACTGTTTTGTCAGAGATTTGTAGTTGAACACTGTCAGGAAGAAAATCACACACACACACACACACACACACACACACACACGAGTCCAAAGAATACCAAGTTAGGGGTAATAGGAGAGATTTTCTTTCTAACCTTGACTTTGCTTCTGTTTATGTATAAAAACATGAGTGCATTACTGATCCACTCTAGGCCACAGTGATGCTTCCACCAAATTAGGTCTTGGATGCAGAATCTGAAATGAAAGGATACAAATGAACGTATTTACAAAACAGAAACAGATTCACAGACTTAGAGAATGAATTTATGGTTACCAGGGGGGAAGAATTGGGGGAAGGGATAGTTAGGGAGATTGGGATTAACACATACACACTGCTATATTTAAAATGAATAACCGAAAAGGACTTACTGTAGATAACTCTTCTCAATGTTTTGTGGCAGCCTGGATGGAAAGGGAGTTTGGAGGAGAATGGATGCATGTATATGTATGGCTGAATCCATTTGCTATCCACCTGAAACTATCACATTGTTAATGGCTGTTTGTTGTTGTTAATCACTAAGTCGCATCCCACTCTTGTATAACTCCACGGACTGTAATTCACCAGGCTCCTCTGTCCATGGGATTTCTCAGCACGAATACTGGAGTTCATTGCCATTTCCTCTCAAGAGGATCTTTCCGACCAAGGGACTGAACCCACGTCTCCTGCACTGCAGGCAGATTCTTTTTTTTTAAATTTATTTAATTAATTTATTTTAATTGGAGGATAATTACAATATTGTGGTGTTTTTTGCAATACATAGACATGAATCAGCCATGGGTACACATGTGTCCCCCCATCCTGAACCCCAATCCCACTTCCCTCCCCATCCCATTCCTCTGGGTTGTCCCAGAGCACTGGCTTTGAGTGCCCTGCTTCATGCACCAAACTTGTACTGGTCATCTATTTCACATATGGTAATATACATGTTTCAATGCTATTCTCTCAAATCATCCCACCCTCCCCTTCTCCCACAGAATCCAAAAGTCTGTTCTTTACATTTGTGTCTCTTTTGCTGCCTTGCATATAGGATTGTCATTACCGTCTTTCTAAATTTCATATATATGTGTTAATATACAATATTGGTGTTTCTCTTTCTGACTTACTTCACTCTTCACTCCAGTTTCATCCACCTCATAAGAACTGACTCAAATGTGTTCTTTTTTATAGCTGAGTAATATTCCATTTGGAGAAGGAAATGGCAATCCACTCCAGGACTATTGCCTGGAAAATCCCATGGACAAAGGAGCCTGGTAGGCTACAGTCCATGGAGTCGCAAAGAGTCAGACATGACTGAGCGACTTCACTGTTCACTAATATTCCACTGTGTATATGTACCAAAACTTCTTTATCCATTAGTCTGCCAGTGGACATCTGGGTTGTTCCATGTCCTAGCTATTGTAAACAGTGTGCACGTAGATTCTTTACTGCTGAACTACCAGGGAATCCGTATTAATTGACTATACTTCAATATAAAATAAAAGTTTAATATTAACATAGGATCTTGGGAAATATCTTTCCAACTATATATGTGTAGTCATTGCCATAGCCAGTATTTGACCCTGGTCTAAGACCTGCCTTCCCTGTAAGCCAGGTCTTGGCACAAGATACCAACAAGACGATGCAGGAGACTATACTGACTATACAACTTAAGAGTTTCTTAGGAACCTGGAATACTGGAGGATGGGGTGTGAGCTGGTGAAGCCCTGGAGGGATGCACAAGTCTGGAGATGGAGCTGGAAAAGGCAAAGTTTATGACCTTGGAAAGGGTCCTACTCAGGTTTTACTGGGGAGATGCTAAATTCTGCCGTGCAGCAGGCCTTCAGCAGCCGAGATGATGACGCATTTGAAGTTCATTTCCTGACTCCCAGCCAGTCTCAGATGTGGATCAATGATCTCCCAACTCCCTTCCAGTCCCAACAGACCTTTGGGAATTAGGCTGGCGATGTTGCAATATCCTTGGAGAAAATTCAGCTACACATTGAATAACAGGCTTGAAATATGTCACTACATTAGACTGGGGCCATTTGAGTATTTTTCTGGATATGTGTACAACAGACATCAGCGTATTCATTCAGCTAAACACATGTTTGCCTTAAGCAGAGACACAGAGAATATTTTCAAGGTTTTTGCACAGAAAGTGCTGTTCAAACATAATATTTTGAAAAATCATTAGTCCTGCCTAATAGATTCAAGTTTCTGATCCAGGGACTATTTTTATTATCTGTTGAACAGTACACACTTTTGTTTCTTAGTTCTGTGAACAAGCCATAATATCTTCTCTAAATCAAGTCTTACCTCTGTCTATAGCTGCCTCTAACTTTCTGGCATGGCTTCTCAAAGGTATCTATTGTTACCTGTTCCTGCTTTGGGGCCTTTCATCTTCCAACTCTCACAGAAAAATTAAAAAGCAGCCTAATCTACTGTCTTTCTTAGTTTTCCCCAGTTTAATTGGGTAATAGGTAGGGAGGAGAAGAAATAAAGTATTCATGGAACCACAAGTGCAAATCATAGAAGCCTGGAGTAACAGCACTGTAAAAAGACCTTAGACCTTTATCTAGTCCAACCCACCTCATTTTCTAGATGAAGACTTAAATAAGCCACGTTGAGAGTCAGACAGTGAATCTGTAGTTGATCTAGGACTGGAATTTAAGTTTCTGAACATGTAAAAAATATATACTGATTTTTGTCCACTTCATTTTCATAAATGATAGTACATTTTCATTACCTTTTAGTAATTATTTTAGTGCTGTTCATTCAGACAGGCTGAGAAAGGTTTGAGTAATCAGACCTCCGTGCATACATGGTTGTCAGAACACAAAACTCATAATTACAAGCAACCTATAGTTTGTTCCCGAGGTTTATTAAGACTAGAGAGCTAGCAAGGAGACCCTGAGATGTGAATGTCAGTTGGTCAACATATTCTATTTTGGAAAAAATAAAGATGATCTGCTCCAGAAAGAGGTATATACCTCCAGTAAAGGTAATACCACATTTTTTTCAAAATAAAATCAGTGTTTTGGAATGGCCATGCTTTACTTTCCACAATTCACAGTTGACATTCACATTCCCCAAAATACTAGGCAAAAGTTATTAGGAGAGGTAATGCAGAAGAAGTCTTATTTTGTGATTTTATGCTTTGGGTAACTTATGAGTGGCATATACATACATATATATGTACACACACATATGTTTCTGTGTATGTTGAGCAGGAATTAAGAAAACAATGTGGTCTACAAAACACTGTCATTTATATAAATTTTAAAATACATGTGCATAAAATAAAAATAGGCATTTTACAAAAAAATAAAACTATACATATCAAATGCATTAGAATGACTGCCAATGGTAAGAGGAGGATAATAGAAGTGGAGAATGGACGTAAGAATGGAATAGACAGATGAAAGATAGATGATGATAGATTGATAGATACCAAAAAAGAGCAGGGCCTTGCAGGGACCAGTGGGGATGGTGTTCTGTAACTGAGGCATGGATGAAGTCAGGTCTCAGCCTTTGAAGTCTAACAAATCAAAACAAAACTACACAACCTCTTTCTGAATCTCAGTCTGGGAAAGAGAACCAGTGAGGAACATTCTATTGTTCCTTCTGTATAAACAGATGATAAGTTTCAGAGACAAAATTGAAATGACTTACATGGTAGGTGTATTTGCATAATTCTGAAACTAGTTATTGCCTAGATTGTATATGAGCAAGTTACATTCCACCTGAGCACAACTCCAGTGTCTCTCACCAATGTACAAATGGCAATGATGTTTTTGTTAAAATTTAGAAAATTCAATCTTTAACCAGCTACATATGTATATTTAATTTGATTGGGAAAGGTTAGAAGCTTGCTTTGGTTTTGCCAATTTATGCTTTAACTAACTTTAGTCTAATTTGGTCATTTGGGTTATTGTTTTCATTTTTCTCTTCTTCTAGTTAAGTGTTTGGCCACACTGCTGGTCCATATTGCATCAATAACGTGTTTCATTTTGAAGTTGTTAAACAGAGAACACATTTCCATTACAAGCATGTAATGGTATAAATTTCCATTCTGGGTCCTGAAACACATCAGAAAAGGTCTCCTCATACTTTGTTAATTAAAAAAGTAAACAGGTCCTTAGTGGAGACAGTCCTCTTCCTTCCCCAGCTTCCCAGCAATGCAGTCTTCTTGGCTAGCTCTCTTTAGTTAAGAGAAGAGAGAGAAGAAACAGGTTGAGAAGGGGGGCCCATTCTGGCTACATTTGTGTTTTTAATTAGATTTCTTATGGACTGTAAGCAAAGAAAGTATTAATATACAATAAGAAAAGGAAGTATACCATGTGGTATAGTAGTTGTTAAGCACTGGGGCTTTGACATTAAAAACTCTGGACCTGAACCCAGCTCTATCGCTGAGTGACTCTGGGAAAGTTAGATAATCTCTCAGAACCACTGTACCAGTAAGACGGGAAAAGTGCCTATAATATTCTGGTAATATTACCTATCTTGTTAAGGCTGTTATAGGGATTCAGATCTGTTCATCTAAAGCACAGATGGTGAAACACATGAAAGCACTCAATATATGGTAGCTCCTACTAAGTAAATAGTAGCAGTAGTAGTAGTTAGATTGAGATGGTGATAATAGTATAGTAAAAGTCTCTGCCATAAACTGCCAAGTAGAGTTCAAAATTCAATCTCATAAATTGTAAGGTTGCATTATCAAAAAGTTAAATGTAGTGACTTGGTGATCTGGAAGAGCGAGCTTGCATCCATTTTCAAAAGTCCAGTTGCACTAATAAAATCCATCTGGCTCCTGGATGCAGCTTGGCATCTCTTAATGGAGGTTGTCCATTCAATTTCAATACCTTTATTTGTCCCTCAGTGTCCCTATGCACACCTCAGAAAGATAACCCACCCCTATTTGAGAAGAGACCAGAGTGGAGTATGGGAGCCAAACATGAATTGAGTTATATTCATGGTTATCATGAGATTTTGCTGTAGTAATAGAAAAAGCAAGATATTTTATAGAGTCACAGATGTAGAGAACAGATTTATGACTACCAAAGGCAGGAGTGTGGGGTGAATTGGGGGATTGGGATTGACAAATATACACTACAATATATAAAGTGGATGGCTAATATGAGAGCCTGCTGTATAGCACAGGGAACTCTGCTCAATGTTCTGTAGTGACCTGGGTGGGAGGAAAATCTGGAAAGAAGTAGATGTATATACATGTGGCTGATTCACTTTGCTGTGCAGTGGGAGCTAGCATGGCACTGTTAAGCAATTATACTCCAATAAAAATTAATTTAAAAAGTAAAATATT
Source organism: Bubalus bubalis (assembly GCF_019923935.1). Taxonomy (NCBI): domain Eukaryota; kingdom Metazoa; phylum Chordata; class Mammalia; order Artiodactyla; family Bovidae; genus Bubalus; species Bubalus bubalis. The sequence continues at coordinate 124,020,607 of NC_059181.1, read as the reverse complement.
TTAACTGCTTTATTTTCATATTATGCACTGTTTATTCAATGTGGGTATATTAATTTTCCTATTATATATTAAAATATACATGTCTGCTATATCCATTTATGCCAGTGTTGTATTTGGTTTATTGGTTTTGAGAGGGCAAGGATACTTCCATTACTTTTGGTTTATATAGCTGATCACAGACTCCCTTAAGTAATGGTGGCAATGCTTTTCAGTGCTGTCAAGATGGCTCTTAAGAAATAATACTGTTCCTTTCTCACAGTTGGTATCAGAGGCTACAGTTTAAAAGATATCTGTAGTTTTATAATGCTTATAGGATATTTGGAGTAAGACTTTCTTATCTCCCAGTCACCAACACAAGATTTGCCAAGTTTATTAAGATGTTTTTCATCACCTTGGCTGGTCACATGGGTCAGAACAGAACAGAAGCAAATCAACCCCATGCTGTAACAGGGAAACCCCTGTAGACATCCAGAGACAAGAAGATGCCTAATATGCTGGTCTACATTTTTGAGGTAAGATAACTAGATCTCGAGTTTTATTTTATAAGCTCCAATGCATTCTCAGGAATACTGGAGTGGGTTGTCATTTCCTCCTCCAGGAGATCTTCCCAACCCAGGGGTTGAACCTGCATCTCCTGCATTAGCAAGTGGATTCTTTACCACTGCACAACCTGGTGCTGGCGCTGGTCAGCTCTTGGAGTGAAGTCGGGCACTCATTTCACTCCTTCTCCAGGGGGATGGTGTCTCTCTCTGCCCTGGGCCACTCAGGATTGGGCCAGGAGAGACAGGAGTAGTGAGAATCTATGTTTCCTTCCTCAATGTATCTTTTCCTATTTCTGTGCTTCAGAAATTACTACCCAGAGATGGTAATCCCTTACCCAGAATCCTTCACTCTTGAGAAGGTAGTCTTGTTCACAGCTGTTCAAATGGATGTTTCTGGGCTGAAGGGGAATGAGCCCTAGAAATTCCTATACTGATATCACTTGACAATTGAATTTTCTTTTCCATTTTCATGACAATGAATCAGTAAATTCTAAGGAGTGGAGACCCACATTTCATTCTTCTTTTCATGCCCCATAGCATTATTTCATGCCCATTTTTGCTGTTGTTTAAAGTCCTTATTGAATTTGTTACAGCATTGCTTCTGTTTTATGTTTTAGTTTTTTGGCTGAGAGGCATGTGGGATCTTCAGTCCCAACCAGGGATTGAACCCACACCCCCTGCCTTGGAAGGCAAAGTCTTTAACCACTGGACCACCAGGGAAGTCACTTTATTTGTTGTTAATAAAGTTGTATATGACATCCCCAGAATACAGTATTTACCTCCCATACCAACTTTGGATCATTGATTATTTCTATGATAAAGTAGGCACATAAGTAGCACTAGATATGATTTATATTAAATGACTTTGAAAACATCAAATACAAGTTCATATTATCACTAGAATGGAACTCCAAGTTTTGAGCAAAGGAAATTATTGCAAGAAATCTGGATACAGTCATCATAATAAAACTTTAAAGTTCTCTTATGAGGCCTGAGGGAAGCAGTTTGAAAATGGGCAAGTCGAAAATACCCAGAGCTCACAGCAAATAGGTGGAGTACTTTTAGTGAGGCCTACCTGAGGAGGTAAGGGCAGGTCAAAGACTATAAGCCTACTCAGGGTTGAATAGCGTTTGGCTTCCCCTGACATAGCTCTACTTTTAGGGCCTCATTTCCCTTCAAGCATTTACCACTCTTCAGTTCAGTTCAGTTGTTCAGTTGTGTCAAACTCTTTGCAACCCCATGAATAGCAGCACACCAGCCCTCCCTGTCCATCACCACCTCCCAGAGTTCACTCAAACTCACGTCCATCAAGTTGGTGATGCCATCCAGCTATCTCATCCTCTGTCGTCCCCTTTTCCTCCTGCCCCCAATCCCTCCCAGCATCAGAGTCTTTTCCAATGAGTCAACTTTTTGTATGAGGTGGCCAAAGATTGGAGTTTCAGCTTTAGCATCATTCCTTCCAAAGAATACCCAGGGCTGATCTCCTTCAGAATGGACTGGTTGGATCTCCTTGCAGTCCAAGGGACTCTCAAGAGTCTTCTCCAACACCACAGTTCAAAAGCGTCAATTCTTTGGCGCTCAGCTTTCTTCACAGTCCAAATCTCGCATCCATACATGACCACTGGAAAAACCATAGCCTTGACTAGACGGACCTTTGTTGGCAAAGTAACGTCTCTGCTTTTCAATATTCAATCTAGGTTGGTCAAAACTTTTCTTCCAAGGAGTAAGCGTCTTTTAATTTCATGGCTGTAATCACCATCTGCAGTGATTTTGGAGCCCAAAAAAATAAAGTCTGACACTGTTTCCACTGTTTCTCCATCTACTTGCCATGAAGTGATGGGACCAGATGCCATGATCTTCGTTTTCTGAATGTTGAGCTTTAAGCCAACTTTTCTATCTTCTCTTTCACTTTCATCAAGAGGCTTTTTAGTTTCTCTTCATTTTCTGCCATAAGAGTGGTGTCATCTGCATATCTGAGATTATTTGATTGTCATCTGCATATCTGAGATTATTGATCCCAGCAATCTTGATTCCAGCTTGTGCTTCTTCCAGCCCAAAGTTTCTCATGATGTATTCTGCATAGAAGTTAAATAAGCAGGGTGACAATATACAGCCTTGATGTACTCCTTTTCCTATTTAGAACCAGTCTGTTGTCCCATGTCCAGTTCTAACTGTTGCTTCCTGACCTGTATACAGGTTTCTCAAGGTGGTCTGGTATTCCAATCTCTTTCAGAATTTTCCACCATTTATTGTGATCCACACAGTCAAAGGCTTTGGCATAGTCAATAAAGCAGAAATAGATGGTTTTCTGGAACTCTCTTGTTTTTCGATGATCCAGGGGATGTTGGAAATTTGATCTCTGGTTTCTCTGCCTTTTCAAAAACCAGCGTGAACATCTGGAAGTTCATAGTTCACATATTGCTGAAGCCTGGCTTCAAGAATTTTGAGCATTACTTTACTAGCGTGTGAAATGAGTACAATTGTGTTTTAGTTTGAGCAATCTTTGGCATTGTCCTTCTTTGGGATTGGAATGAAAACTGACCGTTTCCAGTACTGTGGCCACTGCTGAGTTTTCCTAATTTGCTGGCAAACTGAGTGTAGCACTTGCACAGCATCATCTTTCAGGATTTGAAATAGCTCAACTGGAATTCCATCACCTCCACTAGCTTTGTTCATAGTGATGCTTCCTAAGGCCCACTTGACTTCACATTCCAGGATGTCTGGCTCTAGGTGAATGATCCCACCATCGTGATTATCTGAGTCATGAAGCTCTTCTTTGTACAGTTCTTCTGTGTATTCTTGTCACCTCTTTTAATATCTTCTGCTTCTGTTAGGTCAATACCATTTCTGTCCTTTATCGAGCCCATCTTTGCATGAAATGTTCCCTTGGTATCTCTAATTTTCTTGAAGAGATCTCTAGTCTTTCCCATTCTGTTGTTTTCCTCTATTTCTTTGCATTGATTGTTGAGGAAGGCCTTCTTATTTCCTTGCTATTCTTTGGAACTCTGCATTCAGATGCTTATATCTTTCCTTTTCTCCTTTGCTTTTTGCTTCTCTTATTTTCAAAGATATTTGTAAGGCCTCCCCAGACAGCCATTTTGCTTTTTTGCATTTCTTTTCCATGGGGATGGTCTTGATCCCTGTCTCCTGTACAATGTCATGAACCTCCGTCCATAGTTCATCAGGGACTCTAGCTATCAGATCTAGTCCCTTAAATCTATTTCTCGCTTCCAGTGTATAATCATAAGGGATTTGATTTAGGTCATACCTGAATGGTCTAGTGGTTTTCCCTACTTTCTTCAGTTTAAGACTGAATTTGGCAATAAGGAGCTCATGATCTGTGCCACAGTCAGCTCCCAGTCTTGCTTTTGCTGACTGTATAGAGCTTCTCCATCTTTGTCTGCAAAGAATATAATCAATCTGATTTTGGTGTTGACCATTTGGTGATGTCCATAGGTAGAGTCTTCTTTTGTGTTGTTGGAAGAGGGTGTTTGCTATAACCAGTGTGTTCTCTTGGCAAAATTCTATTAGCCTTTGCCCTGATTCATTCCGTATTCCAAGGCCAAATTTGCCTGTTACTCCAGGTATTTCTTGACTTCCTACTTTTGCATTCCAGTCCCCTATAATGAAAAGGACATCTTTTTTGAGTGTTAGTTCTAAAAGTTCTTGTAGGTCTTCATAGAACCATTCAACTTCAGCTTCTTCAGCATTGCTGATTGGGGCATAGACTTGGATTACTGTGATATTGAATGGTTTGCCTTGGAAACGAACAGAGATCATTCTGTCATTTTTGAGATTGCATCCAAGTACTGCATTTCGGACTCTTCTGTTGACCATGATGGCTACTCAATTTCTTCTAAGGGATTCCTGCCCACAGTGGTAGATATAATGGTCATCTGAGTTAAATTCATCCATTCCAGTCCATTTTAGTTCGCTGATTCCTAGAATGTTGACGTTCACTCTTGCCATCTCCTGTTTGACCACTTCCAATTTGCCTTGATTTATGGACCTAACATTCCAGGTTCCTATGCAGTATTTCTCTTTACAGCATCAGACCTGTGTCTAACACCAGTCACATCCACAACTGGGTATTGTTTTATCCTTGGCTCCATCCCTTCATTCTTTCTGGAGTTATTTCTCCACTGATCTCCAGTAGCATATTGGGCACCTACTGACCTGGGGAGTTCCTCTTTCAGCATCCTATCATTTTGCCTTTTTATACTGTTCATGGGGTTCTCAAGGCAAGAATACTGAAGTGGTTTGCCATTCCCTTATGTTGCTCCAAATCTCTCCTAATAGAGAGAAAATCTATGTGATTAACTCAACCACACTGATAAATAGGCAGACACCGACCCATTCATTCTTTATGTATTCATTCATTCAAAAATATATATTAAGTACCTACTATGTAAGACACTGCTAGGCTCAGGGTAGTTCCCCTCTCACAAAGGAATCTACCAATACCTGCCTATTAAAATTTTATCCATAGTTCAAGGTTATGTGAAATGCTTTCCTAATTCTCCCAACTATGAATTTCTTCAGAGTACCCAAATACCTCTCTTTTCTTTGATTTATAACTTGGTAAACTCTCTTTGGCTCCCCTACAAGATTCCAACACAGAAAACATCATGAACAAAGTCACAGTGGTAGACTTATGCATTGGATGGCTATGGGAAGATGAATAGACCATTTGGGCTGCAGCAGAGGCTTTCTGGTAGGGAGTAAAAGAGGATGTTTGCAAGGGATTCAGGTCAGCATCCTCACATGAGCTTTGAACAAAGCTTTGAAGATTAGTAGTTTTGCAATAATCAAATTTAATAGATGGTAGGTGCTCCAAAAAGAGGCAATGGCAAAGGCTTACAGTTCAGAAATAAATAGGACATGATTAAGGAAGAGCAAATAATCCTGTTTGGCTGGAAAGAAAGGTACACATGTAAGGGAGTAACAGAAAATGAGCTCAGAGAATAGGAGGAGGTTCCAATGTGGACAAGTTTGAAATTTTGGCTGGAGATTTGGAGGCTAATTTGGGTAGCATCACTTAGGGGCACAGAAAAGAATTTCCCCTCATCATTTCTTGTGACCTAAGGCATCAGTGGTATCTGTGGGAACATAAATGGATTTGACTGCTGGTAGTATGAAGTCAATGTAAACAGAGATGAAAACTGTGAGCCTGATGCCATTAGACATCATTAGCACTAGATCTAGGGAGTAATCCTTATAACATAAGGCAGTTTTATGAACAATAGGAGGAAGTACATTGTTACACAGCAGGAAGTATGCATATGGGACCTCTTATTGAAAGATGATATACAAAGAAACAGAAAACAAACAGAGACTCATGAGTGACAGATCTGTAACAGATAGCTGGATTCTGAAAGTGGCATTGCAGGGGAACAGAATATGTCACTTTGGCAGAAGTACAAGAAGGATACTCTGACCCTCCTTGGTCTCCCTGAAAGCATATGAAGGTACCTTCCCTATAACAGGAGGGTAGAAGATATCCTTATTGCCAGAGATAGGGAACTGCATGAGAAGGCTCTATAAACAAATTTTTTTACTTCCTTGTTAATTTATTATTCCAATCCCAAACTTCACCTTATCAATTCTCCACAAATTTGTTTTCTTTGTCTAAAAGGTATAAAAGTTGTCTACTTTTGTCACTTTCTTTAAGCCTCATATCTTTGGGGATTGCACACATATAAAACTAAATTAAATTTGTTTTTCTCTTGTTAATCTGTCTTGAAAAGTGAAAGTGTTAGTTGCTCAGTTGTGTCTGACTGTATAGCCTGCAAGGCTCCCCTATCCATGGGATTCTCTAGGCAAGAATACTGGAGTTGGTTGCCATTTCCTTCTCCAGTGGATCTTTCTAACCCAGGGATCAAACCTGTGTCTCCTGCATTGCAGGAAGATCCTTCACTGCCTGAGCTACCAGGGAAGCCCATTAATCTGTCTTATGTCAATGTAATTATTAGACCAGCCATAGTACCTAGAAGGGAAGAAGAGGAAAGTTTTCCTTCCCAACAGCATAAGACAGAAAGCCACCATATTTTCCCACACAATCTCATGGCATCATTCTGCTATGGAAACAGTATGGAAGTTCCTCAAAAAATTAAAAATAGAAGTACCATATGATCCAGTAATTTTATTTCTGGGTATATGTCAAAAAGAATTGAAAATAAGATCTTGAAGATATATTTGCACTCCCACATTCATTGCAGTATTAGCTACAATAGTCAAAAAGTGGAAGCAACCCAAATGTCCACTGATGAATGGATAGAGAAAATGGGGTATATACTATGAAACATTATTCAGCCTTAAAAAAGAAAGAAATCTTATCATATGCCACAATATAGATGAAGCTTGAATACATTATGTTAAGTGAAACAAGCCCATCACAAAAAGACAAATACTGCATGATTCCACTGATAAAAGGTATCTAAAGCAGTCAACCTCTTAGAAACAAAAAATATAATGATGGTTGTCAGGGAGTAAAGAAAGAAGGGAATGGGGAGTTGCTATTTAACAGATATAGTTTCACTTTTGCACAGTAAAAAAGTTCTAGGGATGTGTTGCCCAACAAATCATATAGTTAACACAAGTGCACACTTAAAAATGGTCAAGATGGTAAATTTTGTTGTGTTTTTTTTAATCACAAAATAACAATAACAAAATATGTGAGGAAAGGGATATTATTGAAAGACCAGTGTTGAAACTGCCATAAATTAGTTCCTAAGAAAACCATTCCCTGTATGGTCTCACATACATGTGAATTCTAAAAAATCAACCAACCAAACAAACAAAACCAAGCTCATAGATACAGAGAATGGATTGGTGACTGCCAGAGGGCAGGGAGTAGGAAGTGGGTAAAAAGGGTGAAGGGGATCAAAAGGTACAAACTTTTCAGTTATAAAATAAATGTCATGGCTATATAATGTACAGCATGGTGACTATAATTAGTAATACTGTATTACATATTTGAAAGTGGTTTAGAGAGCAGATTTAATGGGCCAAATGGGACCCCTTACTGGTCCCCAACATTAAGAGTCAGACAAGTTAGCTCTAATTTACCTCAGCTTTCAGTTATATACTTATTGAGTGCAGCACTCAATATGCCAGCAAATTTGGAAAACTCAGTAGTGGCCACAGGACTGGAAAAGGTCAGTTTTCATTCCAATCCCAAAGAAAGGCAATGCCAAAGAATACTCAAACTACCACACAATTCTACTCATCTCACATGCTAGCAAAGTAATGCTCAAAATTCTCCAAGTGAGGCTTCAACAGTACGTGAACTGTGACCTTCCAGATGTTCAAGCTGGGTTTAGAAAAGGCAGACGAACCAGAGATCAAGTTGCCAACATCCATTGGATCATCAAAAAACCAAGAGAGTTCCAGAAAAACATCTATTTCTGCTTTATTGACTATGCCAAAGCCTTTGACTGTGTGGATCACAACAAATTGTGGAAAATTCTTCACAATATGGGAATACCAGACCACCTGATCCACCTCCTGAGAAATCTGTATGCAGGTCAGAAAGCAACAGTTAGAACTGGACATGGAACAACAGACTGGTTTCAAATAGGGAAAGGAGTACGTCAAGACTGTATATTGTCACCTTGCTTATTTAACTTATATGCAGAGTACATCATGAGAAATGCTGGGCTGGATGAAGCACAAGCTGGAATCAAGATTGCCGGGAGAAATATTAATAATCTCAGATATGCAGATGACACCACCCTTATGGCAGAAAGCAAAGAAGAACTAAAGAGACTCTTAATGAAAGTGAAAGAGGAGAGTGAAAAAGGTGGCTTAAAACTCAACATTCAGAAAACTAAGATCATGGCATCTGGTCACATCACTTCATGGCAAATAGATGGGGAAACAGTGACAGACTTTATTTTTTTGGGGCTCCAAAATCACTGCAGATGGTGACTGCAGCCATGAAATTAAAAGAGGCTTGCTCCTTGGAAGAAAAGCTATGACCAACCTAGACAGCATATTGAAAAGCAGAGACATTACTTTGCCAACAAAGGTCCATTCAATCAAAGCTATGGTTTTTCCAGTAGTCATGTATGGATGTGAGAGCTGGACTATAAATAAAGCTGAGCACTGAAGAATTGATGCTTTTGAACTGTGGTGTTGGACAAGACTCTTGAAAGTCCCTTGGACTGCAAGGAGATCCAACCAGTCCATCCTAAAGGAAATCAGTCCTGAATATTCATTGGAAGGACTGATGCTGAAGCTGAAACTCCAATACTTTGGCCACCTGATGCAAAGAATTGACTCATATGAAAAGACCCTGATGCTGGGAAAGATTGAACGCAGGAGGAGAAAGGGATGACAGATGATGAGAGGGTTGGATGGCATCACTGACTCAATGGACATGAGTTTGAGTAAACTCCGGGAGTTGGTGATGGATAGGGAGGCCTGGCGTGCTGCAGTCCACGGGGTCAAAAAGAGTCAGACACCACTGAGCAACTGAATTGAACTCAGTTTTACACCTAAGGGGCTAGAAAAATTTACACTGAGATATCTGAACAACAGTTATCTCGGACAGTTAGGCCAAGGGGCCTGACCTCCTTGGCTTAAACCCTACTCTGGGGATCCCAGAACTTTTTATAAAAAGTAGGTAAAATAGAGAACAAAAAGGGAAAAAAAAAAAGCGTTTTAAAACCCCTCTTCTAAGACCAAAACTTGTTGATGAGATCCTAATGAAAACTAAAGATATAAAAGTTGATGGAGTTGTGATAAAGGTATATAAAACTGGCATATTTAAATAGGCTTTATGGGCTTCCCAGGTGGGGTTAGTGGTAAAGAACCTGCCTGCCAATACAGGAGACATAACTAATGTGGGTTTGATCTTTGGGTCAGGAAGATGCCCTGGAGGAGGGCATGGCAAACCACTCCAGTATTCTTGCCTGGACAGAGGAGCCTGGAGGGTTACAGTCCATAGGGTTGCAGAGAGTCAGACACGACTGAAGTGACTTAGAACTCATCCAAGAGAGAAGATACTAACAGTGCTCGCACAAGGGGAAAAAAATGGAAAAAAATGTAATTATGTATTGTGATCGATGTTAACTAGCCTTTCTGTGGTGATCATTTCACAATATGTATACAAACAATGAATCATTATGTTGCACACCTGAAACTCATATAATGTTATATGCCCATTACACCTTAAAAAAACAAAAAAACAAATAAATAAGTCCACAAACCACATCTCACTCCACACCTTGATAGCCTCTGGCCTCTTTTTTCCTTTTTGATCAAGAATCTCTAACATACCCCAAACAGTAACACAAACCTCGGCTGAATCAGAAACCAGATCTATAGGGAGCTCCAGGGAGATAGAGTCTGAAGCCCACTCTTTCTGTGAGAGGCAGAGTAAAGATGAAACAATAGAAGATGAAAATAGTAGGGGTTCTCAAGCCCAAACAATAGAAATCCATAATCCAGGATTTTCTGTACCCTGTGTACTCTGTGAAATGGAGGTAAAATTTTTTAACCTATTAATAGTGATCTTTGCTGAAAATAAACTCCAAAAACAAAGAAAAGAAAAATTATTCCCAAACTTCAGAGATTTAACTATATTTAGTAATAAGTGATTGGTTTCCCAGGTGGCAGGAATGGTAAATAACTCGCCTGCCAATACAGGAGATGTAAGAGACATAAGAGATGCAAGTTTGATCCTGAGTCAGGAAGATCCCCTGAAGGAGGGCATGGCAACCCACTCCAGTATTCTTGCCTGGAGAATCCCATGGAGAGAGGAGCCTGGTGGGCTACAGTCCATGGGGTGGCAGAGAGTTGAATGCTACTGAAGTGACTTAGTGTGCACACACACAGTAATAAGTGATTAGAGTAAGTCATAGTCTCACAATTGTTTCCAGGACCAGTATGCTACCTTGAAATTTAAAATAGCCAATCAAGTTGGCTAGATGAGTGTTATATAGAATACTTCTGAAAACAGAGAGAAAAAATTACCTGAGAGTAAGACACTGAGAATGTTTGTCTTTTTTTTTTTTTTTAATTAAACCTATTTCAGTATATATTGCTTTGGAATCATAGGTAGTTTTGGCACTACCTAATTTTATTTGGTCTGCAAGTTCCTTTCCAGAGATAAAATCCCTAGTGAAACTCAATTTTTACATTGTAATAAAACCTGTCTTTGCTAGGAACATTAGATGATTTTTTTTTTTTTTGCCCTCTTATGGCTCATAACATTTTATATTGAGTTTTTCTTTTTTTTTAATTGGTTGGAAAAAAATTATTTTTACAACTGAGGAGAAAGGCAGCACATTTTTTATTCCCTCATATTGGAAATACACAAATATTTGGGTTTTTTCCATGTATACTACAGTGTTATATTTCAACTTCTATCAATATATACACTACAGTGTGCCACCACAAAAGCAGAAAGGCAAAACAGGTAAAGGGGGTCAGCTGGATGGTTACACTGAGTTTTATATGTATTTTGAAAAATCTGTTTAAGATATATCTTGAATTTGGGGATTAAACTTAGAAACATCTCTTTAACTTTCACAGATTGAAAATAAAAACTTGTTCTAGGCAAGATTTCAATGTCTTTTCTCTGTCCATCAGTAATTTTCTATAATAAAGTTTGAATGTATAATAGTAGTGAATAGCTCTTTTCTCAATCTGATTTGGCATACAAAGCAATATAGCTAATAGCAGATATGCTTCTGCAAAATATGCACACAAGACTGACCAAGAATTCTGGAGATGTGTTATATTCAGGACACACCAGCCTAACACTTTCATAGCTCCCTTGTCCCTGTTGAAGTACTGCATGTATGTAGCAATCATTGAGATTTGCTGTATCCTAGGGTTTACGGACTGAGTTATAGTTTTGATATATGCCTAAAGTGACCCTTAAACCAAGACTGCATCTGGACACAGATGCAAATAAATGAAGGTACATTCAGGCAGTAGCTAGGCATTTTCACATTTGCTAAGTAAGTTTCAAAGAGCCACTCATTCTTGCCTGCTATATTACAATTTGGCCTCTCTGAAGCTAATTGGAGAAATAGTATAGAAAATCTAAGGCCAGGCCCTTTGTGTTGAGAAAGCCTATTTTAATTTCCATGGCAATGGTAACTCTAAAATGAGGCAAAAGCGTTGTTTGAATTGGATCTTGTCAAAAACTCATCACAATCTGAAATACATGTGCGCTTACTTGACATAGAAGCATGGACCGCTTTGTACATACAAGGCTTGGTATGAGAGATCCTTAAGCATTCAGAGGCAGTGTGGAGCAGTCATTATGAACATAGTGATGTGTACTCATGGAGACTTGAGCCACTTCCTATATATGTGACCTTGGGAAGTGTGCATGACCTCTCTGAAACACACTGTTTCTTTTGTATTAACTATGTATGTGAGGCAATAATAATATCTATCTGATAAAGCTGTTGTAGAGATGGCAAATGAAATATGCAAAGTGCCCAAAACAGTAGCTAAAAAGTGGTAGAAATTTAATAAACAGTAGCTTAAACCATTTCAAAATGGCAGTGTGACCAACATACTGGGAAAGAAACTTAAGTGAGAAGAAATAGCTGTACCTTACTCCTTTATATTTGATGAAATATTTTATCATAGGTTCAAATTAAACAGACTTACTGAGATAACTCTGGCTATTAAAATGCAATCTCTTTCAGTAATCAGGAAAAAAAGTATATTTCACTCCTTAGGCAAGTGCAAGAGTCTTATAAACTTATTTTTAGTTCAGCAGATGACTCAGCAGCACTGATTTATTTGAAATTCAGTCCAAACAAATTGACATCTGAACTGTCTATATAAAGCATCATTAGAACACATACTCAGTGAAACAATGAGGTGGGGCAAAGTTCCATCTTGTAATATGTTAAAGATTGATATTTGCACACATTTCAGCTACTCACCTTACTTCAGTTTTAATCCTCCCTTCAAAGAAGATGGTGTGGACCATCTACAAAGGAGCCCACTAGAGCATTTGTTTAGAGGAAAAGTACTAGGTCTGAAGTTACAGAAGGTGGAGTCAAATGAGGGTATCTTACTTAAGATATTCAGGAGTAGAAACAACCAGAAAGTGAATATGAACCAGAGTTCTTTAAAAGTTCTGAGACTGAATCAGAAGTATGCAAGACTGGTGAGTACAAAGGACTAAGAACTTGGAAAAATGCCAAAGATCAGTAGCCAGAAAAAGAATGGAACAAAATAGGAGAGGGTCACGAGTGAACTGAGGGAAAAAAAAAGGCCATTATTGTGGGGGTGAGGGGTGGGGGAAACCTATCAAAATGCCCTACTTGATGAGATACGTTGACTTAATGATATAACATTGTGGTAGATGGTGCTTCAGGTGGCACTAGTGGTAAAGAACCTTCCTGCTAATGCAGGAGACATAAGAGATGCAGGTTTGATCCCTGGTTCAGGAAGATCCCCTGGAGGAGGGCACGGCAACCCACTCCAGTGTTCTTGCCTGGAGAACCCTCGTGGACAAAGGAGTCTGGATGGCTACAGCCCACAGGGTTGCAAAAAGTCAAACACAACTGAGCTACTTAGAATGCATGCACAGATGCCTTCAGAGAAGTTTATGCTCTTAAGATCATTGAAGGACTTTGGCCAGAATGCCACACTTAGGCATGTGGTTAGCTCAACTAGTTAGAGTGAGTTAACATAAGGTTTGACTTTTACCTAGCCAATAAATGGTCTTCTTCAGTTGCTGCTATTAATTGAGCACATATTATATGACAGGAAAATGATGTACATTACCCCATGTGGTCCTTGCAACAGCCTATGTGATAGGTACTAGTACTGCTAGCATTTTAGAGATAAAGAAACTAAGGATCAGAGAAGTTAAATAACTTGCCCCAAATCAGCAGGCAGGAAATGATCTCAGGATTTGAACCCTGGTTTATCTGACTTCAAAGCCCATGCTTTTAGCTATTATGTATGGTTAGTTTTTAATTCACAGAATCCGAGCATAGCCCAGGGTGAGCTGTCTTACAAATATGTATCACTAGCCATAGCAGGATCTGAATGTGGGTGGCCCAGAGCAAATCCATCACCACCCAAGGGAAAAAACACAACAATTAAGGCCAGGTCCTAATGATGACCTTCTTCTTGGGTACATGTCCTTTTGGCTGCCTAATTTCACAACAGAATGCAAATACTAGATTGTCATTTAAAGATCTATTTAATTGGTAATTTGAAATAGCTACCACCCAATATATATTAAAGCTAAGTGAAGAAAAAAAACATATTTGTGAAGGTTTATATGTGTTTTTGTAAAGGCATTTGTGTTTTTGTTTTTTTTTGTTTTTGTTTCATTATTCAATATCTTTTTAACAGGAAATTAGAGAGATACTTCTCCCTGGTCTTAACTATCAGGAATAGTAGTGTTTCTTCAGGGAACACTCATTAGCTTTTGCTTGTTTATTTTTGTTTTATTGCAAGTAGGTGATGGTGGGGCTTTGTGGACAAATATTCCAATGGCTTTAAATCCTGACTACACATTAGAACTACCTGGGTAGATTTTCAAAAATATAAATACTTGGACCCAATCCCCAAAGATTCTGATGCACTATGTCTAATTTGGTCCTAAGAATCAACATTTTAGGTCTCTCCAGGTGATTCTAATGCATAACCAAAGTCGAGAGCCATGATGCTGCTTATCAAATTTAGATGCTCCTTCTTTGAGAAAACGCTTGGAAAACATAGTCAGAGCCATGGTCCCCTCATAGCCAGCATGTTAGGGCTTTGAGGTATGCATAATTTTTTTTTAGTCTCATTCCTAGCTCCATTTTATGTCTCATCTTTGTTTTTTTTCTCTTTTAGTTTCTCGCCTACTAACCAGAGGGGTTTTTGTAATAAAAATATCTCAATATTCTAGGTTTCGATGTAAATTACATTTTTAGAACATGTTAATGTATACAATCAAAATAATGTATTGAAAATTATGATGTTTACAGGTTATAAAATATGGTTTAAGGAAGTTATCATGTTCACTCTCAGTTTTTGCAGAATTTTAAGGATGCAAAGTTCTACTCTGCTCTTGCCTTTTCATTATTGATGTTCCAAGTAATAAAAATAAATCTAAATACTACTGGCTCAATTCACTCCTGATTCATTTTCCCATGTTTCAATAGCACATAAAGAGCCAGTATATTGTTAAAATAAAGCATGCCATATTAGACTAAACACTGGTAACTATGTAGCTCTGTGATCTTTGACAAGTCAGTTAACATCTCTGTTTTTTTTAACCCTAAGGAAAAAAACATGGAAAGTGGTGAGAACTGGATTAAATTCCTTTTCTCTATACCAGTTACAAAATCTGTATTAGACCCAATTTTGCATTTTGGATTTTTTATCATTTTTCTATTAAATTACAGTTAGTGGAATCAGAGCATCTATAATGACAACTTTATTGCTACTAGACTTATCATACAATAATATGCATGGTTACATTTTTAAGGACTTCCCAGATGGCACCAGTGGTAAAAAACCCACCTGCCAATGCATGAGACATAAGAGACATGGGTTCAGTCCCTGGGTTGGGAAGACCCCCTGGAGGAGGGCCTGGCAACGCACTTCAATATTCTTACCTGGAGAATCCCATGGACAGAAGAGCCTGGAAGGCTACAGTCCATAGGGTCCCAAAGAGTCAGACATGACTGAAGTGACTAAGCATGCAGCACACACATTTTTAAATAATTTGTGAAAATTCAAAACACATGTTTATTTTATTGAGTAAATGAATTAGTCAGAAGATAGTTTAATATTAAAAGTATATCAGGGGCTTCCCTGGTGGTCCAGTTGTTAAGAATCTGCCTTGCAATTCAGGAAACATAAGTTCGATCCATGGTCCAGGAAGATCCCACATGCCGTGGAGCAACTAAGCATGTGTACCACAACTACTAAGCCCTCACTCTAGAGCCCCACCAACTAACTAACTAAAACGCCACTAACTAAAACACAGGTGATTCTAATATCCACAAATTGTCTTTTGCATCCTTTGGCAACGAGAGAAGCCCACACATCACAATGAAGAGTAGCCCCTGCTTGCCTCAACTAGAGAGAGCCGTGTGCAGCAATGTTGACTCATCACAACCAAAAACAAATAAATAAATGAATCTTTTTTTTTTAATATATCAGAGTACTGAAAAAGCAGAAAGTATCACTGAGATATTACATACATAGTAGCTTCAAAGGAGCAGAGATATATCCTAGGGTTGGGGCAACTATTAAGTCAGGTGGGCTTAACTGGGATTCCTTGATCAGAAAACTCTTTAGCAGTATTTTGAAAGGACAAATCCTGATTAGACAGCAGGATAGGGTGATTTTTATCATGTGAAGCAAATATTATTTGAAGCAAAGCCATCTCCTGTTTTCCATCACCATTGCTACCACCCTAGCTGAAGTCACTGTCATTCCACACCTGAACTGACTGAATAGGCTCCTACCTGGTATCTCTCTTGGCACATTTACCCACAAACAAATCACCCTCTGTTTGTGATCCAAAAAGATAATTTAAAAAATCAGATTATGTAGCTTTGCTGTTTGCAATTCTTAAAAATGACTTACCTCTTCACTCGAAAAACTAACTTCAAATTCTCTTCCATGGCCTACAAGTGCCTATTTGATCCCACTTGTGTCTAGCTCTCTCACCTAATTTCATGGTGCGTTCTCTGCATTCCAGCCATGTCGACCCTTTAGCTCCTCAGATCTCTCATAATTCATTCTGCTACACAGTCTTTTTACATGTCGTGCCTGTTTTATGGGATGATTACTTTTCTTTCTTTTATCTAGTTAACACTTACCTGTCCTTCAGATCTTAAGTCAAAAGTCTCCTCCTCAGGGAGGCCTTCCCAAATTAGGTTGGGTTCCCCTCCTATGGGCTCTCAGGACACCAAAGCACTCTTTCCTCACTGTTTATACACTTATTTGACTAAATCTGTCTTTCCCATTAGACTATAACCTCTTTGGGCACTGAACCAGATCCATGTTGTTCACTACGATATATCCTGCATGTAGCACATGGGAGGTGATCAACACAGCTATGATATTTTTTAATGAATAAATTAATAGATTGCTTTAAGGACACAGGCTGGGTCTTATTCCCCACTGCCTAGTGCAGTGCTTACATTTCGTATATACTCAATAAAGGTTTGTTAGAACATAAATGGGCCTGAAACCAAAGAAAGTTAGATTTTTTTCCCCCTAGTCATCCAATTGTCTGTCAGGGGTCATCATAAATGTGTTTTTAGAAGGCTCTTCATTTGATTTTGTTGGGGTGAGTGAATGATTCCTTAGCAGAGCAATTCTTATATGCAAATTTTGAAGCTGTGAGATAAGCAAGAAATTCTAGTCTCTAAAAGCCTGCTCAAACATTCTCCTCTCTAACTCATAATCAGATTTTATTTCTGTGACCAGTAGCACAAATGAAAATGCTCACAGTACAAGGCAAAAAGAAAAAGATTGTGACGATATGTTTTTCCAATAAGAAGCAGAGAGATGACATGCTACTTACTTATAAATTCATTTATAGTTACTTTTTTCACATAAAAGCCAAAAGGCCAATTTATGATTTTACATTTATTTGTCAACAAGACCACATTGTTGAATCCAATTTCATTGTACCTTCAAGGAGATGCAAAGTTCTTTGTCATTTGAAAAAGACAATGCAGACAGTATTAATACCAGAATTACCTGACTGCTCAGATATTTTTATGTGTAAACCCAATTAAGTTTGGATCATTAAAAATGATCACAACAAAATTAATCCACGCTAGTGATAATACTCACCTTTAATTGAATGCTTACTCTATGCTAGGAACTGAATAAGTGTTTTGGATTTATCAGTCCTATGGGATAAGTATATTTATTTAGCTTCATTTTTACATAAAGGAAACAGAAAGCTTAGAGATGTTAAAATACTTCCTGGAGTCCCAGTTAGAATTGGTTCTCTAGTTACAAACACAGAAAGACAGTGTTACTGCTAGTTAGTTTACTAGTCATGTGCTCCTGTCTTTTTCAGTAATTTGACTCCTGCCTCACCTGCCTTCCCTCAATTATCCTAACCCATGAAACAATGCTTATTTTGCCTCTCCTTGTCACTGCTTTGGGAATTTACTTCCCATACGAATGACTGTAGCAAATAATTATTCTGAACCACTCAGAGACATGATCTCATCATGGATAGATTTTAATTTCATGTTTTTGCCCTGATAAGGCAGCATATTACATGTAATATTTGTGTCTCTTTCATAGTAAACACTTAGGAAAGGAAAGCAAATAAGGCTTTGTGGTTCAATGGAAAGAGCTCATGTCTGGGATTCTAGTCCCCAAGCCCCACAAACTAGGTATATTATCTTAGGCAAACTACATAAACTCTCAGCATCTTCAGATTTGAATAAGTTAAATTTCTTCTCACTCTAAACCACTCTGGGTATATGATTTTTCTTTTTGCCTGTAACTGAAGTCCATCTTTGAAATTCAAGGAAGAGATATGAAATAAAGTCATTGTCATCCTACTCTGGGCATTGAAAAAGAGAATTACCAATCCTTTTTTTCCATGGCCATCTACACAACTCAATGAAGAACTAAAATTCAGAAACAATAAAATCTCAGTATAATAATAATAATCCCTTCTCCCTTTGTAAAACATGGCATGATTTGCCCTAATGACTTGGTGAGCATAAGAGGATGGGACTCACATACCAGCACAGCATCGAGTATGTAGAAGCTTATTAATAAAATTTTGTTGAACTATAGGACTTCCCTGGTGGTTCAGTGGTTAAGACTCTGCACTTCCACTGCAGGATGTGAAGGAAAGTTACACGGCTCAAAACAGCCTGGAGTTAAAACTCCCCTCCAGGCCCTCCTCACCATTCTATGCAAAACAAAGAACTCTCTCACCCGAAGAAAAAATGGACATTAAGGTTGATTACACTCAGCTCCCAGCTTGTCCCAGCCTCTGGCCGATCTCCAGAATTTCTTGCCCCAGCCGTTTAAGAGATAACTAACCCGAACAACCTTGGAGATGAACAGGCCCCCTTAAGACAGTAGATTTCCACATATATGCCTATATGCTGCTGCTGCTTCTAAGTCGCTTCAGTCGTGTCCGACTCTGTGCGACCCCATAGACAGCAGCCAACCAAGTTCCCCCATCCCTGGGATTTTCCAGGCAAGAGTACTGGAGTGGGGTGCCAGTGCCTTCTCCAATATGCCTATATATACTTACTCTTTTCTTGAGTTAGTGTAGCACTCACTAATCTGACTGCTGCCCCTTCTTGCCTCATTAAAGGTGATCTGTTCCTGTAAAGTGCTGGTATTGTTCTTTTTCTGAACCTCACCTTCTCTAACTCCCTTACCCTACAATTTTTGGTGTCGAAACCCAGGAGGTTGAGGTTCCTTCTCATTCTCCATGGCCAGCTCTTCGGATCATGGAAGCCTGCCGAGCTCACTTTCCTGCTTGGGCTTTGAAGACCTCTTCGAGAGGACGCTCTGTGCCTTCATGAGTGTTACAAGTCCTATGTAAGGGCTTTATTGGTTTCCCATGTAACCTGAGGAATATTGGTCTCTCTCTCTTCCTCTTTTCTCTACACTTTCTTTTCTGTGAGACCCACCAACTCCAGGACAGAGGCCTTTTGCCATTCGACCTCCCTCCATCCACCATGAATTCGTGCCTGACCCAGTAGCCCAGGTAAGCTCAGACAGTACTCTAGGGTGCCATAGACTATCATCCTTTCCAGGTTCCCAGGGAACCCTCCAGCCAAAAGGCCTCTGGGGAGGTACTTGGGGGACATCCCTCCCTTCTTCAGAGTTTCTATCTTTGCCCGGTCAAAAGATTAGGTGACAATCTTTGCTCTCGACCAGACAGTCGCTTGCCATTTGCTATGGGGTCAAGCCAATCTGTCCCAAGGACTCTCCCTTGGCCTCCATAAAATGAAACCTCAAACCTCTACTCTTGACCGATCTCAAGGTTCATAAATTCGAGTTGCTTTGCACTCAAATTTGGCCTGAATACAAACTGGATAACCAAAACCGCTGGCCTGAGTTCGGGACTTTTGATTTCAATATTTTATCAGATCTCACAAACTTCCTCAAACAGAATGGCAAATGGTTGGAGGTCCCCTATATTCAAGTCTTCTAGGACCTTAGAAGTTGTCCTTCTCTCTGCAAGGACTGTTCTACCTATTAAATCCTCCTCTGCTCTCTCTCCCCCTCCATTACAAAAGAATCCAAATCTAAAGCCCCTAAAAGGCCCCCTAAACCCTCAGCCCCCAATTTTGACCCAGCAGATGTGCCTCCTCCCTACCACCCTGGAGAGAAAGCTTCCGGAGATGAGACCCCATTCTCTAGCCCTTCTTCCTCCAAAACAGGAAGCGATGACTCCAAAACCCCGAAAGAGATTTCCATTCCACCTCCATCAGCCAGGACCCAAAGCAAACACATATTCCCTCTCAAGAGTTAGTGGGACCAGAGGGCCCTACATGGATTCATGTGCCTTTCTCAATTTCTGATATGATCCAAATTGAAGAAAAATTGGGATCTTTTTCAGAAAATCCTACTAGATATAGAAAAGAATTCCTCTGCCTTACACAAGCATATCATTTAACCTGAAATTATCTTTATTACATCCTAAATGCCACTTTAACCCCTGATGGAAAGGAGTGGATATAGCAGGCAGCCCGGACTCATGCTGATCAACTCCATAACCAAAATAGGACTAATCCAGTGGCTGATTATGCAATCCCTTTAACTGAGCCACGGTGGACATATCAAGCAGGCAATGCCAGCATCCAGTACCTGCATCATATGATTACCTGTTTATTAGAAGGAATGCTAAAAAGCTCTTACATTCATGTTAACTATGATAACATTAGGGAAGTGACTCAAGAAAAAGATGAAAACCCTGTCCTTTTTCTTTCACAGCTTACTGAGGCAGTCCAAAAATACACTAATATAGATATTTCCACCCCTGCTGGACTTCTGTACCTACACGTCCAGTTCATAAGCCAGTCATCCTCTGATATTCGCCAAAAACTATGCCAGTTAGAGAAGGGCCCCGAAACCCCTCAGCAAGATCTCCTAGAAATAACCTTTAAAGTTTTCAACAATAGGGAGGAAGAAGCAGAAAAAGAAAAGGAAACAAAGGACAAATATGCTTTATTCGTTGCAGCTATCCAAGGAAGAAATTCAACTCCTTTAGTCCATCAACCCTGGCCCACCCTTATGGGACCTAACCCTCCAGGCCCCTGCTTCAGATGTAACCAAATGGGACACTGGGCTAATAAGTCCTGCCCAAACCCCCAGCCACCCACCAAACCCTGCCCCACTTGCAAACAATGGGGCCACTGGAAAATGGATTGTCCTCAGACACTACCCACCAAATCTCAGGGTCCACCCCAGGCCCAACAACAATGGGCCAGGGACCAGACTTAGGGGGGCCCTGGCACCCCAGACCATGGTTCTTTGGATGAGGTGAGAGATGATCCAATTGTGTCTGAGTTATTCCAGTGATGGAACCCAAGCTCCAGATCCCAAGTCTGCCCCATACAGACGGACTCAGAACTTCGGGTAATTGGCATGGTGGCCAGACACAAAGTCTCATTCCTAATAGACATTGGAGCAGCCTTTTCACTTTTAACCTCTTTTAAGGGCCCTCTCCAACCTTCAGAAGTGGCCATTGAAGGGGTCTCAGGCATCCCTTTTTATCCCAAAATAACTTCTCCTCTCCTTTGTTCCTTTGGTAAGGCAACACTAACACATTCTTTTATAGTAGTTCCTCAATGCCCAATCGCATTGATGGGACATGATCTTCTGGCTAAGCTACAAACTTCTATAAACCTCCCATTCTTAGATCCCATATCAATTCTTTGCATCCAAATGGCACCCAAACCCTTGACCAGCCCTCACTCCCAAAACCTGCCCCCTGACCTTCCCCCAATAGATCCTCAGGTCTGGGACACAGAAGTCCTGTCAGTAGCCCGACACCATTCCCCAGTACAGGTCTTTCTTAAAAATCCCACTCAGGTCATAACCCAAACTCAATATACCCTGACCACTGCTCAAAGTCAGCCTCTTCCGGCCTATCTGTTCTCCACATAATACTCTTATACTGGCAGTCAAAAGGGACCCCACTCATGAAGTCTAGTTCAAGATCTTTGCAAGATCAATGAGGCCATAATACTCGTATACCCCGTGGTCACTAATCCCTACACCCTTCTCTCTCATATTCCCCCTGACAGACTCTACTTCACGGTATTGGACCTCAAAGATGCTTTCTTTACTATACCTCTACACCACTCTTCACAGCCCCTATTTGCCTTCACCTGGACGGATCCAGACACATATCAATCTCAACAATTAACTTGGACCATTTTACCACAAGGCTTTAGAGATAGCTGTCATTTTTTCGGTAAAGCCCTTCAAAGGGACCTACAAACTTTAGACCTAGGCTCTACTATCTTACTCCAATATGTAGACGATTTATTGTTATGTAGTTCCTCTCACCACAACTGCCTAGTCCACACTGCGATAGTATTAAATGCCCTAGGCAACTGGGGTTACAGAGTCTCGCTCTTCAAAGCACAAATTGCTTCCACCACTGTCAATTACATGGGATTGCTTCTCATTCCCAAATCCAAAATAATTACAGCTCAGAGACTTCAAGCCTTGACACAGACTCCCAGGCCCCAAACCAAGAGGGAACTTCTTTCTCTATTAGATCTATTAACTTCTTCTGAATATGGGTCCCAAATTTTGCCCTCCATGCAAAACCTCTCTACCAAGCTACTCATGGAAACTTAGATAAACCTTTATTGGCCTCTACCTCTCTCCACAGCCCAAGAGAGACTCATATCAAACATTTACTACAGGCCCCTTCTCTTTACTTACCTGATTACACCAAGCCTTTTTTCCTTTTTGTACATTCTCGACAAGGACATGCTTTAGGGATTCTGTTCCAAATAAAAGGGGGGACATATGGGGGCCTCTAGCTTACTTATCTAAGCAACTCGATCTCGTCACGCTCAGATGGCCACCTGTCTCCAGGCCTTAGCTGCAACTACCCTGTTAATACCTGAAGCCCAAAAACTAACCTGAAATGCTCCTCTAAATGTATGCTCACTTTATTCCTTCAAAGATTTACTCTCTCATCGGGCTTTCTTTTCTCTGCCCCCTGCTCAACTACAGAACTTCCATGCACACCTCCTAGACCCATGCCTTTCTTTTATGCCTTGTAAACCTCCTAAACCTGCTAGCTTACTCCCTACACCAGATCTAGAAGAAGAACACCTATCTCATGACTGTGTTCAGACCTTAGATATGACACTTAATCCCTTTGAACATATAACCAGATCAGCCCCTTACTGACCCCAAAGTCCCATCCTGGTTCATAGATGGCAGTGCCCAGAAACAAGCCCCATTTGGGGCTGGGTACACTATAGTTCAGGGACAGCTCAACAAAGTTATCCCCCCTCGCCTCATCAAGTCACCCGCACTCTCAGTTCACACATCCTCAAAACAGACTGAACTGATAACTCTTACACAAGCTTTGACCCTAGTCAAAGACCAAAAGATAAACATTTACACTGACTCCAAATATGTCTATAATATATTACATTCTAACATTATAATCTGGAGGGAGGGGGGGATTTCTGACTCAGAAGGGCATACCTATTCTCAATGCTTCTTTTATTTCTGAACTTCTCCATGCGGCTCAGCTGCCAAAAACAAGCTGCTGTAATACATTGCTGGGGACATCAGTGACGTAGTCCTATCTCCTTTTATATAGCAGATCATGAGGCAAAGCGGCAGGCCACCTCTATTAGTCCTGTCTTTACTATAGCCCAAATTGACAAGCCTAACATCTGCACATTACTTTCATATTTACATTCCCTTTTCCACCCCTCTACAAAAGTACTTAAGGCTTTCCTTCAGAACTTTATTGAACTGACTAAGGATGATGTAACTTATTTAAATAATCTTACAAAGGAGGCAAGAATATACAATGGATTAAAGACAATCTCTTTAACAAGTGGTGCTGGGAAATCTGGTCAACCACTTGTAAAAGAATGAAACTAGAACACTTTCTAACACCATACACAAAAATAAACTCAAAATGGATTAAAGATCTAAACATAAGACCAGAAACTATAAAACTCCTAGAGGAGAACATAGGCAAAACACTCTCTGACATACATCACAGCAGGATCCTCTATGACCCATCCCCCAGAATATTGGAAATAAAAGCAAAAATAAACAAATGGGACCTAATTAACCTTAAAACTTCTGCACATCAAAGGAAACTATTAGCAAGGTGAAAAGACAGCCTTCAGAATGGGAGAAGATAATAGCAAATGAAGCAACTGACAAACAACTAATCTCGAGAATATACAAGCAACTCCTACAGCTCAACTCCAGAAAAATAAATGACCCAATCAAAAAATGGGCCAAAGAACTAAATAGACATTTCTCCAAAGAAGACATACAGATGGCTAACAAACACATGAAAAGATGCTCAACATCACTCATTATCAGAGAAATGCAAATCAAAACCACTATGAGGTACCATTTCACACCAGTCAGAATGGCTGCGATCCAAAAGTCTACAAGTAATAAATGCTGGAGAGGGTGTGGAGAAAAGGGAACCCTCTTACACTGTTGGTGGGAATGCAAACTAGTACAGCCACTATGGAGAACAGTGTGGAGATTCCTTAAAAAACTGGAAATAGAACTGCCTTATGACCCAGCAATCCCACTGCTGGGCATACACACTGAGGAAACCAGAAGGGAAAGAGACACATGTACCCCAATGTTCATCACAGCACTGTTTATAATAGCCAGGACATGGAAGCAACCTAGATGTCCATCAGCAGATGAATGGATAAGAAAGCTGTGGTACATATACACAATGGAGTATTACTCAGCCATTAAAAAGAATACATTTGAATAAGTTCTAATGAGGTGGATGAAACTGGAGCCTATTAAACAGAGTGAAGTAAGCCAGAAAGAAAAACACCAATACAGTATACTAACTTATATATAGTATATATATATATATACTAACTTATATATAGCATATATATGGAATTTAGAAAGATGGTAACAATAACCCTGTGTACGAGACAGCAAAAGAGACACTGATGTATAGAACAGTCTTATGGATTCTGTGGGAGAGGGAGAGGGTGGGAAGATTTGGGAGAATGGCATTGAAACATGTAAAATATCATGTATGAAACGAGTTGCCAGTCCAGGTTCGATGCATGATACTGGATGCTTGGGGCTGGTGCACTGGGACGACCCAGAGGGATGGTATGGGGAGGGAGGAGGGAGGAGGGTTCAGGATGGGGAACACATGTATACCTGTGGCGGATTCATTTTGATGTTTTGCAAAACTAATACAATTATGTAAAGTTTAAAAATAAAATAAAATTAAAAAATAAATAAATAAATAAATAATCTTACCCAAACTTGTACCAATTGTCATCAGACAAATCCTAACATTCACCCCCCTCCTTTCCCCACCCACCAAATTTACAGACATCTTCCTGCACAAGACTAGCAGGTAGATTTCACCCACATGCCACCCATAAAAAGGGTTAAATTTCTCCTAGCCTTTGTAGACACATTTTCTGGATGGATTGACACTTTCTCGACTACTAACAAATGAGCCCCTACTGTGGCTCGCCTTATTCTTACTGAAATTCTCTCCAGGTTTGGAATGCCTTCCTCGCTTCAGTCTGACAATGGGCCCGAGTTCACATCCCAAATCACCCAAAATATTGCACGAGCCCTTCAAGTTCCTTGGAGGTTTCACATTCCTTATCATCCCTGGTCTTCTGATAAGGTTGAGAGAGCCAACTGAGTCCTAAAAGAAACTCTGACCAAATTAATGATTGAACTTCATCAAGACTGGAGTAAACTTTTCCCTTTAGCCCTCTTAAAGGTCCTGGCCTTACCAACAAACCCCTTAAGTATCAGTCCATTTGAGGCCATGTATGGGAGGTCAATAATACCTTTGGGTCTCCCCCCCTCCCCAGGACGATCCCAAACGGCCATCTCACCTTCCTATTCCTTTACTTGTCCAGATACAAGATGCCATTTGGCAGCATATGGATGACTTACTTCCTCAACCACACACCAGTCTTTCATACCCATCCCTTAAAATAGGAGACAAAGTTTATATGACAACTCAGTTCCACTCAGATCTAACCCCAAAATGGCAAGGTCCCTACATGGTAAGTCTGCTGACCCCTACCGCTGCAAAATTCAAAGAAATCACCCCTTGAGTACACATCACTCAGTTAAAAAAGGTTATGCAGCCCAATGATGAAAATGCTTGCCAGACTAATACTTATCAAGTTTCTCACACAAGCCCTACAACTCTAAAGTTCTCACAGCTTCCACTGGCCCCAACTGGTGACAGATGAGCCTGTCGGTTTCACAGCTGCAATTATTCCTGGAGCAACTTCTGGCAGAAATCTGGGTCTTGAGTCCTCAAAGATCCACGTTCGAACACGTTAAAGATTACATTTCCACCCTGTGGCTACAGGGAACCTTTTATAACTTTTACCCCTTCGAAATCCAATTCTTTTCCATAGTAGTCTATCTTATACTCACTTCCCCAAATGTTTAACATCTTATCCTCCCTTCTCGGAGAAGGCAATGGCAACCCACTCCAGTACTCTTGCCTGGAAAATCCCATGGACGGAGGAGCCTGGTGGGCTGCAGTCCACGGGGTCACTGGGAGTTGGACACGACTGAGCAACTTCACTTTCACTTTTCATTTTCATGCATTGGAGAAAGAAATGGCAACCCACTCCAGTGTTCTTGCCTGGAGAATCCCAGGGACGGGGGAGTCTGGTGGGCTGCCATATATGGGGTTGCACAGAGTTGGACACGACTGAAGCGACTTAGCAGCAGCGGCAGCAGCATCCTCCCTTCCTCCTCTGACTCACGAACTCCTTCAAAATCCTAACCTCAACTATCTATTCCGGACCCTTAATTTAACCCATAACCTTCTCAATGCTTCTAACAGACAATTGGTTAAAGACTGCTGGATATGTCTATCTGTGGATTCAGCCCTTCCCACATCCATCCTCTACTTGACCACAGGGATTCATCCAAGACCGAATCCAAGCCATTTCCTGAGACCAAGTCAAGACTGCTCTTTTGCTTGAGACCCTGATGGCTAGAATAGAAAATAAACACTATGGGCCTTAGACTTTCTTCCTTCCAGACCACAAACCCCTGACCATCATTTATCAGTAAGAAAAAGCCCTGAATATTAACAATTCTCACCTCTCTTTCTCTTTTTATATATATTCCTTAGGATCTGGAATGAAGGAAAGTTACACAGCTCAAGATAGCCTGGAGTTAAAACTTCCCTCCAGGTCCTCCTCACGGTTCTATGCCAAACAAAGAACTTTCTCACCTGAAGAAAAAAAATGGACTTGAAGAAACAAATGGACTTTAAGGTTGATTATGCCTAGCTCCCAGCTGGTCCCAGCCTCTGGCTGATATCCAGAATTTCTTGCCCCAGCCATTTAAGAGATAACTAACCCGAACAACCTTGGAGAAGAACAGGCCCCCTGAAGACAGTCGATTTCCACATATATGCTATATATACTTACTCTTTTCTTGGGTTAGTGTAGCACTCACTAATCTGACTGCTGCCCCTGCTTGCCTCATTAAAGGTGATCTGTTCCTGTAAAGTGCTGGTCTCATTTTTTTTCTGAACCTCACCTTCTCTTTTACCCTACAGGGAGCACAGGTATGATCCCCGGTCAGGGAACTAAGATCCTGCATGCCATGCAGTGTAGTAAAAAAAAAGATTGCTGTACTAATAAACAGATTGCCGGCAGAAATGTCAATAACCTCAGATGTGCAGATGACACCACCCGTACTGCAGAAAGCAAAGAAGAACTAAAGAGCCTCTTGATGAAAGTGAAAGAAGAGAGTGAAAAAGTTGGCTTAAAGCTCAACATTCAGAAAACTAAGATCATGGCATTCAGTCCCATCACTTCATGGCAAATAGATGGGGAAACAATGGAAACAGTGACAGACTTTATTTTGGGGTGCTCCAAAATCACTACAGATGGTGGCTGCAGCCATGAAATTAAAAGACACTTGCTTCTTGGAAGAAAAGCTATGACCAACCTAGACAGCATATTAAAAAGCTGAGACATTACTTTGCTGACAAAGGTCCATCTATTCAAAGCTATAGTTTTTCCATTAGTCATGTATGAATGTGAGAGTTGGACTAAAAAGTAAGCTGAGCACTAAAGAATTGATGCTTTTGAACTGTGGTGTAGGAGAAGACTCTTGAGAGTCCCTTGGACTGCAAGGAGATCCAACCAGTCCATCCTAAAGGAAATCAGTCCTGAATATTCATTGGAAGGACTGATGCTGAAGCTCCAATACTTTGGCCACTTGATGTGAAGAACTGACTCATTGGAAAACACCCTGATGCTGGGAAAGATTGAAGGCAGGAGGAGAAGGGGACAACAGAGGGTGAGATGGCTGGATGGCATCACTGACTCGAGGGACATGAGTTTGAGCAAGCTATGGGAATTGGTGATGGACAGGGAGGCCTGGTGTGCTACAATCCATGGGGTTTCAAACAGTTGGACATGACTGAGCAACTGAACTGAACTGAATAAACAGATACTGCTATATTCCCCTAGCACATGTCTCACTCATCTCTGATGGATCCAAATGTCATATATTCTCCAAATTCAAATTTGGTAGCCATTAGACTAGACCATTCAGGTATGACCTAAATCAAATCCCTTATGATTATACAGTGGAAGTGAGAAATAGATTTAAGGGACTAGATCAGATAGACAGAGTGCCTGATGAACTATGGACGAAGGTTCATGACATTGTACAGGAGACAGGGATCAAGACCATCCCCAAGAAAACAAAATGCAAAAAAAGCAAAATGGTTGTCTGAGGAGGCCTTACAAATATCTTTGAAAAGAAGAGAAGCAAAAACCAAAAGAGAAAAGGAAAGATATAAGCATCTGAATGCAGAGTTCCAAAGAATAGCAAGGAGAGATAAGAAAGCCTTCCTCAGCGATCAATGCAAAGAAATAGAGGAAAACAACAGAATGGGAAAGACTAGAGATCTCTTCAAGAAAATTAGAGCTACCAAGGGAACATTTCATGCAAAGATGGGCTCGATAAAGGACAGAAATGGTATGGACCTAACAGAAGCAGAAGATATTAAGAAAAGGAGGCAAGAATACACAGAAGAACTGTACAAAAAAGAGTTTCATTACCCAGATAATCATGATGGTGTGATCACTGACGTAGAGCCAGACATCCTGGAATGTGAAGTCAAGTGGACCTTAGGAAGCATCACTACGAACAAAGCTAGTGGAGGTGATGGAATTCCAGTTGAGCTATTTCAAATCCTGAAAGATGATGCTGTGAAAGTGCTGCACTCAATATGCCAGCAAATTTGGAAAACTCAGCAGTGGCCACGGGACTGGAAAACGTCAGTTTTCATTCCAATCCCAAAGAAAGGCAATGCCAAAAAATGCTCAGACTACCGCACAATTGCACTCATCTCACACGCTAGTAAAGTCATGCTCAAAATTCTCCAAGCCAGGATTCAGCAGTATGTGAACCGTGAACTTCCAGATGTTCAAGCTGGTTTTAGAAAAGGCAGAGGAACCAGAGATCAAATTGACAACATCCACTGGATCATTAAAAAAGGAAAAGAGTTCCAGAAAAAACATCTATTTCTGCTTTATTGACTATGCCAAAGCCTTTGACTGTGTGGATCACAATAAACTGTGGAAAATTCTGAAAGAGGTGGGAATACCAGACCACCTGGCCTGCCTCTTGAGAAACCTGTATACAGGTGAGGAAGCAATAGTTAGAACTGGACATGGAACAACAGACTGGTTCCAAATAGGAAAAGGAGTACGTCAAGGCTGTATATTGTCACCCTGCTTATTTAACTTATATGCAGAGTACATCATGAGAAACCCTGGGATGGAAGAAGCACAAGCTGGAATCAAGGTTGCTGGGAGAAATATCAATAACCTCAGATATGCAGATGACACCACCCTTATGGCAGAAAGTGAAAAGGAACTAAAAAGCCTCTTGAAGAAAGTGAAAGAGAGGAGTGAAAAAGTTGGCTTAAAACTCAACATTCAGAAAACGAAGATCGTGGCATCTGGTCCCATCGCTTCATGGGAAATAGATGGGGAAACAGTGGAAACAGCATCAGACTTTGTTTTCTGGGGCTCCAGAATCACTGCAGATGGCGACTGCAGCCATGAAATTTAAAGACGGTTACTCCTTGGAAGCAAAGTTATGACCAACCTAGATAGCATATTCAAAAGCAGAGACATTACTTTGCCAACAAAGGTCCGTTTAGTCAAGGCTATGGTTTTTCCAATGGTCATGTATGGATGCGAGAGTTGGACTGTGAAGAAAGCTGAGCACTGAAGAATTGATGCTTTTGAACTGTGGTGTTGGAGAAGACTCTTGAGAGTCCCTTGGACTGCAGGGAGATCCAACCATTCCATTCTAAAGGAGATCAGTCCTGGATGTTCATTGGAAGGACTGATGCTGAAGCTGAAACTCCAGTACTTTGGCCACCTCATGCGAAGAGTTGACTCATTGGAAAAGACCCTGATGCTGGGAGGGATTGGGGGCAGGAGGAGAAGGGGATGACAGAAGATGAGATGGCTGGATGGCATCACTGACTCAATGTACATGAGTTTGGGTGAACTCTGGGAGTTGGTGATGGACAGGGAGTCCTGGCGTGCTGCGATTCATGGGGTCGCATAGAGTCGGACACAACTGAGCGACTGAACTGAACTGAACTGAGACTCTGTTTGAAGGACCACAATCAATCAGAATATCTGTATACTTCTGACAACTGTCGATGTCTCTATTTGAGACAAAGGTTCATTAAGCCATGGTTTATTCTAATTAGGCATGTGAAGTGAAGTGAAGTGAAAGTCACTCAACTGTGTCTGACTCTTTGCGACCCCATGGACTATACAGTCTATGGAATTCTTCAGGCCAGAATATTGGAGTGGGTAGCCTTTCTCTTTTCCAGGGAATCTTCCCAACCCAGGGATTGAACCCAGGTTTCCTGCACTGTGGGCAGATTCTTTACCACCTGAGCCACAAGGGAAGCCCCTAATTAGGCATGATCTAGCCTTAATAAACAAAGCATAAATCAGCCTGTGTAAACACAATATAATCTCCATGAAAATAATACCAATGGCTGTTTTGTTCAGCATTATATCCCCATTACTTAGCACAGTATCTGGAACACAGTAGATTATCAGTAAATATTTATTGGGTGATTTTGTGGAATACAGAAACATCATTTGTCTCCTCATTGATCATCAACATTGATTGGATCTGTATAGGTAAGGAGACTACTGGAATCAATGAAATAAGAGAAGTACTTTTCACTTTTAGAAATTTGTACACAGACATTCTATACTATAGAGCAGAATCATTGAACCTTTTCTATAAAGAGCCAGAAAGTAAATATTTTAAGCTTTGTGGGTCATATAGTATCTGTCTC
Source organism: Bubalus bubalis (assembly GCF_019923935.1). Classification (NCBI taxonomy): domain Eukaryota; kingdom Metazoa; phylum Chordata; class Mammalia; order Artiodactyla; family Bovidae; genus Bubalus; species Bubalus bubalis. The sequence goes on along the minus strand of NC_059181.1, from coordinate 123,989,503 downwards.
AACAACTTAACTCTGCCACTGTAGCACTGAAACAGCCATAGATAATTCATAACAAATGGGTGTAGATGTGTTCTAATAAAACTTTATTTATAAGAACAGAAGAGCATCTGCAGGTTGACCTGTGGGCAGTAGCTTGCTGATCCCTAGTAGAGAGGAATTCACATCATAACTGTAACTTTGTAATCTAATTTCCAGACCAGCAGTTCTCAATATTTTGGTCTCAGAAACTCCTTATACTCTTAAAAATTGAGTATTCCAAAAAGCGTTTTAGTTTATGTGGGTTATACCTATCAATATTTACATATTAGAGAGTAAAATCGTAAAAATAAAGTAATATATTTATTTTTGTTCACTTAAACAACAATAATAAACAGTTTGCACAATTAGTATGTATTTTCTTGAAATGTGATTATATTTTCAGAACTTTAAAAAATGGCAGAATGGCACTATTTCACATTTTTTACTTTATAGAAGACAGCAGGATTCTCATATCTGATTTTGAATTCAATCAATTGTTTGGCTGAAGTATATGAAGAAAATACAATCTTACACAGATATTTAGGTAGAATGGGAAAGAGTGCAGATCCCTAGAAGAGAACTCAGGGACCTTCCCTCCTAGGCCTCCTCAGACCATAGTCTGAGAGCTGCTACTTCATAGGCAAATAAGTGTCTTTGAGTGTGATTGTATCTTGATTATAGTAATGCTTCTTATGAGAAATCTATTTTTCCTACTTGCATCTGACCTCTCAACCCCCTTCCATCACTGCAACACTAATATTGGCACATCTCACTTATTAATAATACTTCAAGAGTTTTTACCCAAAGTAAAACTGGCCTTCTGAGATGACCTGGTGGAAAGCAAAAAAGCATAAATCCATAAACAAGTCTCCAAACCAATAGCAGTCAAGGTTTTTGATTAACATACAGAGATAGAAAAAGAGCTAAACAGTTAGCTAGAGACCAGAAAAGCCTGGCATGGGGTGGTGGGGAGGAATGGGGAGAAAATCAGCATTTATTGCTAGCACTATGATTTGTTTTATAATGTGAGATCATAAGAACCACAAGAGAGAGGTATTATTATCCCAATTTTTCAGAGAAGGGAATGATATTCAGAAAGGTTACCTGCCTTGATCAAAGTTATACAGTTCTTAAGGGCAGAACCTATTTTCATTCTTCTATATCACACTGGCCCAGATATTCAGTCAATGTTTGGAAAACAGATAAGCCATGTCTTAGAAGTTAGAAAGTTTAGAAACATTTGTAATTTCAGATGATTTGGGAGTGGTGGCAGAGAGGGGTCTTCTAATTGCTGAGTCACTGTCAACAAGACAAATGGGCAAATTATATCAAGATATAAGCACTCACAACATGGACCCTCACTTGTACAGTGATGACATTGGTTCAGCTGATTACTCATATTTTCTTCCCATTTTAATATTATATAAGTTGGTAAGTCATAAATCTGATGTATACATAACTCCTTATATAGGCCCCACTAAAGTAAGAGCCAATATCTGGGCCTGACTCTACAGCTATAAACTATGATATGGATACAGTGGTTTAGAAAATGAGAGATAAGAACTATCATTTACTGAGTGCCTAGGATATGCCAGGCACTATGCTAGGTACTGCTTTCTGCTATTGACTTACTAGGGAAGAAGAAATGTAGCTATCCACCCACCACTAATCCAGTTGTTTGTCAGCAAGAGTTTACTTAACACCTTCTAGGGTCACAGAATTTTGAATAGGTGCTAAGGAGCTTGAAGAGTAGAAACATAAAAAATGAAAGTGTCAGTGATGACTCCCTACCTGTTTTTATGCTAATTATGTATACCATTTGTACTTTATGAAGAAACTTTTTCAATGTCCTTTTGAGATGGACTAGAAAGGCACTATTTTATTGGCAGAAATAATACAATAGGTGAAAAATTAATTAATTCAGACATGAGCTAGAAAAAAGAAAATGAAAAAAGTCAATAAATAGGGACAAGAAAAGGTTAAATTCACTAATGCTCTGAGGAAGAGGTGGAGACACCTCCCTGAGAACCAGATAGAGAACACGCCCACTCAGAGTACTGAAAGCCACCCTGCATTTGTCATTCAGAGTAAATATAGGACTTGTACCTATATAATCAATATGAATTAGCATATTTCCCCAGTGTTCAGAAAGAGAAAGAGTACAACAGAATTAAGATGAAACTTTTCCATAGGTCAAACAAGGAGGGAAAGTAACAGAAATTAGAAAAGTTATATTCTAGCTTTGGCTCTGCCCCTAGAAGTTCTATAAACTTAGAAAAATCACATTCCCCTTTTGAGGGCTCACTTTCCTCATCAATAAAATTATTTCACACATAATTTTCTCTGTATAATTGTGTGATAGCTTCTAAAAGGAGGTTAGATTCCACAAAACATGCCACATACATATAATGTGTACCTATTCTATTTTACTGCATCTAAGAAAACATTGATTCTAAGATATGCTATCATTCTACATTGCACTAAGAAAGAAAGGAAACTGTCAATAGTAATTATAAGATACCATTAATTGTAAGGTCCATCTTGATGTTAGAGCTTCTCAGATGTGAAAAATATACATTTCAAAATCAATGAACTATGGCAATTCATGCCAAAAAAATTCTTGATTCGGTAGGGAACTAACTTCCTATCCGTAATCGTCAGATGATATGCTATTGCTGAAAACTCTATTGAAGTTAAAAAAAAAGAGAGAGAGAGAACTTAGCAGCAACAGCTTTTGTTCACCACACTGTACCTTAAACAGAGGCTCCTAAAACTGTGAGTTGGCATAGAAGGCACACTGGTAAGGAAAGGGAGGAAAGAAGAAATAAACAATGCACTGTGCTGGGCCATTTGTAAGCCTAATATTTTCTATTCCTAAATATAACACTGAGAAGTCTTTGTTATTATAACACTATTGGATATTTTGGGAAAAGTGTGGGATTTCAATTCAGAAAGAGCCAGATTCAAATATAGGCTCTACCATTTGCAGTGTGATCTTGGATAAACCACTTAACTTTTTGAATCCCAGTTTCTTCATTTGTAAAAAAGAGGAAAACTAATACCTACCATGAAAACTAATTATAAGGATTAAAGACAATATGTGTAAAGCATATGGCCCTTTAATATTCAACAAATATTGGCTATTTCTATTACAGATGAGATACAGGCAATATGGGATCAAATGACTATGAATCTAAGATCACATTCTAATGAATGGGCAGATCATGACCTAAACTGTGTCTGTCAGGCTTTCCCCAGGCCATGCTATAAAAGCTAGGAGATTCCAGCATGCCTGGGCCTTGATGTGGCATAACATAACATAACAGGCGTAACATAATGCCTGCTATGGAGTGGTTCACAATGGAAATATGGACATAAAAGGAATGTGTGAAACAGCGAGAACAATAATTTAGTGATCTGAGTAGCTCAAGCCTCCCAACGTTTGAGTTTTCTTAGCAGAAGAGAATTTTAAGCCCAACACAGAAAGAAATAACAATCTGGATTTGAAGAGAAGATAAGGGAGTGTTTCAAGCAAAAGCATAGAGTCAAGAATTAGGCAAACTCTTATGATCCCCAGCTAGGATGGAGCATTTCCAACCATTTTCAGTCATGTCAAGTATCTCTTGAGGCTCTTGCTTGACTGATCACAGTCCTCCAAAAGTAACATGCTATTGTGTAAAAAAGCACTGAATGATTGTAGTACTAATTCTTCCCTTCATTAGTTACAAAAACCTGTTGAAGTTCTCTGAGTCCCAGTTTCTTTACCAGTAAATATGAACAATCACAGCTCCTCCTCCTATTTCATGCTATTAACATAAGCATCAAATGAGACAAATTATGAAGTGCTATATAAACATCAGAAATTATTATTAGGATGGCTTTAAAAAATAGGATTATCTGTTCACATCAAATCTTCCAAAAAAAGGAAACCTACAAAACTTTAGGAAAGGTATTCCAAAACCCAGGAATTTGAAGGAAAAAAATTGCCTCTTCAAAATATATTGCCTCTTTCAGGAGGGACTTCAAATGCTACTTTTGTGAAATGGACTGACCAACTGAGAAGAGTCTATTCCAGGCTGTATCAAAGAATTCATGGTCCCACTTAAAGTACTATATTCTGTCCTTAACAACAAAAAATCCCAATAGTTGTCTTACAGGGAACATCTCAGTTTTACTACCTTGAGAGAATCTTACTTAGTACAAGTTTTAAAACACTGATGAATTGTGTCTGAAGCCTCTCTGATTCACGTTCATCTGGTCAACATGCTTTTTCTCTAGTTCTACTCCCAAACTTAAGCTTAAGATCTGAGTAGTGCTTAAAGGTAAACACACTGTGCATATTTGAAATAACTGAAGATGAAATGTCAACACATGCTATATATGATAAAATATAGAAAACAAAAGAAAGAGAAAAGGAGCTTCAGGAAGGAAGGAATGGTAAGAAGGAAGGAAGAAGACAAAGTATTAAAACAATGAAAGATTTAAATTTACCTATTATAAAATAAAGATCACAATGGATTAAAATTCAAAATAAGATGGTGTCAAAACTATGAATAAATAATTATTAGATGAAAGTACTTACTGTGTTCTAAGCAGAAGGCGAAACACTGTATGCACACTAAACCATATAACCTGCATTAACAGTCTATGAGTTGGGCTCAATTGAATGATGAAGCATGAAAAGATTATGTAACTTGCTCAAGGCCACAATTAGTAAATGGTAGAGTTGGATTTTTAAATCACATCTGTCAAATGCACAAGAAATAAACAAGGATAAATAATATAAATAGGAACAATAATAAGGTGATTTATTAGATACTGAACATTGTGCCTTATACAATAACAGAGCAACTACCTTCTGATGGATTAGGCTACAATAGTTTCCCCAAAGCACAAAATATACAGATCACATTCATTAACCTCAATGCAATAAAAGTAGAAATAAACAAAAATTAAAGAAAATTGAATTATGAAAATAAGAAATGCACTTCTAAATAACTTATTGTTCAAAGAAGAATAATAAAAGATACTATAATTATGCCAATGATTTAGAAAACTAATTATCAGTGATTTAGAAATCCAGTGACTTAGAAAACAACAATATATCAAAAGTATGGAATATTCCAATAGCTGTACTCAAATAATTCATTGCTATAAATACTCTTCTTAATAAATATAAAGGATGAAAACATACATTACTTCAAATCTAGCTAAAAAACTTGCAAAGGAAAAAACAGGTCCAAGAAAAACAGAAATGAAGAATTAGTAAAGATTAAATCTGAAACTTATGATTTAGAGAACAGAAGAAGTAATAAGCAGTACAAGAGGTAGTTCTATTCCAAGAAAATATATAAACCTTTGGGTTATTTAGTCAAGTGTAATATAGAGAAGTAACAAATATATGAAGAAATGGAAAAAGGTAATATAAACATAGCTATGGACGCAATTCAAAATTAAAAGATAATCTAGAAAAAATGATAATAAATGTACAAGGAGAAATATTTAACATTTTACTGAAAGCATAAAAACAGTTTAATAAATAAATGCATAAATAAATTTAAACACATATCTCACATCTTGTTCAGGGATAGGAAAAGTAAATCCTTAAAATAATCTATCAGTCAGTCAGTCAGTCAGTTCAGTCACTCAGTCGTGTAATCTATACTTTTAACATAATCTCAATAAAAATTCTGAAGGATATATTTGGAACCAGCTAAGCTGATTCTCAGCATCAAACAAAAAAATAAGCACATGAAGATATCTAGGAGAATATCCAAGCTGATACCCACAAGGGTGATGGCTAGCCTTACCGGATACTTTCAAAAGTATTATAAAGCTCAAGTAGTTAAAATGTTTTTACACCACGAATGAAGATACGGATACAGTAGTGAAACCCAAAAGAGAGTTCAAAAATAAATGCTAATGACTTGAGAATTTATCATAGGATATGATATTTAAAATCAGTGTGTAAATGGTGGAATGTAAAATTATTTTGGAAAAACTGACTAGTGCTTTGGGGGAAAATACAGCTCTATTTTTAACAAAAGAACCTGATCCTTTTTGTCTGCTAGTCTCCAGCACCACAGCTGGTGTCTATGAATTCTTCCACTCCATAGCAATGGGCTATCACAAGCCACCAAAAATGCACTGTAAATTATAAATTTTGTGGGATGGTCAAAGAACGGCCATAAAGAATCATGCCTAAGGAGCTACCCTGATTTAACTTGGATAGTAGGGGTTGTGACTAAGTGGTTATATCAGTAAGGATTCTTCTGAGAGAACCTACATATATTATATGCCCTCTTCAAGCTGAAGACCCAGGAAAGCCAGAAGTGTAGTTCAACTGGAGTCCAAAGGCCAGAGACCTGGAGCTCTAATGTCACAGGGCAGGATTATAGATGAACTTAGCAGCAGCAGCTCAGGCAAAGAGCAAATTCCCTTTTCCTCCATAACTATTCTGGCCCTCAACTGATTGAAATGATGCCTACCAACTTTGGAGAGGGCAATCTTCTTTACTTCAGTCTAGGAATCCAAATACTAATCTCCTCTGGAAACACCCTCAGAGACACACCCAGAAATAATGATTTTCCAGCTATCTGGGCATCCCTTAGCCTAGTCAAGTTGACATATAAAATTAACTATCTCAAAGGTGGACTAGGACTTTCTTATATAATCTGTTTATGTCCCTTGTAGCACTTAAGCCAGTAGTGGGCACATAATAGAACATTCATAGTTTAATTGCATCTAAATTGAAGTTTACTTTCATCATTCGACTGAATGTGAAAATGAAGAAAATTGCATTTATACCCAAAACCAGTTAGGAAAACTTGATAAAAACAGCAAGTGGCTATTTGAATTCTCTATTTGTTGAATCACAAAAAAAAAAAAAAAATATTTATAAGGACAAACTTCTTTTCAGCAGAGAAATATGGAAATAGAGTTTACATATTTAAGTGGTATCAGGAAGAATTGGATTAGAGGGAAGGGGGGATGATTTGGGAGAATGGCATTGAAACATGTATAATATCATATAAGAAATGAATAGCCAGTCCAGGTTTGATGCAGGATACAGGATGCTTGGGGCTGGTGCACTGGAATGACCCAGAGGGATGTTATGGGGAGGGAGGTGGGAGGGGGGTTCAGGATTGGGAACACGTGTACACCCGTGGCGGATTCATGTTGATGTATGGCAAAACCAATACAATATTGTAAAGTAATTAGCCTCTAATTAAAATAAATAAATTTAAATTAAAAACAACAATAAAAATAAAAACTGAACTTAGCATTAAAAAAAAAGAGAGAATCATTTAGCTTCCTTCAAACTTTGTTTTTATGTCATTTTCATCAAACAGCTTTGGACTACATATAAGCACTCATAGGGAGAAAATACGCTGGGGAAAAATGCTGGCTTCCAGCATCTCAGGAACTGTGATAGTTATTTATCACTGTGAAATAATAATACTACAAATGATTATTAATTTAGTCAGCCAGATGACAGATGCTTACTTAACTCACAATATAGTTAATCATGTTTCAGGTTGTAGGAAGTAGGGAATTATGTGACATTTGACAGGAAAATGGTGATAAGCTGAAAGAACAAATGATCTCTTCCAATCCTCTTAAAGTGAAAAGTTAAAGTGAAGTCACTTAGTCATGTCCGACTCTTTGTGACCCCGTGGACTATAGCCTACCAGCCTTCCTCTGTCCATGGGATTCTCCAGGCAAGAATACTGGAGTGGGTTACCCTTTTCTTCTCCAGGAGATATTCCCAAGCCAGGGATCAAACCCAGGTCTCCCGCATGGGAGGCAGACGCTTTACCCTCTGAGCCACGAGGGAAGCCCGATCCTCTTAAAGCATTTCCTAATATTTATCCTTTTAGACACCCTGCCTTACTGTGTCACCCCCATGTTCTCTCTCCAGCACGGAACCAAAACCAGCTACTTCCCTCTACCCTAATAAAACAGAGCAGCTAGTCTTAGGCAGTTAATCAGGAACAATGTATATTATTTAACAGATTCACATGAAGTGTAAATCATTCCTGCAGAAGTATGTTCCTTTTCAAAACATATGTCCTACATCCCTAATTTAGATAGTATGACAAATTAAAGTGCAAGTAGCAATGCACTGGGAAGAAAGAGACAGAATTTAGGGCAGGAAACCAACCACAGGTAGGCTGGGCTTCCCTGACAATTAGCCCTCGTGCCTGTTCTCCTAAACTGTCCTGCTCGTCACAGCTCAACCTGAACAACTCCTAAAAGTTCTAGGATTCTTTGCAATGTATCTTGATGAATAAATGACATCAAGACTCCATCCTTGGTGTAGAAAGTCAAGACACAGAATCCTGTTCTTTACATGTGTGTTTTGTAAGCTGGTTATTTCAAAGTCTGGGTTCACATTCATTTGTGCTAAGAGCTGCTGCCCTAGTGTTAGGAATGGTCTTTCTTACTTACAAATTTTGTGAGCATCTTCTTTGGCCCAATGAGTATTTTGATTTCCTACTGATGAGGTTTCATTTATACATTGTATAAAAGGAATACACTACTAAAACTAAAGCAAACAAATAATCAGTAAGAATAGTATATCTGTATTGAAAACAAACTTGTGGTTACCAAAGAGGAAACACAGTGTGGGGAAGGTGGGGGGATAAATCAGGAGCTTGGAATAAACATACACATACTACTATGTATAAGATAGATAACCAACAAGGAAGTCTATTCAATATTCTGTGATAACTCATATGAGAAAAGAATCTAAAAAAGAATGAATTATGCATTATATATATTAATTAATTATATATATATTATATATATTATATTATTATATATAATATATTTATATATATAATTATAAATATATATATAATATATATTTATATATATAATTATATATATAATATAAATATATTTTAAATATTATATATTTTAAATATTTAAATATTTTAAATATTATAAATAAAATATAATATAAATATATAATATATTTATATATATTATATATAATTATATATAATATAAAAATATATATTATATATTATATATATAATATTTATATATAAATATATATATAAATATATATAACATATATAATTATATATAATTAATTATATATAATAATTAATAATATATAATATATTAATATATAACTGAATCACTACGCTGTACACCTGAAACTAACACAACAATGTAAATCAACTACACTCCAATAAAATTTTTTTTAAAAACTGAAGAAAAAATCAGTACATCTGCAATGCAGGAAAGCTAGCTGAACCAATTCCTTTCTTATTGCCTGCATGAAAATGGGGTGGAAAAAATCAGAGAGCTATGATATTTTGGTATCAATAGCAGTTTATTTCTTTGGAAACTGGGACGCAGGGGTCAAGGAAGGATAAAGCCACACTTCCGTTCTCTCGGGTAACTTGTGTTTTACTGATGCCACTGTCCCCAGATTTCTGATATCCTAGCCTCTTCACTATTGCTATTTCTCACAACACACTTCCAATCCTCAGTGACTGCTAAGCAAAAGAGGGGGTGATCTGGACCATACAGACAGCACATCATCAATTAAAAGTCATCTGAAACTGGAAAAGATTTGGTTGCCAAATTTCTGAGAAGCACATCCTATTAGGACTTTAATGATTCATTTATTGAATAAATCCTATTTGAACTTCCCTAAAAGGTAGTTTTAGCTTGTCTTCAAAAGCCAGTATACTTATGAACATGTAACTTCATTTGTATTTCTATTTAAGTGAGTCCAATTAAGCTTTTTTTTTCCCCTCCAGACAATTCCTACAACAATCAAATACAGCTTGAAAAAATCCACTTTGAAGAACTACTTTTTAAATGAAAACTTGGTCAGGAAGAGGCACTTATACCATATTGATTAAAAAAATAATTACAAAATAAAATTTTACCACCAAAGATTAACAAGCTCAGTTTAACAGAAATGTTCAAATAACCTCTGACAAACAAATCAGCATATCAGGACTGTAAAGCATGGCCATTAATTTTTAAATATAACATAATGTTTCTTCCAGCCAAACGTATGCCATTGATAAATTCCTATAGTATAATCTAGATTACCGCTAAGCAAGTTTCTCTTTCTCTATCCGTCTACACACACACACACACATACACACAATGCACACACATCTGTGTGATACTGAAAATTCATGTTCAAAGTCACAAGTAATTTCCTGCTGAGTTTGAGAGAATTTAATGTCATGTTGCTTATAACAAAAGTAGTTTCAGACCACAGTGGGCATTCAGGGCCTTCTTTGCCATTTCTGAAGGTGAATATTTCTCTCTAACCTTTCAAAGTGTATTCTTACAGTATTATGTCTTCCTGTCCATCAGCTTTTTCAAGTAAAGATAGCACAATTCAGTGAAAAGTTACTTTTTTATTCCTGAAACTACCTTTTGTCTGATTCTAATTTAATCTGAATTAATTTATATAAAAGTCAGGCAAGCAGACATTGTGTAGTGTGAACTGTTTCAAAAAGAGGGCAGTGAGGAAATAGATTTAACAAGTCAGTAATCACAGAGATGTAAAAGTTGACATGGAATAAGGGTGAGAAAACTTCTAGTTGACTTTGAATTATTTCCAAGTTCTCCTTGTATCATACAACAATACTATCACATGACAGGATTTTCTTGAAAGCAACACTGCATTTATTGCAACGTGTACCTTTCCAAAAACAAAATACATTAACTACATAAGCCCATAAGAATGAAAGGAAATATGGTCAATCATATAGCAAACATCCCAAAGAAAATTCCAAAGAAAGGCAATGCCAAAGAATGTTCAAACTACCGCACAAAAGCACTCATCTCACACGCTAGCAAAGTAATGATCAAAATTCTCCAAGCCAGGCTTCAGCAGTACATGAACCGTGAAGTTCCAGATGTTCAAGCTGGATTTAGAAAAGTCAGAGGAACCAGAGATCAAATTGCCAACATCCATTAGATCATTGAAAAAGCAAGAGAATTCCAGAAAAACATCTACTTCTGCTTTATTTATTTATTTGACTATGCCAAAGCCTTTGACTTTGTGGATTACAACAAACTGTGGAAAATACTTCACGAGATGGGAATAACAGACTACCTGATCTGCCTCCTGAGAAATCTGTATGCAGGTCAGGAAGCAACAGAACTGGACATGGAACAACAGACTGGTTCCAAATTGGGAAAGGCTATATATTGTCACCCTGCTTATTTAACTTATCTGCATTGTACATCCTGTGAGATAATGGGCTGGATGAAGCACAAGCTGGAATCAAGATTGCCGGGAGAAATATCAATAACCTCAGACACACAGATGATACCACCCTTACAGCAGAAAGTGAAGAAGAGCTAAAGAGCCTCCTGATGAAAGTGAAAGAAGAGAGTGAAAAAGTTGGCTTAAAACTCAACATTCAGAAAACTAAGATCATGGCATCCAGTCCCATCTTCATGGCAAATAGATGGGGAAACAATGAAAACAGTGACAGACTTTATTTTTTGGGGCTCCAAAATCACTGCAGATGTTGACTGCAGCCATGAAATTAAAAGACATTTACTCCTTGAAAGAAAAGCTCTGACCAACCTAGATAGCATATTAAAAAGCTGAGACATTACTTTGCCAACAAAGGTCCACCCAGTCAAAGCTATGGTTTTTCTATGGCAAAACCAATACAATATTGTAAAGTTAAAAAATAAAATTAAATTAAAAAAAAAAAAAGCTGAGTGCTGAAGAATTAATGCTTTTGAACTGTGCTGTTGGAGAAGACTCTTGAGAGTCCCTTGGACTGCAAGGAGATCAAACCAATCAATCCTAAAGAAAATCAGTCCTGAATATTCATTGGAAGGACTGATGCTGAAGCTGAAACTCCAATACTTTGGCCACCTGATGCAAAGTACTGAGTCATTAGAAAAGACCCTGATGCTGGGAAAGATTGAACGCAGGAGAAGGGGACGACAGAGGATGAGATGGTTGAATGTCATCACCAACTTGATGGACATGAGTTTGAGCAAGCTCTGGAAGTTGGTGATGGACAGGGAAGCCTGGTGTGCAGCAGTCCATGGGGTCACAAAGAGTCGGATATGACTGAGCCACTGAACTGAACTGAACTGATAGCAAACATGTTCTCTTCCAACTAAGCTAGACTTTCATTAAGAAATAAGTCCTGTTTGTTTAGTTGTGGATCAAAATTAATAGTCTGTAGCAATCTAAAGAAGGGCAATAGATCTTGCTAATAGTTAAAGAAAGATGGGTTATTTGTTATGTTGGACCCTTGAGACAAAATCTGAGATAATAGAGCTCCAGGTTCCCATGATCATCACATTTATTCTGTCTTTGCCTCTGGAGCAGCATTTCTCAAACTGATATTCAGTGGCACTATGCTTAAAAGTGTGTTAGTCGCTCAGTGGTGTCTAACTGTTTGTGACCCCATGGAATATAGCCCGCCAGGCTCCTCTGTCCATGGGATTCTCCAAGCAAGAATACTGAAGTGGGTTGCCCTCCTCCAGGGGATCTTCCCAGGGATTGAACCCATGTCAACATTGGCAGGTAAATTTTTTACTGTGTGAGCCACCAGAGAAGCCCTTAAAAAATGTGTTCTCTGGTCACCTATGGTTGCTGTCTTCTACACATTCTATTTCCCATTGGAGATACACCATGAATAACAGCATATTTAAATTTCTAAGAATTCTTCCAGTAAAGAAATGTGCTTAGCCTAGCATTTGCCAAGCTTATTTGACAACAGAAGTAATTTTTGTTTTCTTGGAGCATCAATTAACGTCTCATAGAATCATTATTTCAAGAAAGACCTTCATAGAGGATGTTGTGATGCCTTCAAGTCATCCACTCAAGGACTTCTTAACGACTGAAGAACTTATTCCCTAGCTGCTGGGAATGCCTCTGGCTGACTGCCCTCAGCTGCCAGTCATCTCCAGAAATTACTTTTAGCTGAAGAGACTGCCTCTTCTAAGTTCATAATCCCTTCCCAGGGACCAAATGGAGTAAAAAATGGGTCAAGACAGAAGCATAAATCTCATCATGTATGCCAAGTCTCTTCAGTTGGGTCTGACTTTTTGTGACCCTATGTACCATAGCCTGCAAGGCTCCTCTGCCCATGGCATTTTCCAGGCAAGAATACTGGAGTGGGTTTCCATGCCCTCCTCCAGGGGATCTTCCCGACCCAGGGATTGAACTCACATCTATTATTCCTCCTGCATTGGCAGACGAATTCTTTACCACAAGTGCCACCTGGGAAGCCCAAAAGCTCCCCATAATTTGCGACAACTCCAAAGGTCTGTCCCAGTTTCAGAGCCCATCTTGGGGTTGGCTGAGGCCTTTGCTGCACCTGTTTCACAGACCAAGTTTTCTCTATCTGCCCACTCTGGTTTTCTTCCCTTCTCCTCCCCTCCCTTGCACAGTTGTTGGTCTTGATAACATGGCTTAATAAACTTCTGAAACTCTGAGTTTGCTTGTGGAAGAACCCAACCTACAAAACATTTTAGGATATTTAATCTAATAAAGACTGCAAGGAAAGAAGGAATGTATGCCAAACCATTTGTGGAAGAGAATATTCCAGGGTTGGAAAGATTTATAGAAAACCTAAAGTGAATAATGAACCTCCAATTATTTTAAGAAGCACAGGCTTGGAGTGCCAGCTGAAGAAGGATAGGCTATATGAGAAATCTATGAAGACAGCTGGTTTTGAGGAAACAAAGATTCTGGCCACCTCAAAAGAGATAAAAGCTTGAAATGCTTTTGAAAAGTCAAAATGCTAATGAAAAGTCATAAGTCTTCATTATTATCATCTGAATTACTGGCTTCTTAACAAGTTTTCCTCCCTCTAATCCTGCCCTCTTTCTACCCATTCACCCCTAGGAGCCAGAGTGATGCTTTTAAAATGTAAATATGATCATGCCACATCCCTAATTAAAGCCCTTCAATTGTGTGCATTGCTCTCAAAGTTTTTAGGCTGACACAGAAGGCCCTTTGTGATTGAACCTCTTGAGTCACTCTGACTCAGTAATCCATATACCTGCTCTATTGAACTTTGGTTCCTTGAAATGAAATGCTCTAGAATGATTCTGGGTCTCTGCCTATGCTATTACCTTTGCTCAGACCCCTTCTGGCCACTCCTATTTATTCATCATTTAGATCCCAGCTTAAGAGTCATCTCCTTTAGGAAGTTTTCCATGACCACCTGAATCAAGCCAGAGTTTAGTACCCGTCATGCTCCTATACCACTCTGTACTTTCCCTAATTTAGCACGCAGCATAATGTAATTGACTGTTTAATAATATGCTCCTCCTTCCAGTAGATCATAAGGTCATCAGTGATAGGGGCTATATCTTACTCATGGAACCTGCTCAATGGTGATTAGCACATAGTAGTTACTCAATAATTATGGAAAAAACATACTAATAAATATCTAGCTGCCTAGCATTTCTTGACTCTAAAATAGTAATGCAGAGCCTCCCTAATGGCTCAGTGGGTAAAGAATCTGCCTGCAATGCAGGAGACGCAAGAGACACGGGTTCAATTCTTGGGTAGGGAAAAATCCCCTGGAAGGGAAATGGCAACCCATTTCGGTATTCTTGCCTTGGAAATCCTATGGACAAAGGATCCCTGTGGGCTACAGTCCAAAGGATTGCAAAGAGATGGACATGATTGATGACTAAGAACAGACATTGTGACAAAGGCCAAATGAATGTCAAATCCCCATCTTTCCTTAATAAAAGTAATGTTTAGAGATTATAAAAAAACTAATGCCTTTCTCTGTAGTCACTCCTGGCTTAATAATCTATGTTCCATCTCAACTAAATTATTGAGTATATATATTTGGGAATACTATCTATTTATGTAGCTAGCTAGCTAGCTACATAAAATACAATGTATTAAGCATTAAGTATATATTAGACACAATTCCTACCTCTAGGAGACCTGCAATTTTGTTGAGAAAAAAATTAGAGAATATATCACTAAGCTTTTTGGTTCAAATGAGCAGTTTCTGAATTGGGTGTCATGATCAGTAGTCAAATGTATCACACATAACTTATTACTAATAAAAACTATCAAAATACAAAAATATTTTTAATAAATAAGAGCAATTTCAAATTATGGCTTTAATATCTCTCATGCTTTGCAATCCAATAGGCTTTCTTGAGTGGAAGAGGAGGAAGTTAATGCTAGTTCATTAAAAAGTATTCCTAGTAGCAGCAGCAGCAGTCCTAACTGAATCCATAGAACTTTGTCTTACAAGTGAATCCATCCATGTGTGATACATGGTGAGAACCTCTGGTTTAGACTGTAAATGCGAGACAGCTTCATAGACTACAGAAATCAGTTTGGACTAGAGGCATGTAGGAAGGCTACAGGTAAGATGCCTGGTCTATTGAGAATCTAGCCAGTCCAAAGGTTGGCCACAGCAGTAAGTTGATACGTGTAACTTGTGTAAGTCCATATCTGTATGTTTGAAATAGGGAATGGTTTGGTACAATCTCACTAAATTTTAACATAGATTTCTTTATATACAATGAGATATCTAGTGGGACTTTTCATATCACCCTGGCATAGGCAATGAAGCTTCAAAGATGGAAAACAGACTCTAAACACTTGCACATTCTTAGGAGACCCAACAACAGCTGGGGCCAGAAACTCTCATAAAGACTTACAAAAAGTGGAAAAGCTGACCATAAAACCATTAACCACTGCCCCAAGCCTCTACTCCTTGGTCAATCCATAAAAGACCAGGAGAGTGGGAGACAAGAGTGAATTAGAGTTGTCAAGACTGCCAGTTTACAATGAAAAGTCTTTTCCCTTTCTTCACTATGTGGGAAAGGGCAAGAGTTACTCCCTCCCAAAGTCAAGTGGAGAGAAGAGCCAAGAAAATAAGGGCTCCCTGCAAGAAAGTGAAGCTGTTATCTCATTTCCTAGCTGGATACTTGCTAAGCTATAAACTACAGGCCCATCTCTGTGCTTCTATAAGAATACGGTAGACCTTGGTGAAGGAATTCTTGGCAGAGCTTGATGTATTTCCCTATTAATTGAAGTATATATGAGCATACAGGGGTTGGCTGCTTATCCGAAGGTGACAGGGTTTCATAAGTAGCTTGTGCAGAGGGATAAGAAAACACTATGATACAGTCTTCCAAGGAAGAGATTAGACCTTAATGCTTGAGGACATGGAAGAGGACTTCAGCTGTGCCCATGGTTCATCATGAGGAAAACAGAGAATACAGGAGACAGAAAGCCAGAGAAGAAATTAAGGATGTGGACCATAAGCAAGACATTTTTAAGAGGCCACTCCTCAGTAAAGGAAGCTAAAGTGAAGCTGAACATTGCCCCTTCCCAAGAAAACGATACCAACTATCTATGTAGATCAGTGGCCACCAGTAGGAGATGGAACCAGATAAAACCAGAGTGAACCCAGAGAAGCCTCTTTGTCAACAACAGATGACTAGTATAAGGAGAAACCATTCATCTCTCCTATTTCTCTTCTCAAACCCAATGCTACAAGAGTTTAGACCTTAGAAAAGAAAGGGATACCAAGTCACCTCTAGCCCTGCCCTCCCCTCAAACTACATCATGCCTCTTTCCACTCCTTAAGTCTTCCAAACACAAGGCTAGACAACAATTCAGTTTAGTTCAGTTCAGACGCTCAGTGGTGTCCAACTCTTTATGACCCCATGAACTGCAGCATGCCAGGCCTCCCTGTCCATCACCAACACCTGGAGAACACCCAAACTCATGTCCATCAAGTCAGTGATGCCATCCAACTATCTCATCCTCTGTCAATCTCTTCTCCTCCTGCCCTCAATCTTTCCCAGCATCAGGGTCCTTTCAAATGAATCAGCTCTCTGCATCAGGTGGCCAAAGTATTGGAGTTTCAGCTTTAACATCAGTCCCTCCAAAGAACACCCAGGACTGATCTCCTTTAGGATGGACTAGTTGGAACTTCTTGCAGTCCAAGGGACTCTGAAGAGTCTTCTCCAATACCACAGTTCAAAAGCATCAATTCTTTGGCACTCAGCTTTCTTTATAGTCCGACACACATCCATACATGACCACTTGGAAAACCATAGCCTTGACTAGATGGACCTTTGTTGGCAAAGTAATATCTCTGTTTTTTAATATGCTGTCTAGGTTGGTCATACTTTCCTTCCAAGGAGCAAGTGTCTTTTAATTTCATGGCTCCAGCCACCATCTGCAGTGATTTTGGAGCCCAGGAAAATAAAGTCAGCTACTGTTTCCCCATCTATTTACCATGAAGTGATGGGACCAGATGCCATGATCTTAGTTTTCTGAATGTTGAGTTTAAGCCAACTTTTTCACTATCCTCTTTCACTTTCATCAAGAGGCCCTTTAGTTCCTCTTCACTTTCTGCCATAAGCGTGATGTCATCTGCATATCTGAGGTTACTGATATTTTTTCCAGCAATCTTGATGCCAGCTTGTGCTTCATCCAGCCCAGCATTTCTCATGATGTACTCTGCATATAAGTTAAATACAGCCTTAACATACTCCTGTTCCTATTTGGAATCAGTCTGTTGTTCCATGTTCAGTTCTAACTGTTGCTTCCTGACCTGCATATAGGTTTCTCAAGAGGCAGGTCAGGGGGTCTAATATTCCCATCTCTTTCAGAATTTTCCACAGTTTATTGTGATCTACACAGGCAAAGGCTTTGGCATAGTCAATGAAGCAGAAATGGATCATTTTTTGGAACTCTCTTGCTTTTTTGATGATCCAGCAGACATTGGCAATTTGATCTCTGGTTCTTCTGCCTTTTCTCAAACCAGCTTGAACATCTGCAAGTTCACAGCTCACATATTGCTGAAGCCTGGCTTGGAGAATTTTGAGCATTACTTTACTAGTGTGTGAGATGAGTGTAACTGTGCGGTAGTTTGAGCGTTCTTTGGCATTGCCTTTCTTTGGGATTGGAATGAAAATTGACCTTTTCCAGTCCTGTGGCCACTGCTGGGTTTTCCAAATTTGCTGGCATATTGAGTGCAGCACTTTCACAGAATCATCTTTTAGGGTTTGAAATAGCTCAACTGGAATTCCATCACCTCCACTAACTTTGTTCATAGTGATGTCAACAATAAGTGAGGGCAAAATTTTATGGCGGATATGACATTGAAGGATTAAACTGAATTGGATTGGACTGTTCACTTTTAAAGTTCCTAGAAAGGAAGCTGAGGGCTTCCTGGGTAGTGCTAGTGGTAAAGAACACACTTGCCAATGTAGGAGACACAAGAGATTCAGGTTCAATCCCTGGGTTGGAAAGGTCCCCTGAAGTAGGAAAGGCAACCCACTCCAGTATTTTTGCCTGGAGAATCCCATGGACTAGGAGCCTGGCAGGCTACAGTCCATAGGATCACAAACAGTCAGACACAACTAAAGTGACCTAGCATGCACACACAGAAAAGAAGCTATATAAATTTCCCAAGAAATTTGAATTAAATTGCCCTCAGTTAATTATTCCAAGAAAGTAATAATGCATCCAATTCAGAGAAAATGCATGTTGTCTGCTTATCATCCATTTTCTTTTCTATGTAGAGAATCTTTTAAGAATAGATGTCAGAGTTTAAATAAGTAAACTATAATCGCACAGCAAATGCTTACTGAGGCCCTAAAACATATAAACAGACCTTGGGCCTCTGGCTGTGTCTATGTACGTCAAATCTCAATATTTGTAAATATCCAAATATTCAACTAGTTCCTGCTGCTGCTGCTGCTAAGTCACTTCAGTCGTGTCCGACTCTTAGCGACCCCTTGGACTGCAGCCCACCAGGCTCCTCCGTCCATGGGATTTTTCAGGCAAGAGTACTGGAATGGGTTGCCATTGCCTTCTCTGCAACTAGTACCTATCTTCACTCAAATACTTAGCATAGTTACAGAACTCATGCCTTTACTGAATACCAGAGCACCATGCTGAGTTGAATAGAGAAACAAAAGAAATAGAAAATGTGATATTTAAGGAATTCAGAAGATCCCTCCATGAACATAGGCTAATGTTGTGCTTTTCATCCACACAGCAGTCTGCCTCACTATAAGTAGCATCTCACACCTGCTCTTCTTAGACATGAGATAATGCATGAAATCTCTTAGTACAGTGCTTAATACTTACCAAGTGACATTTATCCAGCTCATCTCTCTGACCCTAAATATCACTTGCCCCCAAAGCCTATAAGGAAGTCTAAATCTTTTGCTTATTATCTTACAGATATTTGCTATCTAACCTATAGTTTGTGTCAATAGCATGGGCATCACTGCAGTGCTTTTAAAAAATACAGAATCTCAGGCACCACCCCAAACCTACTGAATCAGAATCTGCATTTTAACAAGATCCCCAGGTGATCTTCATGCTCAACAACATAGGCTGTCAAACTTCACTAAGTCAGAATCACCGCCAGATACTCAGTCTCAGTTTAAGTGTGGGCCCAGGCATTTTTTCAAAATATTTCCAAAAGCTTCTCAGATGGTTCTAGGGTGCATCCAAGGTTGAGAATCACTGCATAGTCTTGCTCATGCTACCGTGTGGTCTTCACTTTGGATGGCAACTTCAGGTGAAAACAATCTTTGCTCAAAAGCAAGCAAATGTGTTTTTGCTCTCTTGTTCATTCATTAATTCAAAAACCATTCAGTG